>NC_064646.1:528983720-529608720 GCF_023864345.2 Schistocerca serialis cubense | reverse complement strand
TCTTCTTACTGTCTATGTTTGAACCATTCCTGTGACACTAGTTATTGATTCCGATGCTTCACTTCGGGTTTACTGTATCCCCATGACCCTCTTATTGTCGATGAAACACAGAAATTGCATCGGAATTAAATACAAAAGTCACAATGCCGACTTAAGTACAAGAAGACTGTATCATCTTACTCTCTATGTTTTGAACCATTCCTGTGACACTAGTTATAGATTCCGATGCTTCACTTCAGGTTTACTGTATACCTCTGACCGTCTTGTTGACGATGAAACACTGAAATTGCATCGGAATTAAAGACAGAAGGCCAAATGCCGACCTAAGTACAAGAAAACTGACTCTTCTTACTGTCTATGCTTTGAACAATTCCTGTGACACTAGTTATTGATTCCGATGCTTCACTTCAGCTTTACTGTATCCCTCTGACCTTCTTATTGACAATGAAACACAGAAATTTCATCGGAATTAAATACAAAAAGCACAATGCAGACTTAAGTACAAGATAACTGACTCTTCTTACTGTCTATGTTTTGAACCATTCCTTTGACACTAGTTATAGATTCCGATGCTTCACTTCGGGTTTACTGTATCCCTCTGACCCCCGTATTGTCGATGAAACACAGAAATTGCATCGGAATTAAATACAAAATGCTCACTGCCGACTTACGTACAAGAAGACTGTATCATCTTACTCTCTATGTTTTGAACCATTCCTGTGACACTAGTTATAGATTCCGATGCTTCACTTCAGGTTTACTGTATACCTCTGACCTTCTTATTGACGATGAAACACTGAAATTGCATCGGAATTAAAGACAAAAGGCATAATGCCGACTTAAGTACAAGAAAACTGACTCTTCTTACTCTCTATGCTTTGAACCATTCCTGTGACACTAGTTATTGATTCCGATGCTTCACTTCAGCTTTACTGTATCCCTCTGACCTTCCTATTGACGATGAAACACAGAAATTGCATGGGAATTAAATACAAAAGGCTCAATGCAGACTTAAGTACAAGAAAATGACTCTTCTTACTGTCTATGTATTGAACCACTCCTGTGACCCTAGTTATAGTTTGCAATACTTCACTTCAGGTTTACTGTATCCCTCTGAACTTCTTATTGAAGATGAAACACAGAAATTGCATCGGAATTAAATACAAAATGCACAATGCCGACTTAAGTACAAGCAGAATGACTCTTCTTACTGTCTATGTTTTGAACCATTCCTGTGACACTAGTTATGGATCCCGATGCTTCACTTCAGGATTACTGTATCCCTCTGACCTTCTTATTGACAATGAAACACAGAAATTGCATCGGATTTAAATACAAAAGGCACAATGCCGACTTATGTACAAGAAAACTGACTCTTCTTACTGTCTATGTTTTGCACCATTCCTGTGACACTAGTTATAGATTCGTATGCTTCACTTCAGGTTTACTGTATCCCTCTGACCTTATATTGACGATGAAACACAGCAATTGCATCGGAATGAAATTCAAAAGGCTCACTGCCGACTTAAGTACAAGAAGACTGTATCATCTTACTCTCTATGTTTTGAACCATTCCTGTGCCACTAGTTATAGATTCCGATGCTTCACTTCAGGTTTACTGTATACCTCTGACCTTCTTATTGACGATGAAACACTGAAATTGCATCGGAATTAAAGACAAAAGGCATAATGCCGACTTAAGTACAAGAAAACTGACTCTTCTTACTGTCTATGCTTTGAACCATTCCTGTGACACTAGTTATTGATTCCGATGCTTCACTTCAGCTTTACTGTATCCCTCTGAACTTCCTATTGACGATGAAAGACAGAAATTGCATGGGAATTAAATACAAAAGGTACAATGCAGGCTTAAGTACAAGAAAATGACTCTTCTTACTGTCTATGTTTTGAACCACTCCTGTGACCCTAGTTATAGTTTGCAATACTTCACTTCAGGTTTACTGTATCCCTCTGAACTTCTTATTGAAGATGAAACATAGAAATTGCATCGGAATTAAATACAAAATGCACAATGCCGACTTAGGTACAAGAAGACTGACTCTTCTTACTGTCTATGTTTTGAACCATTCCTGTGACACTAGTTATGGATCCCGATGCTTCACTTCAGGTTTACTGTATCCCTCTGACCTTCTTGTTGACGATGAAACACCGAAATTGCATCGGAATTAAATACAAATGGCACAATGCCAACTTAAGTACAAGAAAACGGAATCCTCTTTCTGTCTATGTTTTGAACCAATCCTGTGACACTAGTTATAGATTCCGATGCTTCACTTCAGGTTTACTGTATCCCTCTGACCTTCTTATTGACACTGAAACACAGAAATTGCATCGGATTTAAATACAAAAGGCACAATGCCGACTTATGTACAAGAAAACTGACTCTTCTTACTGTCTATGTTTTGCACCATTCCTGTGACACTAGTTATAGATTCGTATGCTTCACTTCAGGTTTACTGTATCCCTCTGACCTTATATTGACGATGAAACACAGCAATTGCATCGGAATTAAATACAAAAGGCTCACTGCCGACTTAAGTACAAGAAGACTGTATCATCTTACTCTCTATGTTTTGAACCATTCCTGTGACACTAGTTATAGATTCCGATGCTTCACTTCAGGTTTACTGTATACCTCTGACCTTCTTATTGACGATGAAACACTGAAATTGCATCGGAATTAAAGACAAAAGGCAAAATGCCGACTTAAGTACAAGAAAACTGACTCTTCTTACTGTCTATGCTTTGAACCATTCCTGTGACACTAGTTATTGATTCCTATGCTTCACTTCAGCTTTACTGTATCCCTCTGACCTTCTTATTGACGATGAAACACAGATATTGCATCGGAATTGAATACAAAAGGCACAATGCAGATTTAAGTACAAGAAAACTGACTCTTCTTACTGTCTATGTTTGAACCATTCCTGTGACACTAGTTATTGATTCCGATGCTTCACTTCGGGTTTACTGTATCCCCATGACCCTCTTATTGTCGATGAAACACAGAAATTGCATCGGAATTAAATACAAAAGTCACAATGCCGACTTAAGTACAAGAAGACTGTATCATCTTACTCTCTATGTTTTGAACCATTCCTGTGACACTAGTTATAGATTCCGATGCTTCACTTCAGGTTTACTGTATACCTCTGACCGTCTTGTTGACGATGAAACACTGAAATTGCATCGGAATTAAAGACAGAAGGCCAAATGCCGACCTAAGTACAAGAAAACTGACTCTTCTTACTGTCTATGCTTTGAACAATTCCTGTGACACTAGTTATTGATTCCGATGCTTCACTTCAGCTTTACTGTATCCCTCTGACCTTCTTATTGACAATGAAACACAGAAATTTCATCGGAATTAAATACAAAAAGCACAATGCAGACTTAAGTACAAGATAACTGACTCTTCTTACTGTCTATGTTTTGAACCATTCCTTTGACACTAGTTATAGATTCCGATGCTTCACTTCGGGTTTACTGTATCCCTCTGACCCCCGTATTGTCGATGAAACACAGAAATTGCATCGGAATTAAATACAAAATGCTCACTGCCGACTTACGTACAAGAAGACTGTATCATCTTACTCTCTATGTTTTGAACCATTCCTGTGACACTAGTTATAGATTCCGATGCTTCACTTCAGGTTTACTGTATACCTCTGACCTTCTTATTGACGATGAAACACTGAAATTGCATCGGAATTAAAGACAAAAGGCATAATGCCGACTTAAGTACAAGAAAACTGACTCTTCTTACTCTCTATGCTTTGAACCATTCCTGTGACACTAGTTATTGATTCCGATGCTTCACTTCAGCTTTACTGTATCCCTCTGACCTTCCTATTGACGATGAAACACAGAAATTGCATGGGAATTAAATACAAAAGGCTCAATGCAGACTTAAGTACAAGAAAATGACTCTTCTTACTGTCTATGTATTGAACCACTCCTGTGACCCTAGTTATAGTTTGCAATACTTCACTTCAGGTTTACTGTATCCCTCTGAACTTCTTATTGAAGATGAAACACAGAAATTGCATCGGAATTAAATACAAAATGCACAATGCCGACTTAAGTACAAGCAGAATGACTCTTCTTACTGTCTATGTTTTGAACCATTCCTGTGACACTAGTTATGGATCCCGATGCTTCACTTCAGGTTTACTGTATCCCTCTGACCTTCTTATTGACGATGAAACACAGAAATTGCATCGGAATTAAATACAAATGGCACAATGCCGACTTAAGTACAAGAGAACGGACTCCTCTTTCTGTCTATGTTTTGAACCAATCCTGTGACACTAGTTATAGATTCCGATGCTTCACTTCAGGTTTAATGTATCCCTCTGACCTTCTTATTGACAATGAAACACAGAAATTGCATCGGATTTAAATACAAAAGGCACAATGCCGACTTATGTACAAGAAAACTGACTCTTCTTACTGTCTATGTTTTGCACCATTTCTGTGACACTAGTTATAGATTCGTATGCTTCACTTCAGGTTTACTGTATCCCTCTGACCTTATATTGACGATGAAACACAGCAATTGCATCGGAATTAAATACAAAAGGCTCACTGCCGACTTAAGTACAAGAAGACTGTATCATCTTACTCTCTATGTTTTGAACCATTCCTGTGACACTAGTTATAGATTCCGATGCTTCACTTCAGGTTTACTGTATACCTCTGACCTTCTTATTTACGATGAAACACTGAAATTGCATCGGAATTAAAGACAAAAGGCAAAATGCCGACTTAAGTACAAGAAAACTGACTCTTCTTACTGTCTATGCTTTGAACCATTCCTCTGACACTAGTTATTGATTGCGATGCTTCACTTCGGGTTTACTGTATCCCTCTGACCCTCTTATTGTCGATGAAACACAGAAATTGCATCGGAATTAAATACAAAAGTCACAATGCCGACATAAGTACAAGAATACTGTATCATCTTACACTCTATGTTTTGATCCATTCCTGTGACACTAGTTATAGATTCCGATGCTTCACTTCAGGTTTACTGTATACCTCTGACCGTCTTGTTGACGATGAAACACTGAAATTGCATCGGAATTAAAGACAAAAGGCCAAATGCCGACTTAAGTACAAGAAAACTGACTCTTCTTACTGTCTATGCTTTGAATAATTCCTGTGACACTAGTTATTGATTCCGATGCTTCACTTCAGCTTTACTGTATCCCTCTGACCTTCTTATTGACAATGAAACACAGAAATTTCATCGGAATTAAATACAAAAAGCACAATGCAGACTTAAGTACAAGATAACTGACTCTTCTTACTGTCTATGTTTTGAACCATTCCTTTGACACTAGTTATAGATTCCGATGCTTCACTTCGGGTTTACTGTATCCCTCTGACCCCCATATTGTCGATGAAACACAGAAATTGCATCGGAATTGAATACAAAAGTCAGAATGCCGACTTAAGTACAAGAAAACTAACTCTTCTTACTGTCCATGTTTTGAACCACTCCTGTGACACTAGTTATAGTTTCCGATGCTTCACTTCAGGTTTACTGTATCCCTCTGACCTTCTTATTGAAGATGAAACATAGAAATTGCATCGGAATTTAATACAAAATGCACAATGCCGACTTAAGAACAAGAAGACTGACTCTTCTTACTGTCTATTTTTTGAACCATTCCTGTGACCCTAGTTATAGATTCCGATGCTTCACTTCAGGTTTACTGTATCCCTCTGACCTTATATTGACGATGAAACACAGCAATTGCAACGGAATTAAATACAAAAGGCACAATGCAGACTTAAGTACAAGAAAACTGACTCTTCTTACTGTCCATGATTTGAAGCACTCCTGTGACACTAGTTATCGTTTCCGATGCTTCACTTCAGGTTTACTGTATCCCTCTGACCTTCTTATTGAAGATGAAACATAGAAATTGCATCGGAATTTAATACAAAATGCACAATGCCGACTTAAGTACAAGAACACAGACTCTTCTTACTGTCTATGTTTTGAACCATTCCTGTGACACTAGTTATAGATTCCGATGCTTCACTTCAGGTTTACTGTATACCTCTGACCTTCTTATTGTCGTTGTAACACAGACATTTCATCGGAATGAAAGACAAAAGTCAAAATGCCGACTTAAGTACAAGAAAACTGACTCTTCTTACTGTCTATGTTTTGAACCAAACCTGTGACACTAGTTATAGATTCCGATGCTTCGTTTCGGGTTTACTGTATCCCTCTGACCCTCTTATTGTCGATGAAACACAGAAATTGCATCGGAATTAAATAAAAAAGTCACAATGCCGACTTAAGTACAAGAAAACTGACTCTTCTTACTGTCCATGTTTTCAACCACTCCTGTGACACTAGTTATAGTTTTCGATGCTTCACTTCAGGTTTGCTGTATCCCTCTGACCTTCTTATAGAAGATGAAACATAGAAATCGCATCGGAATTAAATACAAAATCACAATGCCGACTTAAGTACAAGAAAACTGACTCTTCTTACTGTCTATGTTTTGCACCATTCCTGTGACACTAGTTATAGATTCGTATGCTTCACTTCAGGTTTACTGTATCCATCTGACCTTACATTGACGAAGAAACACAGATATTGCATCGGAATTAAATACAAAAGGCTCAAATCCGACTTAAGTACAAGAAGACTGTATCATCTTACTCTCTATGTTTTGATCCATTCCTGTAACACTAGTTATAGATTCCGATGCTTCACTTCAGGTTTACTGTATACCTCTGACCGTCTTGTTGACGATGAAACACTGAAATTGCATCGGAATTAAAGACAAAAGGCCAAATGCCGACTTAAGTACAAGAAAACTGACTCTTCTTACTGTCTACGCTTTGAACAATTCCTGTGACACTAGTTATTGATTCCGATGCTTCACTTCAGCTTTACTGTATCGCTCTGACATTCTTATTGACAATGAAACACAGAAATTTCATCGGAATTAAATACAAAAAGCACAATGCAGACTTAAGTACAAGATAACTGACTCTTCTTACTGTCTATGTTTTGAACCATTCCTTTGACACTAGTAATAGATTCCGATGCTTCACTTCGGGTTTACTGTATCCCTCTGACCCCCGTATTGTCGATGAAACACAGAAATTGCATCGGAATTAAATACAAAAGTCAGAATGCCGACTTAAGTACAAGAAAACTGACTCTTCTTACTGTCCATGTTTTGAACCACTCCTGTGACACTAGTTATAGTTTCCGATGCTTCACTTCAGGTTTACTGTATCCCTCTGACCTTCTTATTGAAGATGAAACATAGAAATTGCATCGGAATTTAATACAAAATGCACAATGCCGACTTAAGAACAAGAAGACTGACTCTTCTGACTGTCTATTTTTTGAACCATTCCTGTGACCCGAGTTATAGATTCCGATGCTTCACTTCAGGTTTACTGTATCCCTCTGACCTTATATTGACGATGAAAGACAGAAATTGCATCGGAATTAAATACAAAAGGCACAATGCCGACTTAAGTACGAGAAAACGGACTCTTCTTTCTGTCTATGTTTTGAACCAATCCTGTGACACTAGTTATAGATTCCGATGCTTCACTTCAGGTTTACTGTATCCCTCTGACCTTCTTATTGACAATGAAACACAGAAATTGCATCGGATTTAAATACAAAATGCACAATGCCGACTAATGTACAAGAAAACTGACTCTTCTTACTGTCTATGTTTTGCACCATTCCTGTGACACTAGTTATAGATTCCGATGCTTCACTTCAGGTTTACTGTATCCCTCTGACCTTATATTGACGATGAAACACAGCAATTGCAACGGAATTAAATACAAAAGGCACAATGCAGGCTTAAGTACAAGAAAACTGACTCTTCTTACTGTCCATGATTTGAAGCACTCCTGTGACACTAGTTATCGTTTCCGATGCTTCACTTCAGGTTTACTGTATCGCTCTGACCTTCTTATTGAAGATGAAACATAGAAATTGCATCGGAATTTAATACAAAATGCACAATGCTGACTTAAGTACAAGAACACTGACTCTTCTTACTGTCTATGTTTTGAACCATTCCTGTGACACTAGTAATAGATTCCGATGCTTCACTTCAGGTTTACTGTATCCCTCTGAGCTTATGTTGACGATGAAACACAGAAATTGCATCGGAATTAAATACAAAATGCACAGTGCCGAATTAAGTACAAGATAACTGACTCTCCTTACTGTCTATGTTTTGAACCATTCCTTTGACACTAGTTATAGATTCCGATGCTTCACTTCGGGTTTACTGTATCCCTCTGACCCCCGTATTGTCGATGATACACAGAAATTGCATCGGAATTAAATACAAAAGTCAGAATGCCGACTTAAGTACAAGAAAACTGACTCTTCTTACTGTCTATGTTTTGCACCATTCCTGTGACACTAGTTATAGATTCGTATGCTTCACTTCAGGTTTACTGTATCCCTCTGACCTTATATTGACGATGAAACACAGCAATTGCATCGGAATTAAATACAAAAGGCTCACTGCCGACTTAAGTGCAAGAAGACTGTATCATCTTACTCTCTATGTTTTGAACCATTCCTATGACACTAGTTATAGATTCCGATGCTTCACTTCAGGTTTACTGTATACCTCTGAACTTCTTATTGACGATGAAACACTGAAATTGCATCGGAATTAAAGACAAAAGGCAAAATGCCGACTTAAGTACAAAAAAACTGACTCTTCTTACTGTCTATGCTTTGAACCATTCCTCTGACACTAGTTATTGATTCCGATGCTTCACTTCGGGTTTACTGTATCCCTCTGACCCTCTTATTGTCGATGAAACACAGAAATTGCATCGGAATTAAATACAAAAGTCTCAATGCCGACATAAGTACAAGAAGACTGTATCATCTTACACTCTATGTTTTGATCCATTCCTGTGACACTAGTTATAGATTCCGATGCTTCACTTCAGGTTTACTGTATACCTCTGACCGTCTTGTTGACGATGAAACACTGAAATTGCATCGGAATTAAAGACAAAAGGCCAAATGCCGACTTAAGTACAAGAAAACTGACTCTTCTTACTGTCTATGCTTTGAATAATTCCTGTGACACTAGTTATTGATTCCGATGCTTCACTTCAGCTTTACTGTATCCCTCTGACCTTCTTATTGACAATGAAACACAGAAATTTCATCGGAATTAAATACAAAAAGCACAATGCAGACTTAAGTACAAGATAACTGACTCTTCTTACTGTCTATGTTTTGAACCATTCCTTTGACACTAGTTATAGATTCCGATGCTTCACTTCGGGTTTACTGTATCCCTCTGACCCCCGTATTGTCGATGAAACACAGAAATTGCATCGGAATTGAATACAAAAGTCAGAATGCCGACTTAAGTACAAGAAAACTGACTCTTCTTACTGTCCATGTTTTGAACCACTCCTGTGACACTAGTTATAGTTTCCGATGCTTCACTTCAGGTTTACTGTATCCCTCTGACCTTCTTATTGAAGATGAAACATAGAAATTGCATCGGAATTTAATACAAAATGCACAATGCCGACTTAAGAACAAGAAGACTGACTCTTCTTACTGTCTATTTTTTGAACCATTCCTGTGACCCTAGTTATAGATTCCGATGCTTCACTTCAGGTTTACTGTATCCCTCTGACCTTATATTGACGATGAAACACAGCAATTGCAACGGAATTAAATACAAAAGGCACAATGCAGACTTAAGTACAAGAAAACTGACTCTTCTTACTGTCCATGATTTGAAGCACTCCTGTGACACTAGTTATCGTATCCGATGCTTCACTTCAGGTTTACTGTATCCCTCTGACCTTCTTATTGAAGATGAAACATAGAAATTGCATCGGAATTTAATACAAAATGCACAATGCCGACTTAAGTACAAGAACACATACTCTTCTTACTGTCTATGTTTTGAACCATTCCTGTGACACTAGTTATAGATTCCGATGCTTCACTTCAGGTTTACTGTATACCTCTGACCTTCTTATTGTCGTTGTAACACAGACATTTCATCGGAATGAAAGACAAAAGTCAAAATGCCGACTTAAGTACAAGAAAACTGACTCTTCTTACTGTCTATGTTTTGAACCAAACCTGTGACACTAGTTATAGATTCCGATGCTTCGTTTCGGGTTTACTGTATCCCTCTGACCCTCTTATTGTCGATGAAACACAGAAATTGCATCGGAATTAAATAAAAAAGTCACAATGCCGACTTAAGTACAAGAAAACTGACTCTTCTTACTGTCCATGTTTTGAACCACTCCTGTGACACTAGTTATAGTTTTCGATGCTTCACTTCAGGTTTACTGTATCCCTCTGACCTTCTTATAGAAGATGAAACATAGAAATTGCATCGGAATTTAATACAAAATGCACAATGCCGACTTAAGTACAAGAAAACTGACTCTTCTTACCGTCTATGTTTTGAACCATTCCTGTGACACTAGTTATTGATTCCGATGCTTCACTTCGTGTTTACTGTATCCCTCTGACCCTCTTATTGTCGATGAAACACAGAAATTGCATCGGAATTAAATACAAAAGTCACAATGCCGACTTAAGTACAAGAAAACTGACTCTTCTTACTGTCTATGTTTTGCACCATTCCTGTGACACTAGTTATAGATTCGTATGCTTCACTTCAGGTTTACTGTATCCATCTGACCTTACATTGACGAAGAAACACAGAAATTGCATCGGAATTAAATACAAAAGGCTCAAATCCGACTTAAGTACAAGAAGACAGTATCATCTTACTCTCTATGTTTTGATCCATTCCTGTGACACTAGTTATTGATTCCGATGCTTCACTTCAGGTTTACTGTATACCTCTGACCGTCTTGTTGACGATGAAACACTGAAATTGCATCGGAATTAAAGACAAAAGGCCAAATGCCGACTTAAGTACAAGAAAACTGACTCTTCTTACTGTCTACGCTTTGAACAATTCCTGTGACACTAGTTATTGATTCCGATGCTTCACTTCAGCTTTACTGTATCGCTCTGACATTCTTATTGACAATGAAACACAGAAATTTCATCGGAATTAAATACAAAAAGCACAATGCAGACTTAAGTACAAGATAACTGACTCTTCTTACTGTCTATGTTTTGAACCATTCCTTTGACACTAGTAATAGATTCCGATGCTTCACTTCGGGTTTACTGTATCCCTCTGACCCCCGTATTGTCGATGAAACACAGAAATTGCATCGGAATTAAATACAAAAGTCAGAATGCCGACTTAAGTACAAGAAAACTGACTCTTCTTACTGTCCATGTTTTGAACCACTCCTGTGACACTAGTTATAGTTTCCGATGCTTCACTTCAGGTTTACTGTATCCCTCTGACCTTCTTATTGAAGATGAAACATAGAAATTGCATCGGAATTTAATACAAAATGCACAATGCCGACTTAAGAACAAGAAGACTGACTCTTCTTACTGTCTATTTTTTGAACCATTCCTGTGACCCGAGTTATAGATTCCGATGCTTCACTTCAGGTTTACTGTATCCCTCTGACCTTATATTGACGATGAAAGACAGAAATTGCATCGGAATTAAATAGAAAAGGCACAATGCCGACTAATGTACAAGAAAACTGACTCTTCTTAGTGTCTATGTTTTGCACCATTCCTGTGACACTAGTTATAGATTCCGATGCTTCACTTCAGGTTTACTGTATCCCTCTGACCTTATATTGACGATGAAACACAGCAATTGCAACGGAATTAAATACAAAAGGCACAATGCAGGCTTAAGTACAAGAAAACTGACTCTTCTTACTGTCCATGATTTGAAGCACTCCTGTGACACTAGTTATCGTTTCCGATGTTTCACTTCAGGTTTACTGTATCCCTCTGACCTTCTTATTGAAGATGAAACATAGAAATTGCATCGGAATTTAATACAAAATGCACAATGCTGACTTAAGTACAAGAACACTGACTCTTCTTACTGTCTATGTTTTGAACCATTCCTGTGACACTAGTAATAGATTCCGATGCTTCACTTCAGGTTTACTGTATCCCTCTGAGCTTATGTTGTCGATGAAACACAGAAATTGCATCGGAATTAAATACAAAATGCACAATGCCGAATTAAGTACAAGATAACTGACTCTCCTTACTGTCTATGTTTTGAACCACTCCTTTGACACTAGTTATAGATTCCGATGCTTCACTTCGGGTTTACTGTATCCCTCTGACCCCCGTATTGTCGATGATACACAGAAATTGCATCGGAATTAAATACAAAAGTCAGAATGCCGACTTAAGTACAAGAAAACTGACTCTTCTTACTGTCTATGTTTTGCACCATTCCTGTGACACTAGTTATAGATTCGTATGCTTCACTTCAGGTTTACTGTATCCCTCTGACCTTATATTGACGATGAAACACAGCAATTGCATCGGAATTAAATACAAAAGGCTCACTGCCGACTTAAGTGCAAGAAGACTGTATCATCTTACTCTCTATGTTTTGAACCATTCCTGTGACACTAGTTATAGATTCCGATGCTTCACTTCAGGTTTACTGTATACCTCTGAACTTCTTATTGACGATGAAACACTGAAATTGCATCGGAATTAAAGACAAAAGGCAAAACGCCGACTTAAGTACAAGAAAACTGACTCTTCTTACTGTCTATGCTTTGAACCATTCCTGTGACACTAGTTATTGATTCCGATGCTTCACTTCAGCTTTACTGTATCCCTCTGACCTTCTTATTGACGATGAAACACAGATATTGCATCGGAATTGAATACAAAAGGCACAATGCAGACTTAAGTACAAGAAAACTGACTCTTCTTACTGTCTATGTTTGAACCATTCCTGTGACACTAGTTATTGATTCCGATGCTTCACTTCGGGTTTACTGTATCCCCCTGACCCTCTTATTGTCGATGAAACACAGAAATTGCATCGGAATTAAATACAAAAGTCACAATGCCGACTTAAGTACAAGAAGACTGTATCATCTTACTCTCTATGTTTTGATCCATTCCTGTGACACTAGTTATAGATTCCGATGCTTCACTTCAGGTTTACTGTATACCTCTGACCGTCTTGTTGACGATGAAACACTGAAATTGCATCGGAATTAAAGACAAAAGGCACAATGCCGACTTAAGTACAAGAAGACTGACTCTTCTTACTGTCTATGTTTTGAACCACTCCTGTGACCCTAGTTATAGTTTGCAATACTTCACTTCAGGTTAACTGTATCCCTCTGAACTTCTTATTGCAGATGAAACATAGAAATTGCATCGGAATTAAATACAAAATGCACCATGCCGACTTAAGTACAAGAAGACTGACTCTTCTTACTCTCTATGTTTTGAACCATTCCTGTGACACTAGTTATGGATCCCGATGCTTCACTTCAGGTTTACTGTATCCCTCTGACCTTCTTATTGACAATGAAACACAGAAATTGCATCGGATTTAAATACAAAAGGCACAATGCCGACTTATGTACAAGAAAACTGACTCTTCTTACTGTCTATGTTTTGCACCATTCCTGTGACACTAGTTATAGATTCGTATGCTTCACTTCAGGTTTACTGTATCCCTCTGACCTTATATTGACGATGAAACACAGCAATTGCATCGGAATTAAATACAAAAGGCTCACTGCCGACTTAAGTACAAGAAGACTGTATCATCTTACTCTCTATGGTTTGAACCATTCCTGTGACACTAGTTATAGATTCCGATGCTTCACTTCATGTTTACTGTATACCTCTGACCTTCTTATTGACGATGAAACACTGAAATTGCATCGGAATTAAAGACAAAAGGCAAAATGCCGACTTAAGTACAAGAAAACTGACTCTTCTTACTGTCTATGCTTTGAACCATTCCTGTGACACTAGTTATTGATTCCGATGCTTCACTTCAGCTTTACTGTATCCCTCTGACCTTCCTATTGACGATGAAACACAGAAATTGCATGGGAATTAAATACAAAAGGCACAATGCAGACTTAAGTACAAGAAAATGACACTTCTTACTGTCTATGTTTGAAACCACTCCTGTGACCCTAGTTATTGTTTGCAATACTTCACTTCAGGTTTACTGTATCCCTCTGAACTTCTTATTGAAGATGAAACATAGAAATTGCATCGGAATTAAATACAAAATGCACAATGCCGACTTAAGTACAAGCAGAATGACTCTTCTTACTGTCTATGTTTTGAACCATTCCTGTGACACTAGTTATGGATCCCGATGCTTCACTTTAGGTCTACTGTATCCCTCTGACCTTCTTATTGACGATGAAACACAGAAATTGCATCGGAATTAAATACAAATGGCACATAGCCGACTTAAGTACAAGAAAACGGACTCCACTTTCTGTCTATGTTTTGAACCAATCCTGTGACACTAGTTATAGATTCCGATGCATCACTTCAGGTTTACTGTATCCCTCTGACCTTCTTATTGACAAAGAAACACTGAAATTGCATCGGATTTAAATACAAAAGGCACAATGCCGACTTATGTACAAGAAAACTAACTCTTCTTACTATCTATGTTTTGCACCATTTCTGTGACACTAGTTATAGATTCGTATGCTTCACTTCAGGTTTACTGTATCCCACTGACCTTATATTGACGATGAAACACAGCAATTGCATCGGAATTAAATACAAAAGGCTCACTGCCGACTTAAGTACAAGAAGACTGTATCATCTTACTCTCTATGGTTTGAACCATTCCTGTGACACTAGTTATAGATTCCGATGCTTCACTTCATGTTTACTGTATACCTCTGACCTTCTTATTGACGATGAAACACTGAAATTGCATCGGAATTAAAGACAAAAGGCAAAATGCCGACTTAAGTACAAGAAAACTGACTCTTCTTACTGTCTATGCTTTGAACCATTCCTGTGACATTAGTTATTGATTCCGATGCTTCACTTCAGCTTTACTGTATCCCTCTGACCTTCTTATTGACGATGAAACACAGATATTGCATCGGAATTGAATACAAAAGGCACAATGCAGACTTAAGTACAAGAAAACTGACTCTTCTTACTGTCTATGTTTGAACCATTCCTGTGACACTAGTTATTGATTCCGATGCTTCACTTCGGGTTTACTGTATCCCTCTGACCCTCTTATTGTCGATGAAACACAGAAATTGCATCGGAATTAAATACAAAAGTCACAATGCCGACATAAGTACAAGAAGACTGTATCATCTTACACTCTATGTTTTGATCCATTCCTGTGACACTAGTTATAGTTTCCGATGCTTCACTTCAGGTTTACTGTATCCCTCTGACCTTCTTATTGAAGATGAAACATAGAAATTGCATCGGAATTTAATACAAAATGCACAATGCCGACTTAAGAACAAGAAGACTGACTCTTCTTACTGTCTATTTTTTGAACCATTCCTGTGACCCGAGTTATAGATTCCGATGCTTCACTTCAGGTTTACTGTATCCCTCTGACCTTATATTGACGATGAAAGACAGAAATTGCATCGGAATTAAATAGAAAAGGCACAATGCCGACTTAAGTACGAGAAAACGGACTCTTCTTTCTGTCTATGTTTTGAACCAATCCTGTGACACTTGTTATAGATTCCGATGCTTCACTTCAGGTTTACTGTATCCCTCTGACCTTCTTATTGACAATGAAACACAGAAATTGCATCGGATTTAAATACAAAAGGCACAATGCCGACTAATGTACAAGAAAACTGACTCTTCTTAGTGTCTATGTTTTGCACCATTCCTGTGACACTAGTTATAGATTCCGATGCTTCACTTCAGGTTTACTGTATTCCTCTGACCTTATATTGACGATGAAACACAGCAATTGCAACGGAATTAAATACAAAAGGCACAATGCAGGCTTAAGTACAAGAAAACTGACTCTTCTTACTGTCCATGATTTGAAGCACTCCTGTGACACTAGTTATCGTTTCCGATGCTTCACTTCAGGTTTACTGTATCCCTCTGACCTTCTTATTGAAGATGAAACATAGAAATTGCATCGGAATTTAATACAAAATGCACAATGCTGACTTAAGTACAAGAACACTGACTCTTCTTACTGTCTATGTTTTGAACCATTCCTGTGACACTAGTAATAGATTCCGATGCTTCACTTCAGGTTTACTGTATCCCTCTGAGCTTATGTTGTCGATGAAACACAGAAATTGCATCGGAATTAAATACAAAATGCACAATGCCGAATTAAGTACAAGATAACTGACTCTCCTTACTGTCTATGTTTTGAACCACTCCTTTGACACTAGTTATAGATTCCGATGCTTCACTTCGGGTTTACTGTATCCCTCTGACCCCCGTATTGTCGATGATACACAGAAATTGCATCGGAATTAAATACAAAAGTCAGAATGCCGACTTAAGTACAAGAAAACTGACTCTTCTTACTGTCTATGTTTTGCACCATTCCTGTGACACTAGTTATAGATTCGTATGCTTCACTTCAGGTTTACTGTATCCCTCTGACCTTATATTGACGATGAAACACAGCAATTGCATCGGAATTAAATACAAAAGGCTCACTGCCGACTTAAGTGCAAGAAGACTGTATCATCTTACTCTCTATGTTTTGAACCATTCCTGTGACACTAGTTATAGATTCCGATGCTTCACTTCAGGTTTACTGTATACCTCTGAACTTCTTATTGACGATGAAACACTGAAATTGCATCGGAATTAAAGACAAAAGGCAAAACGCCGACTTAAGTACAAGAAAACTGACTCTTCTTACTGTCTATGCTTTGAACCATTCCTGTGACACTAGTTATTGATTCCGATGCTTCACTTCAGCTTTACTGTATCCCTCTGACCTTCTTATTGACGATGAAACACAGATATTGCATCGGAATTGAATACAAAAGGCACAATGCAGACTTAAGTACAAGAAAACTGACTCTTCTTACTGTCTATGTTTGAACCATTCCTGTGACACTAGTTATTGATTCCGATGCTTCACTTCGGGTTTACTGTATCCCCCTGACCCTCTTATTGTCGATGAAACACAGAAATTGCATCGGAATTAAATACAAAAGTCACAATGCCGACTTAAGTACAAGAAGACTGTATCATCTTACTCTCTATGTTTTGATCCATTCCTGTGACACTAGTTATAGATTCCGATGCTTCACTTCAGGTTTACTGTATACCTCTGACCGTCTTGTTGACGATGAAACACTGAAATTGCATCGGAATTAAAGACAAAAGGCACAATGCCGACTTAAGTACAAGAAGACTGACTCTTCTTACTGTCTATGTTTTGAACCACTCCTGTGACCCTAGTTATAGTTTGCAATACTTCACTTCAGGTTAACTGTATCCCTCTGAACTTCTTATTGCAGATGAAACATAGAAATTGCATCGGAATTAAATACAAAATGCACCATGCCGACTTAAGTACAAGAAGACTGACTCTTCTTACTCTCTATGTTTTGAACCATTCCTGTGACACTAGTTATGGATCCCGATGCTTCACTTCAGGTTTACTGTATCCCTCTGACCTTCTTATTGACAATGAAACACAGAAATTGCATCGGATTTAAATACAAAAGGCACAATGCCGACTTATGTACAAGAAAACTGACTCTTCTTACTGTCTATGTTTTGCACCATTCCTGTGACACTAGTTATAGATTCGTATGCTTCACTTCAGGTTTACTGTATCCCTCTGACCTTATATAGATGATGAAACACAGCAATTGCATCGGAATTAAATACAAAAGGCTCACTGCCGACTTAAGTACAAGAAGACTGTATCATCTTACTCTCTATGTTTTGAACCATTCCTGTGCCACTAGTTATAGATTCCGATGCTTCACTTCAGGTTTACTGTATACCTCTGACCTTCTTATTGACGATGAAACACTGAAATTGCACCGGAATTAAAGACAAAAGGCATAATGCCGACTTAAGTACAAGAAAACTGGCTCTTCTTACTGTCTATGCTTTGAACCATTCCTGTGACACTAGTTTTTGATTCCGATGCTTCACTTCAGCTTTACTGTATCCCTCTGACCTTCCTATTGACGATGAAACACAGAAATTGCATGGGAATTAAATACAAAAGGCACAATGCAGACTTAAGTACAAGAAAATGACACTTCTTACTGTCTATGTTTGAAACCACTCCTGTGACCCTAGTTATTGTTTGCAATACTTCACTTCAGGTTTACTGTATCCCTCTGAACTTCTTATTGAAGATGAAACATAGAAATTGCATCGGAATTAAATACAAAATGCACAATGCCGACTTAAGTACAAGCAGAATGACTCTTCTTACTGTCTATGTTTTGAACCATTCCTGTGACACTAGTTATGGATCCCGATGCTTCACTTTAGGTCTACTGTATCCCTCTGACCTTCTTATTGACGATGAAACACAGAAATTGCATCGGAATTAAATACAAATGGCACATAGCCGACTTAAGTACAAGAAAACGGACTCCTCTTTCTGTCTATGTTTTGAACCAATCCTGTGACACTAGTTATAGATTCCGATGCTTCACTTCAGGTTTACTGTATCCCTCTGACCTTCTTATTGACAATGAAACACAGAAATTGCATCGGATTTAAATACAAAAGGCACAATGCCGACTTATGTACAAGAAAACTGACTCTTCTTACTGTCTATGTTTTGCACCATTCCTGTGACACTAGTTATAGATTCGTATGCTTCACTTCAGGTTTACTGTATCCCACTGACCTTATATTGACGATGAAACACAGCAATTGCATCGGAATTAAATACAAAAGGCTCACTGCCGACTTAAGTACAAGAAGACTGTATCATCTTACTCTCTATGTTTTGAACCATTCCTGTGACACTAGTTATAGATTCCGATGCTTCACTTCATGTTTACTGTATACCTCTGACCTTCTTATTGACGATGAAACACTGAAATTGCATCGGAATTAAAGACAAAAGGCAAAATGCCGACTTAAGTACAAGAAAACTGACTCTTCTTACTGTCTATGCTTTGAACCATTCCTGTGACACTAGTTATTGATTCCGATGCTTCACTTCAGCTTTACTGTATCCCTCTGACCTTCTTATTGACGATGAAACACAGATATTGCATCGGAATTGAATACAAAAGGCACAATGCAGACTTAAGTACAAGAAAACTGACTCTTCTTACTGTCTATGTTTGAACCATTCCTGTGACACTAGTTATTGATTCCGATGCTTCACTTCGGGTTTACTGTATCCCTCTGACCCTCTTATTGTCGATGAAACACAGAAATTGCATCGGAATTAAATACAAAAGTCACAATGCCGACATAAGTACAAGAAGACTGTATCATCTTACACTCTATGTTTTGATCCATTCCTGTGACACTAGTTATAGATTCCGATGCTTCACTTCAGGTTTACTGTATACCTCTGACCGTCTTGTTGACGATGAAACACTGAAATTGCATCGGAATTAAAGACAAAAGGCCAAATGCTGACTTAAGTACAAGAAAACTGACTCTTCTTACTGTCTATGCTTTGAACAATTCCTGTGACACTAGTTATTGATTCCGATGCTTCACTTCAGCTTTACTGTATCCCTCTGACCTTCTTATTGACAATGAAACACAGAAATTTCATCGGAATTAAATACAAAAAGCACAATGCAGACTTAAGTACAAGATAACTGACTCATTTTACTGTCTATGTTTTGAACCATTCCTTTGGCACTAGTTATAGATTCCGATGCTTCACTTCGGGTTTACTGTATCCCTCTGACCCCCGTATTGTCGATGATACACAGAAATTGCATCGGAATTAAATACAAAAGTCAGAATGCCGACTTAAGTACAAGAAAACTGACTCTTCTTACTGTCCATGTTTTGAACCACTCCTGTGACATTTGTTATAGTTTCCGATGCTTCACTTCAGGTTTACTGTGTCCCTCTGACCTTCTTATTGAAGATGAAACATAGAAATTGCATCGGAATTTAATACAAAATGCACAATGTCGACTTAAGAACAAGAAGACTGACTCTTCTTACTGTCTATTCTTGAACCATTCCTGTGACCCTAGTTATAGATTCCGATGCTTCACTTCAGGTTTACTGTATCCCTCTGACCTTATATTGACGATGAAAGACAGAAATTGCATCGGAATTAAATACAAAAGGCACAATGCCGACTTAAGTACGAGAAAACGGACTCTTCTTTCTGTCTATGTTTTGAACCTATCCTGTGACACTAGTTATAGATTCCGATGCTTCATTTCAGGTTTACTGTATCCCTCTGACCTTCTTATTGACAATGAAACACAGAAATTGCATCGGATTTAAATACAAAAGGCACAATGCCGACTAATGTACAAGAAAACTGACTCTTCTTACTGTCTATGTTTTGCACCATTCTTGTGACACTAGTTATAGATTCCGATGCTTCACTTCAGGTTTACTGTATCCCTCTGACCTTCTTATTGAAGATGAAACATAGAAATTGCATCGGAATTTAATACATAATGCACAATGCCGACTTAAGTACAAGAACACTGACTTTTCTTACTGTCTATGTTTTGAACCATTCCTGTGACACTAGTTATTGAATCCGATGCTTCACTTCAGGTTTACTGTATCCCTCTGACCTTATTTTGACGATGAAACACAGAAATTGTATCGGAAATAAATACAAAATGCACAATGCCGAATTAAGTACAAGAAAACTGACTCTTCTTACTGTCTATGTTTTGAACCATTCCTGTGACACTAGTTATAGATTCCGATGCTTCACTTCAGGTTTACTGTATACCTCTGACCTTCTTATTGTCGTTGTAACACAGAAATTTCATCGGAATGAAAGACAAAAGTCAAAATGCCGACTTAAGTACAAGAAAACTGACTCTTCTTACTGTCTATGTTTTGAACCAATCCTGTGACACTAGTTATAGATTCCGATGCTTCACTTCGGGTTTACTGTATCCCTCTGACCCTCTTATTGTCGATGAAACACAGAAATTGCATCGGAATTAAATAAAAAAGTCACAATGCCGACTTAAGTACAAGAAAACTGACTCTTCTTACTGTCCATGTTTTGAACCACTCCTGTGACACTAGTTATAGTTTCCGATGCTTCACTTCAAGTTTACTGTATCCCTCTGACCTTCTTATAGAAGATGAAACATAGAAATTGCATCGGAATTTAATACAAAATGCACAATGCCAACTTAAGTACAAGAAGACTGGCTCCTCCTACTGTCTATGTTTGAACCATTCCTGTGACCCTAGTTATAGATTCCGATGCTTCACTTCAGGTTTACTGTATCCCTCTGACCTTCTTATTGACAATGAAACACAGAAATTGCATCGGATTTAAATACAAAAGGCACAATGCCGACTAATGTACAAGAAAACTGACTCTTCTTACTGTCCATGTTTTGAACCACTCCTGTGCCACTAGTTATAGTTTCCGATGCTTCACTTCGGGTTTACTGTATCCCTCTGACCTTCTTATTGAAGATGAAACATAGAAATTGCATCGGAATTTAATACAAAATGCACAATGCCGACTAAAGAACAAGAAGACTGACTCTTCTTACTGTCTACTTTTTGAACCATTCCTGTGACCCTAGTTATAGATTCCGATGCTTCACTTCAGGTTTACTGTATCCCTCTGACCTTATATTGACGATGAAAGACAGAAATTGCATCGGAATTAAATACAAAAGGCACAATGCCGACTTAAGTACGAGAAAACGGACTCTTCTTTCTGTCTATGTTTTGAACCAATCCTGTGACACTAGTTATAGATTCCGATGCTTCACTTCAGGTTTACTGTATCCCTCTGACCTTCTTATTGACAATGAAACACAGAAATTGCATCGGATTTAAATACAAAAGGCACAATGCCGACTAATGTACAAGAAAACTGACTCTTCTTACTGTTTATGTTTTGCACCATTCCTGTGACACTAGTTATAGATTCCGATGCTTCACTTCTGGTTTACAGTATCCCTCTGACCTTATATTGACGATGAAACACAGCAATTGCAACGGAATTAAATACAAAAGGCACAATGCCGACTTAAGTACAAGAAGACTGTATCATCTTACTCTCTATGTTTTGATCCATTCCTGTGACACTAGTTACAGATTCCGGTGCTTCACTTCAGGTTTACTGTATCCCTCTGACCTTATATTGACGATGAAAGACAGAAATTGCATCGGAATTAAATACAAAAGGCACAATGCCGACTTAAGTACGAGAAAACGGACTCTTCTTTCTGTCTATGTTTTGAACCAATCCTGTGACACTAGTTATAGATTCCGATGCTTCACTTCAGGTTTACTGTATACCTCTGACCGTCTTGTTGACGATGAAACACTGAAATTGCATCGGAATTAAAGACAAAAGGCCAAATGCCGACTTAAGTACAAGAAAACTGACTCTTCTTACTGTCTATGCTTTGAACAATTCCTGTGACACTAGTTATTGATTCCGATGCTTCACTTCAGCTTTACTGTATCCCTCTGACCTTCTTATTGACAATGAAACACAGAAATTTCATCGGAATTAAATACAAAAAGCACAATGCAGACTTAAGTACAAGATAACTGACTCATTTTACTGTCTATGTTTTGAACCATTCCTTTGGCACTAGTTATAGATTCCGATGCTTCACTTCGGGTTTACTGTATCCCTCTGACCCCCGTATTGTCGATGATACACAGAAATTGCATCGGAATTAAATACAAAAGTCAGAATGCCGACTTAAGTACAAGAAAACTGACTCTTCTTACTGTCCATGTTTTGAACCACTCCTGTGACATTTGTTATAGTTTCCGATGCTTCACTTCAGGTTTACTGTATCCCTCTGACCTTCTTATTGAAGATGAAACATAGAAATTGCATCGGAATTTAATACAAAATGCACAATGTCGACTTAAGAACAAGAAGACTGACTCTTCTTACTGTCTATTTTTGAACCATTCCTGTGACCCTAGTTATAGATTCCGATGCTTCACTTCAGGTTTACTGTATCCCTCTGACCTTATATTGACGATGAAAGACAGAAATTGCATCGGAATTAAATACAAAAGGCACAATGCCGACTTAAGTACGAGAAAACGGACTCTTCTTTCTGTCTATGATTTGAACCTATCCTGTGACACTAGTTATAGATTCCGATGCTTCATTTCATGTTTACTGTATCCCTCTGACCTTCTTATTGACAATGAAACACAGAAATTGCATCGGATTTAAATACAAAAGGCACAATGCCGACTAATGTACAAGAAAACTGACTCTTCTTACTGTCTATGTTTTGCACCATTCCTGTGACACTAGTTATAGATTCCGATGCTTCACTTCAGGTTTACAGTATCCCTCTGACCTTATATTGACGATGAAACACAGCAATTGCAACGGAATTAAATACAAAAGGCACAATGCGGGCTTAAGTACAAGAAAACTGACTCTTCTTACTGTCCATGATTTGAAGCACTCCTGTGACACTAGTTATCGTTTCCGATGCTTCACTTCAGGTTTACTGTATCCCTCTGACCTTCTTATTGAAGATGAAACATAGAAATTGCATCGGAATTTAATACATAATGCACAATGCCGACTTAAGTACAAGAACACTGACTTTTCTTACTGTCTATGTTTTGAACCATTCCTGTGACACTAGTTATTGAATCCGATGCTTCACTTCAGGTTTACTGTATCCCTCTGACCTTATTTTGACGATGAAACACAGAAATTGTATCGGAAATAAATACAAAATGCACAATGCCGAATTAAGTACAAGAAAACTGACTCTTCTTACTGTCTATGTTTTGAACCATTCCTGTGACACTAGTTATAGATTCCGATGCTTCACTTCAGGTTTACTGTATACCTCTGACCTTCTTATTGTCGTTGTAACACAGAAATTTCATCGGAATGAAAGACAAAAGTCAAAATGCCGACTTAAGTACAAGAAAACTGACTCTTCTTACTGTCTATGTTTTGAACCAATCCTGTGACACTAGTTATAGATTCCGATGCTTCACTTCGGGTTTACTGTATCCCTCTGACCCTCTTATTGTCGATGAAACACAGAAATTGCATCGGAATTAAATAAAAAAGTCACAATGCCGACTTAAGTATAAGAAAACTGACTCTTCTTACTGTCCATGTTTTGAACCACTCCTGTGACACTAGTTATAGTTTCCGATGCTTCACTTCAAGTTTACTGTATCCCTCTGACCTTCTTATAGAAGATGAAACATAGAAATTGCATCGGAATTTAATACAAAATGCACAATGCCAACTTAAGTACAAGAAGACTGGCTCCTCCTACTGTCTATGTTTGAACCATTCCTGTGACCCTAGTTATAGATTCCGATGCTTCACTTCAGGTTTACTGTATCCCTCTGACCTTCTTATTGACAATGAAACACAGAAATTGCATCGGATTTAAATACAAAAGGCACAATGCCGACTAATGTACAAGAAAACTGACTCTTCTTACTGTCCAAGTTTTGAACCACTCCTGTGCCACTAGTTATAGTTTCCGATGCTTCACTTCGGGTTTACTGTATCCCTCTGACCTTCTTATTGAAGATGAAACATAGAAATTGCATCGGAATTTAATACAAAATGCACAATGCCGACTAAAGAACAAGAAGACTGACTCTTCTTACTGTCTACTTTTTGAACCATTCCTGTGACCCTAGTTATAGATTCCGATGCTTCACTTCAGGTTTACTGTATCCCTCTGACCTTATATTGACGATGAAAGACAGAAATTGCATCGGAATTAAATACAAAAGGCACAATGCCGACTTAAGTACGAGAAAACGGACTCTTGTTTCTGTCTATGTTTTGAACCAATCCTGTGACACTAGTTACAGATTCCGATGTTTCACTTCAGGTTTACTGTATCCCTCTGACCTTCTTATTGACAATGAAACACAGAAATTGCATCGGATTTAAATACAAAAGGCACAATGCCGACTAATGTACAAGAAAACTGACTCTTCTTACTGTCTATGTTTTGCACCATTCCTGTGACACTAGTTATAGATTCCGATGCTTCACTTCTGGTTTACAGTATCCCTCTGACCTTATATTGACGATGAAACACAGCAATTGCAACGGAATTAAATACAAAAGGCACAATGCCGACTTAAGTACAAGAAGACTGTATCATCTTACTCTCTATGTTTTGATCCATTCCTGTGACACTAGTTACAGATTCCGATGCTTCACTTCAGGTTTACTGTATCCCTCTGACCTTCCTATTGACGATGAAACACAGAAATTGCATGGGAATTAAATACAAAAGGCACAATGCAGACTTAAGTACAAGAAAATGACTGTTCTTACTGTCTATGATTTGAACAATTCCTGTGACACTAGTTATTGATTCGGATGCTTCACTTCAGCTTTACTGTATTCGTCTGATCTTCTTATTGACAATGAAACACAGAAATTTCATCGGAATTAAATACAAAAGGCACAATTCAGACTTAAGTACAAGAAAACTGACTCTTCTTACTGTCTATGTTTTGAACCATTCCTGTGACACTATTTATAGATTCCGATGCTTCACTTCGGGTTTACTGTATCCCTCTGACCCTCGTGTTGTCGATGAAACACAGAAATTGCATCGGAATTAAATACAAAAGTCAGAATGCCGACTTAAGTACAAGAAAACTGACTCTTCTTACTGTCCATGTTTTGAACCACTCCTGTGACACTAGTTATAGTTTCCGATGCTTCACTTCAGGTTTACTGTATCCCTCTGACCCTCTTATTGAAGATGAAACATAGAAATTGCATCGGAATTTAATACAAAATGCACAATGCCGACTTAAGTACTAGAAGACTGACTCTTCTTACTGTCTATGTTTTGAACCATTCCTGTGACCCTAGTTATAGATTCCGATGCTTCACTTCAGGTTTACTGTATCCCTCTGACCTTATATTGACGATGAAACACAGAAATTGCATCGGAATTAAATACAAAAGGCACAATGCCGACTTAAGTACAAGAAAACTGACTCTTCTTACTGTCTTTGTTTTAATCCATTCCTGTGACACTAGTAATAGATTCCGATGCTTCACTTCAGGTTTACTGTATACCTCTGACCTTCTTATTGACGATGAAACACTGAAATTGCATCAGAATTAAATACAAAAGGCATAATGCCGACTTAAGTACAAGAAAACTGACTCTTCTTACTGTCTATGCTTTTAACCATTCCTGTGACACTAGTTATTGATTCCGATGCTTCACTTCAGCTTTACTGTATCCCTCTGACCTTCCTTTTGACGATGAAACACAGAAATTGCATGGGAATTAAATACAAAAGGCACAATGCAGACTTAAGTACAAGAAAATGACTCTTCTTACTGTCTATGTTTTGAACCACTCCTGTGACACTAGTTATAGTTTGCAATCCTTCACTTCAGGTTTACTGTATCCCTCTGAACTTCTTATTGAAGATGAAACATAGAAATTGCATCGGAATTAAATACAAGATGCACAATGCCGACTTAAGTACAAGAAGACTGACTCTTCTTACTGTCTATGTTTTGAAACATTCCTGTGACACTAGTTATGGATCCCGATGCTTCACTTCAGGTTTACTGTATCCCTCTGACCTTCTTATTGACGATTAAACACAGAAATTGCATCGGAATTAAATACAAATGGCACAATGCCGACTTAAGTACAAGAAGACTGTATCATCTTACTCTCTATGTTTTGAACCATTCCTGTGACACTAGTAATAGATTCCGATGCTTCACTTCAGGTTTACTTTATACCTCTGACCTTCTTATTGACGATGAAACACTGAAATTGCATCGGAATTAAAGACAAAAGGCAAAATGCCGACTTAAGTACAAGAAAACTGACTCTTCTTACTGTCTATGCTTTGAACCATTCCTGTGACACTAGTTATTGATGCCGATGCTTCACTTCAGCTTTACTGTATCCCTCTGACCTTCTTATTGACGATGAAACACAGATATTGCATCGGAATTGAATACAAAAGGCACAATGCAGACTTAAGTACAAGAAAACTGACTCTTCTTACTGTCTATGTTTGAACCATTCCTATGACACTAGTTATTGATTCCGATGCTTCACTTCGGGTTTACTGTATCCCCCTGACCCTCTTATTGTCGATGAAACACAGAAATTGCATCGGAATTAAATACAAAAGTCACAATGCCGACTTAAGTACAAGAAGACTGTATCATCTTACTCTCTATGTTTTGATCCATTCCTGTGACACTAGTTATAGATTCCGATGCTTCACTTCAGGTTTACTGTATACCTCTGACCGTCTTGTTCACGATGAAACACTGAAATTGCATCGGAATTAAAGACAAAAGGCCAAATGCCGACTTAAGTACAAGAAAACTGACTCTTCTTACTGTCTATGCTTTGAACAATTCCTGTGACACTAGTTATTGATTCCGATGCTTCACTTCAGCTTTACTGTATCCCTCTGACCTTCTTATTGACAATGAAACACAGAAATTTCATCGGAATTAAATACAAAAAGCACAATGCAGACTTAAGTACAAGATAACTGACTCTTCTTACTGTCTATGTTTTGAACCATTCCTTTGACACTAGTTATAGATTCCGATGCTTCACTTCGGGTTTACTGTATCCCTCTGACCCCCGTATTGTCGATGAAACACAGAAATTGCATCGGAATTAAATACAAAAGGCACAATGCAGACTTAAGTACAAGAAAATGACTCTTCTTACTGTCTATGTTTTGAACCACTCCTGTGACCCTAGTTATAGTTTGCAATCCTTCACTTCAGGTTAACTGTATCCCTCTGACCTTCTTATTGAAGATGAAACATAGAAATTGCATCGGAATTAAATACAAAATGCACCATGCCGACTTAAGTACAAGAAGACTGACTCTTCTTACTGTCTATGTTTTGAACCATTCCTGTGACACTAGTTATGGATCCCGATGCTTCAATTCAGGTTTACTGTATCCCTCTGACCTTCTTATTGACAATGAAACACATAAATTGCATCGGATTTAACTACAAAAGGCACAATGCCTACTTATGTACAAGAAAACTGACTCTTCTTACTGTCTATGTTTTGCACCATTCCTGTGACACTAGTTATAGATTTGTATGCTTCACTTCAGGTTTACTGTATCCCTCTGACCTAATATTGACGATGAAACACAGTAATTGCATCGGAATTAAATACAAAAGGCTCACTGCCGACTTAAGTACAAGAAGACTGTATCATCTTACTCTCTATGTTTTGAACCATTCCTGTGCCACTAGTTATGGATTCCGATGCTTCACTTCAGGTTTACTGTATACCTCTGACCTTCTTATTGACGATGAAACACTGAAATTGCATCGGAATTAAAGACAAAAGACATAATGCCGACTTAAGTACAAGAAAACTGACTCTTCTTACTGTCTATGCTTTGAACCATTCCTGTGACACTAGTTATTGATTCCGATGCTTCACTTCAGCTTTACTGTATCCCTCTGACCTTCTTATTGACGATGAAACACAGAAATTGCATCGGAATTAAATACAAATGGCACAATGCCGACTTAAGTACAAGAAAACGGACTCCTCTTTCTGTCTATGTTTTGAACCAATCCTGTGACACTAGTTATAGATTCCGATGCTTCACTTCAGTTTTACTGTATCCCTCTGACCATCTTATTGACAATGAAACACAGAAATTGCATCGGATTTAAATACAAAAGGCACAATGCCGACTTATGTACAAGAAAACTGACTCTTCTACTGTCTATGTTTTGCACCATTCCTGTGACACTAGTTATTGATTCCGATGCTTCACTCTGGGTTTACTGTATCCCTCTGACCCTCTTATTGTCGATGAAACACAGAAATTGCATCGGAATTAAATACAAAAGTCACAATACCGACATAAGTACAAGAAGACTGTATCATCTTACTCTCTATGTTTTGATCCATTCCTGTGACACTAGTTATAGATTCCGATGCTTCACTTCAGGTTTACTGTATACCTCTGACCGTCTTGTTGACGATGAAACACTGAAATTGCATCGGAATTAAAGACAAAAGGCCAAATGCCGACTTAAGTACAAGAAAACTGACTCTTCTTACTGTCTATGCTTTGAACAATTCCTGTGACACTAGTTATAGATTCCGATGCTTCACTTCAGGTTTACTGTATCCCTCTGACTTTCTTATTGAAGATGAAACATAGAAATTGCATCGGAATTTAATACAAAATGCTCAATGCCGACTTAAGTACAAGAAGACTGGCTCCTCTTACTGTCTATGTTTGAACCATTCCTGTGACCCTAGTTATAGATTCCGATGCCTCACTTCAGGTTTACTGTATCCCGCCGACCTTCTTATTGACGATGAAACACGGAAAATGCATCGGAGTCCAATACGAAAAGCACAATGCTGACTTAAGTACAAGAAAACTGACTCTTCTTAATGTCTATGTTTTGAACCACTCCTGTGACACCAGTTATAGTTTCCGATGCTTCACTTCAGGTTTACTGTATCCCTCTGAGCTTCTTATTGAAGATGAAACAAGGAAATTGCATCGGAATTTTATACAAAATGCACAATGCCGACTTAAGTACAAGAAAACTGACTCTTCTTACTGTCTATGATTGGAACCATTCCTGTGACACTAGTTATAGATTCCGATGCTTCACTTCAGGTTTACTGTATCCCTCTGACCTTATATTGACGAAGAAACACAGAAATTGCATCGGAATACAATACAAAAGGCTCAAATCCGACTTAAGTAGAAGAAGACTGTATCATCTTACTCTCTATGTTTGATCCATTCCTGTGACACTAGTTATAGATTCCGATGCTTCACTCCAGGTTTACTGTATACCTCTGACCGTCTTGTTGACGATGAAACACTGAAATTGCATCAGAATTGAAGACAAATGGCCAAATGCCGACTTAAGTACAAGAAAACTGACTCTTCTTACTGTCTATGCTTTGAACAAATCCTGTGACACTAGTTATTGATTCCGATGCTTCACTTACGCTTTACTGTATCCCTCTGACATTCTTATTGACAATGAAACACAGAAATTTCATCGGAATTAAATACAAAAAGCACAATGCAGACTTAAGTACAAGATAACTGACTCTTCTTACTGTCTATGTTTTGAACCATTCCATTGACACTAGTTATAGATTCCGATGCTTCACTTCGGGTTTACTGTATCCCTCTGACCCCCGTATTGTTGATGAAACACAGAAATTGCATCGGAATTAAATACAAAAGTCAGAATGCCGACTTAAGTACAAGAAAACTGACTCTTCTTACTGTCCATGTTTTGAACCACTCCTGTGACACTAGTTATAGTTTCCGATGCTTCACTTCAGGTTTACTGTATCCCTCTGACCTTCTTTTTGAAGATGAAACATAGAAATTGCATCGGAATTTAATACAAAATGCACAATGCAGACTTAAGAACAAGAAGACTGACTCTTCTTACTGTCTATTTTTTGAACCATTCCTGTGACCCTAGTTATAGATTTCGATGCTTCACTTCAGGTTTACTGTATCCCTCTGACCTTATATTGACGATGAAAGACAGAAATTGCATCGGAATTAAATACAAAAGGCACAATGCCGACTTAAGTACGAGAAAACGGACTCTTCTTTCTGTCTATGTTTTGAACCAATCCTGTGACACTAGTTATAGATTCCGAAGCTTCACTTCGGGTTTACTGTATCCCTCTGACCCCCGTATTGTTGATGAAACACAGAAATTGCATCGGAATTAAATACAAAAGGCACAATGCCGACTAATGTACAAGAAAACTGACTCTTCTTACTGTCTATGTTTTGCACCATTCCTGTGACACTAGTTATAGATTCCGATGCTTCACTTCAGGTTTACTGTATCCCTCTGACCTTATATTGACGATGAGACACAGCAATTGCAACGGAATTAAATACAATAGGCACAATGCAGGCTTAAGTACAAAAAAACTGACTCTTCTTACTGTCCATGATTTGAAGCACTCCTGTGACACTAGTTATCGTTTCCGATGCTTCACTTCAGGTTTACTGTATCCCTCTGACCTTCTTATTGAAGATGAAACATAGAAATTGCATCGGAATTTAATACAAAATGCACAATGCCGACTTAAGTACAAGAACACTGACTCTTCTTACTGTCTATGTTTTGAACCATTCCTGTGACACTAGTTATAGATTCCGATGCCTCACTTCAGGTTTACTGTATCCCTCTGACCTTATATTGACGATGAAACACAGAAATTGCATCGGAATTAAATACAAAACGCACAATGCCGAATTAAGTACAAGAAAACTGACGCTTCTTACTGTCTATGTTTTGAACCATTCCTGTGACACTAGTTAGAGATTCCGATGCTTCACTTCAGGTTTACTGTATACCTCTGACCTTCTTATTGTCGTTGTAACACAGAAATTTCATCGGAATGAAAGACAAAAGTCAAAATGCCGACTTAAGTACAAGAAAACTGACTCTTCTTACTGTCTATGCTTTGAACCAATCCTGTGACACTAGTTATAGATTCCGATGCTTCACTTCGGGTTTACTGTATCCCTCTGACACTCTTATTGTCGATGAAACACAGAAATTGCATCGGAATTAAATAAAAAAGTCACAATGCCGACTTAAGTACAAGAAAACTGACTCATCTTACTGTCCATATTTTGAACCACTCCTGTGACACTAGTTATAGTTTCCGATGCTTCACTTCAGGTTTACTGTATCCCTCTGACCTTCTTATAGAAGATGAAACACAGAAATTGCATCGGAATTTAATACAAAATGCACAATGCCGACTTAAGTACAAGAAGACTGGCTCCTCCTACTGTCTATGTTTGAACCATTCCTGAGACCCTAGTTATAGATTCCGATGCTTCACTTTAGGTTTACTGTATCCCTCTGACCTTCTTATAGACGATGAAACACAGATATTGCATCGGAATTTTATACAAAATGCACAATGCCGACTTAAGTACAAGAAAACTGACTCTTCTTACTGTCTATGTTTTGAACCATTCGTGTGACACTAGTTATTGATTCCGATGCTTCACTTCGTGTTTACTGTATCCCTCTGACCCTCTTATTGTCGATGAAACACAGAAATTGCATCGGAATTAAATACAAAAGTCACAATGCCGACTTAAGTACAAGAAAACTTACTCTTCTTAATGTCTATGTTTTGAACCACTCCTGTGACACCAGTAATAGTTTCCGATGCTTCACTTCAGGTTTACTGTCTCCCTCTGAGCTTCTTATTGAAGATGAAACAAGGAAATTGCATCGGAATTTTATACAAAATGCACAATGCCGACTTAAGTACAAGAAAACTGACTCTTCTTACTGTCTATGATTGGAACCATTCCTGTGACACTAGTTAGTGATTCCGATGCTTCACTTCAGGTTTACTGTATCCCTCTGACCTTATATTGACGAAGAAACACAGAAATTGCATCGGAATTAAATACAATAGGCTCAAATCCGACTTAAGTACAAGAAGACTGTATCATCTTACTCTCTATGTTTTGATCCATTCCTGTGACACTAGTTATAGATTCCGATGCTTCACTTCAGGTTTACTGTATACCTCTGACCGTCTTGTTGACGATGAAACACTGAAATTGCATCGGAATTAAAGACAAAAGGCCAAATGCCGACTTTAGTACAAGAAAACTGACTCTTCTTACTGTCTATGCTTTGAACAATTCCTGTGACACTAGTTATTGATTCCGATGCTTCACTTCAGCTTTACTATATCCCTCTGACCTTCTTATTGACAATGAAACACAGAAATTTCATCGGAATTAAATACAAAAGGCACAATGCAGTTTTAAGTACAAGAAAACTGACTCTTCTTACTGTTTATGTTTGAACCATTCCTGTGAATCTAGTTATAGATTCCGATGCTTCACTTCAGCTTTACTGTATCCCTCGGACCTTCTTATTGACGATGAAACACAAAAATTGCATGGGAATTAAATACAAAAAGCACAATTCCGACTCAAGTACTTGAAGACTGGCTCTTCTTACTGTCTACGTATTGAACCTTTCCCTTGACACTAGTTATAGATTCCGATGCTTTACTTCAGGTTTACTGTATCCCTCTGACCTCCATATTGTCGATGAAACACAGAAATTGCATCGGAATTAAATACAAAAGGCACAATGCCGTGTCAAGTACAAGAAGATTGTCCCTTCTTACTGTCTATGTTTTGAACCATTCCTGTGACACTAGTTATAGATTCGGATGCTCGACTTCAGGTTCACTGTCTCCCTTTGACATTCTTATTGGCGATGAAACACAGAAATTGCATCGGAATTAAATACAAAAGGCACAATGCCGACTTAAGTACAAGAAAACTGACTCTTCTTACTGTCTATGTTTTGAACCATTCCTGTGACACTAGTTATAGATTCCGATGCTTCACTTCAGGTTTACTGTATCCCTCTGACCTCCTTATTGTCGATGAAACACAGAAATTGCATCGGAATTAAATACAAAAGGCACAATGCTGACTCGAGTACAAGAAAACTGACTCTTCTTTCCGCCTATGTTCTGAACCATTCCTGTGACACTAGTTATAGATTCCGATGCTTCACTTCAGGGTTACTGTATCCCTCTGACCTACTTATTGACGATGAAACACAGAAATAGCATCGGAATTAAATACAAAAGGCACAACGCCGACTTAAGTACAAGAAAACTGACTCTTCTTACTGTCTATGTTTTGAACCATTCCTGTTACACTACTTATAGATTCCGATGCTTCACTTCAGGTTTACTGTATACCTCTGACCTTCTTATTGACGAAGAAACACTGAAATTGCATCGGAATTAAAGACAAAAGGAAAAATGCCAACTTAAGTACAAGAAAACTGACTCTTCTTACTGTCTATTATTTGAACCATTCCTGTGACACTAGTTATTGATTCCGATGCTTCACTTCAGCTTTACTGTATCCCTCTGACTTTCTTATTGACGATGAAACACAGAAATTGCATCGAAATTAAATACAAAAGGCACAATGCAGACTTAAGTACAATAGAACTGACTCTTCTTACTGTCTATGATTTGAACCATTCCTGTGACACTAGTTATAAATTCCGATGCTTCACTTCGGGTTTACTGTATCCCTCTGACCCTCTTATTGACGATGAAACACAGAAATTGCATCGGAATTAAATACAAAAGCCACATTGCTGACTTAAGTACAAGAAAACTGACTCTTCTTAGTGTCTATGTTTTGAACCACTCCTGTGACACTAGTTATAGTTTCCGATGCTTCACTTCAGGTTTACTGTATCCCTCTGATCTTCTTATTGAAGATGATACATAGAAATTGCATCGGAATTTAATACAAAATGCACAATGCCGACTTAAGTACAAGAAGACTGACTCTTCTTACTGTCTATGTTTGAACCATTCCTGTGAATCTAGTTATAGATTCCGATGCTTCACTTCAGCTTTACTGTATCCCTCGGACCTTCTTATTGACGATGAAACACAAAAATTGCATCGGAATTAAATACAAAAAGCACAATTCCGACTCCAGTACATGAAGACTGGCTCTTCTTACTGTCTACGTATTGAACCTTTCCCTTGAGACTAGTTATAGATTCTGATGCTTTACTTCAGGTTTACTGTATCCCTCTGACCTCCATATTGTCGATGAAACACAGAAATTGCATCGGAATTAAATACAAAAGGCACAATGCCGTCTCAAGTACAAGAAGATTGTCCCTTCTTACTGTCTATGTTTTGAACCATTCCTGTGACACTAGTTATAGATTCGGATGCTCGACTTCAGGTTCACTGTCTCCCTTTGACATTCTTATTGGCGATGAAACACAGAAATTGCATCGGAATTAAATACAAAAGGCACAATGCCGACTTAAGTACAAGAAAACTGACTCTTCTTACTGTCTATGTTTTGAACCATTCCTGTGACACTATTTATAGATTCCGATGCTTCACTTCAGGTTTACTGTATCCCTCTGACCTCCTTATTGTCGATGAAACACAGAAATTGCATCGGAATTAAATACAAAAGGCACCTTGCTGACTCGAGTACAAGAAAACTGACTCTTCTTTCTGCCTATGTTCTGAACCATTCCTGTGACACTAGTTATAGATTCCGATGCTTCACTTCAGGGTTACTGTATCCCGCTGACCTACTTATTGACGATGAAACACAGAAATTGCATCGGAATTAAATACAAAAGGCACAACGCCGACTTAAGTACAAGAAAACTGACTCTTCTTACTGTCTATGTTTTGAACCATTCCTGTTACACTACTTATAGATTCCGATGCTTCACTTCAGGTTTACTGTATACCTCTGACCTTCTTATTGACGAAGAAACACTGAAATTGCATCGGAATTAAAGACAAAAGGCAAAATGCCGACTTAAGTACAAGAAAACTGACTCTTCTTACTGTCTATGATTTGAACCATTCCTGTGACACTAGTTATTGATTCCGATGCTTCACTTCAGCTTTACTGTATCCCTCTGACTTTCTTATTGACGATGAAACACAGAAATTGCATCGAAATTAAATACAAAAGGCACAATGCAGACTTAAGTACAATAGAACTGACTCTTCTTACTGTCTATGATTTGAACCATTCCTGTGACACTAGTTATAAATTCCGATGCCTCACTTCGGGTTTACTGTATCCCTCTGACCCTCTTATTGACGATGAAACACAGAAATTGCATCGGAATTAAATAGAAAAGCCACAATGCTGACTTAAGTACAAGAAAACTGACTCTTCTTAGTGTCTATGTTTTGAACCACTCCTGTGACACTAGTTATAGATTCCGATGCTTCACTTCAGGTTTACTGTATCCCACTCACCTTATATTGACGATGAAACACAGACATTGCATCGGAATTAAATACAAAAGACCAATGCAGACTTAAGTACAAGAAGACTGTATCATCTTACTCTCTATGTTTTGATCCATTCCTGTGACACTAGTTACAGATTCCGATGCTTCACTTCAGGTTTACTGTATACCTCTGACCGTCTTGTAGACGATGAAACACTGAAATTGAATCGGAATTAAAGACAAAAGGCCAAATGCCGACTTAAGTACAAGAAAACTGCCTCTTCTTACTGTCTATGCTTTGAACAATTCCTGTGACACTAGTTATTGATTCGGATGCTTCACTTCAGCTTTACTGTATCCGTCTGATCTTCTTATTGACAATGAAACACAGAAATTTCATCGGAATTAAATACAAAAGGCACAATTCAGACTTAAGTACAAGAAAACTGACTCTTCTTACTGTCTATGTTTTGAACCATTCCTGTGACACTAGTTATAGATTCCGATGCTTCACTTCGGGTTTACTGTATCCCTCTGACCCTCGTGTTGTCGATGAAACACAGAAATTGCATCGGAATTAAATACAAAAGTCAGAATGCCAACTTAAGTACAAGAAAACTGACTCTTCTTACTGTCCATGTTTTGAACCACTCCTGTGACACTAGTTATAGTTTCCGATGCTTCACTTCAGGTTTACTGTATCCCTCTGACCTTCTTATTGAAGATGAAACATAGAAATTGCATCGGAATTTAATACAAAATGCACAATGCCGACTTAAGAACAAGAAGACTGACTCTTCTTACTGTGTATTTTTTGAACCATTCCTGTGACCCTAGTTATAGATTCCGAGGCTTCACTTCAGGTTTACTGTATCCCTCTGACCTGCTTATTGAAGATGAAACATAGAAATTGCATCGGAATTTAATACAAAGTGCACAATGCCGACTTAAGTACAAGAACACTGACTCTTCTTACTGTCAATGTTTTGAACCATTCCTGTGACACTAGTTATAGATTCCGATGCTTCACTTCAGGTTTACTGTATCCCTCTGACCTTATATTGACGATGAAACACAGAAATTGCATCGGAATTAAATACAAAATGCACAATGCCGAATTAAGTACAAGAAAACTGACTCTTCTTACTGTCTATGTTTTGAACCATTCCTGTGACACTAGTTAGAGATTCCGATGCTTCACTTCAGGTTTACTGTATACCTCTGACCTTCTTATTGTCGTTGTAACACAGAAATTTCATCGGAATGAAAGACAAAAGTCAAAATGCCGACTTAAGTACAAGAAAACTGACTCTTCTTACTGTCTATGTTTTGAACCAATCCTGTGACACTAGTTATAGATTCCGATGCTTCACTTCGGGTTTACTGTATCCCTCTGACCCTCTTATTGTCGATGAAACACAGAAATTGCATCGGAATTAAATAAAAAAGTCACAATGCCGACTTAAGTACAAGAAAACTGACTCTTCTTACTGTCCATGTTTTGAACCACTCCTGTGACACTAGTTATAGTTTCCGATGCTTCACTTCAGGTTTACTGTATCCCTCTGACCTTATATTGACGATGAAAGACAGAAATTGCATCGGAATTAAATACAAAAGGCACAATGCCGACTTAAGTACGAGAAAACGGACTCTTCTTTCTGTCTATGTTTTGAACCAATCCTGTGACACTAGTTATAGATTCCGATGCTTCACTTCAGGTTTACTGTATCCCTCTGACCTTCTTATTGAAGATGAAACATAGAAATTGCATCGGAATTTAATACAAAATGCACAATGCCGACTTAAGAACAAGAAGACTGACTCTTCTTACTGTCTATTTTTTGAACCATTCCTGTGACCCTAGTTATAGATTCCGAGGCTTCACTTCAGGTTTACTGTATCCCTCTGACCTTCTTATTGAAGATGAAACATAGAAATTGCATCGGAATTTAATACAAAATGCACAATGCCGACTTAAGTACAAGAACACTGACTCTTCTTACTGTCTATGTTTTGAACCATTCCTGTGACACTAGTTATAGATTCCGATGCTTCACTTCGGGTTTACTGTATCCCTCTGACCTTATATTGACGATGAAACACAGAAATTGCATCGGAATTAAATACAAAATGCACAATGCCGAATTAAGTACAAGAAAACTGACTCTTCTTACTGTCTATGTTTTGAACCATTCCTGTGACACTAGTTAGAGATTCCGATGCTTCACTTCAGGTTTACTGTATACCTCTGACCTTCTTATTGTCGTTGTAACACAGAAATTTCATCGGAATGAAAGACAAAAGTCAAAATGCCGACTTAAGTACAAGAAAACTGACTCTTCTTACTGTCTATGTTTTGAACCAATCCTGTGACACTAGTTATAGATTCCGATGCTTCACTTCGGGTTTACTGTATCCCTCTGACCCTCTTATTGTCGATGAAACACAGAAATTGCATCGGAATTAAATAAAAAAGTCACAATGCCGACTTAAGTACAAGAAAACTGACTCTTCTTACTGTCCATGTTTTGAACCACTCCTGTGACACTAGTTATAGTTTCCGATGCTTCACTTCAGGTTTATTGTATCCCTCTGACCTTCTTATAGAAGATGAAACATAGAAATTGCATCGGAATTTAATACAAAATGCACAATGCCGACTTAAGTACAAGAAGACTGGCTCCTCCTACTGTCTATGTTTGAACCATTCCTGTGACCCCAGTTATAGATTCCGATGCTTCACTTCAGGTTTACTGTATCCCTCTGACCTTCTTATAGACGATGAAACACAGCTATAGCATCGGAATTTTATACAAAATGCACAATGCCGACTTAAGTACAAGTAAAACTGACTCTTCTTACTGTCTATGTTTTGAACCATTCGTGTGCACTAGTTATTGATTCCGATGCTTCACTTCGTGTTTACTGTATCCCTCTGACCCTCTTATTGTCGATGAAACACAGAAATTGCATCGGAATTAAATACAAAAGTCACAATGCCGACTTAAGTACAAGAAAACTGACTCTTCTTAATGTCTATGTTTTGAACCACTCCTGTGTCACCAGTTATAGTTTCCGATGCTTCACTTCAGGTTTACTGTATCCCTCTGAGCTTCTTATTGAAGATGAAACAAGGAAATTGCATCGGAATTTTATACAAAATGCACAATGCCGACTTAAGTACAAGAAAACTGACTCTTCTTACTGTCTATGATTGGAACCATTCCTGTGACACTAGTTAGTGATTCCGATGCTTCACTTCAGGTTTACTGTATCCCTCTGACCTTATATTGACGAAGAAACACAGAAATTGCATCGGAATTAAATACAAAAGGCTCAAATCCGACTTAAGTACAAGAAGACTGTATCATCTTACTCTCTATGTTTTGATCCATTCCTGTGACACTAGTTATAGATTCCGATGCTTCACTTCAGGTTTACTGTATACCTCTGACCGTCTTGTTGACGATGAAACACTGAAATTGCATCGGAATTAAAGACAAAAGGCCAAATGCCGACTTTAGTACAAGAAAACTGACTCTTCTTGCTGTCTATGCTTTGAACAATTCCTATGACACTAGTTATTGATTCCGATGCTTCACTTCAGCTTTACTATATCCCTCTGACCTTCTTATTGACAATGAAACACAGAAATTTCATCGGAATTAAATACCAAAGGCACAATGCAGTTTTAAGTACAAGAAAACTGACTCTTCTTACTGTCTACGTATTGAACCTTTCCCTTGACACTAGTTATAGATTCCGATGCTTTACTTCAGGTTTACTGTATCCCTCTGACCTCCATATTGTCGATGAAACACAGAAATTGCATCGGAATTAAATACAAAAGGCACAATGCCGTCTCAAGTACAAGAAGATTGTCCCTTCTTACTGTCTGTGTTTTGAACCATTCCTGTGACACTAGTTATAGATTCGGATGCTCGACTTCAGGTTCACTGTCTCCCTTTGACATTCTTATTGGCGATGAAACACAGAAATTGCATCGGAATTAATTACAAAGGGCACAATGCTGACTCGAGTACAAGAAAACTGACTCTTCTTTCTGCCTATGTTCTGAACCATTCCTGTGACACTAGTTATAGATTCCGATGCTTCACTTCTGGGTTACTGTATCCCTCTGACCTACTTATTGACGATGAAACACAGAAATTGCATCGGAATTAAATACAAAAGGAACAACGCCGACTTAAGTACAAGAAAACTGACTCTTCTTACTGTCTATGTTTTGAACCATTCCTGTGACACTACTTATAGATTCCGATGCTTCACTTCAGGTTTACTGTATACCTCTGACCTTCTTATTGACGAAGAAACACTGAAATTGCATCGGAATTAAAGACAAAAGGCAAAATGCCGGCTTAAGTACAAGAAAACTTACTCTTCTTACTGTCTATGATTTGAACCATTCCTGTGACACTAGTTATTGATTCCGATGCTTCACTTCAGCTTTACTGTATCCCTCTGACTTTCTTATTGACGATGAAACACAGAAATTGCATCGAAATTAAATACAAAAGCCACAATGCAGACTTAAGTACAATAGAACTGACTCTTCTTACTGTCTATGATTTGAACCATTCCTGTGACACTAGTTATAAATTCCGATGCTTCACTTCGGGTTTACTGTATGCCTCTGACCCTCTTATTGTCGATGAAACACAGAAATTGCATCGGAATTAAATACAAAAGCCACAATGCTGACTTAAGTACAAGAAAACTGACTCTTCTTAGTGTCTATGTTTTGAACCGCTCCTGTGACACTAGTTATAGATTCCGATGCTTCACTTCAGGTTTACTGTATCCCACTCACCTTATATTGACGATGAAACACAGACATGGCATCGGAATTAAATACAAAAGGCCAATGCAGACTTAAGTACAAGAAGACTGTATCATCTTACTCTCTATGTTTTGATCCATTCCTGTGACACTAGTTACAGATTCCGATGCTTCACTTCAGGTTTACTGTATACCTCTGACCGTCTTGTTGACGATGAAACACTGAAATTCAATCGGAATTAAAGACAAAAGGCCAAATGCCGACTTAAGTACAAGAAAACTGCCTCTTCTTACTGTCTATGCTTTGAACAATTCCTGTGACACTAGTTATTGATTCGGATGCTTCACTTCAGCTTTACTGTATCTGTCTGATCTTCTTATTGACAATGAAACACAGAAATTTCATCGGAATTAAATACAAAAGGCACAATTCAGACTTAAGTACAAGAAAACTGACTCTTCTTAATGTCTATGTTTTGAACCATTCCTGTGACACTAGTTATAGATTCCGATGCTTCACTTCGGGTTTACTGTATCCCTCTGACCCTCGTGTAGTCGATGAATCACAGAAATTGCATCGGAATTAAATACAAAAGACAGAATGCCGCCTTAAGTACAAGAAAACTGACTCTTCATACTGTCCATGTTTTGAACCACTCCTGTGACACTAGTTATAGTTTCCGATGATTCACTTCATGTTTACTGTATCCCTCTGACCCTCTTGTTGTAGATGAAACTTAGAAATTGCATCGGAATTTAATACAAAATTCACAACGCCGACTTAAGTAGTAGAAGACTGACTCTTCTTACTGTCTATGTTTTGAACCATTCCTGTGACACTAGTTATAGATTCCGATGCTTCACTTCAGGTTTACTGTTTCCCTCTGACCTTATATTGACGATGAAACACAGAAATTGCATCGGAATTAAATACAAAAGGCACAATGCCGACTTAAGTACAAGAAAACTGACTCTTCTTACTGTCTTTGTTTTAATCCATTCCTGTGACACTAGTTATAGATTCCGATGCTTCACTTCAGGTTTACTGTATACCTCTGACCTTCTTATTGACGATGAAACACTGAAATTGCATCGGAATTAAATACAAAAGGCATAATGCCGACTTAAGTACAAGAAAACTGACTCTTCTTACTGTCTATGCTTTGAACCATTCCTGTGACACTAGTTATTGATTCCGATGCTTCACTTCAGCTTTACTGTATCCCTCTGACCTTCCTACTGACGATGAAACACAGAAATTGCATGGGAATTAAATACAAAAGGCACAATGCAGACTTAAGTACAAGAAAATGACTCTTCTTACTATCTATGTTTTGAACCACTCCTGTGACACTAGTTATAGTTTGCAATCCTTCACTTCAGGTTTACTGTATCCCTCTGAACTTCTTATTGAAGATGAGACATAGAAATTGCATCGGAATTAAATACAAAATGCACAATGCCGACTTAAGTACAAGAAGACTGGTTCTTCTTACTGTCTATGTTTTGAACCATTCCTGTGACACTAGTTATGGATCCCGATGCTTCACTTCAGGTTTACTGTATCCCTCTGACCTTCTTATCGACGATGAAACACAGAAATTGCATCGGAATTAAATACAAATGGCACAATGCCGACTTAAGTACAAGAAAACGGACTCTTCTTTCTGTCTATGTTTTGAACAAATCCTGTGACACTTGTTATAGATTCCGATGCTTCACTTCAGGTTTACTGTATCCCACTGACCTTCTTATTGACAATGAAACACAGAAATTGCATCGGATTTAAATACAAAAGGCACAATGCCGACTTATGTACAAGAAAACTGACTCTTATTACTGTCTATGTTTTGCACCATTCCTGTGACACTAGTTATAGATTCGTATGCTTCACTTCAGGTTTACTGTATCCCTCTGACCTTATATTGACGATGAAACACAGCAATTGCATCGCAATTAAATACAAAAGGCTCACTGCCGACTTAAGTACAAGAAGACTGTATCATCTTACTCTCTATGTTTTGAACCATTCCTGTGACACTAGTTATAGATTCCGATGCTTCACTTCAGGTTTACTGTATCCCTCTGACCTTCTTATTGACAATGAAACACAGAAATTGCATCGGATTTAAATACAAAAGGCACGATGCCGACTAATGTACAAGAAAACTGACTCTTCTTACTGTCTATGTTTTGCACCATTCCTGTGACACTAGTTATAGATTCCGATGCTTCACTTCAGGTTTACTGTATCCCTCTGACGTTATATTGACGATGAAACACAGCAATTGCAACGGAATTAAATACAAAAGGCACAATGCAGGCTTAAGTACAAGAAAACTGACTCTTCTTACTGTCCATGATTTGAAGCACTCCTGTGACACTAGTTATCGTTTCCGATGCTTCACTTCAGGTTTACTGTATCCCTCTGACCTTCTTATTGACAATGAAACACAGAAATTGCATCGGATTTAAATACAAAAGGCACAATGTCGACTAATGTACAAGAAAACTGACTCTTCTTACTGTCTTTGTTTTGAACCATTCCTGTGACACTAGTTAGAGATTCCGATGCTTCACTTCAGGTTTACTGTATACCACTGACCTTCTTATTGTCGTTGTAACACAGAAATTTCATCGGAATGAAAGACAAAAGTCAAAATGCCGACTTAAGTACAAGAAAACTGACTCTTCTTACTGTCTATGTTTTGAACCAATCCTGTGACACTAGTTATTGATTCCGATGCTTCACTTCAGCTTTACTATATCCCTCTGACCTTCTTATTGACAATGAAACACAGAAATTTCATCGGAATTAAATACAAAAGGCACAATGCAGTTTTGAGTACTAGAAAACTGACTCTTCTTACTGTCTATGTTTTGAACCATTCCTTTGACACTAGTTATAGATTCCGATGCTTCACTTCGGGTTTACTGTATCCCTCTGACCCCCGTATTGTCGATGAAACACAGAAATTGCATCGGAATTAAATATAAAAGTCAGAATGCCGACTTAAGTACAAGAAAACTGACTCTTCTTACTGTCCATGTTTTGAACCACTCCTGTGACACTAGTTATAGTTTCCGATGCTTCACTTCAGGTTACTGTATCCCTCTGACCTTCTTATTGAAGATGATACATAGAAATTGCATCGGAATTTAATACAAAATGCACAATGCCGACTTAAGTACAAGAAGACTGACTCTTCTTACTGTCTATGTTTGAACCATTCCTGTGAATCTAGTTATAGATTCCGATGCTTCACTTCAGCTTTACTGTATCCCTCGGACCTTCTTATTGACGATGAAACACAAAAATTGCATCGGAATTAAATACAAAAAGCACAATTCCGACTCAAGTACATGAAGAGTGGCTCTTCTTACTGTCTACGTATTGAACCTTTCCCTTGACGCTAGTTATAGATTCCGATGCTTTACTTCAGGTTTACTGTATCCCTCTGACCTCCATATTGTCGATGAAACACAGAAATTGCATCGGAATTAAATACAAAAGGCACAATGCCGTCTCAAGTACAAGAAGATTGTCCCTTCTTACTGTCTATGTTTTGAACCATTCCTGTGACACTAGTTATAGATTCGGATGCTCGACTTCAGGTTCACTGTCTCCCTTTGACATTCTTATTGGCGATGAAACACAGAAATTGCATCGGAATTAAATACAAAAGGCACAATGCCGACTTAAGTACAAGAAAACTGACTCTTCTTACTGTCTATGTTTTGAACCATTCCTGTGACACTAGTTATAGATTCCGATGCTTCACTTCAGGTTTACTGTATTCCTCTGACCTCCTTATTGTCGATGAAACACAGAAATTGCATCGGAATTAAATACAAAAGGCACAATGCTGACTCGAGTACAAGAAAACTGACTCTTCTTTCTGCCTATGTTCTGAACCATTCCTGTGACACTAGTTATAGATTCCGATGCTTCACTTCAGAGTTACTGTATCCCTCTGACCTACTTATTGACGATGTAACACAGAAATTGCATCGGAATTAAATACAAAAGGCACAACGCCGACTTAAGTACAAGAAAACTGACTCTTCTTACTGTCTATGTTTTGAACCATTCCTGTGACACTACTTATGGATTCCGATGCTTCACTTCAGGTTTACTGTATACCTCTGACCTTCTCATTGACGAAGAAACACTGAAATTGCATCGGAATTAAAGACAAAAGGCAAAATGCCGACTTAAGTACAAGAAAACTGACTCTTCCTACTGTCTATGATTTGAACCATTCCTGTGACACTAGTTATTGATTCCGATGCTTCACTTCAGCTTTACTGTATCCCTCTGACTTTCTTATTAACGATGAAACACAGAAATTGCATCGAAATTAAATACAAAAGGCACAATGCAGACTTAAGTACAATAGAACTGACTCTTCTTACTGTCTATGATTTGAACCATTCCTGTGACACTAGTTATAAATTCCGATGCTTCACTTCGGGTTTACTGTATCCCTCTGACCCTCTTATTGTCGATGAAACACAGAAATTGCATCGGAATTAAATACAAAAGCCACAATGCTGACTTAAGTACAAGAAAACTGACTCTTCTTAGTGTCTATGTTTTGAACCACTCCTGTGACACTAGTTATAGATTCCGATGCTTCACTTCAGGTTTACTGTATCCCACTCACCTTATATTGACGATGAAACACAGACATTGCATCGGAATTAAATACAAAAGGCCAATGCAGACTTAAGTACAAGAAGACAGTATCATCTTACTCTCTATGTTTTGATCCATTCCTGTGACACTAGTAACAGATTCCGATGCTTCACTTCAGGTTTACTGTATACCTCTGACCGTCTTGTTGACGATGAAACACTGAAATTGAATCGGAATTAAAGACAAAAGGCCAAATGCCGACTTAAGTACAAGAAAACTGCCTCTTCTTACTGTCTATGCTTTGAACAATTCCTGTGACACTAGTTATTGATTCGGATGCTTCACTTCAGCTTTACTGTATCCGTCTGATCTTCTTATTGACAATGAAACACAGAAATTTCATCGGAATTAAATACAAAAGGCACAATTCAGACTTAAGTACAAGAAAACTGACTCTTCTTACTGTCTATGTTTTGAACCATTCCTGTGACACTAGTTATAGATTCCGATGCTTCACTTCGGGTTTACTGTATCCCTCTGACCCTCGTGTTGTCGATGAAACACAGAAATTGCATCGGAATTAAATACAAAAGTCAGAATGCCGACTTAAGTACAAGAAAACTGACTCTTCTTACTGTCCATGTTTTGAACCACTCCTGTGACACTAGTTATATTTTCCGATGATTCACTTCAGGTTTACTGTATCCCTCTGACCCTCTTATTGAAGATGAAACTTAGAAATTGCATGGGAATTTAATACAAAATGCACAACGCCGACTTCAGTACTAGAAGACTGACTCTTCTTACTGTCTATGTTTTGAACCATTCCTGTGACACTAGTTATAGATTCCGATGCTTCACTTCAGGTTTACTGTATCCCTCTGACCTTATATTGACGATGAAACACAGAAATTGCATCGGAATTAAATACAAAAGGCACAATGCCGACTTAAGTACAAGAAAACTGACTCTACTTACTGTCTCTGTTTTAATCCATTCCTGTGACACTAGTTATAGATTCCGATGCTTCACTTCAGGTTTACTGTATACCTCTGACCTTCTTATTGACGATGAAACACTGAAATTGCATCGGAATTAAATACAAAAGGCATAATGCCGACTTAAGTACAAGAAAACTGACTCTTCTTACTGTCTATGCTTTGAACCATTCCTGTGACACTAGTAATTGATTCCGATGCATCACTTCAGCTTTACTGTATGCCTCTGACCTTCCTATTGACGATGAATCACAGAAATTGCATGGGAATTAAATACAAAAGGCACAATGCAGACTTAAGTACAAGAAAATGACTCTTCTTACTGTCTATGTTTTGAACCACTCCTGTGACACTAGTTATAGTTTGCAATCCTTCACTTCAGGGTTACTGTATCCCTCTGAACTTCTTATTGAAGATGAAACATAGAAATTGCATCGGAATTAAATACAAAATGCACAATGCCGACTTAAGTACAAGAAGACTGACTCTTCTTACTGTCTATGTTTTGAACCATTCCTGTGACACTAGTTATGGATCCCGATGCTTCACTTCAGGTTTACTGTATACCTCTGACCTTCTTATTGACGATGAAACACAGAAATTGCATCGGAATTAAATACAAATGGCACAATGCCTACTTAAGTACAAGAAAACGGACTCTTCTATCTGTCTATGTTTTGAACAAATCCTGTGACACTTGTTATGGATTCCGATGCTTCACTTCAGGTTTACTGTATCCCTCTGACCTTCTTATTGACAATGAAACACAGAAATTGCATCGGATTTAAATACAAAAGGCACAATGCCGACTTATGTACAAGAAAACTGACTCTTCTTACTGTCTATGTTTTGCACCATTCCTGTGACACTAGTTATAGATTCGTATGCTTCACTTCAGGTTTACTGTATCCCTCTGACCTTATATTGACGATGAAACACAGCAATTGCATCGGAATTAAATACAAAAGGCTCACTGCCGACTTAAGTACAAGAAGACTGTATCATCTTACTCTCTATGTTTTGAACCATTCCTGCGACACTAGTTATAGATTCCGATGCTTCACTTCAGGTTTACTGTATACCTCTGACGTTCTTATTGACGATGAAACACTGAAATTGCATCGGAATTTAATACAAAATGCACAATGCCGACTTAAGTACAAGAAGATTGACTCTTCTTACTGTCTCTGCTTTGAACCATTCCTGTGACACTAGTTATTGATTCCGATGCTTCACTTCAGCTTTACTGTATCCCTCTGAACTTCTTATTGACGATGAAACACAGATATTGCATCGGAATTGAATACAAAAGGCACAATGCAGACTTAAGTACAAGAAAACTGACTCTTCTTACTGTCTATGTTTGAACCATTCCTGTGACACTAGTTATTGATTCCGATGCTTCACTTCGGGTTTACTGCATCCCTCTGACCCTCTTATTGTCGATGAAACACAGAAATTGCATCGGAATTAAATACAAAAGTCACAATGCCGACTTAAGTACAAGAAGACTGTATCATCTTACTCTCTATGCTTTGATCCATTCCTGTGACAATAGTTATAGATTCCGATGCTTCACTTCAGGTTTACTGTATACCTCTGACCGTCTTGTTGACGATGAAACACTGAAATTGCATCGGAATTAAAGACAAAAGGCCAAATTACGACTTAAGTACAAAAAAACTGACTCTTCTTACTGTCTATGCTTTGAACAATTCCTGTGACACTAGTTATTGATTCCGATGCTTCACTTCAGCTTTACTGTATCCCTCGGACCTTCTTATTGACAATGAAACACAGAAATTTCATCGGAATTAAGTACAAAAAGCACAATGCAGACTTAAGTACAAGATAACTGACTCTTCTTACTGTCTATGTTTTGAACCATTCCTTTGACACTAGTTATAGATTCCGATGCTTCACTTCGGGTTTACTGTATCCCTCTGACCCCCGTATTGTCGATGAAACACATAAATTGCATCGGAATTAAATACAAAAGTCAGAATGCCGACTTAAGTACAAGAAAACTGACTCTTCTTACTGTCCAGGTTTTGAACCACTCCTGTGACACTAGTTATAGTTTCCGATGCTTCACTTCAGGTTTACAGTATCCCTCTGACCTTCTTATTGAAGATGAAACATAGAAATTGCATCGGAATTTAATACAAAATGCACAATGCCGACTTAAGTACAAGAAGACTGACTCTTCTTACTGTCTATTTTTTGTACCATTCCTGTGACCCTAGTTATAGAATCCGATGCTTCACTTCAGGTTTACTGTATCCCTCTGACCTTATATTGACGATGATAGACAGAAATTGCATCGGAATTAAATACAAAAGGCACAATGCCGACTTAAGTACGAGAAAACGGACTCTTCTATCTGTCTATGTTTTGAACCAATCCTGTGACACTAGTTATAGATTCTGATGCTTCACTTCAGGTTTACTGTATCCCTCTGACCTTCTTATTGACAATGAAACACAGAAATTGCATCGGATTTGAATACAAAAGGCACAATGCCGACTAATGTACAAGAAAACTGACTCTTCTTACTGTCTATGTTTTGCACCATTCCTGTGACACTAGTTATAGATTCCGATGCTTCACTTCAGGTTTACTGTATCCCTCTGACCTTATATTGACGATGAAACACAGCAATTGCAACGGAATTAAATACAAAAGGCACAATGCAGACTTAAGTACAAGAAAACTGACTCTTCTTACTGTCCATGATTTGAAGCACTCCTGTGACACTAGTTATCGTTTCCGATGCTTCACTTCAGGTTTACTGTATCCCTCTGACCTTCTTATTGAAGATGAAACATAGAAATTGCATCGGAATTTAATACAAAATGCACAATGCCGACTTAAGTACAAGAACACTGACTCTTCTTACTGTCTATGATTTGAACCATTCCTGTGACACTAGTTATAGATTCCGATGCTTCACTTCAGGTTTACTGTATCCCTCTCACCTTATATTGACGATGAAACACAGAAATTGCATCGGAATTAAATACAAAATGCACAATGCCGAATTAAGTACAAGAAAAGTGACTCTTCTTACTGACTATGTTTTGAACCATTCCTGTGATACTAGTTATAGATTCCGAAGCTTCACTTGATGTTTACTGTATCCCTTGGACCTTCTTATTGACGATGAAACACAGAAATTGCATCGGAATTAAATACAAAAGGCACAATGCCGACTTAAGTACAAGAAGACTGACTCTTCCTACTGCCTATGTTTTGAACCATTTCTGTGAAACTAGTTGTAGAGTCCGATGCTTCACTTCAGGTTTACTGTATCCCTTGCACCTTCTTATTGACGATGAAACACAGAAATTGCATCGGAATTAAATACAAAAGGCACAATGCCGACTTAAGTACAAGAAAACTGACTCTTCTTACTGTCTATGCTTTGAACCATTCCTGTGACACTAGTTATTGATTCCGATGCTTCACTTCAGCTTTACTGTATCCCTCTGACCTTCTTATTGACGATGAAACACAGATATTGCATCGGAATTGAATACAAAAGGCACAATGCAGACTTAAGTACAAGAAAACTGACTCTTCTTACTGTCTATGTTTGAACCATTCCTGTGACACTAGTTATTGATTCCGATGCTTCACTTCGGGTTTACTGCATCCCTCTGACCCTCTTATTGTCGATGATACACAGAAATTGCATCGGAATTAAATACAAAAGGCACAATGCCGACTTAAGTACAAGAAGACTGTATCATCTTACTCTCTATGTTTAGATCCATTCCGGTGACACTGGTTATAGATTCCGATGCTTCACTTCAGGTTTACTGTATACCTCTGACCGTCTTGTTGACGATGAAACACTGAAATCGCATCGGAATTAAAGACAAAAGGCCAAATGCCGACTTAAGTACAAAAAAAATGACTCTTCTTACTGTCTATGCTTTGAACAATTCCTGTGACACTAGTTATTGATTCCGATGCTTCACTTCAGCTTTACTGTATCCCTCGGACCTTCTTATTGACAATGAAACACAGAAATTTCATCGGAATTAAATACAAAAAGCACAATGCAGACTTAAGTACAAGATAACTGACTCTTCTTACTGTCTATGTTTTGAACCATTCCTTTGACACTAGTTATAGACTCCGATGCTTCACTTCGGGTTTACTGTATCCCTCTGACCCCCGTATTGTCGATGAAACACTGAAATTGCATCGGAATTAAATACAAAAGTCACAATGCCGACTTAAGTACAAGAAAACTGACTCTTCTTACTGTCCAGGTTTTGAACCACTCCTGTGACACTAGTTATAGTTTCCGATGCTTCACTTCAGGTTTACAGTATCCCTCTGACCTTCTTATTGAAGATGAAACATAGAAATTGCATCGGAATTTAATACAAAATGCACAATGCCGACTTAAGTACAAGAAGACTGACTCTTCTTACTGTCTATTTTTTGTACCATTCCTGTGACCCTAGTTATAGAATCCGATGCTTCACTTCAGGTTTACTGTATCCCTCTGACCTTATATTGACGATGATAGACAGAAATTGCATCGGAATTAAATACAAAAGGCACAATGCCGACTTAAGTACGAGAAAACGGACTCTTCTATCTGTCTATGTTTTGAACCAATCCTGTGACACTAGTTATAGATTCTGATGCTTCACTTCAGGTTTACTGTATCCCTCTGACCTTCTTATTGACAATGAAACACAGAAATTGCATCGGATTTGAATACAAAAGGCACAATGCCAACTAATGTACAAGAAAACTGACTCTTCTTACTGTCTATGTTTTGCACCATTCCTGTGACACTAGTTATAGATTCCGATGCTTCACTTCAGGTTTACTGTATCCCTCTGACCTTATATTGACGATGAAACACAGCAATTGCAACGGAATTAAATACAAAAGGCACAATGCAGACTTAAGTACAAGAAAACTGACTCTTCTTACTGTCCATGATTTGAAGCACTCCTGTGACACTAGTTATCGTTTCCGATGCTTCACTTCAGGTTTACTGTATCCCTCTGACCTTCTTATTGAAGATGAAACATAGAAATTGCATCGGAATTTAATACAAAATGCACAATGCCGACTTAAGTACAAGAACACTGACTCTTCTTACTGTCTATGATTTGAACCATTCCTGTGACACTAGTTATAGATTCCGATGCTTCACTTCAGGTTTACTGTATCCCTCTCACCTTATATTGACGATGAAACACAGAAATTGCATCGGAATTAAATACAAAATGCACAATGCCGAATTAAGTACAAGAAAAGTGACTCTTCTTACTGACTATGTTTTGAACCATTCCTGTGATACTAGTTATAGATTCCGAAGCTTCACTTGATGTTTACTGTATCCCTTGGACCTTCTTATTGACGATGAAACACAGAAATTGCATCGGAATTAAATACAAAAGGCACAATGCCGACTTAAGTACAAGAAGACTGACTCTTCCTACTGTCTATGTTTTGAACCATTTCTGTGAAACTAGTTGTAGAGTCCGATGCTTCACTTCAGGTTTACTGTATCCCTTGCACCTTCTTATTGACGATGAAACACAGAAATTGCATCGGAATTAAATACAAAAGGCACAATGCCGACTTAAGTACAAGAAAACTGACTCTTCTTACTGTCTATGCTTTGAACCATTCCTGTGACACTAGTTATTGATTCCGATGCTTCACTTCAGCTTTACTGTATCCCTCTGACCTTCTTATTGACGATGAAACACAGATATTGCATCGGAATTGAATACAAAAGGCACAATGCAGACTTAAGTACAAGAAAACTGACTCTTCTTACTGTCTATGTTTGAACCATTCCTGTGACACTAGTTATTGATTCCGATGCTTCACTTCGGGTTTACTGCATCCCTCTGACCCTCTTATTGTCGATGATACACAGAAATTGCATCGGAATTAAATACAAAAGGCACAATGCCGACTTAAGTACAAGAAGACTGTATCATCTTACTCTCTATGTTTAGATCCATTCCGGTGACACTGGTTATAGATTCCGATGCTTCACTTCAGGTTTACTGTATACCTCTGACCGTCTTGTTGACGATGAAACACTGAAATCGCATCGGAATTAAAGACAAAAGGCCAAATGCCGACTTAAGTACAAAAAAAATGACTCTTCTTACTGTCTATGCTTTGAACAATTCCTGTGACACTAGTTATTGATTCCGATGCTTCACTTCAGCTTTACTGTATCCCTCGGACCTTCTTATTGACAATGAAACACAGAAATTTCATCGGAATTAAATACAAAAAGCACAATGCAGACTTAAGTACAAGATAACTGACTCTTCTTACTGTCTATGTTTTGAACCATTCCTTTGACACTAGTTATAGACTCCGATGCTTCACTTCGGGTTTACTGTATCCCTCTGACCCCCGTATTGTCGATGAAACACTGAAATTGCATCGGAATTAAATACAAAAGTCACAATGCCGACTTAAGTACAAGAAAACTGACTCTTCTTACTGTCCAGGTTTTGAACCACTCCTGTGACACTAGTTATAGTTTCCGATGCTTCACTTCAGGTTTACAGTATCCCTCTGACCTTCTTATTGAAGATGAAACATAGAAATTGCATCGGAATTTAATACAAAATGCACAATGCCGACTTAAGTACAAGAAGACTGACTCTTCTTACTGTCTATTTTTTGTACCATTCCTGTGACCCTAGTTATAGAATCCGATGCTTCACTTCAGGTTTACTGTATCCCTCTGACCTTATATTGACGATGATAGACAGAAATTGCATCGGAATTAAATACAAAAGGCACAATGCCGACTTAAGTACGAGAAAACGGACTCTTCTATCTGTCTATGTTTTGAACCAATCCTGTGACACTAGTTATAGATTCTGATGCTTCACTTCAGGTTTACTGTATCCCTCTGACCTTCTTATTGACAATGAAACACAGAAATTGCATCGGATTTGAATACAAAAGGCACAATGCCGACTAATGTACAAGAAAACTGACTCTTCTTACTGTCTATGTTTTGCACCATTCCTGTGACACTAGTTATAGATTCCGATGCTTCACTTCAGGTTTACTGTATCCCTCTGACCTTATATTGACGATGAAACACAGCAATTGCAACGGAATTAAATACAAAAGGCACAATGCAGACTTAAGTACAAGAAAACTGATTCTTCTTACTGTCCATGATTTGAAGCACTCCTGTGACACTAGTTATCGTTTCCGATGCTTCACTTCAGGTTTACTGTATCCCTCTGACCTTCTTATTGAAGATGAAACATAGAAATTGCATCGGAATTTAATACAAAATGCACAATGCCGACTTAAGTACAAGAACACTGACTCTTCTTACTGTCTATGATTTGAACCATTCCTGTGACACTAGTTATAGATTCCGATGCTTCACTTCAGGTTTACTGTATCCCTCTCACCTTATATTGACGATGAAACACAGAAATTGCATCGGAATTAAATACAAAATGCACAATGCCGAATTAAGTACAAGAAAAGTGACTCTTCTTACTGACTATGTTTTGAACCATTCCTGTGATACTAGTTATAGATTCCGAAGCTTCACTTGATGTTTACTGTATCCCTTGGACCTTCTTATTGACGATGAAACACAGAAATTGCATCGGAATTAAATACAAAAGGCACAATGCCGACTTAAGTACAAGAAGACTGACTCTTCCTACTGTCTATGTTTTGAACCATTTCTGTGAAACTAGTTGTAGAGTCCGATGCTTCACTTCAGGTTTACTGTATCCCTTGCACCTTCTAATTGACGATGAAACACAGAAATTGCATCGGAATTAAATACAAAAGGCACAATGCCGACTTAAGTACAAGAAAACTGACTCTTCTTACTGTCTATGCTTTGAACCATTCCTGTGACACTAGTTATTGATTCCGATGCTTCACTTCAGCTTTACTGTATCCCTCTGACCTTCTTATTGACGATGAAACACAGATATTGCATCGGAATTGAATACAAAAGGCACAATGCAGACTTAAGTACAAGAAAACTGACTCTTCTTACTGTCTATGTTTGAACCATTCCTGTGACACTAGTTATTGATTCCGATGCTTCACTTCGGGTTTACTGCATCCCTCTGACCCTCTTATTGTCGATGATACACAGAAATTGCATCGGAATTAAATACAAAAGGCACAATGCCGACTTAAGTACAAGAAGACTGTATCATCTTACTCTCTATGTTTAGATCCATTCCGGTGACACTGGTTATAGATTCCGATGCTTCACTTCAGGTTTACTGTATACCTCTGACCGTCTTGTTGACGATGAAACACTGAAATCGCATCGGAATTAAAGACAAAAGGCCAAATGCCGACTTAAGTACAAAAAAAATGACTCTTCTTACTGTCTATGCTTTGAACAATTCCTGTGACACTAGTTATTGATTCCGATGCTTCACTTCAGCTTTACTGTATCCCTCGGACCTTCTTATTGACAATGAAACACAGAAATTTCATCGGAATTAAATACAAAAAGCACAATGCAGACTTAAGTACAAGATAACTGACTCTTCTTACTGTCTATGTTTTGAACCATTCCTTTGACACTAGTTATAGACTCCGATGCTTCACTTCGGGTTTACTGTATCCCTCTGACCCCCGGATTGTCGATGAAACACTGAAATTGCATCGGAATTAAATACAAAAGTCACAATGCCGACTTAAGTACAAGAAAACTGACTCTTCTTACTGTCCAGGTTTTGAACCACTCCTGTGACACTAGTTATAGTTTCCGATGCTTCACTTCAGGTTTACTGTATCCCTCTGACCTTCTTATTGAAGATGAAACATAGAAATTGCATCGGAATTTAATACAAAATGCACAATGCCGACTTAAGTACAAGAAGACTGACTCTTCTTACTGTCTATTTTTTGTACCATTCCTGTGACCCTAGTTATAGAATCCGATGCTTCACTTCAGGTATACTGTATCCCTCTGACCTTATATTGACGATGAAAGACAGAAATTGCATCGGATTTAAATACAAAAGGCACAATGCCGACTTAAGTACGAGAAAACGGACTCTTCTATCTGTCTATGTTTTGAACCAATCCTGTGACACTAGTTATAGATTCTGATGCTTCACTTCAGGTTTACTGTATGCCTCTCACCTTCTTATTGACAATGAAACACAGAAATTTCATCGGAATGAAATACAAATGGCACAATGCCGACTAATGTACAAGAAAACTGACTCTTCTTACTGTCTATGTTTTGCACCATTCCTGTGACACTAGTTATAGATTCCGATGCTTCACTTCAGGTTTACTGTATCCCTCTGACCTTATATTGACGATGAAAAACAGCAATTGCAACGGAATTAAATGCAAAAGGCACAGTGCAGACTTAAGTACAAGAAAACTGACTCTTCTTACTGTCCATGATTTGAAGCACTCCTGTGACACTAGTTATCGTTTCCGATGGTTCACTTCAGGTTTACTGTATCCCTCTGACCTTCTTATTGAAGATGAAACATAGAAATTGCATCGGAATTTAATACAAAATGCACAATGCCGACTTAAGTACAAGAACACTGACTCTTCTTACTGTCTATGATTTGAACCATTCCTGTGACACTAGTTATAGATTCCGATGCTTCACTTCAGGTTTACTGTATCCCTCTCACCTTATATTGACGATGAAACACAGAAATTGCATCGGAATTAAATACAAAATGCACAATGCCGAATTAAGTACAAGAAAAGTGACTCTTCTTACTGTCTATGTTTTGAACCATTCCTGTGACCCTAGTTATAGATTCCGATGCTTCACTTCAGGTTTACTGTATCCCTCTGACCTTCTTATTGACGATGAAATACAGATATTGCATCGGAATTAAATACAAAAGGCACAATGCAGACTTAAGTACAAGAAAACTGACTCTTCTTACTGTCTATGTTTTGAACCATTCCTGTGACACTAGTTATTGATTCCGATGCTTCACTTCGTGTTTACTGTATCCCTCTGACCCTCTTATTGTCGATGAAACACAGAAATTGCATCGGAATTAAATACAAAAGTCACAATGCCGACTTAAGTACAAGAAAACTGACTCTTCTTAATGTCTATGTTTTGAACCACTCCTGTGACACCAGTTATAGTTTCCGATGCTTCACTTCAGGTTTACTGTATCCCTCTGACCTTATATTGACGAAGAAACACAGAAATTGCATCGGGATTAAATACAAAAGGCTCAAATCCGACTTAAGTACAAGAAGACTGTATCATCTTACTCTCTATGTTTTGATCCATTCCTGTGACACTAGTTATAGATTCCGATGCTTCACTTCAGGTTTACTGTATACCTCTGACCGTCTTGTTGACGATGAAACACTGAAATTGCATCGGAATTAAAGACAAAAGGCCAAATGCCGACTTTAGTACAAGAAAACTGACTCTTCTTACTGTCTATGCTTTGAACAATTCCTGTGACACTAGTTATTGATTCCGATGCTTCACTTCAGCTTTACTGTATCCCTCTGACCTTCCTATTGACAATGAAACACAGAAATTTCATCGGAATGAAATACAAATGGCACAATGCAGACTTAAGTACAAGAAAACTGACTCTTCTTACTGTCTATGTTTTGAACCATTCCTTTGACACTAGTTATAGATTCCGATGCTTCACTTCGGGTTTACTGTATCCCTCTGACCCCCGTATTGTCGATGAAACACAGAAATTGCATCGGAATTAAATACAAAAGTCAGAATGCCGACTTAAGTACAAGAAAACTGACTCTTCTTACTGTCCATGTTTTGAACCACTCCTGTGACACTAGTTATAGTTTCCGATGCTTCACTTCAGGTTTACTGTATCCCTCTGACCTTCTTATTGAAGATGAAACATAGAAATTGCATCGGAATTTAATACAAAATGCACAATGCCGACTTAAGTACAAGAAGACCTACTCTTCTTACTGTCTATGTTTTGAACCATTCCTGTGACCCTAGTTATAGATTCGGATGCTTCACTTCAGGTTTACTGTATCCCTCTGACCTTATATTGACGATGAAACACTGAAATTGCATCGGAATTAAATACAAAAGGCACAATGCCGACTTAAGTACGAGAAAACTTACTCTTCTTACTGTCTATGTTTTGAACCATTCCTGTGACACTAGTTATAGATTCCGATGCTTCACTTCAGGTTTACTGTATACCTCTGACCTTCTTATTGACGATGAAAGACTGAAATTGCATCGGAATTAAAGACAAAAGGCAAAATGCCGACTTAAATACAAGAAAACTGACTCTTCTTACTGTCTATGCTTTGAACCATTCCTGTGACACTAGTTATTGATTCCGATGCTTCACTTCAGCTTTACTGTATCCCTCTGACCTTCTTATTGACGATGAAACACAGAAATTGCATTGGAATTAAATACAAAAGGCACAATGCAGACATAAGTACAAGAAAACTGACTCTTCTTACCGTCTATGCTTTGACCATTCCTGTGACAGTAGTTATAGATTCTGATGCTTCACTTCGGATTTACTGTATCCCTCTGACCCTCTTATTGTTGATAAAACACAGACATTGCATCGGAATTTAACACACAAGTCACAATGCCGACTTAAGTACAAGAAAACTGACTCTTCTTACTGTCTATGTTTTGAACCACTGCTGTGAACCTAGTTATAGTTTCCGATACTTCACTTCAGGTTTACTGTATCCCTCTGACATTCTTATTGAAGATGAAACATAGAAATTGCATCGACATTTGATACAAAATGCACAATGCCGACTTAAGTACAAGAAGACTGACTCTTCTTACTGTCTATGCTTTGAACTATTCCTGTGACACTAGTGATGGATCCCGATGCTTCACTTCAGCTTTACTGTATCCCTCTGACCTTCTTATTGACAATGAAACACAGAAATTGCATCGGAATTAAATACAATAGGCACAGTGCCGACTTAAGTACAAGAAAACGGACTCTTCTTTCTGTCTATGTTTTGAACCAATCCTGTGACACTAGTTATAGATTCCGATGCTTCACTTCAGGTTTGCTGTATCCCTCTGACCTTCTAATTGACAATGAAACACAGAAATTGCATCGGAATTAAATACAAAAGGCACAATGCCGACTAATGTACAAGAAAACTGACTCTTCTTACTGTCTATGTTTTGCACCATTCCTGTGACACTAGTTATAGATTCCGATGCTTCACTTCAGGTTTACTGTATCCCTCTGACCTTATATTGACGATGAAACACAGCAATTGCATCGGAGTTAAATACAAAAGGCTCAATGCCGACTTAAGTACAAGAAGACTGTATCATCTTACTCTCTATGTTTTGAAACATTCCTGTGACAGTTGTTATAGATTCCGATGCTTCACTTCAGGTTTACTGTATCCCTCTGACCTTATATTGACGAAGAAACTCAGAAATTGCATCGGAATTAAATACAAAAGGCTCAAATCCGACTTAAGTACAAGAAGACTGTATCATCTTACTCTCTATGTTTTGATCCATTCCTGTGACACTAGTTATAGATTCCGATGCTTCACTTCAGGTTTACTGTATACCTCTGACCGTCTCGTTGACGATGAAACACTGAAATTGCATCGGAATTAAAGACAAAAGGCCAAATGCCGACTTTAGTACAAGAAAACTGACTCTTCTTACTGTCTATGCTTTGAACAATTCCTGTGACACTAGTTATTGATTCCGATGCTTCACTTCAGCTTTACTGTATCCCTCTGACATTCTTATTGACAATGAAACACAGAAATTTCATCGAAATTAAATACAAAAGGCACAATGCAGACTTAAGTACAAGAAAACTGACTCTTCTTACTGTCTATGTTTTGAACCATTCCTTTGACACTAGTTATACATTCCGATGCTTCACTTCGGGTTTACAGTATCCCTCTGACCCCCGTATTGTCGATGAAACACAGAAATTGCATCGGAATTAAATACAAAAGTCAGAATGCCGACTTAAGTACAAGAAAACTGACTCATCTTACTGTCCATGTTTTGAACCACTCCTGTGACACTAGTTTTAGTTTCTGATTCTTCACTTCAGGTTTACTGTATCCCTCTGACCTTCTTATTGAAGATGAAACATAGAAATTGTATCGGAATTTAATACAAAATGCACAATGCCGGCTTAAGTACAAGAAGACTGACTCTTCTTACTGTCTATGTTTTGAACCATTCCTGTGACCCTAGTTATAGATTCGGATGCTTCACTTTAGGTTTACTGTATCCCTCTGACCTTATATTGACGATGAAACACAGAAATTGCATCGGAATTAAATACAAAAGGCACAATGCCGACTTAAGTACGAGAAACCTGACTCTTCTTACGATCTATGTTTTGAACCATTCCTGTGACACTAGTAATAGATTCCGATGCTTCACTTCAGGTTTACTGTATACCTCTGACCTTCTTATTGACGATGAAAGACTGAAATTGCATCGGAATTAAAGACAAAAGGCAAAATGCCGACTTAAATACAAGAAAACTGACTCTTCTTACTGTCTATGCTTTGAACCATTCCTGTGACACTAGTTATTGATTCCGATGCTTCACTTCAGCTTTACTGTATCCATCTGACCTTCTTATTGACGATGAAACACAGAAATTGCATTGGAATTAAATACAAAAGGCACAATGCAAACATAAGTACAAGAAAACTGACTCTTCTTACCGTCCATGCTTTGACCATTCCTGTGACAGTAGTTATAGATTCCGATGCTTCACTTCGGATTTACTGTATCCCTCTGACCCTCTTATTGTTGATGAAACACAGAAATTGCAACGGAATTTAATACAAAAGTCACAATGCCGACTTAAGTACAAGAAAACTGACTCTTCTTACTGTCTATGTTTTGAACCACTCCTGTGAACCTAGTTATAGTTTCCGATACTTCACTTCAGGTTTACTGTATCCCTCTGACCTTCTTATTGAAGATGAAACATAGAAATTGCATCGGAATTTGATACAAAATGCACAATGCCGACTTAAGTACAAGAAGACTGACTCTTCTTACTGTCTATGCTTTGAACCATTCCTGTGACATTAGTTATAGATTCCGATGCTTCACTTGAGGTTTGCTGTATCCCTCTGACCTTCTCATTGACAATGAAACACAGAAATTGCATTGAAATTAAAAACAAAAGGCACAAAGCCGACTAATGTACAAGAACAGTGACTCTTCTTACTGTCTATGTTTTGCACCATTCCTGTGACACTAGTTATAGATTCCGATGCTTCACTTCCGGTTTACTGTATCCCTCTGACCTTATATTGACGATGAAACACAGCAATTGCATCGGAATTAAATACAAAAGGCACAATGCAGACATAAGTACAAGAAGACTGACTCTTCTTACTGTCTATGTTTTGAACCATTCCTTTGACACTAGTTATAGATTCCGATGCTTCACTTCGGGTTTACTGTATCCCTCTGACCCCCGTATTGTCGATGAAACACAGAAATTGCATCGGAATTAAGTACAAAAGTCAGAATGCCGACTTAAGTACAAGAAAACTGACTCTTCTTACTGTCCATGATTTGAACCACTCCTGTGACACTGGTTATAGTTTCCGATGCTTCACTTCAGGTTTACTGTATCCCTCTGACCTTCTTATTGAAGATGAAACATAGAAATTGCATCGGAATTTAATACGAAATGCACAATGCCGACTTAAGTACAAGAAGACTGACTCTTCTTACTGTCTATGTTTTGAACCATTCCTGTGACACTAGTTATAGATTCCGATGCTTCACTTCAGGTTTACTGAATCCCTCTGACCTTATATTGACGATGAAACACAGAAATTGCATCGGAAATAAATACAAAAGGCACAATGCCGACTTAAGTACGAGAAAACTGACTCTTCTTACTGTCTATGTTTTGAACCATTCCTGTGACACTAGTTATAGATTCCGATGCTTCACTTCAGCTTTACTCTATCCCTCTGACCTTCTTATTGACGATGAAACACAGAAATTGCATCGGAATTAAATACAAAAGGCACAATGCAGACATAAGTACATGAAAACTGACTCTTCTTACTGTCTATGTTTTGAACCACTCCTGTGAACCAAGTTATAGTTTCCGATACTTCACCTCAGGTTTACTGTATCCCTCTGACCTTCTTATTGAAGATGAAACATAGAAATTGCATCGGAATTTAATACAAAATGCACAATGCCGACTTCAGTACAAGAAAACTGACTCTTCTTACTGTCTATGATTGGAACCATTCCTGTGACACTAGTTATAGATTCCGATGCTTCACGTCAGGTTTACTGTATCCCTCTGACCTTATATTGACGAAGAAACACAGAAATTGCATCGGAATTAAATACAAAACGCTCAAATCCACTTAAGAACAAGAAGACTGTATCATCCTACTCTCTATGTTTTGATCCATTCCTGTGACACTAGTTATAGATTCCGATGCTTCACTTCCGGTTTACTGTATACCTCTGACCGTCTTGTTGACGATGAAACACTGAAATTCCTTCGGAATTAAAGACAAAAGGCCAAATGCCGAATTTAGTACAAGAAAACTGACTCTTCTTACTGTCTATGCTTTGAACAATTCCTGTGACACTAGTTATTTATTCCGATGCTTCACTTCAGCTTTACTGTATCCCTCTGACCTTCTTATTGACAATGAAACACAGAAATTTCATCGGAATTAAATAGTAAAGGCACAATGCAGACTTAAGTACAAGAAAACGGACTCTTCTTACTGTCTATGTTTTGAACCATTCCTTTGACACTAGTTATAGATTCCGATGCTTCACTTCGGGTTTACTGTATCCCTCTGACCTTCGTATTGTCGATGAAACACAGAAATTGCATCGGAATTAAATACAAAAGTCAGAATGCCGACTTCAGTACAAGAAAACTGACTCTTCTTACTGACCATGTTTTGAACCACTCCTGTGACACTAGTTATAGTTTCCGATGCTTCACTTCAGGTTTACTGTATCCCTCTGACCTTCTTATTGAAGATGAAACATAGAAATTGCATCGGAATTTAATACAAAATGCACAATGCCGACTTAAGTACAAGAAGACTGACTCTTCTTACTGTCTATGTTTTGAACCATTCCTGTGACCCTAGTTATAGATTCGGATGCTTCACTTCAGGTTTACTGTATCCCTCTGACCTTATATTGACGATGAAACACAGAAATTGCATCGGAATTAAATACAAAAGGCACAATGCCGACTTAAGTACGAGAAAACTAACTCTTCTTACTGTTTATGTTTTGAACCATTCCTGTGACACTAGTTATAGATTCCGATGCTTCACTTCAGGTTTACTGTATACCTCTGACCTTCGTATTGACGATGAAACACTGAAATTGCATCGGAATTAAAGACAAAAGGCAAAATGCCGACTTAAGTACAAGAAAACTGACTCTTCTTACTGTCTATGCTTTGAACCATTCCTGTGACACTAGTTATTGATTCCGATGCTTCACTTCATCTTTACTGTATCCCTCTGACCTTCTTATTGACGATGAAACACAGAAATTGCATCGGAATTAAATACAAAAGGCACAATGCAGACATAAGTACAAGATAACTGACTCTTCTTACCGTCTATGCTTTGACCATTCCTGTGACAGTAGTTATAGATTCCGATGCTTCACTTCGGATTTACTGTATCCCTCTGACCCTCTTATTCTTGATGAAACACAGAAATTGCATCGCAATTTAATACAAAAGTCACAATGCCGACTTAAGTACAAGAAAACTGACTCTTCTTACTGTCTATGTTTTGAACCACTTCTGTGAACCTAGTTATAGTTTCCGATACTTCACTTCAGGTTTACTGTATCCCTCTGACCTTCTTATTGAAGATGAAACATAGAAATTGCATCGGAATTTGATACAAAATGCACAATGCCCACTTAAGTACAAGAAGACTGACTCTTCTCACTGTCTATGCTTTGAACCATTCCGGCGACACTAGTTATGGATCCCGATGCTTCACTTCAGGTTTACTGTATCCCTCTGACCTTCTTATTGACGATCAAACACAGAAATTGCATCGGAATTAAATACAAAAGGCACAATGCTGACTTAAGTACAAGAAAACGGACTCTTCTTTCTGTCTATGTTTTGAACCAATCCTGTGACACTAGTTATAGATTCCGATGCTTCACTTCAGGTTTACTGTATCCCTCTGACCTTCTTATTGACAATGAAACACAGAAATTGCATCGGAATTAAATACAAAAGGCACAATACCGACTAATGTACAAGAAAACTGACTCTTCTTACTGTCTATGTTTTGCACCATTCCTGTGACACTAGTTATAGATTCCGATGCTTCACTTCCGGTTTGCTGTATCCCTCTGACCTTATATTGACGATGAAACACAGCAATTGCATCGGAATTAAATACAAAAGGCTCAATGCCGATTTAAGAGCAAGAAAACTGACTCTTCTTACTGTCTATGTTTTGAACCATTCCTGTGACACTAGTTATTGATTCCGATGCTTCACTTCGGGTTTACTGTATCCCTCTGACCATCTTATTGTCGATGAAACATAGAAATTGCATCGGAATTTAATACAAAATGCACAATGCCGACTTAAGTACAAGAAGACTGACTCTTCTTTCTGTCTATGTTTTGAACCATTCCTGTGACACTAGTTATAGATTCCGATGCTTCACTTCAGGTTTACTGTATCCCTCTGACCTTATATTGACGATGAAACACAGAAATTGCATCGGAATTAAATACAAAATGCACAATGCTGACTTAAGTACAAGAAAACTGACTCTTCTTACTCTCTATGTTTTGAACCATTCCTGTGACACTAGTTACAGATTCCGATGCTTCACTTCAGGTTTACTGTATACCTCTGACCTTCTTATTGTCGTTGTAACTCTGAAATTTCATCGGAATGAAAGACAAAAGTCAAAATGCCGACTTAAGTGCAAGATAACTGACTCTTCTTACTGTCTATGCTTTGAACAATTCCTGTGACACTAGTTATCGATTCCGATGCTTCACTTCAGCTATACTGTATCCCTCTGACCTTCTTATTGACGATGAAAGACAGAGATTGCATCGGAAATAAATACAAAAGGCACAATGCAGACGTAAGTACAAGAAAACTGACTCTTCTTACTGTCTATGTTTTGAACCATTCCTGTGACACTAGTTATAGATTTCGATGCTTCACTTCGGGTTTAATGTATCCCTCTGACCCTCTTATTGTCGATGAAACACAGAAATTGCATCGGAATTTAATACAAAAGTCACAATGCCGACTTAAGTACAAGAAAACTGACTCTTCTTACTGTCTATGTTTTGAACCACTCCTGTGAACCTAGTTATAGTTTCCGATACTTCTCTTCAGGTTTTGTGTATCCCTCTGACCTTCTTATTGACGATGAAAGACAGAGATTGCATCGGAAATAAATACAAAAGGCACAATGCAGACGTAAGTACAAGAAAACTGACTCTTCTTACTGTCTATGTTTTGAACCATTCCTGTGACACTAGTTATATTTTCCGATGCTTCACTTCAGGTTTACTGTATCCCTCTGACCTTCTTATTGAAGATGAAACATAGAAATTGCATCGGAATTTAATACAAAATGCACAATGCCGACTTAAGTACAAGAAGACTGACTCTTCTTACTGTCTATGTTTTGAACCATTCCTGTGACACTAGTTATAGATTCCGATGCTTCATTTCAGGTTTACTGTATCCCTCTGACCTTATATTGACGATGTAACACAGAAATTGCATCGGAATTAAATACAAAATGCACAAAGCCGACTTAAGTACAAGAAAACTGACTCTTCTTACTGTCTATGTTTCGAACCATTCCTGTGACACTAGTTATAGATTCCGATGTTTCACTTCAGGTTTACTCTATACCTCTGACCTTCTTATTGTCGTTGTAACACTGAAATTTCATCGGAATGAAAGACAAAAGTCAAAATGCCGACTTAAGTACAAGAAAACTGACTCTTCTTGCTGTCTATGCTTTGAACCATTCCTATGACACTAGTTATAGATTCCGATGCTTCACTTCAGGTTTACTGTATACCTCTGACCGTTTTATTGACGATGAAACACTGAAATTGCATCGGAATTAAAGACAAAAGGCCAAATGCCGACTTACGTACAAGAAAACTGACTCTTCTTACTGTCTATGCTTTGAACTATTCCTGTGACACTAGTTATTGATTCCGATGCTTCACTTCAGGTTTTCTGAATCCCTCTGACCTTCTTATTGACGATGAAACACGGAAAATGCATCGTAGTCAAATACGAAAAGCACAATGCTGACTTAAGTACAAGAAAACTGACTCTTCGTACAGTCCATGCTTTGAACCATTCCTGTGACACTAGTTATAGATTCCGATGCTTTACTTCAGGTTTACTGTATACCTCTGTCCTTCTTATTGACGATGAAACACAGAAATTGCATCGGAATTAAATACAAAAGGCTCAATGCCGACTTAAGTACAAAAAGACTGTATCATCTTACTCTCTATGTTTTGAACCATTCCTGCGACACTAGTTATAGATTCCGATGCTTAACTTCAGGTTTACTGTATACCTCTGACCTTCTTATTGACGATGAAACACTGAGATTGCATCGGAATTAAAGACAAAAGGCAAAATGCCGACTTAAGTACAAGAAAACTGACTCTTCTTACTGTCTATTCTTTGAAAAATTCCTGTGACACTAGTTATTGATTCCGATGCTTCACTCCAGCTTTACTGTATCCCTGTGACCTTCTTATTGACGATGAAACACAGAAATTGCATCGGAATTAAATACAAAAGGCACAATGCAGACTTAAGTACAAAAAAACTGACTCTTCTTACTGTCTATGTTTTGAACCATTCCTGTGACACTGGTTATTGATTTCGATGCTTCACTTCGGGTTTACTGTATCCCTCTGACCCTCTTATTGTCGATGAAACACAGAAATTGCATCGGAATTAAATACAAAAGTCACAATGCCTACTCAAGTACAAGAAAACTGACTCTTCTTACTGTCCATGTTTTGAAGCACTCCTGTGACACTAGTTATAGTTTCCGATGCTTCACTTCAGGTTTACTGTATCCCTCTGGCCTTCTTATTGAAGATGAAACATAGAAATTGCATCGGAATTTAATACAAAATGCACAATGCCGACTTAAGTACAAGAAGACTTACTCTTCTTACTGTCTATGTTTTGAACCATTCCTGTGACACTAGTTATAGATTCCGATGCTTCACTTCAGGTACTGTATCCCTCTGACCTTATATTGACGATGAAACACAGAAATTGCATCGGAATTAAATACAAAATGCACAATGCCGACTTAAGTACAAGAAAACTGACTCTTCTTACTGTCTATGTTTTGAACCATTCCTGTGACACTAGTTATAGATCCCGATGCTTCACTTCAGGTTTACTGTATCCCTCTGACCTTATATTGACGATGAAACAAAGCAATTGCATCGGAATTAAATACAAAAGGCTCAATGCCGACTTAAGTACAAGAAAACTGACTCTTCTTACTGTCTATGTTTTGAACCATTCCTGAACCACTAGTTATTGATTCCGATGCTTCACTTCGGGTTTACTGTATCCCTCTGCCCCTCTTATTGTCGATGAAACACAGAAATTGCATCGGAATTAAATACAAAAGTCACAATGCCGACTCAAGTACAAGAAAACTGACTCTTCTTACTGTCTATGCTTTGAACCAATCCTGTGACACTAGTTATAGATTCCGATGCTTCACTTCAGGTTTACTGTATCCCTCTGCCCTTCTTATTGACAATGAAACACAGAAATTGCATCGGAATGAAATACAAAAGGCACAATGCCGACTAATGTACAAGAAAACTGACTCTTCTTACTGTCTATGTTTTGCACCATTCCTGTGACACTAGTTATAGATTCCGATGCTTCACTTCAGGTTTACTGTATCCCTCTGACCTTATATTGACGATGAAACACAGCAATTGCATCGGAATTCAGTACAAACGGCTCAATGCCGACTTAAGTACAAGAAGACTGTATCATCTAACTCTCTATGTTTTGAACCATTCCTGTGACACTAGTTATAGATTCCGATGCTTAACTTCAGGTTTACTGTATACCTCTGACCTTCTTATTGACGATGAAACACTGAAATTGCATCGGAATTAAAGACAAAAGGCAAAATGCCGACTTAAGTACAATAAAACTGACTCTTCTTACTGTCTATGCTTTGAACCATTCCTGTGACACTAGTTATTGATTCCGATGCTTCACTTCAGCTTTACTGTATCCCTCTGACCTTCTTATTGACGATGAAACACAGAAATTGCATCGGAATTAAATACAAAAGGCACAATGCAGACTTAAGTACAAGAAAACTGTCTCTTCTTACTGTCTATGTTTTGAACCATTCCTGTGACACTAGTTATTGATTCCGATGCTTCACTTAGGGTTTACTGTATCCCTCTGACCCTCTTATTGTCGATGAAACACAGAAATTGCATCGGAATTAAATACAAAAGTCACAATGCCGACTCAAGTACAAGAAAACTGACTGTTCTTACTGTCCATGTTTTGAAGCTCTCCTGTGACACTAGTTATAGTTTCCGATGCTTCACTTCAGGTTTACTGTATCCCTCTGACCTTCTTATTGCAGATGAAACATAGAAATTGCATCGGAATTTAATACAAAATGCACAATGCCGACTTATGTACAAGAAGACTGACTCTTCTTACTGTCTATGTTTTGAACCATTCCTGTGACACTAGTTATAGATTCCGATGCTTCACTTCAGGTTTACTGTATCCCTCTGAACTTATATTGACGATGAAACACAGAAATTCCATCGGAATTAAATACAAAATGCACAAAGCCGACTTAAGTACAAGAAAACTGACTCTTCTTACTGTCTATGTTTCGAACCATTCTTGTGACACTAGTTATAGATTCCGATGCTTCACTTCAGGTTTACTCTATACCTCTGACCTTCTTATTGTCGTTGTAACACTGAAATTTCATCGGAATGAAAGACAAAAGTCAAAATGCCGACTTAAGTACAAGAAAACTGACTCTTCTTGCTGTCTATGCTTTGAATCATTCCTATGACACTAGTTATAGATTCCGATGCTTCACTTCAGGTTTACTGTATACCTCTGACCGTTTTATTGACGATGAAACACTGAAATTGCATCGGAATTAAAGACAAAAGGCCAAATGCCGACTTAAGTACAAGAAAACTGACTCTTCTTACTGTCTATGCTTTGAACTATTCCTGTGACACTAGTTATTGATTCCGATGCTTCACTTCAGGTTTACTGTATCCCTCTAACCTTCTTATTGACGATGAAAGACAGAAATTGCATCGGAATTAAATACAAAAGGCACAATGTAGACTTAAGTACAAGAAAACTGACTCTTCTTACTGTCTATGTTTTGAACCATTCCTGTGACACTATTTATAGATTCCGATGCTTCACTTCGGGTTTACTGTATCCCTCTGACCCTCTTATTGTCGATGAAACACAGAAATTGCATCGGAATTAAATAAAAAAGTCACAATGCCGACTTAAGTACAAGATAACTGACTCTTCTTACAGTCCATGTTTTGAACCACTCCTGTGACACTAGTTATAGTTTCCGATGCTTCACTTCAGGTTTACTGTATCCCTCTGACCTTCTTATTGAAGATGAAACATAGAAATTGCATCGGAATTTAATACAAAATGCTCAATGCCGACTTAAGTACAAGAAGACTGGCTCCTCTTACTGTCTATGTTTGAACCATTCCTGTGACCCTAGTTATAGATTCCGATGCCTCACTTCAGGTTTACTGTATCCCGCCGACCTTCTTATTGACGATGAAACACGGAAAATGCATCGGAGTCCAATACGAAAAGCACAATGCTGACTTAAGTACAAGAAAACTGACTCTTCTTACAGTCAATGCTTTGAACCATTCCTGTGACACTAGTTATAGATTCCGATGCTTTACTTCAGGTTTACTGTATCCCTCTGTCCTTCTTATTGACGATGAAACACAGAAATTGCATCGGAATTAAATACAAAAGGCTCAATGCCGACTTAAGTACAAGAAGACTGTATCATCTTACTCTCTATATTTTGAACCATTCCTGTGACAGTAGTTATAGATTCCGATGCTTAACTTCAGGTTTACTGTATACCTCTGACCTTCTTATTGACGATGAAACACTGAAATAGCATCGGAATTAAAGACAAAAGGCAAAATGCCGACTTAAGTACAATAAAACTGACTCTTCTTACTGTCTATGCTTTGAACAATTCCTGTGGCACTAGTTATTGATTCCGATGCTTCACTTCAGCTTTACTGTATCCCTCTGACCTTCTTATTGACGATGAAACACAGAAATTGCATCGGAATTAAATACAAAAGGCACAATGCAGACTTAAGTACAAGAAAACTGACTCTTCTTACTGTCTATGTTTTGAACCATTCCTGTGACACTAGTTATTGATTCCGATGCTTCACTTCGGGTTTACTGTATCCCTCTGACCCTCTTATTGTCGATGAAACACAGAAATTGCATCGGAATTAAATACAAAAGTCACAATGCCGACTCAAGTACAAGAAAACTGACTCTTCTTACTGTCCATGTTTTGAAGCACTCCTGTGACACTAGTTATAGTTTCCGATGCTTCACTTCAGGTTAACTGTATCCCTCTGGCCTTCTTATTGAAGATGAAACATAGAAATTGCATCGGAATTTAATACAAAATGCACAATGCCGACTTAAGTACAAGAAGACTTACTCTTCTTACTGTCTATGTTTTGAACCAATCCTGTGACACTAGTTATAGATTCCGATGCTTCACTTCAGGTTTACTGTATCCCTCTGACCTTCTTATTGACAATGAAACACAGAAATTGCATCGGAATTAAATACAAAAGGCACAATGCCGACTAATGTACAAGAAAACTGACTCTTCTTACTGTCTATGTTTTGCACCATTCCTGTGACACTAGTTATAGATTCCGATGCTTCACTTCAGGTTTACTGTATCCCTCTGACCTTATATTGACGATGAAACACAGCAATTGCATCGGAATTAAATACAAAAGGCTCAATGCCGACTTAAGTACAAGAACACTGTATCATCTTACTCTCTATTTTTTGAACCATTCCTGTGACACTAGTTTTAGATTCCGATGCTTAACTTCAGGTTTACTGTATACCTCTGACCTTCTTATTGACGATGAAACACTGAAATTGCATTGGAATTAAAGACAAAAGGCAAAATGCCGACTTCAGTACAATAAAACTGACTCTTCTTACTGTCTATGCTTTGAACCATTCCTGTGACACTAGTTATTGATTCCGATGCTTCACTTCAGCTTTACTGTATCCCTCTGACCTTCTTATTGACGATGAAACACAGAAATTGCATCGGAATTAAATACAAAAGGCACAATGCAGACTTAAGTACAAGAAAACTGACTCTTCTTACTGTCTATGTTTTGAACCATTCCTGTGACACTAGTTATTGATTCCGATGCTGCACTTAGGGTTTACTGTATCCCTCTGACCCTCTTATTGTCGATGAAACACAGAAATTGCATCGGAATTAAATACAAAAGTCACAATGCCGACTCAAGTACAAGAAAACTGACTCTTCTTACTGTCCATGTTTTGAAGCACTCCTGTGACACTAGTAATAGTTTCCGATGCTTCACTTCAGGTTTACTGTATCCCTCTGACCTTCTTATTGAAGATGAAACATAGAAATTGCATCGGAATTTAGTACAAAATGCACAATGCCGACTTAAGTACAAGAAGACTGACTCTTCTTAATGTCTATGTTTTGAACCATTCCTGTGACACTAGTTATAGATTCCGATGCTTCACTTCAGGTTTACTGTATACCTCTGACCGTTTTATTGACGATGAAACACTGAAATTCCATCGGAATTAAAGACAAAAGGCCAAATGCCGACTTAAGTACAAGACAACTGATTCTTCTTACTGTCTATGCTTTGAACTATTCCTGTGACACTAGTTATTGATTCCGATGCTTCACTTCAGGTTTACTGTATCCCTCTGACCTTCTTATTGACGATGAAAGATAGAAATTGCAACGGAATTAAATACAAAAGGCACAATGCAGACTTAAGTACAAGAAAACTGATTCTTCTTACTGTCTACGTTTTGAACCATTCCTGTGACACTAGTTATAGATTCCGATGCTTCACTTCGGGTTTACTGTATCCCTCTGACCCTCTTATTGTCGATGAAACAATGGAATTGCATCGGAATTAAATAAAAAAGTCACAATGCCGACTTAAGTACAAGAAAACTGACTCTTCTTACAGTCCATGTTTTGAACCACTCCTGTGACACTACTTATAGTTTCCGATGCTTCACTTCAGGTTTACTGTATCCCTCTGACCTTCTTATTGAAGATGAAACATAGAAATTGCATCGGAATTTAATACAAAATGCACAATGCCGACTTAAGTACAAGAAGACTGGCTCCTCTTACTGTCTATGTTTGAACCATTCCTGTGACCCTAGTTATAGATTCCGATGCTTCACTTCAGGTTTACTGTATCCCTCCGACCTTCTTATTGACGATGAAACACGGAAAATGCATCGGAGTCAAATACGAAAAGCACAATGCTGACTTAAGTACAAGAAAACTGACTCTTCTTACAGTCAATGCTTTGAAAAATTCCTGTGACACTAGTTATAGATTCCGATGCTTTACTTCAGGTTTACTGTATCCCTCTGTCCTTCTTATTGACGATGAAACACAGAAATTGCATCGGAATGAAATACAAAAGGCTCAATGCCGACTTAAGTACAAGAAGACTGTATCATCTTACTCTCTATGTTTTGAACCATTCCTGTGACACTAGTTATAGATTCCGATGCTTAACTTCAGGTTTACTGTATACCTCTGACCTTCTTATTGACGATGAAACACTGAAATTGCATCGGAATTAAAGACAAAAGGCAAAATGCCGACTTAAGTACAATAAAACTGACTCTTCTTACTGTCTATGCATTGAACCATTCCTGTGACACTAGTTATTGATTCCGATGCTTCACGTCGGGTTTACTGTATCCCTCTGACCCTCTTATTGTCGATGAAACACAGAAATTGCATCGGAATTAAATACAAAAGTCACAATGCCGACTCATGTACAAGAAAACTGACTCTTCTTACTGTCCATGTTTTGAAGCACTCCTGTGACACTAGTTATAGTTTCCGATGCTTCACTTCAGGTTTACTGTATCCCTCTGGCCTTCTTATTGAAGATGAAACATAGAAATTGCATCGGAATTTAATACAAAATGCACAATGTCGACTTAAGTACAAGAAGACTTACTCTTCTTACTGTCTATGTTTTGAACCATTCCTGTGACACTAGTTATAGATTCCGATGCTTCACTTCAGGTACTGTATCCCTCTGACCTTATATTGACGATGAAACACAGAAATTGCATCGGAATTAAATACAAAATGCACAATGCCGACTTAAGTACAAGAAAACTGACTCTTCTTACTGTCTATGTTTTGAACCATTCCTGTGACACTAGTTATAGATTCCGACGCTTTACTTCAGGTTTACTGTATACCTCTGAGCGTTTTATTGACGATGAAACTCTGAAATTGCATCGGAATTAAAGACAAAAGGCCAAATGCCGACTTAAGTACAAGAAAACTGACTCTTCTTACTGTCTATGCTTTGAACAATTCCAGTGACACTAGTTATTGATTCCGATGCTTCACTTCAGCTTTACTGTATCCCTCTGACCTTCTTATTTACGATGAAACACAGAAATTGCATCGGAATTAAATACAAAAGGCACAATGCCGATTTAAGTACAAGAAAACGGACTCTTCTTTCTGTCTATGTTTTGAACCAATCCTGTGACACTAGTTATAGATTCCGATGCTTCACTTCAGGTTTACTGTATCCCTCTGACCTTCTTATTGACAATGAAACACAGAAATTGCATCGGAATTAAATACAAAAGGCACAATGCCGACTAATGTACAAGAAAACTGACTCTTCTTACTGTCTATGTTTTGCACCATTCCTGTGACACTAGTTATAGATTCCGATGCTTCACTTCAGGTTTACTGTATCCCTCTGACCTTATATTGACGATGAAACACAGCAATTGCATCGGAATTAAATACAAAAGGCACAATGCAGACTTAAGTACAAGAAAACTGACTCTTCTTACTGTCTATGTTTTGAACCATTCCTGTGGCACTAGTTATTGATTCCGATGCTGCACTTAGGGTTTACTGTATCCCTCTGACCCTCTTATTGTCGATGAAACACAGAAATTGCATCGGAATTAAATACAAAAGTCACAATGCCGACTCAAGTACAAGAAAACTGACTCTTCTTACTGTCCATGTTTTGAAGCACTCCTGTGACACTAGTTATAGTTTCCGATGCTTCACTTCAGGTTTACTGTATCCCTCTGACCTTCTTATTGAAGATGAAACATAGAAATTGCATCGGAATTTAGTACAAAATGCACAATGCCGACTTAAGTACAATAAGACTGACTCTTCTTACTGTCTATGTTTTGAACCATTCCTGTGACACTAGTTATAGATTCCGATGCTTCACTTCAGGTTTACTGTATCCCTCTGACCTTATATTGACGATGAAACACTGAAATTGCATCGGAATTAAATACAAAATGCACAAAGCCGACTTAAGTACAAGAAAACTGACTCTTCTTACTGTCTATGTTTCGAACCATTCCTGTGACACTAGTTATAGATTCCGATGCTTCACTTCAGGTTTACTGTATACCTCTGACCGTTTTATTGACGATGAAACACTGAAATTGCATCGGAATTAAAGACAAAAGGCCAAATGCCGACTTAAGTACAAGAAAACTGATTCTTCTTACTGTCTATGCTTTGAACTATTCCTGTGACACTAGTTATTGATTCCGATGCTTCACTTCAGGTTTACTGTATCCCTCTGACCTTCTTATTGACGATGAAAGACAGAAATTGCAACGGAATTAAATACAAAAGGCACAATGCAGACTTAAGTACAAGAAAACTGACTCTTCTTACTGTCTACGTTTTGAACCATTCCTGTGACACTAGTTATATTTTCCGATGCTTCACTTCGGGTTTACTGTATCCCTCTGACCCTCTTATTGTCGATGAAACACAGGAATTGCATCGGAATTAAATAAAAAAGTCACAATGCCGACTTAAGTACAAGAAAACTGACTCTTCTTACAGTCCATGTTTTGAACCACTCCTGTGACACTACTTATAGTTTCCGATGCTTCACTTCAGGTTTACTGTATCCCTCTGACCTTCTTATTGAAGATGAAACATAGAAATTGCATCGGAATTTAATACAAAATGCACAATGCCAACTTAAGTACAAGAAGACTGGCTCCTCTTACTGTCTATGTTTGAACCATTCCTGTGACCCTAGTTATAGATTCCGATGCTTCACTTCAGGTTTACTGTATCCCTCTGACCATCTTATTGACGATGAAACACGGAAAATGCATCGGAGTCAAATACGAAAAGCACAATGCTGACTTAAGTACAAGAAAACTGACTCTTCTTACAGTCAATGCTTTGAAAAATTCCTGTGACACTAGTTATAGATTCCGATGCTTTACTTCAGGTTTACTGTATCCCTCTGTCCTTCTTATTGACGATGAAACACAGAAATTGCATCGCAATGAAATACAAAAGGCTCAATGCCGACTTAAGTACAAGAAGACTGTATCATCTTACTCTCTATGTTTTGAACCATTCCTGTGACACTAGTTATAGATTCCGATGCTTAACTTCAGGTTTACTGTATACCTCTGACCTTCTTATTGACGATGAAACACTGAAATTGCATCGGAATTAAAGACAAAAGGCAAAATGCCGACTTAAGTACAATAAAACTGACTCTTCTTACTGTCTATGTTTTGAACCATTCCTGTGACACTAGTTATAGATTCCGATGCTTCACTTCATGTACTGTATCCCTCTGACCTTATATTGACGATGAAACACAGAAATTGCATCGGAATTAAATACAAAATGCACAATGCCGACTTAAGTACAAGAAAACTGTCTCTTCTTACTGTCTATGTTTTGAACCATTCCTGTGACACTAGTTATAGATTCCGATGCTTCACTTCAGGTTTACTGTATCCCTCTGACCTTATATTGACGATGAAACACAGAAATTGCATCGGAATTAAATACAAAATGCACAAAGCCGACTTAAGTACAAGAAAACTGACTCTTCTTACTGTCTATGTTTCGAACCATTCCTGTGACACTAGTTATAGATTCCGATGCTTCACTTCAGGTTTACTGTATACCTCTGATCTTCTTATTGTCTTTGTAACACTGAAATTTCATCGGAATGAAAGACAGAAGTCAAAATGCCGACTTATGTACAAGAAAACTGACTTTTCTTGCTGTCTATGCTTGGAACCATTCCTATGACACTAGTTATGGATTCAGATGCTTCACTTCAGCATTACTGTATACCTCTGACCGTTTTATTGACGATGAAACACTGAAATTGCATCGGAATTAAAGACAAAATTCCAAATGCCGACTTAAGTATAAGAAAACTGACTCTTCTTACTGTCTATGTTTTGAACCATTCCTGTGACACTAGTTATTGATTCCGATGCTTCACTTCGGGTTTACTGTATCCCTCCGACCCTCTTATTGTCGATGAAACACAGAAATTGCATCGGAAATAGATACAAAAGTCAAAATGCCGACTTAGGTACAAGAAAACTGACTCTTCTTGCCGTCTATGTTTTAAACCATTCCTGTGACACTAGTTATGGATTCCGATGCTTCACTTCGGGTTTACTATATCCCTCTCACCCTCTTATTGTTGATGAAACACAGAAATTGATTCGGAATTAAATACAAAAGTCACAATGCCGACTCAAGTACAAGAAAACTGACTCTTCTTACAGTCCATGTTTTGAACCACTCCTGTGACACTAGTTATAGATTCCGATGCTTCACTTCAGGTTTACTGTATACCTCTGACCTTCTTATTGAAGATGAAACATAGAAATTGCATCGTAATTTAATACAAAATGCACAATGCCGACCTAAGTACAAGAAGACTGGCTCCTCTTACTGTCTATGTTTGAACCATTCCTGTGACCCTAGTTATGGATTCCGATGCTTCACTTCAGGTTTACTGTATCCCTCTGACCTTCTTATGGACGATGAAAGACGGAAAATTCATCGGAGTCAAATACGAAAAGCACAATGCTGACTTAAGTACAAGAAAACTGACTCTTCTTACAGTCAATGCTTTGAACCATTCCTGTGACACTAGTTATAGATTCCGATGCTTTACTTCAGGTTTACTGTATCCCTCTGTCCTTCTTATTGACGATGAAACACAGAAATTGCATCGGAATTAAATACAAAAGGCACAATGCCGACTTAAGTACAAGAAAACTGACCCTTCTTACTGTCTCTGATTTGAACCATTCCTGTGACACTACTTATAGATTCCGATGCTTCACTTCAGGTTTACTGTATCCCTCCGAACCCCTTATTGACTATGAAACTCAGAAATTGCATCGGAATTGAATACAAAAGGCACAATGACGACTTAAGTACAAGAAAACAGTCTCTTCTTACTGTCTATGTTTGAACCATTCCTGTGACACTAGTAACAGATTCCGATGCTTCACTTTAGGTTTACAGTAATACTCTGACCTTCTTATTGACGATGAAACACAGAAATTGCATCGGAATTATATACAAAAGTCACAATGCCGACTTAAGTACAAGAAAACTGACTCTTCTTACTGTCTATGTTTTGAACCATTCCTGTGCCACTAGTTATAGATTCCGATGCTTCACTTCAGGATTACTTTATCCCTCTGACCTTCTTATTGACGATGAAACACAGATATTTCATCGGAATTTAATACAAAAGGCACAATGCCCACTTAAGTCCAAGAAAACGTCTCTTCTTACTGTCTATGTTTTGAACCATTCGTGTGACACTAGTTATGGATTCCGATGCTTCACTTCAGGTTTACTGTATCCCTCTGACCTTCTTATTGACGATGAAACACAGAAATTGCATCGGAATTAAATACAAAAGGCACAATGCCGACTCAAGTACAAGAAGACTGGCTCTCCTTACTGTCTATGTTCTGAACCTTTCCTGTGAGACAGGTTTTAGATTCCGTTGCCTCACTCCAGGTATACTGTATCCCATGGACCTTCTTATTGACGACGAAACACAGAAATTGCATTGGAATTAAATACAAAAGGCACAATGTTGACTCAAGTACAAGAAGACTGGCTCTTCTTACTGTCTATGTTTTGAACCTTTCCTGTGAGACCGGTTTTAGGTTCCGATGCTTCACTTCAATTTACTGTATCCGGTGGACCTTCTTATTGACGACGAAACGCAGAAATTGCATCGGAATTAAATACAAAAGGCACAATGCTGACTTAAGTACAAGACAACTGACTCTTCATACTGTCTATGTTTGAACCATTCCTGTGACACTAATTATAGATTCCTATGCTTCTCTTCAAGTTTACTGTATCCCTCTGACCTCCTGATTGACTATGAAACACAGAAATTGCATCGGAATTAAATACAAAAGGCACAATACCGACTTAAGTACAAGAAAACGGACTCTTCTTAGTGTCTATGTTTTGAACCATTCCTGCGACACTAGTTATAGATTCCGATGCTTCACTTCAGGTTTACTGCATTGATCTGACCTTCTTATTGACGATGAAACACAGAAATTGCATCGGAATTAAATACAAAAGGCACAGTGCCGACTTAAGTACAAGAAAACTGACTCTTCTTACTGTCTAGAATTTGAAACGTTCCTGTTACACTAGTTACAGTTTCCAATGCTTTACTTCAGGTTTACTGTTTCCCTGTAACCTTTTTATTGACGATAAAACACAGAAATTGCATCGGAATTAAATACAAAAGGGACAATTCCGACTCAAGTACAAGAAGACAGGCTCTTCTTACTGTCTATGTTCTGAACCCTTCCAGTGAGACCGGTCTTAGATTCCGATGCTTCACTTCAGGTTTACTGTATCCCTTGGACCTTCTTATTGACGCTGAAACACAGAAATTGCATCGGAATTAAATACAAAAGCACAATGCCGAAATAAGTACAAGAAAACTGACTCTTCTTACTGTCTATGTTTGAACCATTCCTGTGACACTAGTTATAGATTCCGATACTTCACTTAAGGTTTCCTGTATCCCTCCGACATTCTTATTGACTATGAAACACAGAAATTGTAACGGAGTTAAATACAAAAGGCACAATGCCGACTTAAGTACAAGAAAACTGACTCTTCTTACAGTCAATGCTTTGAACCATTCCTGTGACACTAGTTATAGATTCCGATGCTTTACTTCAGGTTTACTGTATCCCTCTGTCCTTCTTATTGACGATGAAACACAGAAATTGCATCGGAATTAAATACAAAAGGCACAATGCCGACTTAAGTACAAGAAAACTGACCCTTCTTACTGTCTCTGATTTGAACCATTCCTGTGACACTACTTATAGATTCCGATGCTTCACTTCAGGTTTACTGTATCCCTCCGAACCCCTTATTGACTATGAAACTCAGAAATTGCATCGGAATTGAATACAAAAGGCACAATGACGACTTAAGTACAAGAAAACAGTCTCTTCTTACTGTCTATGTTTGAACCATTCCTGTGACACTAGTAACAGATTCCGATGCTTCACTTTAGGTTTACAGTAATACTCTGACCTTCTTATTGACGATGAAACACAGAAATTGCATCGGAATTATATACAAAAGTCACAATGCCGACTTAAGTACAAGAAAACTGACTCTTCTTACTGTCTATGTTTTGAACCATTCCTGTGCCACTAGTTATAGATTCCGATGCTTCACTTCAGGATTACTTTATCCCTCTGACCTTCTTATTGACGATGAAACACAGATATTTCATCGGAATTTAATACAAAAGGCACAATGCCCACTTAAGTCCAAGAAAACGTCTCTTCTTACTGTCTATGTTTTGAACCATTCGTGTGACACTAGTTATGGATTCCGATGCTTCACTTCAGGTTTACTGTATCCCTCTGACCTTCTTATTGACGATGAAACACAGAAATTGCATCGGAATTAAATACAAAAGGCACAATGCCGACTCAAGTACAAGAAGACTGGCTCTCCTTACTGTCTATGTTCTGAACCTTTCCTGTGAGACAGGTTTTAGATTCCGTTGCCTCACTCCAGGTATACTGTATCCCATGGACCTTCTTATTGACGACGAAACACAGAAATTGCATTGGAATTAAATACAAAAGGCACAATGTTGACTCAAGTACAAGAAGACTGGCTCTTCTTACTGTCTATGTTTTGAACCTTTCCTGTGAGACCGGTTTTAGGTTCCGATGCTTCACTTCAATTTACTGTATCCGGTGGACCTTCTTATTGACGACGAAACGCAGAAATTGCATCGGAATTAAATACAAAAGGCACAATGCTGACTTAAGTACAAGACAACTGACTCTTCATACTGTCTATGTTTGAACCATTCCTGTGACACTAATTATAGATTCCTATGCTTCTCTTCAAGTTTACTGTATCCCTCTGACCTCCTGATTGACTATGAAACACAGAAATTGCATCGGAATTAAATACAAAAGGCACAATACCGACTTAAGTACAAGAAAACGGACTCTTCTTAGTGTCTATGTTTTGAACCATTCCTGCGACACTAGTTATAGATTCCGATGCTTCACTTCAGGTTTACTGCATTGATCTGACCTTCTTATTGACGATGAAACACAGAAATTGCATCGGAATTAAATACAAAAGGCACAGTGCCGACTTAAGTACAAGAAAACTGACTCTTCTTACTGTCTAGAATTTGAAACGTTCCTGTTACACTAGTTACAGTTTCCAATGCTTTACTTCAGGTTTACTGTTTCCCTGTAACCTTTTTATTGACGATAAAACACAGAAATTGCATCGGAATTAAATACAAAAGGGACAATTCCGACTCAAGTACAAGAAGACAGGCTCTTCTTACTGTCTATGTTCTGAACCCTTCCAGTGAGACCGGTCTTAGATTCCGATGCTTCACTTCAGGTTTACTGTATCCCTTGGACCTTCTTATTGACGCTGAAACACAGAAATTGCATCGGAATTAAATACAAAAGCACAATGCCGACTTAAGTACAAGAAAACTGACTCTTCTTACTGTCTATGTTTGAACCATTCCTGTGACACTAGTTATAGATTCCGATACTTCACTTAAGGTTTCCTGTATCCCTCCGACATTCTTATTGACTATGAAACACAGAAATTGTAACGGAGTTAAATACAAAAGGCACAATGCCGACTTAAGTACAAGAAAACTGACTCTTCTTACTGTTTATGTTTTGAACCATTCCTGTGACACTAGTTATAGATTCCGATGCTTCACTTCAGGTTTACTGTATCCCTGTGACCTTCTTATTGACGATGAAACACAGAAATTGCTTCGGAATGATATACAAAAGGCACATTGCCGACTTAAGTACAAGAAAACTGACTCCTCTTACTGTCTATGTTTTGAACCATTCCTGTGACACTAGTTACAGATTCCGATGCTTTACTTCAGGTTTACTGTATCCCTCTGACCTACTTATTGACGATTAAACACAGAAATTGCATCGGAATTAAATACAAAAGGCACAATGCCAACTCAAGTACAAGAAGACTAGCTCTTCTTACTGTCTATGCTTTGTACCATTCCTGTAACACTGGTTATACATACCGATGCTTCACTTCAGGTTTACTGTATCCCTATGACCTTCTTATTGACGATGAAACACAGAAATTGCATCTTAATGAAATACAAAAGGCACAATGCCGACTTAGGTACAAGAAGACTGACTCTTCTTACTGTCTATGTTTTGAACCATTCCTGTGACACTAGTTATAGATTCCGATGCTTCATTTCAGTTTTACTGTATCCCTCTGACCTTCTTATTGACGATGTAACACAGAAATTGCATCGGAAATAAATACAAAAGGCACAATGCCGACTGAAGTACAAGAAGACTGCCTCTTCCTACTATCTATGTTTTGAACCATTCCAGTGACACTAGTTTTAGATTCCGATGCTTCACTTCAGGTTTACTGTATCCCTCTGACCTCCTTATTGACGATGAAACACAGAAATTGCATCTTAATTAAATACAAAAATCACAATGCCGACTTAAGTACAGCTAGACTGACTGTTCTTATTGTCTATGTTTTGAACCATTCCTGTGACACTAGTTATAGATTCCGATGCTTCACTTCAGGATTACTTTATCCCTCTGACCTTCTTATTGACGATCAAACACGGAATTTTCATCGGAATTAATTGCAAAAGGCACAATGCCGACTCAAGTACAAGAAGACTGGCTCTTCTTACTGTTTATGTTTTGAACCATTCCTGTGTCACTAGTTATTGAATCCGATGCTTCACTTCAGCTTAACTGTATCCCTGTGACCTTCTTATTGACGATGAAACACAGAAATTGCTTCAGAATTATATACAAAAGGCACAATGCCGACTTAAGTACAAGAAAACTGACTCTTCTTACTGTCTATGTTTTGAACCATTCCTGTGACACTAGTTATAGATTCCGATGCTTCACTCCAGGTTTACTGTATCCCTCTGACCTTCTTATTGACGATGAAACACAGAAATTGCATCGGAATAAAATACAAAAGGCACAATGCCGACTTAAGTACAAGAAGACTGCCTCTTCCTACTATCTATGTTTTGAACCATTCCTGTGACACTAGTTTTAGATTCCGATGCTTCACTTCAGGTTTACTGTATCCCTCTGACCTCCTTATTGACGATGAAACACAGAAATTGCATCTTAATTAAATACAAAAATCACAATGCCGACTTAAGTACAGGAAGACTGACTCTTCTTATTGTCTATGTTTTGAACCATTCCTGTGACACTAGTTATAGATTCCGATGCTTCACTTCAGGTTTACTTTATCCCTCTGACCTTCTTATTGACGATCAAACACGGAATTTTCATCGGAATTAATTGCAAAAGGCACAATGCCGACTCAAGTACATGAAGACTGGCTCTTCTTACTGTTTATGTTTTGAACCATTCCTGTGACACTAGTTATAGATTCCGATGCTTCACTTCAGCTTTACTGTATCCCTGTGACCTTCTTATTGACGATGAAACTCAGAAATTGCTTCAGAATTAAATACAAAAGGCACAATGCCGACTCAAGTACAAGAAGACTGGCTCTTCTTACTGTCTATGTTCTGAACCTTTCCTGTGAGACAGGTTTTAGATTCCGTTGCCTCACTTCAGTTATACTGTATCCCATGGACCTTATTATTGACGACGAAACACAGAAATTGCATTGGAATTAAATACAAAAGGCACAATGCCGACTCAAGTACATGAAGACTGGCTCTTCCTACTGTCTTTGTTTTGAACCTTTCCTGTGAGACCGGTTTTAGGTTCCGATGCTTCACTTCAATTTACTGTACCCGGTGGACCTTCTTATTGACGACGAAACGCAGAAATTGCATCGGAATTAAATACAAAAGGCACAATGCTGACTTAAGTACAAGAAAACTGACTCTTCTTACTGTCTATGTTTGAACCATTCCTGTGACACTAATTATAGATTCCTATGCTTCACTTCAGGTTTACTGTATCCCTCTGACCTCCTGATTGACTATGAAACACAGAAATTGCATCGGAATTAAATACAAAAGGCACAATACCGACTTAAGTACAAGAAAACGGACTCTTCTTAGTGTCTATGTGTTGAACCATTCCTGCGACACTAGTTATAGATTCCGATCCTTCACTTCAGGTTTACTGCATTGATCTGACCTTCTTATTGACGATGAAACACAGAAATTGCATCGGAATTAAATACAAAAGGCACAGTGCCGACTTAAGTACAAGAAAACTGACTATTCTTACTGTCTAGGATTTGAAACGTTCCTGTTACACTAGTTACAGTTTCCGATGCATTACTTCAGGTTTACTGCTTCCCTGTAACCTTTTTATTGACGATAAAACACAGAAATTGCATCGGAATTAAATACAAGAGGCACAATGCCGACTCAAGTACAAGAAGACAGGCTCTTCTTACTGTCTATGTTCTGAACCCTTCCAGTGAGACCGGTCTTAGATTCCGATGCTTCACTTCAGGTTTACTGTATCCCTTAGACCTTCTTATTGACGCCGAAACACAGAAATTGCATCGGAATTAAATACAAAAGCACAATGCCGACTTAAGTACAAGAAAACTGACTCTTCTTACTGTCTATGTTTGAACCATTCCTGTGACACTAGTTATAGATTCCGATACTTTACTTAAGGTTTCCTGTATCCCTCCGACATTCTTATTGACTATGAAACACAGAAATTCTAACGGAGTTAAATACAAAAGGCACATTGCCGACTTAAGTACAAGAAAACTGACTCTTCTTACTGTCTATGTTTTGAACCATTCCTGTTACACTAGTTATAGATTCCGATGCTTTACTACAGGTTTACTGTATCCCTCTGACCTTCATATTGACGATGAAACACAGAAATTGCATCGGAATTAAATACAAAACGCACAATGCCAACTCAAGTACAAGAAGCCTAGCTCTTCTTACTGTCTATGCTTTGTACCATTCCTGTGACACTGGCTATACATACCGATGCTTCACTTCAGGTTTACTGTATCCCTCTGACCTTCTTATTGACGATGCAACACAGAAATTGCATCTTAATGAAATACAAATGGCACAATGCCGACTTAGGTACAAGAAGACTGACTCTTCTTACTGTCTATGTTTTGACCATTCCTGTGACACTAGTTATAGATTCCGATGCTTCACTTCAGTTTTACTGTATCCCTCTGACCTTCTTATTAACGATAAAACACAGAAATTGCATCGGAAATCAATACAAAAGGCACAATGCCGACTGAAGTACAAGAAGACTGCCTCTTCCTACTATCTATGTTTTGAACCATTCCTGTGACACTAGTTTTAGATTCTGATGCTTCACTTCAGGTTTACTGTATCCCTCTGACCTCCTTATTGACAATGAAACACAGAAATTGCATCTTAATTAAATACAAAAATCACAATGCCGACTTAAGTACAGGAAAGCTGACTCTTCTTATTGTCTATGTTTTGAACCATTCCTGTGACACTAGTTATAGATTCCGATGCTTCACTTCAGGTTTACTTTATCCCTCTGACCTTCTTATTGACGATCAAACACGGAATTTTCATCGGAATTAATTGCAAAAGGCACAATGATGACTCAAGTACAAGAAGACTGGCTCTTCTTACTGTTTATGTTTTGAAGCATTCCTGTGACACTAGTTATTGATTCCGATGCTTCACTTCAGCTTTACAGTATCCCTGTGACCTTCTTATTGACGATGAAACACAGAAATTGCTTCAGAATTATATACAAAAGGCACAATGCCGACTTAAGTACAAGAAAACTGACTCTTCTTACTGTCTATGTTTTGACCCATTCCTGTGACACTAGTTATAGATTCCGATGCTTCACTCCAGGTTTACTGTATCCCTCTGACCTTCTTATTGACGATGAAACACATAAATTGCATCGGAATAAAATACAAAAGGCACAATGCCGACTTAAGTACAAGAAGACTGACTCTTCCTACTGTCTATGCTTTGAACCATTCCTGTGACACGAGTTATAGATTCCGATGCTTCACTTCAGGTTTACTGTATCCCTCCGACCTTCTTATTGACGATGAAACTCAGAAATTGCATCGGAATTAAATACAAAAGGCACAATGCCAACTCAAGTACATGAAGACTGGCTCTTTTTACTGTCTATGCTCTGAACCATTCCTGTGACACTAGTTAAAGATTCCGAAGCTTCACTTCAGGTTTGCTGTATCCCTCTGACCTTCTTATTGATGATCAATCACAGAAATTTCATCGGAATTAAATACAAAAGGCACAATGCCGACTCAAGTACAAGAAGACTGGCTCTTCTTACTTCCTATGTTTGGAACCATTCCTGTGACACTAGTTATAGATTCCGATGCTTCACTTCAGGTTTACTGTATCCAGCCGACCTTCTTATTGACGATGAAACACAGAAATTGCATCGGAATTATATAAAAAAGGCACAATGCCGACTTAAGTACAAGAAGACTGACTCTTCTTACTGTCTATGTTTTGAACCATTCCTGTGACACTAGTTATAGATTCCGATGCTTCCCTTCAAGCTTAATGTATCCCTCTGTCCTTGTTATTGACGATGAAACAAAGAAATTGCATCGGAATTAAATACAAAAGGCGCAATGCCGACTTAAGTACAAGAAGACTGACTCTTCTTACTGTCAATGTTTTGAACCATTCCTGTGACACTAGTTATAGATTCCGATTCTTCACTTCCGGTTTACTGAAACCCGCTGACATTCTTATTGACGATGAAACACAGAAATTGCATCGGAATTAAATACAAAAGGCACAATGCTGACTTAAGTACAAGAAAACTGACTCTTCTTACTGTCTATGTTTGAACCATTCCTGTGACACTAATTATAGATTCCGATGCTTCACTTCAGGTTTACTGTATCCCTCTGACCTCCTGATTGACTATGTAACACAGAAATTGCATCGGAATTAAATACAAAAGGCACAATACCGACTTAAGTACAAGAAAACGGACTCTTCTTAGTGTCTTTGTTTTGAACCATTCCTGCGACACTAGTTATAGATTCCGATGCTTCACTTCAGGTTTACTGCATTGATCTGACCTTCTTATTGACGATGAAACACAGAAATTGAATCGGAATTTAATACAAAAGTCACAATGCCGACTTAAGTATAAGAAAACTGACTCTTCTTACTGTCTATGTTTTGAACCATTCCTGTGACACTAGTTATAGATTCCGATGCTTCACTTCAGGTTTACTGTATCCCTGAGACCTTCTTATTGACGATGAAACACAGAAATTGCTTAGGAATTATATACAAAGGGCACATTGCCGACTTAAGTACAAGAAAACTGACTCTTCTTATTGTCTATGTTTTGAACCATTCCTGTGACACTAGTTACAGATTCCGATGCTTCACTTCAGGTTTACTTTATCCCTCTGACCTTCTTATTGACGATCAAACACGGAATTTTCTCCGGAATTAACTGCAAAAGGCACAATGCCGACTCAAGTACAAGAAGACTGGCTCTTCTTACTGTTTATGTTTTGAACCATTCCTGAGACACTAGTTATAGATTCCGATGCATCACTTCAGCTTTACTGTATCCCTGTGACCTTCTTATTGACGATGAAACACAGAAATTGCTTCAGAATTAAATACAAAAGGCACAATGCCGACTCAAGTACAAGAAGACTCGCTCTTCTTACTGTCTATGTTCTGAACCTTTCCTGTGAGACAGGTTTTAGATTCCGTTGCCTCACTTCAGGTATACTGTATCCCATGGACCTTATTGTTGACGACGAAACACAGAAATTGCATTGGAATTAAATACAAAAGGCACAATGCCGACTCAAGTACATGAAGACTGGCTCTTCTTACTGTCTATGTTTTGAACCTCTCCTGTGAGACCGGTTTTAGGTTCCGATGCTTCACTTCAATTTACTGTACCCGGTGGACCTTCTTATTGACGACGAAACGCAGAAATTGCATCGGAATTAAATACAAAAGGCACAATGCTGACTTAAGTACAAGAAAACTGACTTTTCTTACTGTCTATGTTTGAACCATTCCTGTGACACTAATTATAGATTCCTATGCTTCACTTCAGGTTTACTGTATCCCTCTGACCTCCTGATTGACTATGAAACACAGAAATTGCATCGGAATTAAATACAAAAGGCACAATACCGACTTAAGTACAAGAAAACGGACTCTTCTTAGTGTCTATGTTTTGAACCATTCCTGCGACACTAGTTATAGATTCCGATGCTTCACTTCAGGTTTACTGCATTGATCTGACCTTCTTATTGACGATGAAACACAGAAATTGCATCGGAATCAAATACAAAAGGCACAGTGCCGACTTAAGTACAAGAAAACTGACTCTTCTTACTGTCTAGAATTTGAAACGTTCCTGTTACACTAGTTACAGTTTCCGATGCATTACTTCAGGTCTACTGCTTCCCTGTAACCTTTTTATTGACGATAAAACACAGAAATTGCATCGGAATTAAATACAAGAGGCACAATGCCGACTCAAGTACAAGAAGACAGGCTCTTCTTACTGTCTATGTTCTGAACCCTTCCAGTGAGACCGGTCTTAGATTCCGATGCTTCACTTCAGGTTTACTGTATCCCTTAGACCTTCTTATTGACGCCGAAACACAGAAATTGCATCGGAATTAAATACAAAAGCACAATGCCGACTTAAGTACAAGAAAACTGACTCTTCTTATTGTCTATGTTTTGAACCATTCCTGTGACACTAGTTATAGATTCCGATGCTTCACTTCAGGTTTACTTTATCCCTCTGACCTTCTTATTGACGATCAAACACGGAATTTTCATCGGAATTAATTGCAAAAGGCACAATGCCGACTCAAGTACAAGAAGACTGGCTCTTCTTACTGTTTATGTTTTGAACCATTCCTGTGACACTAGTTATAGATTCCGATGCTTCACTTCAGCTTTACTGTATCCCTGTGACCTTCTTATTGACGATGAAACACAGAAATTGCTTCAGAATTAAATACAAAAGGCACAATGCCGACTCAAGTACAAGAAGACTGGCTCTTCTTACTGTCTATGTTCTGAACCTTTCCTGTGAGACAGGTTTTAGATTCCGTTGCCTCACTTCAGGTATACTGTATCCCATGGACCTTATTATTGACGACGAAACACAGAAATTGCATTGGAATTAAATACAAAAGGCACAATGCCGACTCAAGTACATGAAGACTGGCTCTTCTTACTGTCTATGTTTTGAACCATTCCTGTGACACTAGTTAAAGATTCCGAAGCTTCAATTCAGGTTTACTCTATCCCTCTGACCTCCTTATTGACGATGAAACACAGAAATTGCATCTTAATTAAATACAAAAGGCACGATGTCAACATGAGTACAGGAAGACTGACTCTTCTTATTGTCTATGTTTTGAACCATTCCTGTGACACTAGTTATAGATTCCGATGCTTCACTTCAGCTTTACTGTATCCCTGTGACCTTCTTATTGACGATGAAACACAGAAATTGCTTCAGAATTAAATACAAAAGGCACTATGCCGACTCAAGTACAAGAAAACTGACTCTTCTTACTGTCTATGTTTTGACCCATTCCTGTGACACTAGTTATAGATTCCGATGCTTCACTTCAGGTTTACTTTATCCCTCTGACCTTCTTATTGACGATCAAACACGGAATTTTCATCGGAATTAATTGCAAAAGGCACAATGCCGACTCAAGTACAAGAAGACTGGCTCTTCTTACTGTTTATGTTTTGAACCATTCCTGTGACACTAGTTATAGATTCCGATGCTTCACTTCAGCTTTACTGTATCCCTGTGACCTTCTTATTGACGATGAAACACAGAAATTGCTTCAGAATTAAATACAAAAGGCACAATGCCGACTCAAGTACAAGAAAACTGACTCTTCTTACTGTCTATGTTTTGACCCATTCCTGTGACACTAGTTATAGATTCCGATGCTTCACTCCAGGTTTAATGTATCCCTCTGACCTTCTTATTGACGATGAAACACATAAATTGCATCGGAATAAAATACAAAAGGCACAATGCCGACTTAAGTACAAGAAGACTGACTCTTCCTACTGTCTATGCTTTGAACCATTCCTGTGACACGAGTTATAGATTCCGATGCTTCACTTCAGGTTTACTGTATCCCTCCGACCTTCTTATTGACGATGAAACACAGAAATTGCATCGGAATTAAATACAAAAGGCACAATGCCAACTCAAGTACATGAAGACTGGCTCTTTTTACTGTCTATGCTCTGAACCATTCCTGTGACACTAGTTAAAGATTCCGAAGCTTCAATTCAGGTTTACTCTATCCCTCTGACCTCCTTATTGACGATGAAACACAGAAATTGCATCTTAATTAAATACAAAAGGCACAATGTCGACATAAGTACAGGAAGACTGACTCTTCTTATTGTCTATGTTTTGAACCATTCCTGTGACACTAGTTATAGATTCCGATGCTTCACTTCAGGTTTACTGTATCCCTCTGACCTTCTTATTGATGATCAATCACAGAAATTTCATCGGAATTAAATACAAAAGGCACAATGCCGACTCAAGTACAAGAAGACTGGCTCTTCTTACTTCCTATGTTTGGAACCATTCCTGTGACACTAGTTATAGATTCCGATGCTTCACCTCAGGTTTACTGTATCCAACCGACCTTCTTATTGACGATGAAACACAGAAATTGCATCGGAATTATATACAAAAGGCACAATGCCGACTTAAGTACAAGAAGACTGACTCTTCTTACTGTCTATGTTTTGAACCATTCCTGTGACACTAGTTATAGATTCCGATGCTTCCCTTCAAGCTTAATGTATCCCTCTGTCCTTGTTATTGACGATGAAACAAAGAAATTGCATCGGAATTAAATACAAAAGGCGCAATGCCGACTTAAGTACAAGAAGACTGACTCTTCTTACTGTCAATGTTTTGAAACATTCCTGTGACACTAGTTTTAGATTCCGATGCTTCACTTCAGGTTTACTGTATCCCTCTGACCTCCTTATTGACGATGAAACACAGAAATTGCATCTTAATTAAATACAAAAATTACAATGCCGACTTAAGTACAGGAAGACTGACTCTTCTTATTGTCTATGTTTTGAACCATTCCTGTGACAGTAGTTATAGATTCCGATGCTTCACTTCAAGTTTACTTTATCCCTCTGACCTTCTTATTGACGATCAAACACAGAAATGGCATCGGAATGAAATACAAAAGGCACAATGCCGACTTAAGTACAAGAAGACTGACTATTCCTACTGTCTATGTTTTGAACCATTCCTGTGACACGAGTTATACATTCCGATGCTTCACTTCAGGTTTACTGTATCCCTCTGACCTTCTTGTTGACGATGAAACACAGAAATTGCATCGGAATTTAATAGAAAAGTCACAATGCCGACTTAAGTTCAAGAAGACTGACTCTTCCTACTCTCTATGTTTTGAACCATTCCTGTGACACAAGTTTTAGATCCCGATGCTTCACTTCAGGTTTACTGTATCTCTCTGACCTCCTTATTGACGGTGAAACACAGAGATTGCATCTTAACTAAATACAAAAGGCACAATGCAGACTTAAGTAGAAGAAGACTGACTCTTCTTTCTGTCTATGTTTTGAACCATTCCTGTGACACTAGTTATAGATTACGAAGCATCACTTCAGGTTTACTGTATCCCTCTGACCTTCTTATAGACTATGAAACACAGAAAATGCATCGGAATTAAATACAAAAGGCACAATGCGAATTAAGTATAAGAAAACAGACTCTTCTTACTGTCTATGCTTTGAACCATTCCTGTGACTCTAGTTATAGATTCCGATGCTTCACTTCAGGTTTACTGTATCCCTCTGACGTTCTTATTGACGATGAAACTTAGAAATTGCATCGGAATCAAATACAAAAGGCACAATACCGACTCAAGTACAAGAAGACTGCCTCTTCTTACTGTCTATGTTTTGAACCTTTCCTGTGAGACCAGTTTTAGTTTCCGATGCTTGACTTCAGGTTTACTGTATCCCTCTGACCTCCTTATTGACGATGAAACACAGAAATTGCATCGGAATTAAATACAAAAGGCACAATGCCGACTTAATAATAAGAAAACTGACTCTTCTTACTGTCTATGTTTCGATACATTCCTGTGACACCATCTATAGATTGCGATGCTTCACTTCAGGTATAATGTATCCCTCTGACCTTCTTATTGTCGATGAAACACAGAAATTGCATCGGAATTAAATACAAAAGGAACAATGCCGACTCAAGTACAAGAAGACTGGCTCTTCTTACTGTCTTTGTTTTGAACCTTTCCTGTGTGACGGGCTTTAGATTCCGATGCTTCACTTCAAGTTCACTATATCCCTTGGACCTTCTTATAGACGCCGAAACACAGAAATTGCATCGTAATTAAATAGAAAAAGCACAATGCCGACTTAAGTACAAGAAATCTGACTCTTCTTACAGTCTATGTTTTGAACGATTCCTGTGACACTAGTTATAGATTCCGATGCTTCACTTCAGGTTTACTGTATCGCTCTGACCTACTTATTGACGATCAAACACAGAAAATTGATCGGAATTAAATACAAAAGGCACAATGCCGACTCGGTTACAAGAAGACTGGATCTTCTTACTGTCTATGATGTGAACCATTCCTATGACACTAGTTATAGATTCCGATGCTTCACTTCAGGTTTACTGTATCTAGCCGACCTTCTTATTGACGATGAAACTCAGAAATTGCATCGGAATTACAAACAAAAGGCACAATGCCGACCTAAGTACATGAAGACTTACTCTTCTTACTGTGTATGCTTTGAACCATTCCTGTGACACTAGTTAAAGATTCCGATGCTTCACTTCAGGTTTACTGTATCCAGCTGACCTTCTTATTGACGATGAAACACAGAAATTGCATCGGAATTAAATACAAAAGGCACAATGCTGACTTAAGTACAAGAAGACTGACTCTTCCGACAGTCTATGTTTTGAACCATTCCTGTGACACTAGTTGTAGATTCCGATGCTTCACTTCAGTTTTACTGTATCCCTCTGACCTTCTTATTGAAGATGAAACACAGAAATTGCATCGGAATTAAATACAAAAGACACAATGCCGACTCAAGTACAAGAAGTCCAGCTCTTCTTACTGCCTATGTTTTGAACCTCTCCTGTAACACCGGGTATAGATTCCGATGCTTCCCTTCAGGTTTACTGTATTCCTTGGACCTTCTTATTGACGACGAACACAGAAATTGCATCGGAATTACATAGAAAATGCACAACGTTGACATAAATACAAGAAAACTGACTCTTTTTCCTGTCTATGTTTTGAACCATTCCTGTGACACTAGTTATAGATTCCGATGCTTCACTTCAGGTTTACTGTATCCCTCTGACCTTCTTATTGACGGTGAAACACAGAAATTGCATCTTAATTAAATACAAAAGGCACAATGTCGACATAAGTACAGGAAGACTGACTCTTCTTATTGTCTATGTTTTGAACCATTCCTGTGACACTAGTTATAGATTCCGATGCTTCACTTCAGGTTTACTTTATCCCTCTGACCTTCTTATTGACGATCAAACACAGAAATTTCATCGGAATTAAAAACAAAAGGCACAATGCCGACTCAAGTACAAGAAGACTGGCTCTTCTTACTTCCTATGTTTCGAACCATTCCTGTGACACTAGTTATAGATTCCGATGCTTCACTTCAGGTTTACTGTATCCAGCCGAACTTCTTATTGACGATGAAACACAGAAATTGCATCGGAATTATATACAAAAGGCACCATGCCGACTTAAGTACAAGAAGACTGACTCTTCTTACTTTCTATGTTTTGAACCATTCCTGTGACACTAGTTAGATTCCGATGCTTCACTTGAGTATTACTGTATCCCTCTGACCTTCTTATTGACGATGAAACACACAAATTGCATCGGAATTAAATAGAAAAGTCACAATGCCGACTTAAGTTCAAGAAGACTGACTCTTCCTACTCTCTATGTTTTGAACCATTATTGTGACACAAGTTTTAGATCCAGATGCTTCACTTCAGGTTTACTGTATCTCTCTGACCTCCTTATTGACGATGAAACACAGAGATTGCATCTTAACTAAATACAAAAGGCACAATGCAGACTTAAGTACAAGAAGACTGACACTTCTTTCTGTCTATGTTTTGAACCATTTCTGTGACACTAGTTATAGATTCCGATGCATCACTTCAGGTTTACTGTATCCCTCTGACGTTCTTATTGACAATGAAAATTAGAAATTGCATCGGAATTAAATACAAAAGGCACAATACCGACTCAAGTACACGAAGACTGACTCTTCTTACTGTCTATGTTTTGAACCATTCCTGTGACACTTGTTAGATTCCGATGCTTCACTTGAGTATTACTGTATCCCTCTGACCTTCTTATTGACGATGAAACACAGAAATTGCATCGGAATTAAATAGAAAAGTCACAATGCCGACTTAAGTTCAAGAAGACTGACTCTTCCTACTCTCTATGTTTTGAACCTTTCCTGTGAGACCAGTTTTAGTTCCGATGCTTGACTTCAGGTTTACTGTATCCCTCTGTCCTCCTTATTGACGATGAAACACAGAAATTGCATCGGAATTAAATACAAAAGGCACAATGCCGACATAATAATAAGAAAACTGACTCTTCTTACTGTCTATGTTTCGATACATTCCTGTGACACCAGCTATAGATTGCGATGCTTCACTTCAGGTTTAATGTATCCCTCTGACCTTCTTTTTGTCGATGAAACACAGAAATTGCAACGGAATTAAATACAAAAGGCACAATGCCGACTCAAGTACAAGAAGACTGGCTCTTCTTACTGTCTATGTTTTGAACCTTTCCTGTGTGACGGGCTTTAGATTCCGATGCTTCACTTCAAGTTCACTGTATTCCTTGGACCTTCTTATAGACGCCGAAACACAGAAATTGCATCGGAATTAAATACAAAAGGCACAATGCCGACTCAAGTACAAGACGTCCAGCTCTTCTTACTGTCTATGTTTTGAACCTCTCCTGTAGCACCGGTTTTAGATTCCGATGCTTCACTTCAGGTTTACTGTATCCCTCTGTCCTCCTTATTGACGATGAAACACAGAAATTGCATCGGAATTAAATACAAAAGGCACAATGCCGACATAATAATAAGAAAACTGACTCTTCTTACTGTCTATGTTTCGATACATTCCTGTGACACTAGTTATAGATTCCGATGCTTCACTTCAGGTTTACTGTATCCAGCCGACCTTCTTATTGACGATGAAACTCAGAAATTGCATCGGAATTACATACAAAAGGCAAAATGCCGACCTAAGTACAAGAAGACTGACTCTTCTTACTGTGTATGTTTTGAACCATTCCTGTGACACTAGTAAAAGATTCCGATGCTTCACTTCAGGTTTACTGTATCCAGCTGAGCTTCTTATTGACGATGAAACACAGAAATTGCATCGGAATTAAATACAAAAGGCACAATGCTGACTTAAGTACAAGAAGACTGACTCTTCCGACAGTCTATGTTTTGAACCATTCCTGTGACACTAGTTGTAGATTCCGATGCTGCACTTTATGTTTACTGTATCCCTGTGACCGTCTTATTGACGATCAAACACAGAAAATTTATCAGAATAAATACAAAAGGCACAATGACGACTCAAGTACAAGAAGACTGACTCTTCCTACTGTCTATGTTTTTAACCATTCCTGTGACACAATTTATAGATTCCAATGCTTCACTATAGTTTTACTGTATCCCTTCAGGTTTACTGTATCCCTCTGACCTTCTTATTGAAGATGAAACACAGAAATTGCATCGGAATTAAATACAAAAGGCACAATGCCGACTCAAGTACAAGAAGTCCAGCTCTTCTTACTGTCTATGTTTTGAACCTCTCCTGTAGCACCGGTTTTAGATTCCGATGCTTCACTTCAGGTTTACTGTATCCCTCTGCCCTTCATATTGACGATGAAACACAGAAATTGCATCGGAATTAAATACATAAGACACAATGCCGACTTAAGTACAAGAATACTGACTCTCCTTACTGTCTATGTTTTGAACCATTCCTGTGACACTAGTAATAGATTCCGATGCTTCACTTCAGGTTTACTGTATCGGTCTGACCTACTTATTAAGGATCAAACACAGAAAATTGATCGGAATTAAATACAAAAGGCACAATGCCGACTCAAGTACAAGAAGACTGGCTCTTCTTACTGTCTATGTTTTGAACCACTCCTATGACACTAGTAATAGATTCCGATGCTTTACTTCAGGTTTACTGTATCCCTGTGACCTTCTTATTGACGATGAAACACAGAAATTGCTTCGGAATTAAATACAAAAGGCACAATGCCGACTCAAGTACAAGAAGACAGGCTCTTCTTACTGTCTATGTTCTGAAACCTTAAAGTGAGACTGGTCTTATATTCCGATGCATCACTTCAGGTTTACTGTATCCCTTGGACCTTCTTATTGACGCCGAAACACAGAAATTGCATCGGAATTAAATACAAAAGCACAATGCCGACTTAAGTACAAGAAAACTGACTCTTCTTACTGTCTATGTTTGAACCATTCCTGTGACACTATTTATAGATTCCGATACTTCACTTAAGGTTTACTGTATCACTCCGACATTCCTATTGACTATGAAACACAGAAATTGTAACGGAGTTAAATACAAAAGGCACAATGACGACTTAAGTACAAGAAAAACTGACTCTTCTTACTGTTTATGTTTTGAACCATTCCTGTGACACTAGTTATAGATTCCGATGCTTCACTTCAGGTTTACTGTATCCCTGTGACCTTCTTATTGACGATGAAACACAGAAATTGCTTCGGAATTATATACAAAAGGCACATTGCCGACTTAAGTACAAGAAAACTGACTCTTCTTACTGTCTATGTTTTGAACCATTCCTGTGACACTAGTTATAGATTCCAATGCTTTACTTCAGGTTTACTGTATCCCTCTGACCTTCTTATTGACGATGAAACACAGAAATTGCATCGGAATTAAATACAAAAGGCACAATGCCGACTTAAGTACAATAAGACTGTCTCTTCCTACTGTCTATGTTTTGAACCATTCCTGAGACACGAGTTATAGATTCCGATGCTTCACTACAGGTTTACTGTATCCCTCTGACCTTCTTATTTACGATGAAACACAGAAATTGCATCGGAATTAAATACAAAAGGCACAATGCCAACTCAAGAACAAGAAGACTAGCTCTTCTTACTGTCTATGCCTTGAACCATTCCTGTGACACTGGTTATAGATTCCGATGCTACACTTCAGGTTTACTGTATCCCTCTGACCTTCTTATTGGCGATGAAAAACAGAAGTTGCATCTTAATGAAATACAAAAGGCACAATGCCGACATAAGTACCAGAAGACTGACTCTTCTTACTGTTTATGTTTTGAACCATTCCTGTGACACTAGTTATAGATTCCGATGCTTCACTTCAGGTTTACTGTATCCCTGTGACCTTATTGACGATGAAACACAGAAATTGCTTCTGAATTATATACAAAAGGCACAATGCCGACTTAAGTACAAGAAAACTGACTCTTCTTACTGTCTATGTTTTGAACCATTCCTGTGACACTAGTTATAGATTCCGATGCTTCACTCCAGGTTTACTGTACCCCTCTGACCTTCTTATTGACGATGAAAAACAGAAATTGCATCGGAATAAAATATAAAAGGCACAATGCTGACTTAAGTACAAGAAGACTGACTCTTCCTACTGTCTAAGTTTTGAACCATTCCTGTGACACGAGTTATAGATTCCGATGCTTCACTTCAGGTTTACTGTATCCCTCTGACCTTCTTATTGACGATGAAAAACAGAAATTGCATCTTAATGAAATACAAAAGGCACAATGCCGACATAAGTACCAGAAGACTGACTCTTCTTACTGTCAATGTTTTGACCATTCCTGTGACACTAGTTATAGATTCCCATGTTTCACTTCGGTTTAACTGTATCCCTCTGACATTCTTATTGACGATGAAACACAGAAATTGCATCGGAAATAAATACAAAAGGCACAATGCCGACTGAAGTACAAGAAGACTGCATCTTCCTACTATCTATGTTTTGAACCATTCCTGTGACACTAGTTTTAGATTCCGATGCTTTACTTCAGGTTTACTGTATCCCTCTGACCTCCTTATTGACGATGAAACACAGAAATTGCATCTTAATTAAATACAAAAATCACAATGCCGACTTAAGTACAGGAAGACTGACTCTTCTTATTGTCTATGTTTTGAACCATTCCTGTGACACTAGTTATAGATTTCGATGCTTCACTTCAGGTTTACTTTATCCCTCTGACCTTCTTATTGACGATCAAACACAGAAATTTCATCGGAATTAAATACAAAAGGCACAATGCCGACTCAAGTACAAGAAGACTGGCTCTTCTTACTGTTTATGTTTTGAACCATTCCTGTGACACTTGTTATAGATTCCGATGCTTCACTTCAGGTTTACTGTATCCCTGTGACCTTTTTATTGACGATGAAACACAGAAATTGCTTCAGAATTATATACAAAAGGCACAATGCCGACTTAAGTACAAGAAAACTGACTCTTCTTACTGTCTATGTTTTGAACCATTCCTGTGACACTAGTTATAGATTCCGATGCTTCACTCCAGGTTTACTGTACCCCTCTGACCTTCTTATTGACGATGAAACACAGAAATTGCATCGGAATAAAATATAAAAGGCACAATGCTGACTTAAGTACAAGAAGACTGACTCTTCCTACTGTCTAAGTTTTGAACCATTACTGTGACACGAGTTATAGATTCCGATGCTTCACTTCGGGTTTACTGTATCCCACTGACCTTCTTATTGACGACCAAACACAGAAATTTCATCGGAATTAAATACAAAAGGCACAATGTCGACTCAAGTACAAGAAGACTGGCTCTTCTTACTTCCTATGTTTCGAACCATTCCTGTGACACTAGTTATAGATTCCGATGCTTCACTTCAGGTATACTGTATCCAGCCGACCTTCTTATTGACGATGAAACACAGAAATTGCATCGGAATTATATACAAAAGGCACAATGCCGACTTAAGTACAAGAAGACTGACTCTTCTTACTGTCTATGTTTTGAACCATTCCTGTGACACTAGTTAGATTCCGATGCTTCACTTGAGTTTTACTGTATCCCTCTGACCTTCTTACTGACGATGAAACACAGAAATTGCATCGGAATTAAATAGAAAAGTCACAATGCCGACTTAAGTTCAAGAAGACTGACTCTTCCTACTCTCTATGTTTTGAACCATTCCTGTGACACAAGTTTTTGATTCCGATGCTTCACTTCAGGTTTACTGTATCTCTTTAACAACTTTATTGACGATGAAACACAGAGATTGCATCTTAGCTAAATACAAAAGGGACAATGCAGACTTAAGTACAAGAAGACTGACTTTTCTTACTGTCTAAGATTTGAAAGATTCCTGTGACACTAGTTATACATTCCGATGCATCACATCAGGTTTACTGTATCCCTCTGACCTTCTTATAGACTATGAAACACAGAAAATGCATCGGAATTAAATACAAAAGGTACAATGCGAATTAAGTATAAGAAAACAGACTTTTCTTACTGTCTATGCTTTGAACCATTCCTGTGACACTGGTTATAGATTCCGATGCTTCACTTCAGGTTTACTGTGTCCCTCTGGCCTTCTTATTGACGATGAATCTTAGAAATTGCATCGGAATTAAATACAAAAGGCACAATACCGACTCAAGTACAAGAAGACTGCCTCTTCTTACTATCTATGTTTTGAACCTTTGCTGTGAGACCAGTTTTAGTTTCCGATGCTTGACTTCAGGTTTACTGTATTCCTTGGATCTTCTTATTGACGACGAAACACAGAAATTGCATCGGGATTAAATACAGAAGGCACAATGCGGACCTAAGTAAAAGAAAACTGACTCTTCTTACTGTCTATGTTTCAACCATTCCCGTGACACTAGTTACAGATTCCTATGCCTTACTTCAGGTTTACTGTATCCCTCTGACCTCCTTATTGACGATGAAACACAGAAATTGCATCTTAATTAAATACAAAAATCACAATGCCGACTTAAGTACAGGAAGACTGACTCTTCTTATTGTCTATGTTTTGAACCATTCCTGTGACACTAGTTATAGATTTCGATGCTTCTCTTTGGTTTACTTTATCCCTCTGACCTTCTTATTGACGATCAAACACAGAAATTTCATCGGAATTAAATACAAAAGGCACAATGCCGACTCAAGTACAAGAAGACTGGCTCTTCTTACTGTTTATGTTTTGAACCATTCCTGTGACACTAGTTATAGTTTCCGATGCTTCACTTCAGGTTTACTGTATCCCTGTGACCTTTTTATTGACGATGAAACACAGAAATTGCTTCAGAATTATATACAAAAGGCACAATGCCGACTTAAGTACAAGAAAACTGACTCTTCTTACTGTCTATGTTTTGAACCATTCCTGTGACACTAGTTATAGATTCCGATGCTTCACTCCAGGTTCACTGTACCCCTCTGACCTTCTTATTGACGATGAAACACAGAAATTGCATCGTAATAAAATATAAAAGGCACAATGCTGACTTAAGTACAAGAAGACTGACTCTTCCTACTGTCTAAGTTTTGAACCATTCCTGTGACACGAGTTATAGATTCCGATGCTTCACTTCAGGTTTACTGTATCCCACTGACCTTCTTATTGACGATCAAACACAGAAATTTCTTCGGAATTAAATACAAAAGGCACAATGTCGACTCAAGTACAAGAAGACTGGCTCTTCTTACTTCCTATGTTTCGAACCATTCCTGTGACACTAGTTATAGATTCCGATGCTTCACTTCAGGTTTACTGTATCCAGCCGACCTTCTTATTGACGATGAAACACAGAAATTGCATCGGAATTATATACAAAAGGCACAATGCCGACTTAAGTACAAGAAGACTGACTCTTCTTACTGTCTATGTTTTGAACCATTCCTGTGACACTAGTTAGATTCCGATGCTTCACTTGAGTTTTACTGTATCCCTCTGACCTTCTTACTGACGATGAAACACAGAAATTGCATCGGAATTAAATAGAAAAGTCACAATGCCGACTTAAGTTCACGAAGACTGACTCTTCCTACTCTCTATGTTTTGAACCATTCCTGTGACACAAGTTTTAGATTCCGATGCTTCACTTCAGGTTTACTGTATCTCTCTGACCACCTTATTGACGATGAAACACAGAGATTGCATCTTAACTAAATACAAAAGGGACAATGCAGACTTAAGTACAAGAAGACTGACTCTTCTTACTGTCTAAGTTTTGTACCATTCCTGTGACACTAGTTATACATTCCGATGCATCACTTCAGGTTTACTGTATCCCTCTGACCTTCTTATAGACTATGAAACACAGAAAATGCATCGGAATTAAATACAAAAGGTACAATGAGAATTAAGTATAAGAAAACAGACTCTTCTTACTGTGTATGCTTTGAACCATTCCTGTGACTCTAGTTATAGATTCCGATGCTTCACTTCAGGTTTACTGTGTCCCTCTGACCTTCTTATTGACGATGAATCTTAGAAATTGCATCGGAATTAAATACAAAAGACACAATACCGACTCAAGTACAAGAAGACTGCCTCTTCTTACTATCTATGTTTTGAACCTTTCCTGTGAGACCAGTTTTAGTTTCCGATGCTTGACTTCAGGTTTACTGTATCCCTTGGATCTTCTTATTGACGACGAAACACAGAAATTGCATCGGGATTAAATACAGAAGGCACAATGCGGACCTAAGTAAAAGAAAACTGAATCTTCTTACTGTCTATCTTTCAACCATTCCCGTGACACTAGTTACAGATTCCTATGCCTTACTTCAGGTTTACTGTATCCCTCTGACCTCCTTATTGACGATGAAACACAGAAATTGCATCGGAATTAAATACAAAAGGTACAATGCCGACTTAAGAATAAGAAAACTGACTCTTCTTACTGTATATGTTTTGATACATTTCTGTGACACCAGCTATAGATTGCGATGCTTCACTTCAGGTTTAATGTATCCCTCTGACCTTCTTATTGTCGATGAAACACAGAAATTGCATTAGAATTAAATACAAAAGGCACAATGCCGACTCAAGTTCAAGAAGACTGGCTCTTCTTACTGTCTATGGTTTGAACCTTTCCTGTGTGACGGGCTTTAGATTCCGATGCTTCACTTCAAGTTCACTGTATCCCTTGGACCTTCTTATAGACGCCGAAACACAGAAATTGCATCGGAATTAAATAGAAAAGGCACAATGCCGACTTAAGTACAAGAAAACTGACTCTTCTTACAGTCTATGTTTTGAACGATTCCTGTGACACTAGTTATAGATTCAGATGCTTCACGTCAGGTTTACTGTATCCCTCTGACCTTCTTATTGACGATGAAACACAGAAATTGCATCGGAATTAAATACATAAGACACAATGCCGACTTAAGTACAAGAAAACTGACTCCTCTTACTGTCTATGATTTGAACCATTCCTGTGACACTAGTTATAGATTCCGATGCTTCACTTCAGGTTTACTGTATCGCTCTGACCTACTTATTGACGATCAAACACAGAAAATTGATCGGAATTAAATACAAAAGGCACAATGCCGACTCAAGTACAAGAAGACTGGCTCTTCTTACTGTCTATGTTGTGAACCATTCCTATGGCACTAGTTATAGTTTCCGATGCTTCACTTCAGGTTTACTGTATCCAGCCGACCTTCTTATTGACGATGAAACTCAGAAATTGCATCGGAATTGTATACAAAAGGCACAATGCCGACCTAAGTACAAGAAGACTGACTCTTCTTACTGTGTATGTTTTATCCCATTCCTGTGACACTAGTTATAGATTCCGATGCTTCACTTCAGGTTTACTGTATCCAGCAGACCTTCTTATTGACGATGAAACACAGAAATTGCATCGGGTTTAAATACAAAAGGCACAATGCTGACTTAAGTACAAGAAGACTGACTCTTCCGACAGTCTATGTTTTGAACCATTCCTGTGACACTAGTTGTAGATTCCGATGCTGCACTTTATGTTTACTGTATCCCTGTGACCGTCTTATTGACGATCAAACACAGAAAATTTATCAGAATAAATACAAAAGGCACAATGCCGACTCAAGTACAAGAAAACTGACTCCTCTTACTGTCTATGATTTGAACCATTCCTGTGACACTAGTTATAGATTCCGATGCTTCACTTCAGGTTTACTGTATCGCTCTGACCTACTTATTGACGATCAAACACAGAAAATTGATCGGAATTAAATACAAAAGGCACAATGCCGACTCAAGTACAAGAAGACTGGCTCTTCTTACTGTCTATGTTGTGAACCATTCCTATGGCACTAGTTATAGATTCCGATGCTTCACTTCATGTTTACTGTATCCAGCCGACCTTCTTATTGACGATGAAACTCAGAAATTGCATCGGAATTATATACAAAAGGCACAATGCCGACCTAAGTACAAGAAGACTGACTCTTCTTACTGTTTATGTTTTGACCCATTCCTGTGACACTAGTTAAAGATTCCGATGCTTCACTTCAGGTTTACTGTATCCAGCTGACCTTCTTAGTGACGATGAAACACAGAAATTGCATCGGATTTAAATACAAAAGGCTGAATGCTGACTTAAGTACAAGAAGACTGACTCTTCCGACAGTCTAAGTTTTGAACCATTCCTGTGGCACTAGTTGTAGATTCCGATGCTGCACTTTATGTTTACTGTATCCCTGTGACCGTCTTATTGACGATCAAACACAGAAAATTTATCAGAATAAATACAAAAGGCACAATGCCGATTCAAGTACAAGAAGACTGACTCTTCCTACTGTCTATGTTTTGAACCATTCCTGTGACAATAGTTATAGATTCCGATGCTTCACTTCAGTTTTACTGTATCCCTCTGAACTTCTTATTGCAGATGAAACACAGAAATTGCATCGGAATTAAATACAAAAGGCACAATGCCCACTCAAGTACAAGAAGTCCAGCTCTTCTTACTGTCTATGTTTTAAACGTCTCCTGTAACACCGGTTTTAGATTCCGATGCTTCACTTCAGGTTTACTGTATCCCTCTGACCTTCTTATTGACGATGAAACACAGAAATTGCATCGGAATTAAATACATAAGACACAATGCCGACTTAAGTACAAGAATACTGACTCTCCTTACCGTCTATGTTCTGAACCATTCCTGTGACACTAGTAATAGATACCGATGCTTCACTTCAGGTTTACTGTATCGCTCTGACCTACTTATTAAGGATCAAACACAGAAAATTGATCGGAATTAAATACAAAAGGCACAATGCCGACTCAAGTACAAGAAGACTGGCTCTTCTTACTGTCTATGTTTTGAACCACTCCTATGACACTAGTAATAGATTCCAATGCTTCACTTCAGGTTTAGTGTATCCAGCCGACCTTCTTATTGACGATGAAACACATAAATTGCATCGGAATTATATACAAAAGGCACAATGCCGACCTAAGTAAAAGAAGACTCACTCTTCTTACCGTGTATGTTTTGAACCATTCCTGTGACACTAGTTATAGATTCCGATGCTTCACTTCAGGTTTACTGTATCAAGATGACCTTCTTGTTGACGATGAAACACAGAAATTGCATCGGAATTAAATACAAAAAGCACAATGCCAACTTAAGTACAAGAAGACTGACTCTACCTACAGTCTATGTTTTGAACCATTCCCGTGACACTAGTTATAGATTCCGATGCTGCACTTCATGTTTACTGTATCCCTGTGACCGTCTTATTGACGATCAAACACAGAAAATTGATCGGAATTAAATACAAAAGGCACAATGCCGACTCAAGTACAAGAAGGCTGGCTCTTCTTACTGCCTATCTTTTGAACCATTCCTGTGACACAAGTTATAGATTCCGATGCTTCACTTCAGTTTTACTGTATCCCTCTGACCTTCTTATTGAAGATGAAACACAGAAATTGCATCGGAATTAAATACAAAAGGCACAATGCCGACTCAAGTACAAGAAGTCCGGCTCTTTTTACTGTCTATATTTTGAACCTCTCCTGTGACACCGGTTTTAGATTCCGATGCTTCACTTCAGGTTTACTGTATTCCTTGGACCTTCTTATTGACGACGAACACAGATATTGCATCGGAATGAAATAGAAAATGCACAACGCCGACATAAGTGCAAGAAAACTGACTCTTTTTCCTGTCTATGTTTTGAACCATTCCTGTGACACTAGTTAAATATTCCGATGCTTCACTTCAGGTTTACTGTGTCCAGCTGACCTTCTCATTGACGATGAAACACAGAAATTGCATCAAAATTAAATACAAAAGGCACAATGCCGACATAAGTACAAGAAGACTGACTCTTTTTACTATCTATGTTTTGAACCACTCCTGTGACACTAGTTATAGATTCCGATGCTGCACTTCAGGTTTACTGTATCCCACTGACCGTCTTATTAACGATGAAACACAGAAATTGCATCGGAATTAAATACAAAAGGCACAATGCCGACTCCGGTTCAAGGAGTCTGACTCTTCTTACTGTCTATGTTTTGAACCTTTCCTGTGAGACCGGTTTTGATTCTGATGCTTCACTTCAGGTTTACTGTATCCCTTGGACCTTCTTATTGTCGACGAAGCACAGAAATTGCATCGGAATCAAAAATAAAAGGCACAATGCCGACTTAAGTACAAGAAAACATACTCTTCTTACTGTCCATGTTTTGAAGCACTCCTGTGACACTAGTTATAGTTTCCGATGCTCCCCTTCAGGTTAACTGTATCCCTCTGACCTTGTTATTGACGCTGAATCACAGAAATTGCATCGAAATTAAATACAAAAGGCACAATGCCGACTCAAGTACAAGAAGACTGGCTCTTCTTACTGTCTATGTTTTCAACCATTCCTGTGACACTAGTTATAGATTCCGATGCTTCACTTCAGGTTTACTGTATCCCTCTGACCGTCGTACTGACGATGAAACACAGAAATTGCATCGGAATTAAATACAAAAGGCACAATGCCGACTCAAGCACAAGAAGACTGGCTCTTCTTCCTGTCTATGTTTTAAACCACTCCTGTGACACTAGTTATGGATTCCGATACTTCTCTGCAGGTTTACTGTTTCCAGCTGACCTTATTGACGATGAAACACAGAAATTGCATCGGAATTAAATACAAAAGGTACAATGCCGACTCAAGTGCAAGAAGATTGACTCTTCTTACCGTTTATGTTTTGAACCATTCCTGTGACACAAGTTATAGATTCCGATGCTTCACTTCAGTTTTACTGTATCCCTCTGACCTTCTTATTGAAGATGAAACACAGAAATTGCATCGGAATTAAATACAAAAGGCACAATGCCGACTCAAGTACAAGAAGTCCGGCTCTTCTTACTGTCTATATTTTGAACCTCTCCTGTGACACCGGTTTTAGATTCCGATGCTTCACTTCAGGTTTACTGTATTCCTTGGACCTTCTTATTGACGACGAACACAGATATTGCATCGGAATGAAATAGAAAATGCACAACGCCGACATAAGTGCAAGAAAACTGACTCTTTTTCCTGTCTACGTTTTGAACCATTCCTGTGACACTAGTTAAATATTCCGATGCTTCACTTCAGGTTTACTGTGTCCAGCTGACCTTCTCATTGACGATGAAACACAGAAATTGCATCAAAATTAAATACAAAAGGCACAATGCCGACATAAGTACAAGAAGACTGACTCTTTTTACTATCTATGTTTTGAACCACTCCTGTGACACTAGTTATAGATTCCGATGCTGCACTTCAGGTTTACTGTATCCCACTGACCGTCTTATTAACGATGAAACACAGAAATTGCATCGGAATTAAATACAAAAGGCACAATGCCGACTCCGGTTCAAGGAGTCTGACTCTTCTTACTGTCTATGTTTTGAACCTTTCCTGTGAGACCGGTTTTGATTCTGATGCTTCACTTCAGGTTTACTGTATCCCTTGGACCTTCTTATTGTCGACGAAGCACAGAAATTGCATCGGAATCAAAAATAAAAGGCACAATGCCGACTTAAGTACAAGAAAACATACTCTTCTTACTGTCCATGTTTTGAAGCACTCCTGTGACACTAGTTATAGTTTCCGATGCTCCCCTTCAGGTTAACTGTATCCCTCTGACCTTGTTATTGACGCTGAATCATAGAAATTGCATCGGAATTAAATACAAAAGGCACAATGCCGACTCAAGTACAAGAAGACTGGCTCTTCTTACTGTCTATGTTTTGAACCATTCCTGTGACACTAGTTATAGATTCCGATGCTTCACTTCAGGTTTACTGTATCCCTCTGACCGTCGTACTGACGATGAAACACAGAAATTGCATCGGAATTAAATACAAAAGGCACAATGCCGACTCAAGCACAAGAAGACTGGCTCTTCTTCCTGTCTATGTTTTAAACCATTCCTGTGACACTAGTTATGGATTCCGATACTTCTCTGCAGGTTTACTGTTTCCAGCTGACCTTATTGACGATGAAACACAGAAATTGCATCGGAATTAAATACAAAAGGTACAATGCCGACTCAAGTGCAAGAAGATTGACTCTTCTTACTGTTTATGTTTTGAACCATTCCTGTGACACTAGTTGTAGATTCCGATGCTTCACTTCAGGTTTACTGTATCCCTGTGACCTTCTTATTGACGATGAAACACAGAAATTGCATCAAAATTAAATACAAAAGGCACAATGCCGACATCAGTACAAGAAAACTGACTCTTCTTACTGTCTATGTTTTGAACCATTCCTGTGACACTAGTTATAGATTCCGATGCTTCACTTCAGTTTTACTGTATCCCTCTGACCGTATTATTGACCATGGAACACAGAAATTGCATTTGAATTAAATACAAAAGGCCAAATTCCAACTCATGTACAAGTAGTCTGGCTCTTCTTACTCTCTATGTTTTGAAACTTTCCTGTGAGACCGGTTTTAGATTCCGATGCTTCACTTCAGGTTTACTGTATCCCTTGGGCGTTCTTTTTGACGACGAACACAGAAATTGCATCGGAATTAAATAGAAAATGCACAATGCCGATTTCAGTACAAGATAACTGACACTTTTTCCTGTCTATGTTGTGAACCATTCCTGTGACACTAGTTATAGATTCCGATGCTTCACTTCAGGTTTACTGTTTCCAGCTGACCTTCTTATTGCCGATGAAACACAGAAATTGCATCGGAATTAAATACAAAAGGCACAATGCCGACTTAAGTACAAGAAGACTGAATCTTCTTAATGTCTATGTTATGAACCATTCCTGTGACACTATTTATAGAATCCGATGCTTCACTCCAGTTTTACTGTATCCCTCTCACCTTCTTACTGAAGATGAAACACAGAAATTGCATCGGAATTAAATACAAAAGGCACAATGCCGACTTAAGTACAAGAAGACTGACTCTTCTTACTCTCTATGTTTTGAACCATTCCTGTGACACTAGTTATAGATTCCGATGTTTCACTTCAGGTTTACTGTATCCCTCTGACCGTCGTACTGACGATGAAACATTGTAATTGCATCGGAATTAAATAGAAAAGGTATCATGCCGACTGAAGTATAAGAGGACTGACTCTTCATACTGACTATGTTTTGAACCATTCCTGTGACTCTAGTTATGGAATCCGATGCTTCACTCCAGTTTTACTGTATCCCTCTCACCTTCTTACTGAAAATGAAACACAGAAATTGCATCGGAATTAAATACAAAAGGCACAATGCCGACTTAAGTACAAGAAGACTGACTCGTCCTACTGTCTATGTTTTGAACCATTCCTGTGACACTAGTTATAGATTCCGATGCCTCACTTCAGTTTTACTGTATCCCTTGGACCTTCTTATTGATGATGAAACACAGAATTTGCATCGGAATTAAATACTAAAGGCACAATGCCGACTTAAGTACAAGAAGACTGACTCTACCTACTGTATATGCTTTGAACCATTCCTGTGACACTAGTTATAGATTCCGATGCTTCACTTCAAGGTTTACTGTATCCCTCTGACCTTCTTATTGACGATGAAACACAGAAATTGCATCGGAATAAAATACAAAAGGCACAATGCCGACATAAGTACAAGATGTCTGACTCATTCTACTGTCTATGTTTTGAACCATTCCTGTGACAATAGTTATAGATTCCGATGCTGCACTTCAGGTTTACTGTATCCCACTGACCGTCTTATTAACGATGAAACACAGAAATTGCATCGGAATTAAATACAAAAGGCACAATGCCGACTCACGTACAAGATGTCTGGCTCTCCTTACTGTCTATGTTTTGAACCTTTCCTGTGAGACCGGTTTAGATTCCGATGCTTCACTTCGGGTTTACTGTATCCCTGGGACCTTCTTATTGACGACGAAACACAGAAATTGCATCGGAATTAAATAGAAAAGGCACAATGCCGACTTAAGTACAAGAAAAAGGACTCTTCTGAATATCTATGTTTTGAACCATTCCTGTGACACTAGTTATAGATTCCGATGCTTCACTTCAGGTTTACTGTATCCAGCTGACCTTCTTATTGACGATGAAACACAGAAATTGCATCGGAAAAAAATACATAAGTCACAATGCCGACTCAAGTACTAGATGACTGACTCGTCTAACTGTCTATGTTTTGAACCATTCCTGTGACACTAGTAATAGATTCCGATGCTTCACTTCAGGTTTTTCTGTATCCCTTGGACCTTCTCATTGACGACGAGACACAGAAATTGCATCGGAATTAAATACAAAAGGCACAATGATGACTTAAGTACAAGAAGACTGACTCTTAATACCGTCTATGATTTGAACCACTCCTGAGACACTAGTGTTGGATTCCGATGCTTCACTTCAGATTTACTGTATACCTCTGACCTTCTTATTGAAGATGAAACACAGAAATTGCATCGGAATTAAATACAAAAGGCCCAATGCCGACTCAAGTACAAGAAGTCCGGCTCTTCTTACTGTCTATGTTTTGAACCTCTTCTGTGACACTGGTTTTAGATTCCGATGCTTCACTTCAGGTTTACTGTATCCCTCTGACCTTCTTATTGACGATGAAACACAGAAATTGCATCGGAATTAAATACATAAGGCACAATGCCGACTCAAGTACTAGATGACTGACTCTTCTTACTGTCTATGTTTTGAACCATTCCTGTGACGCTAGTAATAGATTACGATGCTTCACGTCAGGTTTACTGTATCCCTCTGACCGTCGTATTGACGATGATACACAGAAATTGCATCGGAATTAAATACAAAAGGCACAATGCCGACTCAAGTACATGAAGACTGGCTCTTCTTCCTCTCTATGTTTTGAACCATTCCTGTGACTCTAGATATGGGTTCCGATGCTCCTCTTCAGGTTTACTGTTTCCAGCTGACCTTCTTATTGACAATGAAACACAGAAATTGCAACGGAATTAAATACAAAAGGCACAATGCCGACTCAAGTACAAGAATATTGACTCTTCTTACCGTTTATGTGTTGAACCATTCCTGTGACACTAGTTATAGACTCCGATGCTTCACTTCAGATTTACTGTATCCCTGTGACTTTCTTATTGTCGATGAAACACAGAAATTGCATCGGAATTAAAAAACAAAAAGGCAAAATGATGACATAAGTACAAGAATGCTGACTCTTCTTACTGTCTATGTTTTGAACCACTCCTGTGACCCTAGTTATAGTTTGCAATCCTTCACTTCAGGTTTACTGTATCCCTCTGACCGTCTTATTGACGATGAAAAACTAAAATTGCATCGGAATTAAATACAAAAGGCCCAATTCCAACTCAAGTACAAGTAGTCTGGCTCTTCTTACTGTCTACGTTTTGAACCTTTCCGGTGAGACCGGTTTTAGATTCCGATTCTTCGCTTCAGGTTTACTGTATCCCTTGGACGTTCTTATTGACGACGAACACAGAAATTGCATCGGAATTAAATAGAAAATGCACAATGCCGACTTCAGTACAAGATAACTGACACTTTTTCCTGTCTATGATTTGAACCATTCCTGTGACACTAGTTATAGATTCCGATGCTTCACTTCAGGTTTACTGTTTCCAGCTAACCTTCTTATTGACGATGAAACACTGAAAATTGCATCGGAATTAAATACAAAAAGCACAATGCCGACTTAAGTACAAGAAGACTGAATCTTCTTACTGTCTATATTTTGAACCTTTCCTGTGAGACCGGTTTAGATTCCGATGCTTCACTTCGGGTTTACTGTATCCCTGGGACCTTCTTATTGACGACGAAACACAGAAATTGCATCGGAATTAAATTGAAAAGGCACAATGCCGACTTAAGTACAAGAAAAAGGACTCTTCTGAATATCTATGTTTTGAACCATTCCTGTGACACTGGTTATAGATTCCGATGCTTCACTTCAGGTTTACTGTATCCAGCTGACCTTCTTATTGACGATGAAACACAGAGATTGCATCGGAATTAAATACAAAAGGCACAATGCCGACTTAAGTTCAAGAAGACTGACTCTTCTTACTGTCAATGTTTTGATATATTCCTGTGACACTAGTTATAGATTCCGATGTTTCACTTTAGTTTTACTGTATCCCTCTGACCTTCTTATTGACGATGAAACACAGAAATTGCATCGAAATAAAATACATAAGGCACAATGCCGACTCAAGTACTAGATGACTGACTCTTCTTACTGTCTATGTTTTGAACCATTCCTGTGACACTAGTAATAGATTCCGATGCTTCACTTCAGGTTTACTGTATCCCTTGGACCTTCTCATTGACGACGAGACACAGAAATTGCATCGGAATTAAATACAAAAGGCACAATGATGACTTAAGTACAAGAAGACTGACTCTTAATACCGTCTATGATTTGAACCACTCCTGAGACACTAGTGTTGGATTCCGATGCTTCACTTCAGATTTACTGTATACCTCTGACCTTCTTATTGAAGATGAAACACAGAAATTGCATCGGAATTAAATACAAAAGGCACAATGCCGACTTAAGTACAAGAAGACTGAATCTTCTTACTGTCTATGTTATGAACCATTCCTGTGACACTAGTTATAGATTCCGATGCTTCACTTCAGTTTTACTGTATCCCTCTCACCTTCTTATTGAAGATGAAACACAGAAATTGCATCGGAATTAAATAAGAAAATCACAATGCCGACTCAAGTACAAGAAGACTGACTCTTCTTCCGGTCTATGTTTTGAACCATTCCTGTGACACTAGTCATAGATTCCGATGCTTCACTACAGTTTTACTGTATCCCTGTGACCTTCTTATTGACGATGAAACACAGAAATTGCATCGGAATTAAATACAAAAGGCACAATGCCGACTTAAGTGCAAGAAGACTGACACTTCTTACTGTCTATGTTTGAACCATTCCTGTGACACTAGTTATAGATTCCGATGCTTCACTTCAGGTTTACTGTATCCCACCGATCGTCGTACTGACGATGAAACACAGAAATTGCATCGGAATTAAATACAAAAGGCACAATGCCGACTTACGTACAAGAAGACTGACTCTTCTTACTGTCTATGTTTTGAACCATTCCTGTGATACTAGTTATAGATTCCGATGTTTCACTTCAGGTTTACTGTATCCCTCTGACCTTCGTACTGACGAGGAAACACAGAAATTGCATCGTAATTAAATACAAAAGGCACAATGCCGGCTTAAGTACAAGAAGACTGACTCTACTTACCGACTATGTTTGAACATTTCCTGTGAGACCAGTATTAGATTCCGATGCTTCACTATATGTTTACTGTTTCCCATGGACCTTCTTATTGACGATGAAACACAGAAATTGCATCAGAATTAAATACAAAAGGCACCATGCCGACTTAAGTACAAGAAGTCTGACTCTTCATACTGACTATGTTTTGAACCATTCCTGTGACACTAGTTATAGATTCCGATGCCTCACTTCAGGTTTACTGTATCCCTTGGACCTTCTTATTGATGATGATACACAGGAATTGCATCGCAATTAAATACAAAAGGCACAATGCCGACTTAAGTACAAGAAGAGTGACTCTTCCTACTGTCTATGTTTTGAACCATTCCTGTGACATTAGTTATAGATTCCGATGCCTCACTTCAGGTTTACTGTATCCCTTGGACCTTCTTATTGACGACGAGACACAGAAATTGCATCGGAATTAAATACAAAAGGCACAATGAAGACTTAAGTACAAGAAGACTGACTCTTCCTACCGTCTATGATTTGAACCACTCCTGAGACACTAGTGTTGGATTCCGATGCTTCACTTCAGGTTTACTGTATACCTCTGACCTTCTTATTGAAGATGAAACACAGAAATTGCATCGGAAGTAAATACAAAAGGCCCAATGCCGACTCAAGTACAAGAAGTCCGGCTCTTCTTACTGTCTATGTTTTGAACCTCTCCTGTGACACTGGTTTTAGTTTCCGATGCTTCACTTCAGGTTTACTGTATTCCTTGGACCTTCTTATTGACGACGAACACAGAAATCGCATCGGAATTTAATAGAAAATGCACAACGCCGACATAAGTACAAGAAAAAAGACTCTTCTTTTTATCTATGATTTGAACCATTCCTGTTACACTAGTTATAGATTCCGATGCTTCACTTCAGGTTTACTGTATTCCTTGGACCTTCTTATTGACGACGAACACAGAAATTGCTTTGGAATTAAATAGAAAATGCCTAAAGCCGACATAAGTACAAGAAAAAAGACTCGTCTTAATATCTACGTTTTGAACCATTCCTGTTACACTAGTTATAGATTCCGATGCTTCACTTCATGTTTACTGTATCCAGCTGACCTTCTTATTGGCGATGAAACACAGAAATTGCTTTGGAACTAAATACTAAAGGCACAATGCCGACTTAATTACAAGAAGACTGACTCTTCTTACTGTCTATGTTGTTATACATTCCTGAGACACTAGTTATAGATTCCGATGCTTCACTTCAGTTTTACTGTATCCCTCTGACCTTCTAATTGACGATGAAACACAGAAATTGCATCAAAATTAAATACAAAAGGCATAATGCCGACTCAAGTACTAGAAGACTGACCCTTCTTACTGTCTATGTTTTGAACCATTCCTGTGACACTAGTTATAGATTCCGATGCTTCACTTCAGGTTTACTGTATCCCTCTGACCGTCGTATTGACGATGAAACATAGAAATTGCATCGGAATTAAATACAAAAGGCACAATGCCGACTCAAGTACTAGAAGACTGACTATTCTTACTGTCTATGTTTTGAACCATTCCTGTGACACTAGTTATAGATTCCGATGCTTCACTTCAGTTTTACTGTATCCCTCTGACCGTATTATTGACGATGGAACACAGAAATAGCATTGGAACTAAATACAAAAGGCCAAATTCCAACTCAACTACAAGTAGTCTGGCTCTTCTTACTTTCTATGTTTTGAAACTTTCCTGTGAGACCGATTTAGATTCCGATGCTTCACTTCAGGTTTACTGTATCCCTTGGGCGTTCTTATTGACGACGAACACAGAAATTGCATCGGAATTAAATAGAAAATACACAATGCCGACTTCAGTACAAGTTAACTGACACTTTTTCCTGTCTATGTTTTGAACCATTCCTGTGACACTAGTTATAGATTCCGATGCTTCACTTCAGGTTTACTGTATCCAGCTGACCTTCTTATTGACGATGAAACACAGAAATTGCATCGGAATAAAATACAAAAGGCACAATGCCGACTTAAGTACAAGAAGACTGACTCTTCCTACTGTCTATGCTTTGAACCATTCCTGTGACACGAGTTATAGATTCCGATGCTTCACTTCAGGTTTACTGTATCCCTCCGACCTTCTTATTGACGATGAAACTCAGAAATTGCATCGGAATTAAATACAAAAGGCACAATGCCAACTCAAGTACATGAAGACTGGCTCTTTTTACTGTCTATGCTCTGAACCATTCCTGTGACACTAGTTAAAGATTCCGAAGCTTCACTTCAGGTTTGCTGTATCCCTCTGACCTTCTTATTGATGATCAATCACAGAAATTTCATCGGAATTAAATACAAAAGGCACAATGCCGACTCAAGTACAAGAAGACTGGCTCTTCTTACTTCCTATGTTTGGAACCATTCCTGTGACACTAGTTATAGATTCCGATGCTTCACTTCAGGTTTACTGTATCCAGCCGACCTTCTTATTGACGATGAAACACAGAAATTGCATCGGAATTATATAAAAAAGGCACAATGCCGACTTAAGTACAAGAAGACTGACTCTTCTTACTGTCTATGTTTTGAACCATTCCTGTGACACTAGTTATAGATTCCGATGCTTCCCTTCAAGCTTAATGTATCCCTCTGTCCTTGTTATTGACGATGAAACAAAGAAATTGCATCGGAATTAAATACAAAAGGCGCAATGCCGACTTAAGTACAAGAAGACTGACTCTTCTTACTGTCAATGTTTTGAACCATTCCTGTGACACTAGTTATAGATTCCGATTCTTCACTTCCGGTTTACTGAAACCCGCTGACATTCTTATTGACGATGAAACACAGAAATTGCATCGGAATTAAATACAAAAGCCACAATGCTGACTTAAGTACAAGAAAACTGACTCTTCTTACTGTCCATGTTTGAACCATTCCTGTGACACTAATTATAGATTCCGATGCTTCACTTCAGGTTTACTGTATCCCTCTGACCTCCTGATTGACTATGTAACACAGAAATTGCATCGGAATTAAATACAAAAGGCACAATACCGACTTAAGTACAAGAAAACGGACTCTTCTTAGTGTCTTTGTTTTGAACCATTCCTGCGACACTAGTTATAGATTCCGATGCTTCACTTCAGGTTTACTGCATTGATCTGACCTTCTTATTGACGATGAAACACAGAAATTGAATCGGAATTTAATACAAAAGTCACAATGCCGACTTAAGTACAAAAAAACTGACTCTTCTTACTGTCTATGTTTTGAACCATTCCTGTGACACTAGTTATAGATTCCGATGCTTCACTTCAGGTTTACTGTATCCCTGAGACCTTCTTATTGACGATGAAACACAGAAATTGCTTAGGAATTATATACAAAGGGCACATTGCCGACTTAAGTACAAGAAAACTGACTCTTCTTATTGTCTATGTTTTGAACCATTCCTGTGACACTAGTTACAGATTCCGATGCTTCACTTCAGGTTTACTTTATCCCTCTGACCTTCTTATTGACGATCAAACACGGAATTTTCTCCGGAATTAACTGCAAAAGGCACAATGCCGACTCAAGTACAAGAAGACTGGCTCTTCTTACTGTTTATGTTTTGAACCATTCCTGTGACACTAGTTATAGATTCCGATGCTTCACTTCAGCTTTACTGTATCCCTGTGACCTTCTTATTGACGATGAAACACAGAAATTGCTTCAGAATTAAATACAAAAGGCACAATGCCGACTCAAGTACAAGAAGACTCGCTCTTCTTACTGTCTATGTTTTGAACCTTTCCTGTGAGACAGGTTTTAGATTCCGTTGCCTCACTTCAGGTATACTGTATCCCATGGACCTTATTATTGGCGACGAAACACAGAAATTGCATTGGAATTAAATACAAAAGGCACAATGCCGACTCAAGTACATGAAGACTGGCTCTTCTTACTGTCTATGTTTTGAACCTTTCCTGTGAGACCGGTTTTAGGTTCCGATGCTTAACTTCAATTTACTGTACCCGGTGGACCTTCTTATTGACGACGAAACGCAGAAATTGCATCGGAATTAAATACAAAAGGCACAATGCTGACTTAAGTACAAGAAAACTGACTCTTCTTACTGTCTATGTTTGAACCATTCCTGTGACACTAATTATAGATTCCTATGCTTCACTTCAGGTTTACTGTATCCCTCTGACCTCCTGATTGACTATGAAACACAGAAATTGCATCGGAATTAAATACAAAAGGCACAATACCGACTTAAGTACAAGAAAACGGACTCTTCTTAGTGTCTATGTTTTGAACCATTCCTGCGACACTAGTTATAGATTCCGATGCTTCACTTCAGGTTTACTGCATTGATCTGACCTTCTTATTGACGATGAAACACAGAAATTGCATCGGAATCAAATACAAAAGGCACAGTGCCGACTTAAGTACAAGAAAACTGACTCTTCTTACTGTCTAGAATTTGAAACGTTCCTGTTACACTAGTTACAGTTTCCGATGCATTACTTCAGGTTTACTGCTTCCCTGTAACCTTTTTATTGACGATAAAACACAGAAATTGCATCGGAATTAAATACAAGAGGCACAATGCCAACTCAAGTACAAGAAGACAGGCTCTTCTTACTGTCTATGTTCTGAACCCTTCCAGTGAGACCGGTCTTAGATTCCGATGCTTCACTTCAGGTTTACTGTATCCCTTAGACCTTCTTATTGACGCCGAAACACAGAAATTGCATCGGAATTAAATACAAAAGCACAATGCCGACTTAAGTACAAGAAAACTGACTCTTCTTATTGTCTATGTTTTGAACCATTCCTGTGACACTAGTTATAGATTCCGATGCTTCACTTCAGGTTTACTTTATCCCTCTGACCTTCTTATTGACGATCAAACACGGAATTTTCATCGGAATTAATTGCAAAAGGCACAATGCCGACTCAAGTACAAGAAGACTGGCTCTTCTTACTGTTTATGTTTTGAACCATTCCTGTGACACTAGTTATAGATTCCGATGCTTCACTTCAGCTTTACTGTATCCCTGTGACCTTCTTATTGACGATGAAACACAGAAATTGCTTCAGAATTAAATACAAAAGGCACAATGCCGACTCAAGTACAAGAAGACTGGCTCTTCTTACTGTCTATGTTCTGAACCTTTCCTGTGAGACAGGTTTTAGATTCCGTTGCCTCACTTCAGGTATACTGTATCCCATGGACCTTATTATTGACGACGAAACACAGAAATTGCATTGGAATTAAATACAAAAGGCACAATGCCGACTCAAGTACATGAAGACTGGCTCTTCTTACTGTCTATGTTTTGAACCATTCCTGTGACACTAGTTAAAGATTCCGAAGCTTCAATTCAGGTTTACTCTATCCCTCTGACCTCCTTATTGACGATGAAACACAGAAATTGCATCTTAATTAAATACAAAAGGCACAATGTCAACATAAGTACAGGAAGACTGACTCTTCTTATTGTCTATGTTTTGAACCATTCCTGTGACACTAGTTATAGATTCCGATGCTTCACTTCAGCTTTACTGTATCCCTGTGACCTTCTTATTGACGATGAAACACAGAAATTGCTTCAGAATTAAATACAAAAGGCACTATGCCGACTCAAGTACAAGAAAACTGACTCTTCTTACTGTCTATGTTTTGACCCATTCCTGTGACACTAGTTATAGATTCCGATGCTTCACTTCAGGTTTACTTTATCCCTCTGACCTTCTTATTGACGATCAAACACGGAATTTTCATCGGAATTAATTGCAAAAGGCACAATGCCGACTCAAGTACAAGAAGACTGGCTCTTCTTACTGTTTATGTTTTGAACCATTCCTGTGACACTAGTTATAGATTCCGATGCTTCACTTCAGCTTTACTGTATCCCTGTGACCTTCTTATTGACGATGAAACACAGAAATTGCTTCAGAATTAAATACAAAAGGCACAATGCCGACTCAAGTACAAGAAAACTGACTCTTCTTACTGTCTATGTTTTGACCCATTCCTGTGACACTAGTTATAGATTCCGATGCTTCACTCCAGGTTTAATGTATCCCTCTGACCTTCTTATTGACGATGAAACACATAAATTGCATCGGAATAAAATACAAAAGGCACAATGCCGACTTAAGTACAAGAAGACTGACTCTTCCTACTGTCTATGCTTTGAACCATTCCTGTGACACGAGTTATAGATTCCGATGCTTCACTTCAGGTTTACTGTATCCCTCCGACCTTCTTATTGACGATGAAACACAGAAATTGCATCGGAATTAAATACAAAAGGCACAATGCCAACTCAAGTACATGAAGACTGGCTCTTTTTACTGTCTATGCTCTGAACCATTCCTGTGACACTAGTTAAAGATTCCGAAGCTTCAATTCAGGTTTACTCTATCCCTCTCACCTCCTTATTGACGATGAAACACAGAAATTGCATCTTAATTAAATACAAAAGGCACAATGTCGACATAAGTACAGGAAGACTGACTCTTCTTATTGTCTATGTTTTGAACCATTCCTGTGACACTAGTTATAGATTCCGATGCTTCACTTCAGGTTTACTGTATCCCTCTGACCTTCTTATTGATGATCAATCACAGAAATTTCATCGGAATTAAATACAAAAGGCACAATGCCGACTCAAGTACAAGAAGACTGGCTCTTCTTACTTCCTATGTTTGGAACCATTCCTGTGACACTAGTTATAGATTCCGATGCTTCACCTCAGGTTTACTGTATCCAACCGACCTTCTTATTGACGATGAAACACAGAAATTGCATCGGCATTATATACAAAAGGCACAATGCCGACTTAAGTACAAGAAGACTGACTCTTCTTACTGTCTATGTTTTGAACCATTCCTGTGACACTAGTTATAGATTCCGATGCTTCCCTTCAAGCTTAATGTATCCCTCTGTCCTTGTTATTGACGATGAAACAAAGAAATTGCATCGGAATTAAATACAAAAGGCGCAATGCCGACTTAAGTACAAGAAGACTGACTCTTCTTACTGTCAATGTTTTGAAACATTCCTGTGACACTAGTTATAGATTCCGATTCTTCACTTCCGGTTTACTGAAACCCGCTGACATTCTTATTGACGATGAAACACAGAAATTGCATCGGAATTAAATACAATAGGCACAATGCCGACTCAAGTACAAGAAGATTGGCTTTTCTTACTCTCTATGTTTTGAACCTTTCCTGTCAGCCCGGTTTTAGATTGAGATGCTTCACTCCAGGTTTACTGTATCCCTTGGGCATTCCTATTGACGACGAAACACAGAAATTGCAACGGAAATAAATACAAAATGCACAATGCCCACTTAAGTTTAAGAAAACTGACTCTTCTTACTGTCTATGTTTGAACCATTCCTGTGACACTAGTTATAGATTCCGATGCTTCACTTCAGGTTTACTGTATCCCTCTGACCTTCTTATTGACGGTGAAACACAGAAATTGCATCGGAATTAAATACAAAAGGCACAATGCCAACTCAAGTACAAGAAGACCAGCTGTTCTTACTGTCTATGCTTTGTACCATTCCTGTGACACTGGTTATAGATTCCGATACTTCACTTCAGGTTTACTGTATCCCTCTGACCTTCTTATTGACGATGAAACACAGAAATTGCATCTTAATGAAATACAAAAGGCACAATGCCGACTTAAGTACAAGAAGACTGACTGTTCTTACTGTCTATGTTTTGACCATTCCTGTGACACTAGTTATAGATTCCGATGCTTCACTTCAGTTTTACTGTATCCCTCTGACCTTCTTATTGACGATGAAACACAGAAATTGCATCGGAAATAAATACAAAAGGCATAATGCCGACTGAAGTACAAGAAGACTGCCTCTTCCTACTATCTATGTTTTGAACCATTCCTGTGACACTAGTTTTAGATTCCGATGCTTCACTTCAGGTTTACTGTATCCCTCTGACCTCCTTATTGACGATGAAACACAGAAATTGCATCTTAATTAAATACAAAAATTACAATGCCGACTTAAGTACAGGAAGACTGACTCTTCTTATTGTCTATGTTTTGAACCATTCCTGTGACAGTAGTTATAGATTCCGATGCTTCACTTCAAGTTTACTTTATCCCTCTGACCTTCTTATTGACGATCAAACACAGAAATGGCATCGGAATGAAATACAAAAGGCACAATGCCGACTTAAGTACAAGAAGACTGACTATTCCTACTGTCTATGTTTTGAACCATTCCTGTGACACGAGTTATACATTCCGATGCTTCACTTCAGGTTTACTGTATCCCTCTGACCTTCTTGTTGACGATGAAACACAAAAATTGAATCGGAATTTAATAGAAAAGTCACAATGCCGACTTAAGTTCAAGAAGACTGACTCTTCCTACTCTCTATTTTTTGAACCATTCCTGTGACACAAGTTTTAGATCCCGATGCTTCACTTCAGGTTTACTGTATCTCTCTGACTTCCTTATTGACGGTGAAACACAGAGATTGCATCTTAACTAAATACAAAAGGCACAATGCAGACTTAAGTAGAAGAAGACTGACTCTTCTTTCTGTCTATGTTTTGAACCATTCCTGTGACACTAGTTATAGATTACGAAGCATCACTTCAGGTTTACTGTATCCCTCTGACCTTCTTATAGACTATGAAACACAGAAAATGCATCGGAATTAAATACAAAAGGCACAATGCGAATTAAGTATAAGAAAACAGACTCTTCTTACTGTCTATGCTTTGAACCATTCCTGTGACTCTAGTTATAGATTCCGATGCTTCACTTCAGGTTTACTGTATCCCTCTGACGTTCTTATTGACGATGAAACTTAGAAATTGCATCGGAATCAAATACAAAAGGCACAATACCGACTCAAGTACAAGAAGACTGCCTCTTCTTACTGTCTATGTTTTGAACCTTTCCTGTGAGACCAGTTTTAGTTTCCGATGCTTGACTTCAGGTTTACTGTATCCCTCTGACCTCCTTATTGACGATGAAACACAGAAATTGCATCGGAATTAAATACAAAAGGCACAATGCCGACTTAATAATAAGAAAACTGACTCTTCTTACTGTCTATGTTTCGATACATTCCTGTGACACCATCTATAGATTGCGATGCTTCACTTCAGGTATAATGTATCCCTCTGACCTTCTTATTGTCGATGAAACACAGAAATTGCATCGGAATTAAATACAAAAGGAACAATGCCGACTCAAGTACAAGAAGACTGGCTCTTCTTACTGTCTTTGTTTTGAACCTTTCCTGTGTGACGGGCTTTAGATTCCGATGCTTCACTTCAAGTTCACTATATCCCTTGGAACTTCTTATAGACGCCGAAACACAGAAATTGCATCGTAATTAAATAGAAAAAGCACAATGCCGACTTAAGTACAAGAAATCTGACTCTTCTTACAGTCTATGTTTTGAACGATTCCTGTGACACTAGTTATAGATTCCGATGCTTCACTTCAGGTTTACTGTATCGCTCTGACCTACTTATTGACGATCAAACACAGAAAATTGATCGGAATTAAATACAAAAGGCACAATGCCGACTCGGTTACAAGAAGACTGGCTCTTCTTACTGTCTATGATGTGAACCATTCCTATGACACTAGTTATAGATTCCGATGCTTCACTTCAGGTTTACTGTATCCAGCCGACCTTCTTATTGACGATGAAACTCAGAAATTGCATCGGAATTACAAACAAAAGGCACAATGCCGACCTAAGTACATGAAGACTTACTCTTCTTACTGTGTATGCTTTGAACCATTCCTGTGACACTAGTTAAAGATTCCGATGCTTCACTTCAGGTTTACTGTATCCAGCTGACCTTCTTATTGACGATGAAACACAGAAATTGCATCGGAATTAAATACAAAAGGCACAATGCTGACTTAAGTACAAGAAGACTGACTCTTCCGACAGTCTATGTTTTGAACCATTCCTGTGACACTAGTTGTAGATTCCGATGCTTCACTTCAGTTTTACTGTATCCCTCTGACCTTCTTATTGAAGATGAAACACAGAAATTGCATCGGAATTAAATACAAAAGACACAATGCCGACTCAAGTACAAGAAGTCCAGCTCTTCTTACTGCCTATGTTTTGAACCTCTCCTGTAACACCGGGTTTAGATTCCGATGCTTCACTTCAGGTTTACTGTATTCCTTGGACCTTCTTATTGACGACGAACACAGAAATTGCATCGGAATTACATAGAAAATGCACAACGTTGACATAAATACAAGAAAACTGACTCTTTTTCCTGTCTATGTTTTGAACCATTCCTGTGACACAAGTTATAGATTCCGATGCTTCACTTCAGGTTTACTGTATCCCTCTGACCTTCTTATTGACGGTGAAACACAGAAATTGCATCTTAATTAAATACAAAAGGCACAATGTCGACATAAGTACAGGAAGACTGACTCTTCTTATTGTCTATGTTTTGAACCATTCCTGTGACACTAGTTATAGATTCCGATGCTTCACTTCAGGTTTACTTTATCCCTCTGACCTTCTTATTGACGATCAAACACAGAAATTTCATCGGAATTAAAAACAAAAGGCACAATGCCGACTCAAGTACAAGAAGACTGGCTCTTCTTACTTCCTATGTTTCGAACCATTCCTGTGACACTAGTTATAGATTCCGATGCTTCACTTCAGGTTTACTGTATCCAGCCGACCTTCTTATTGACGATGAAACACAGAAATTGCATCGGAATTATATACAAAAGGCACCATGCCGACTTAAGTACAAGAAGACTGACTCTTCTTACTTTCTATGTTTTGAACCATTCCTGTGACACTAGTTAGATTCCGATGCTTCACTTGAGTATTACTGTATCCCTCTGACCTTCTTATTGACGATGAAACACACAAATTGCATCGGAATTAAATAGAAAAGTCACAATGCCGACTTAAGTTCAAGAAGACTGACTCTTCCTACTCTCTATGTTTTGAACCATTATTGTGACACAAGTTTTAGATCCAGATGCTTCACTTCAGGTTTACTGTATCTCTCTGACCTCCTTATTGACGATGAAACACAGAGATTGCATCTTAACTAAATACAAAAGGCACAATGCAGACTTAAGTACAAGAAGACTGACACTTCTTTCTGTCTATGTTTTGAACCATTTCTGTGACACTAGTTATAGATTCCGATGCATCACTTCAGGTTTACTGTATCCCTCTGACGTTCTTATTGACAATGAAACTTAGAAATTGCATCGGAATTAAATACAAAAGGCACAATACCGACTCAAGTACACGAAGACTGACTCTTCTTACTGTCTATGTTTTGAACCATTCCTGTGACACTTGTTAGATTCCGATGCTTCACTTGAGTATTACTGTATCCCTCTGACCTTCTTATTGACGATGAAACACAGAAATTGCATCGGAATTAAATAGAAAAGTCACAATGCCGACTTAAGTTCAAGAAGACTGACTCTTCCTACTCTCTATGTTTTGAACCTTTCCTGTGAGACCAGTTTTAGTTCCGATGCTTGACTTCAGGTTTACTGTATCCCTCTGTCCTCCTTATTGACGATGAAACACAGAAATTGCATCGGAATTAAATACAAAAGGCACAATGCCGACATAATAATAAGAAAACTGACTCTTCTTACTGTCTATGTTTCGATACATTCCTGTGACACCAGCTATAGATTGCGATGCTTCACTTCAGGTTTAATGTATCCCTCTGACCTTCTTTTTGTCGATGAAACACAGAAATTGCATCGGAATTAAATACAAAAGGCACAATGCCGACTCAAGTACAAGAAGACTGGCTCTTCTTACTGTCTATGTTTTGAACCTTTCCTGTGTGACGGGCTTTAGATTCCGATGCTTCACTTCAAGTTCACTGTATCCCTTGGACCTTCTTATAGACGCCGAAACACAGAAATTGCATCGGAATTAAATAGAAAAAGCACAATGCCGACTTAAGTACAAGAAATCTGACTCTTCTTACAGTCTATGTTTTGAACGATTCCTGTGACACTAGTTATAGATTCCGATGCTTCACGTCAGGTTTACTGTATCCCTCTGACCTTCTTATTGACGATGAAACACAGAAATTGCATCGGAATTAAATACATAATACACAATGCCGACTTAAGTACGAGAAAACTGACTCTTCTTACTGTCTATGTTTTGAACCATTCCTGTGACACTAGTTATAGATTCCGATGCTTCACTTCAGGTTTACTGTATCCAGCCGACCTTCTTATTGACGATGAAACTCAGAAATTGCATCGGAATTACATACAAAAGGCAAAATGCCGACCTAAGTACAAGAAGACTGACTCTTCTTACTGTGTATGTTTTGAACCATTCCTGTGACACTAGTAAAAGATTCCGATGCTTCACTTCAGGTTTACTGTATCCAGCTGAGCTTCTTATTGACGATGAAACACAGAAATTGCATCGGAATTAAATACAAAAGGCACAATGCTGACTTAAGTACAAGAAGACTGACTCTTCCGACAGTCTATGTTTTGAACCATTCCTGTGACACTAGTTGTAGATTCCGATGCTGCACTTTATGTTTACTGAATCCCTCTGACCGTCTTATTGACGATCAAACACAGAAAATTTATCAGAATAAATACAAAAGGCACAATGCCGACTCAAGTACAAGAAGACTGACTCTTCCTACTGTCTATGTTTTGAACCATTCCTGTGACACAATTTATAGATTCCAATGCTTCACTATAGTTTTACTGTATCCCTTCAGGTTTACTGTATCCCTCTGACCTTCTTATTGAAGATGAAACACAGAAATTGCATCGGAATTAAATACAAAAGGCACAATGCCGACTCAAGTACAAGAAGTCCAGCTCTTCTTACTGTCTATGTTTTGAACCCCTCCTGTAGCACCGGTTTTAGATTCCGATGCTTCCCTTCAGGTTTACTGTATCCCTCTGCCCTTCATATTGACGATGAAACACAGAAATTGCATCGGAATTAAATACATAAGACACAATGCCGACTTAAGTACAAGAATACCGACTCTCCTTACTGTCTATGTTTTGAACCATTCCTGTGACACTAGTAATAGATTCCGATGCTTCACTTCAGGTTTACTGTATCGGTCTGACCTACTTATTAAGGATCAAACACAGAAAATTGATCGGAATTAAATACAAAAGGCACAATGCCGACTCAAGTACAAGAAGACTGGCTCTTCTTACTGTCTATGTTTTGAACCACTCCTATGACACTAGTAATAGATTCCGATGCTTTACTTCAGGTTTACTGTTTCCCTGTAACCTTTTTACTGACGATAAAACACAGAAATTGCATCGGAATTAAATACAAAAGGCACAATGCCGACTCAAGTACAAGAAGACAGGCTCTTCTTACTGTCTATGTTCTGAAACCTTAAAGTGAGACTGGTCTTATATTCCGATGCATCACTTCAGGTTTACTGTATCCCTTGGACCTTCTTATTGACGCCGAAACACAGAAATTGCATCGGAATTAAATACAAAAGCACAATGCCGACTTAAGTACAAGAAAACTGACTCTTCTTACTGTCTATGTTTGAACCATTCCTGTGACACTATTTATAGATTCCGATACTTCACTTAAGGTTTACTGTATCACTCCGACATTCTTATTGACTATGAAACACAGAAATTGTAACGGAGTTAAATACAAAAGGCACAATGCCGACTTAAGTACAAGAAAAACTGACTCTTCTTACTGTTTATGTTTTGAACCATTCCTGTGACACTAGTTATAGATTCCGATGCTTCACTTCAGGTTTACTGTATCCCTGTGACCTTCTTATTGACGATGAAACACAGAAATTGCTTCGGAATTATATACAAAAGGCACATTGCCGACTTAAGTACAAGAAAACTGACTCTTCTTACTGTCTATGTTTTGAACCATTCCTGTGACACTAGTTATAGATTCCAATGCTTTACTTCAGGTTTACTGTATCCCTCTGACCTTCTTATTGACGATGAAACACAGAAATTGCATCGGAATTAAATACAAAAGGCACAATGCCGACTTAAGTACAATAAGACTGTCTCTTCCTACTGTCTATGTTTTGAACCATTCCTGAGACACGAGTTATAGATTCCGATGCTTCACTACAGGTTTACTGTATCCCTCTGACCTTCTTATTTACGATGAAACACAGAAATTGCATCGGAATTAAATACAAAAGGCACAATGCCAACTCAAGAACAAGAAGACTAGCTCTTCTTACTGTCTATGCCTTGAACCATTCCTGTGACACTGGTTATAGATTCCGATGCTACACTTCAGGTTTACTGTATCCCTCTGACCTTCTTATTGGCGATGAAAAACAGAAGTTGCATCTTAATGAAATACAAAAGGCACAATGCCGACATAAGTACCAGAAGACTGACTCTTCTTACTGTTTATGTTTTGAACCATTCCTGTGACACTAGTTATAGATTCCGATGCTTCACTTCAGGTTTACTGTATCCCTGTGACCTTATTGACGATGAAACACAGAAATTGCTTCTGAATTATATACAAAAGGCACAATGCCGACTTAAGTACAAGAAAACTGACTCTTCTTACTGTCTATGTTTTGAACCATTCCTGTGACACTAGTTATAGATTCCGATGCTTCACTCCAGGTTTACTGTACCCCTCTGACCTTCTTATTGACGATGAAAAACAGAAATTGAATCGGAATAAAATATAAAAGGCACAATGCTGACTTAAGTACAAGAAGACTGACTCTTCCTACTGTCTAAGTTTTGAACCATTCCTGTGACACGAGTTATAGATTCCGATGCTTCACTTCAGGTTTACTGTATCCCTCTGACCTTCTTATTGACGATGAAAAACAGAAATTGCATCTTAATGAAATACAAAAGGCACAATGCCGACATAAGTACCAGAAGACTGACTCTTCTTACTGTCAATGTTTTGACCATTCCTGTGACACTAGTTATAGATTCCCATGCTTCACTTCGGTTTAACTGTATCCCTCTGACATTCTTATTGACGATGAAACACAGAAATTGCATCGGAAATAAATACAAAAGGCACAATGCCGACTGAAGTACAAGAAGACTGCCTCTTCCTACTATCTATGTTTTGAACCATTCCTGTGACACTAGTTTTAGATTCCGATGCTTTACTTCAGGTTTACTGTATCCCTCTGACCTCCTTATTGACGATGAAACACAGAAATTGCATCTTAATTAAATACAAAAATCACAATGCCGACTTAAGTACAGGAAGACTGACTCTTCTTATTGTCTATGTTTTGAACCATTCCTGTGACACTAGTTATAGATTTCGATGCTTCACTTCAGGTTTACTTTATCCCTCTGACATTCTTATTGACGATCAAACACAGAAATTTCATCGGAATTAAATACAAAAGGCACAATGCCGACTCAAGTACAAGAAGACTGGCTCTACTTACTGTTTATGTTTTGAACCATTCCTGTGACACTAGTTATAGATTCCGATGCTTCACTTCAGGTTTACTGTATCCCTGTGACCTTTTTATTGACGATGAAACACAGAAATTGCTTCAGAATTATATACAAAAGGCACAATGCCGACTTAAGTACAAGAAAACTGACTCTTCTTACTGTCTATGTTTTGAACCATTCCTGTGACACTAGTTATAGATTCCGATGCTTCACTCCAGGTTTACTGTACAACTCAGACCTTCTTATTGACGATGAAACACAGAAATTGCATCGGAATAAAATATAAAAGGCACAATGCTGACTTAAGTACAAGAAGACTGACTCTTCCTACTGTCTAAGTTTTGAACCATTTCTGTGACACGAGTTATAGATTCCGATGCTTCACTTCGGGTTTACTGTATCCCACTGACCTTCTTATTGACGATCAAACACAGAAATTTCATCGGAATTAAATACAAAAGGCACAATGTCGACTCAAGTACAAGAAGACTGGCTCTTCTTACTTCCTATGTTTCGAACCATTCCTGTGACACTAGTTATAGATTCCGATGCTTCACTTCAGGTATACTGTATCCAGCCGACCTTCTTATTGACGATGAAACACAGAAATTGCATCGGAATTATATACAAAACGCACAATGCCGACTTAAGTACAAGAGGACTGACTCTTCTTACTGTCTATGTTTTGAACCATTCCTGTGACACTAGTTAGATTCCGATGCTTCACTTGAGTTTTACTGTATCCCTCTGACCTTCTTACTGACGATGAAACACAGAAATTGCATCGGAATGAAATAGAAAAGTCACAATGCCGACTTAAGTTCAAGAAGACTGACTCTTCCTACTCTCTATGTTTTGAACCATTCCTGTGACACAAGTTTTTGATTCCGATGCTTCACTTCAGGTTTACTGTATCTCTTTAACAACTTTATTGACGATGAAACACAGAGATTGCATCTTAGCTAAATACAAAAGGGACAATGCAGACTTAAGTACAAGAAGACTGACTTTTCTTACTGTCTAAGATTTGAACCATTCCTGTGACACTAGTTATACATTCCGATGCATCACATCAGGTTTACTGTATCCCTCTGACCTTCTTATAGACTATGAAACACAGAAAATGCATCGGAATTAAATACAAAAGGTACAATGCGAATTAAGTATAAGAAAACAGACTTTTCTTACTGTCTATGCTTTGAACCATTCCTGTGACACTGGTTATAGATTCCGATGCTTCACTTCAGGTTTACTGTGTCCCTCTGGCCTTCTTATTGACGATGAATCTTAGAAATTGCATCGGAATTAAATACAAAAGGCACAATACCGACTCAAGTACAAGAAGACTGCCTCTTCTTACTATGTATGTTTTGAACCTTTCCTGTGAGACCAGTTTTAGGTTCCGATGCTTGACTTCAGGTTTACTGTATCCCTTGGATCTTCTTATTGACGACGAAACACAGAAATTGCATCGGGATTAAATACAGAAGGCACAATGCGGACCTAAGTAAAAGAAAACTGACTCTTCTTACTGTCTATGTTTCAACCATTCCCGTGACACTAGTTACAGATTCCTATGCCTTACTTCAGGTTTACTGTATCCCTCTGACCTCCTTATTGACGATGAAACACAGAAATTGCATCTTAATTAAATACAAAAATCACAATGCCGACTTAAGTACAGGAAGACTGACTCTTCTTATTGTCTATGTTTTGAACCATTCCTGTGACACTAGTTATAGATTTCGATGCTTCTCTTTGGTTTACTTTATCCCTCTGACCTTCTTATTGACGATCAAACACAGAAATTTCATCGGAATTAAATACAAAAGGCACAATGCCGACTCAAGTACAAGAAGACTGGCTCTTCTTACTGTTTATGTTTTGAACCATTCCTGTGACACTAGTTATAGTTTCCGATGCTTCACTTCAGGTTTACTGTATCCCTGTGACCTTTTTATTGACGATGAAACACAGAAATTGCTTCAGAATTATATACAAAAGGCACAATGCCGACTTAAGTACAAGAAAACTGACTCTTCTTACTGTCTATGTTTTGAACCATTCCTGTGACACTAGTTATAGATTCCGATGCTTCACTCCAGGTTCACTGTACCCCTCTGACCTTCTTATTGACGATGAAACACTGAAATTGCATCGTAATAAAATATAAAAGGCACAATGCTGACTTAAGTACAAGAAGACTGACTCTTCCTACTGTCTAAGTTTTGAACCATTCCTGTGACACGAGTTATAGATTCCGATGCTTCACTTCAGGTTTACTGTATCCCACTGACCTTCTTATTGACGATCAAACACAGAAATTTCTTCGGAATTAAATACAAAAGGCACAATGTCGACTCAAGTACAAGAAGACTGGCTCTTCTTACTTCCTATGTTTCGAACCATTCCTGTGACACTAGTTATAGATTCCGATGCTTCACTTCAGGTTTACTGTATCCAGCCGACCTTCTTATTGACGATGAAACACAGAAATTGCATCGGAATTATATACAAAAGGCACAATGCCGACTTAAGTACAAGAAGACTGACTCTTCATACTGTCTATGTTTTGAACCATTCCTGTGACACTAGTTAGATTCCGATGCTTCACTTGAGTTTTACTGTATCCCTCTGACCTTCTTACTGACGATGAAACACAGAAATTGCATCGGAATTAAATAGAAAAGTCACAATGCCGACTTAAGTTCAAGAAGACTGACTCTTCCTACTCTCTATGTTTTGAACCATTCCTGTGACACAAGTTATAGATTCCGATGCTTCACTTCAGGTTTACTGTATCTCTCTGACCACCTTATTGACGATGAAACACAGAGATTGCATCTTAACTAAATACAAAAGGGACAATGCAGACTTAAGTACAAGAAGACTGACTCTTCTTACTGTCTAAGTTTTGAACCATTCCTGTGACACTAGTTATACATTCCGATGCATCACTTCAGTTTTACTGTATCCCTCTGACCTTCTTATAGACTATGAAACACAGAAAATGCATCGGAATTAAATACAAAAGGTACAATGAGAATTAAGTATAAGAAAACAGACTCTTCTTACTGTGTATGCTTTGAACCATTCCTGTGACTCTAGTTATAGATTCCGATGCTTCACTTCAGGTTTACTGTGTCCCTCTGACCTTCTTATTGACGATGAATCTTAGAAATTGCATCGGAATTAAATACAAAAGACACAATACCGACTCAAGTACAAGAAGACTGCCTCTTCTTACTATCTATGTTTTGAACCTTTCCTGTGAGACCAGTTTTAGTTTCCGATGCTTGACTTCAGGTTTACTGTATCCCTTGGATCTTCTTATTGACGACGAAACACAGAAATTGCATCGGGATTAAATACAGAAGGCACAATGCGGACCTAAGTAAAAGAAAACTGAATCTTCTTACTGTCTATCTTTCAACCATTCCCGTGACACTAGTTACAGATTCCTATGCCTTACTTCAGGTTTACTGTATCCCTCTGACCTCCTTATTGACGATGAAACACAGAAATTGCATCGGAATTAAATACAAAAGGTACAATGCCGACTTAAGAATAAGAAAACTGACTCTTCTTACTGTATATGTTTTGATACATTTCTGTGACACCAGCTATAGATTGCGATGCTTCACTTCAGGTTTAATGTATCCCTCTGACCTTCTTATTGTCGATGAAACACAGAAATTGCATTAGAATTAAATACAAAAGGCACAATGCCGACTCAAGTTCAAGAAGACTGGCTCTTCTTACTGTCTATGGTTTGAACCTTTCCTGTGTGACGGGCTTTAGATTCCGATGCTTCACTTCAAGTTCACTGTATCCCTTGGACCTTCTTATTGACGCCGAAACACAGAAATTGCATCGGAATTAAATAGAAAAGGCACAATGCCGACTTAAGTACAAGAAAACTGACTCTTCTTACAGTCTATGTTTTGAACGATTCCTGTGACACTAGTTATAGATTCAGATGCTTCACGTCAGGTTTACTGTATCCCTCTGACCTTCTTATTGACGATGAAACACAGAAATTGCATCGGAATTAAATACATAAGACACAATGCCGACTTAAGTACAAGAAAACTGACTCCTCTTACTGTCTATGATTTGAACCATTCCTGTGACACTAGTTATAGATTCCGATGCTTCACTTCAGGTTTACTGTATCGCTCTGACCTACTTATTGACGATCAAACACAGAAAATTGATCGGAATTAAATACAAAAGGCACAATGCCGACTCAAGTACAAGAAGACTGGCTCTTCTTACTGTCTATGTTGTGAACCATTCCTATGGCACTAGTTATAGTTTCCGATGCTTCACTTCAGGTTTACTGTATCCAGCCGACCTTCTTATTGACGATGAAACTCAGAAATTGCATCGGAATTGTATACAAAAGGCACAATGCCGACCTAAGTACAAGAAGACTGACTCTTCTTACTGTGTATGTTTTATCCCATTCCTGTGACACTAGTTAAAGATTCCGATGCTTCACTTCAGGTTTACTGTATCCAGCAGACCTTCTTATTGACGATGAAACACAGAAATTGCATCGGGTTTAAATACAAAAGGCACAATGCTGACTTAAGTACAAGAAGACTGACTCTTCCGACAGTCTATGTTTTGAACCATTCCTGTGACACTAGTTGTAGATTCCGATGCTGCACTTTATGTTTACTGTATCCCTGTGACCGTCTTATTGACGATCAAACACAGAAAATTTATCAGAATAAATACAAAAGGCACAATGCCGATTCAAGTACAAGAAGACTGACTCTTCCTACTGTCTATGTTTTGAACCATTCCTGTGACAATAGTTATAGATTCCGATGCTTCACTTCAGTTTTACTGTATCCCTCTGAACTTCTTATTGAAGATGAAACACAGAAATTGCATCGGAATTAAATACAAAAGGCACAATGCCGACTCAAGTACAAGAAGTCCAGCTCTTCTTACTGTCTATGTTTTAAACGTCTCCTGTAACACCGGTTTTAGATTCCGATGCTTCACTTCAGGTTTACTGTATCCCTCTGACCTTCTTATTGACGATGAAACACAGAAATTGCATCGGAATTAAATACATAAGACACAATGCCGACTTAAGTACAAGAATACTGACTCTCCTTACCGTCTATGTTTTGAACCATTCCTGTGACACTAGTAATAGATACCGATGCTTCACTTCAGGTTTACTGTATCGCTCTGACCTACTTATTAAGGACCAAACACAGAAAATTGATCGGAATTAAATACAAAAGGCACAATGCCGACTCAAGTACAAGAAGACTGGCTCTTCTTACTGTCTATGTTTTGAACCACTCCTATGACACTAGTAATAGATTCCGATGCTTCACTTCAGGTTTAGTGTATCCAGCCGACCTTCTTATTGACGATGAAACACATAAATTGCATCGGAATTGTATACAAAAGGCACAATGCCGACCTAAGTAAAAGAAGACTCACTCTTCTTACAGTGTATGTTTTGAACCATTCCTGTGACACTAGTTAAAGATTCCGATGCTTCACTTCAGGTTTACTGTATCCAGATGACCTTCTTGTTGACGATGAAACACAGAAATTGCATCGGAATTAAATACAAAAAGCACAATGCCAACTTAAGTACAAGAAGACTGACTCTACCTACAGTCTATGTTTTGAACCATTCCCGTGACACTAGTTATAGATTCCGATGCTGCACTTCATGTTTACTGTATCCCTGTGACCGTCTTATTGACGATCAAACACAGAAAATTGATCGGAATTAAATACAAAAGGCACAATGCCGACTCAAGTACAAGAAGGCTGGCTCTTCTTACTGCCTATCTTTTGAACCATTCCTGTGACACAAGTTATAGATTCCGATGCTTCACTTCAGTTTTACTGTATCCCTCTGACCTTCTTATTGAAGATGAAACACAGAAATTGCATCGGAATTAAATACAAAAGGCACAATGCCGACTCAAGTACAAGAAGTCCGGCTCTTCTTACTGTCTATATTTTGAACCTCTCCTGTGACACCGGTTTTAGATTCCGATGCTTCACTTCAGGTTTACTGTATTCCTTGGACCTTCTTATTGACGACGAACACAGATATTGCATCGGAATTAAATAGAAAATGCACAACGCCGACATAAGTGCAAGAAAACTGACTCTTTTTCCTGTCTATGTTTTGAACCATTCCTGTGACACTAGTTAAATATTCCGATGCTTCACTTCAGGTTTACTGTGTCCAGCTGACCTTCTCATTGACGATGAAACACAGAAATTGCATCAAAATTAAATACAAAAGGCACAATGCCGACATAAGTACAAGAAGACTGACTCTTTTTACTATCTATGTTTTGAACCACTCCTGTGACACTAGTTATAGATTCCGATGCTGCACTTCAGGTTTACTGTATCCCACTGACCGTCTTATTAACGATGAAACACAGAAATTGCATCGGAATTAAATACAAAAGGCACAATGCCGACTCCGGTTCAAGGAGTCTGACTCTTCTTACTGTCTATGTTTTGAACCTTTCCTGTGAGACCGGTTTTGATTCTGATGCTTCACTTCAGGTTTACTGTATCCCTTGGACCTTCTTATTGTCGACGAAGCACAGAAATTGCATCGGAATCAAAAATAAAAGGCACAATGCCGACTTAAGTACAAGAAAACATACTCTTCTTACTGTCCATGTTTTGAAGCACTCCTGTGACACTAGTTATAGTTTCCGATGCTCCCCTTCAGGTTTACTGTATCCCTCTGACCTTGTTATTGACGCTGAATCACAGAAATTGCATCGGAATTAAATACAAAAGGCACAATGCCGACTCAAGTACAAGAAGACTGGCTCTTCTTACTGTCTATGTTTTGAACCATTCCTGTGACACTAGTTATAGATTCCGATGCTTCACTTCAGGTTTACTGTATCCCTCTGACCGTCGTACTGACGATGAAACACAGAAATTGCATCGGAATTAAATACAAAAGGCACAATGCCGACTCAAGCACAAGAAGACTGGCTCTTCTTCCTGTCTATGTTTTAAACCATTCCTGTGACACTAGTTATGGATTCCGATACTTCTCTGCAGGTTTACTGTTTCCAGCTGACCTTATTGACGATGAAACACAGAAATTGCATCGGAATTAAATACAAAAGGTACAATGCCGACTCAAGTGCAAGAAGATTGACTCTTCTTACCGTTTATGTTTTGAACCATTCCTGTGACACTAGTTGTAGATTCCGATGCTTCACTTCAGGTTTACTGTATCCCTGTGACCTTCTCATTGACGATGAAACACAGAAATTGCATCAAAATTAAATACAAAAGGCACAATGCCGACATCAGTACAAGAAAACTGACTCTTCTTACTGTCTATGTTTTGAACCATTCCTGTGACACTAGTTATAGATTCCGATGCTTCACTTCAGTTTTACTGTATCCCTCTGACCGTATTACTGACCATGGAACACAGAAATTGCATTTGAATTAAATACAAAAGGCCAAATTCCAACTCATGTACAAGTAGTCTGGCTCTTCTTACTCTCTATGTTTTGAAACTTTCCTGTGAGACCGGTTTTAGATTCCGATGCTTCTCTTCAGGTTTACTGTATCCCTTGGGCGTTCTTATTGACGACGAACACAGAAATTGCATCGGAATTAAATAGAAAATGCACAATGCCGATTTCAGTACAAGATAACTGACACTTTTTCCTGTCTATGTTGTGAACCATTCCTGTGACACTAGTTATAGATTCCGATGCTTCACTTCAGGTTTACTGTTTCCAGCTGACCTTCTTATTGACGATGAAACACAGAAATTGCATCGGAATTAAATACAAAAGGCACAATGCCGACTTAAGTACAAGAAGACTGAATCTTCTTAATGTCTATGTTATGAACCATTCCTGTGACACTATTTATAGAATCCGATGCTTCACTCCAATTTTACTGTATCCCTCTCACCTTCTTACTGAAGATGAAACACAGAAATTGCATCGGAATTAAATACAAAAGGCACAATGCCGACTTAAGTACAAGAAGACTGACTCTTCTTACTCTCTATGTTTTGAACCATTCCTGTGACACTAGTTATAGATTCCGATGTTTCACTTCAGGTTTACTGTATCCCTCTGACCGTCGTACTGACGATGAAACATTGTAATTGCATCGGAATTAAATAGAAAAGGCATAATGCCGACTTAAGTACAAGATGACTGACTCTTCTTACTGACTATGTTTGAACATTTCCTGTGAGACCAGTATTAGATTCCGATGCTTCACCATATGTTTACTATATCCCATGGACCTTCTTGTTGACAATGAAACACAGAAATTGCATCGTAATTAAATACAAAAGGTATCATGCCGACTGAAGTATAAGAGGACTGACTCTTCATACTGACTATGTTTTGAACCATTCCTGTGACTCTAGTTATGGAATCCGATGCTTCACTCCAGTTTTACTGTATCCCTCTCACCTTCTTACTGAAAATGAAACACAGAAATTGCATCGGAATTAAATAAAAAAGGCACAATGCCGACTTAAGTACAAGAAGAATGACTCGTCCTACTGTCTATGTTTTGAACCATTCCTGTGACACTAGTTATAGATTCCGATGCCTCACTTCAGTTTTACTTTATCCCTTGGACCTTCTTATTGATGATGAAACACAGAATTTGCATCGGAATTAAATACTAAAGGCACAATGCCGACTTAAGTACAAGAAGACTGACTCTACCTACTGTATATGCTTTGAACCATTCCTGTGACACTAGTTATAGATTCCGATGCTTCACTTCAAGGTTTACTGTATCCCTCTGACCTTCTTATTGACGATGAAACACAGAAATTGCATCGGAATAAAATACAAAAGGCACAATGCCGACATAAGTACAAGATGTCTGACTCATTCTACTGTCTATGTTTTGAACCATTCCTGTGACAATAGTTATAGATTCCGATGCTGCACTTCAGGTTTACTGTATCCCACTGACCGTCTTATTAACGATGAAACACAGAAATTGCATCGGAATTAAATACAAAAGGCACAATGCCGACTCACGTACAAGATGTCTGGCTCTCCTTACTGTCTATGTTTTGAACCTTTCCTGTGAGACCGGTTTAGATTCCGATGCTTCACTTCGGGTTTACTGTATCCCTGGGACCTTCTTATTGACGACGAAACACAGAAATTGCATCGGAATTAAATAGAAAAGGCACAATGCCGACTTAAGTACAAGAAAAAGGACTCTTCTGAATATCTATGTTTTGAACCATTCCTGTGACACTAGTTATAGATTCCGATGCTTCACTTCAGGTTTACTGTATCCAGCTGACCTTCTTATTGACGATGAAACACAGAAATTGCATCGGAAAAAAATACATAAGTCACAATGCCGACTCAAGTACTAGATGACTGACTCGTCTAACAGTCTATGTTTTGAACCATTCCTGTGACACTAGTAATAGATTCCGATGCTTCACTTCAGGTTTTTCTGTATCCCTTGGACCTTCTCATTGACGACGAGACACAGAAATTGCATCGGAATTAAATACAAAAGGCACAATGATGACTTAAGTACAAGAAGACTGACTCTTAATACCGTCTATGATTTGAACCACTCCTGAGACACTAGTGTTGGATTCCGATGCTTCACTTCAGATTTACTGTATACCTCTGACCTTCTTATTGAAGATGAAACACAGAAATTGCATCGGAATTAAATACAAAAGGCCCAATGCCGACTCAAGTACAAGAAGTCCGGCTCTTCTTACTGTCTATGTTTTGAACCTCTTCTGTGACACTGGTTTTAGATTCCGATGCTTCACTTCAGGTTTACTGTATCCCTCTGACCTTCTTATTGACGATGAAACACAGAAATTGCATCGGAATAAAATACATAAGGCACAATGCCGACTCAAGTACTAGATGACTGACTCTTCTTACTGTCTATGTTTTGAACCATTCCTGTGACGCTAGTAATAGATTACGATGCTTCACGTCAGGTTTACTGTATCCCTCTGACCGTCGTATTGACGATGATACACAGAAATTGCATCGGAATTAAATACAAAAGGCACAATGCCGACTCAAGTACATGAAGACTGGCTCTTCTTCCTCTCTATGTTTTGAACCATTCCTGTGACTCTAGATATGGGTTCCGATGCTCCTCTTCAGGTTTACTGTTTCCAGCTGACCTTCTTATTGGCAATGAAACACAGAAATTGCAACGGAATTAAATACAAAAGGCACAATGCCGACTCAAGTACAAGAATATTGACTCTTCTTACCGTTTATGTGTTGAACCATTCCTGTGACACTAGTTATAGACTCCGATGCTTCACTTCAGATTTACTGTATCCCTGTGATTTTCTTATTGTCGATGAAACACAGAAATTGCATCGGAATTAAAAAACAAAAAGGCAAAATGATGACATAAGTACAAGAATGCTGACTCTTCTTACTGTCTATATTTTGAACCACTCCTGTGACCCTAGTTATAGTTTGCAATCCTTCACTTCAGGTTTACTGTATCCCTCTGACCGTCTTATTGACGATGAAAAACTGAAATTGCATCGGAATTAAATACAAAAGGCCCAATTCCAACTCAAGTACAAGTAGTCTGGCTCTTCTTACTGTCTACGTTTTGAACCTTTCCGGTGAGACCGGTTTAAGATTCCGATTCTTCGCTTCAGGTTTACTGTATCCCTTGGACGTTCTTATTGCCGACGAACACAGAAATTGCATCGGAATTAAATAGAAAATGCACAATGCCGACTTCAGTACAAGATAACTGACACTTTTTCCTGTCTATGATTTGAACCATTCCTGTGACACTAGTTATAGATTCCGATGCTTCACTTCAGGTTTACTGTTTCCAACTAACCTTCTTATTGACGATGAAACACTGAAAATTGCATCGGAATTAAATACAAAAAGCACAATGCCGACTTAAGTACAAGAAGACTGAATCTTCTTACTGTCTATATTTTGAACCTTTCCTGTGAGACCGGTTTAGATTCCGATGCTTCACTTCGGGTTTACTGTATCCCTGGGACCTTCTTATTGACGACGAAACACAGAAATTGCATCGGAATTAAATAGAAAAGGCACAATGCCGACTTAAGTACAAGAAAAAGGACTCTTCTGAATATCTATGTTTTGAACCATTCCTGTGACACTGGTTATAGATTCCGATGCTTCACTTCAGGTTTACTGTATCCAGCTGACCTTCTTATTGACGATGAAACACAGAGATTGCATCGGAATTAAATACAAAAGGCACAATGCCGACTTAAGTTCAAGAAGACTGACTCTTCTTACTGTCAATGTTTTGATACATTCCTGTGACACTAGTTATAGATTCCGATGTTTCACTTCAGTTTTACTGTATCCCTCTGACCTTCTTATTGACGATGAAACACAGAAATTGCATCGAAATAAAATACATAAGGCACAATGCCGACTCAAGTACTAGATGACTGACTCTTCTTACTGTCTATGTTTTGAACCATTCCTGTGACACTAGTAATAGATTCCGATGCTTCACTTCAGGTTTACTGTATCCCTTGGACCTTCTCATTGACGACGAGACACAGAAATTGCATCGGAATTAAATACAAAAGGCACAATGATGACTTAAGTACAAGAAGACTGACTCTTAATACCGTCTATGATTTGAACCACTCCTGAGACACTAGTGTTGGATTCCGATGCTTCACTTCAGATTTACTGTATACCTCTGACCTTCTTATTGAAGATGAAACACAGAAATTGCATCGGAATTAAATACAAAAGGCACAATGCCGACTTAAGTACAAGAAGACTGAATCTTCTTACTGTCTATGTTATGAACCATTCCTGTGACACTAGTTATAGATTCCGATGCTTCACTTCAGTTTTACTGTATCCCTCTCACCTTCTTATTGAAGATGAAACACAGAAATTGCATCGGAATTAAATAAGAAAATCACAATGCCGACTCAAGTACAAGAAGACTGACTCTTCTTCCGGTCTATGTTTTGAACCATTCCTGTGACACTAGTCATAGATTCCGATGCTTCACTACAGTTTTACTGTATCCCTGTGACCTTCTTATTGACGATGAAACACAGAAATTGCATCGGAATTAAATACAAAAGGCACAATGCCGACTTAAGTGCAAGAAGACTGACACTTCTTACTGTCTATGTTTGAACCATTCCTGTGACACTAGTTATAGATTCCGATGCTTCACTTCAGGTTTACTGTATCCCACCGATCGTCGTACTGACGATGAAACACAGAAATTGCATCGGAATTAAATACAAAAGGCACAATGCCGACTTACGTACAAGAAGACTGACTCTTCTTACTGTCTATGTTTTGAACCATTCCTGTGATACTAGTTATAGATTCCGATGTTTCACTTCAGGTTTACTGTATCCCTCTGACCTTCGTACTGACGAGGAAACACAGAAATTGCATCGTAATTAAATACAAAAGGCACAATGCCGGCTTAAGTACAAGAAGACTGACTCTACTTACCGACTATGTTTGAACATTTCCTGTGAGACCAGTATTAGATTCCGATGCTTCACTATATGTTTACTGTTTCCCATGGACCTTCTTATTGACGATGAAACACAGAAATTGCATCAGAATTAAATACAAAAGGCACCATGCCGACTTAAGTACAAGAAGTCTGACTCTTCATACCGACTATGTTTTGAACCATTCCTGTGACACTAGTTATAGATTCCGATGCCTCACTTCAGGTTTACTGTATCCCTTGGACCTTCTTATTGACGACGAGACACAGAAATTGCATCGGAATTAAATACAAAAGGCACAATGAAGACTTAAGTACAAGAAGACTGACTCTTCCTACCGTCTATGATTTGAACCACTCCTGAGACACTAGTGTTGGATTCCGATGCTTCACTTCAGGTTTACTGTATACCTCTGACCTTCTTATTGAAGATGAAACACAGAAATTGCATCGGAAGTAAATACAAAAGGCCCAATGCCGACTCAAGTACAAGAAGTCCGGCTCTTCTTACTGTCTATGTTTTGAACCTCTCCTGTGACACTGGTTTTAGTCTCCGATGCTTCACTTCAGGTTTACTGTATTCCTTGGACCTTCTTATTGACGACGAACACAGAAATCGCATCGGAATTTAATAGAAAATGCACAACGCCGACATAAGTACAAGAAAAAAGACTCTTCTTTTTATCTATGATTTGAACCATTCCTGTTACACTAGTTATAGATTCCGATGCTTCACTTCAGGTTTACTGTATTCCTTGGACCTTCTTATTGACGACGAACACAGAAATTGCTTTGGAATTAAATAGAAAATGCCTAAAGCCGACATAAGTACAAGAAAAAAGACTCGTCTTAATATCTACGTTTTGAACCATTCCTGTTACACTAGTTATAGATTCCGATGCTTCACTTCATGTTTACTGTATCCAGCTGACCTTCTTATTGGCGATGAAACACAGAAATTGCATCGGAACTAAATACTAAAGGCACAATGCCGACTTAATTACAAGAAGACTGACTCTTCTTACTGTCTATGTTGTTATACATTCCTGAGACACTAGTTATAGATTCCGATGCTTCACTTCAGTTTTACTGTATCCCTCTGACCTTCTAATTGACGATGAAACACAGAAATTGCATCAAAATTAAATACAAAAGGCATAATGCCGACTCAAGTACTAGAAGACTGACCCTTCTTACTGTCTATGTTTTGAACCATTCCTGTGACACTAGTTATAGATTCCGATGCTACACTTCAGGTTTACTGTATCCCTCTGACCGTCGTATTGACGATGAAACACAGAAATTGCATCGGAATTAAATACAAAAGGCACAATGCCGACTCAAGTACTAGAAGACTGAGTATTCTTACTGTCTATGTTTTGAACCATTCCTGTGACACTAGTTATAGATTCCGATGCTTCACTTCAGTTTTACTGTATCCCTCTGACCGTATTATTGACGATGGAACACAGAAATAGCATCGGAACTAAATACAAAAGGCCAAATTCCAACTCAACTACAAGTAGTCTGGCTCTTCTTACTTTCTATGTTTTGAAACTTTCCTGTGAGACCGATTTAGATTCCGATGCTTCACTTCAGGTTTACTGTATCCCTTGGGCGTTCTTATTGACGACGAACACAGAAATTGCATCGGAATTAAATAGAAAATACACAATGCCGACTTCAGTACAAGTTAACTGACACTTTTTCCTGTCTATGTTTTGAACCATTCCTGTGACACTAGTTATAGATTCCGATGCTTCACTTCAGGTTTACTGTATCCAGCTGACCTTCTTATTGACGATGAAACACAGAAATTGCATCGGAATTATATACAAAAGGCACAATGCCGACCTAAGTAAAAGAAGACTGACTCTTCTTACTGTCTATGTTTTGAACCATTCCTGTGACACAAGTTATAGATTCCGATGCTTCACTTCAGTTTTACTGTATCCCTCTGATCTTCTTATTGACGTTGAAACACAGAAATTGCATCGGAATTAAATACATAAGGTACAATGCCGAGTCAAGTACAAGACGTCCGGCTCTTCTTACTGTCTATGTTTTGAACCTCTCCTGTGAAACCGGTTTTAGATTCCGGGGCTTCACTTCAGGTTTACTGTATTCCTTGGACCTTCTTACTGACGACGAACACAGAAATCGCATCGGAATTAAATAGAAAATGCACAACGCCGACATAAGTACAAGAAACCTAACTCTTTTTCCTGTCTATGTTTTGAACCATTCCTGTGACACTAGTTAAAGATTCCGATGCTTCACTTCAGGTTTACTGTATCCAGCTGACCTTCTTATTGACGATGAAACACAGAAATTACATCAAAATTAAATACAAAAGGCACAATACCGACATAAGTACAAGATGTCTGACTCATTCTGCTGTCTATGTTTTGAACCTTTCCTGTGAGACCGGTTTAGATTCCGATGGTTCACTTCGGGTTTACTGTATCCCTGGGACCTTATTATTGACGACAAAACACAGAAATTGCATCGGAATTAAATAGAAAAAGCACAATGCCGACTTACGTACAAGAAAAAGGACTCTTCTGAATATCTATGGTTTGAACCATTCCTGTGACACTAGTTATAGATTCCGATGCTTCACTTCAGGTTTACTGTATCCAGCTGACCTTCTTATTGACGATGAAACACAGAAATTGCATCGGAATTAAATACAAAAGGCCCAATGCCGACTCAAGTACAAGAAGTCCGGCTCTTCTTACTGTATATGTTTTGAACCTCTCCTGTGACACTGGTTTTAGATTCCGATGCTTCACTTCAGGTTTACTGTATCCCTCTGACCGTCGTATTGACGATGAAACACAGAAATTGCATCGGAATTAAATACAAAAGGCACAATGCCGACTCAAGTACTAGAAGACTGACTATTCTTACTGTCTATGTTTTGAACCATTCCTGTGACACTAGTTATAGATTCCGATGCTTCACTTCAGTTTTACTGTATCCCTCTGACCGTATTATTGACGATGGAACACAGAAATTGCATGGGAACTAAATACAAAAGGCCAAATTCCAACTCAACTACAAGTAGTCTGGCTCTTCTTACTTTCTATGTTTTGAAACTTTCCTGTGAGACCGATTTAGATTCCGATGCTTCACTTCAGGTTTACTGTATCCCTTGGGCGTTCTTATTGACGACGAACACAGAAATTGCATCGGAATTAAATAGAAAATACACAATGCCGACTTCAGTACAAGATAACTGACACTTTTTCCTGTCTATGTTTTGAACCATTCCTGTGACACTAGTTATAGATTCCGATGCTTCACTTCAGGTTTACTGTATCCAGCTGACCTTCTTATTGACGATGAAACACAGAAATTGCATCGGAATTAAATACAAAAGGCCCAATGCCGACTCAAGTACAAGAAGTCCGGCTCTTCTTACTGTCTATGTTTTGAACCTCTCCTGTGACACTGGTTTTAGATTCCGATGCTTCACTTCAGGTTTACTGTATCCCTCTGACCTTCTTATTGACGATGAAACACAGAAATTGCATCGGAATAAGATACATAAGTCACAATGCCGACTCAAGTACTAGATGACTGACTCTTCTTAATGTCTATGTTTTGAACCATTCCTGTGACGCTAGTAATTGATTGCGATGCTTCACGTCAGGTTTACTGTATCCCTCTGACCGTCGTATTGACGATGAAACACAGAAATTGCATCGGAATTAAATACAAAAGGCACAATGCCGACTCAAGTACATGAAGACTGGCTCTTCTTCCTCTCTATGTTTTGAACCATTCCTGTGACTCTAGATATGTGTTCCGATGCTCCTCTTCAGGTTTACTGTTTCCAGCTGACATTCTTATTGACAATGAAATACAGAAATTGCAACGGAATTAAATACAAAAGGCACAATGCCGACTCAAGTACAAGAAGATTGACTCTTCTTACCGTTTATGTGTTGAACCATTCCTGTGACACTAGATATAGACTCCGATGCTTCACTTCAGATTTACTGTATCCCTGTGACCTTCTTATTGTCGATGAAACACAGAAATTACATCGGAATTAAAAAACAAAAAGCTAAAATGATGACATAAGTACAAGAATGCTGACTCTCCTCTATGTCTATGTTTTGAACCATTCCTGTGACACTAGTTATTGATTCCGATGCTTCACTTCAGTTTTACTGTATCCCTCTGACCGTCTTATTGACGATGAAACACAGAAATTGCATCGGAATTAATTACAAAAGGACCAATTCCAACTTAAGTACAAGTAGTCTGGCTCTTCATACTGTCTACGTTTTGAACCTTTCCGGTGAGACCGGTTTTAGATTCTGATTCTTCGCTTCAGGTTTACTGTATACCTTGGACGTTCTTATTGACGACGAACACAGAAATTGCGTCGGAATTAAATAGAAAATGCACAATGCCGACTTCAGTACAAGATAACTGACACTTTTTCCTGTCTATGATTTGAACCATTCCTGTGACACTAGTTATAGATTCCGATACTTCACTTCAGGTTTACTGTTTCCAGCTAACCTTCTTATTGACGATAAAACTCTGAAAATTGCATCGGAATTAAATACAAAAAGCACAATGCCGACTTAAGTACAAGAAGACTGAATCTTCTTACTGTCTATGTTATGAACCATTCCTGTGACACTAGTTATAGATTCCGATGCTTCACTTCAGTTTTACTGTATCCCTCTCACCTTCTTATTGAAGATGAAACACAGAAATTGCATCGGAATTAAATACAAAATTCACAATGCCGACTCAAGTACAAGAAGACTGACTCTTCTTCCTGTCTATGTTTTGAACCATTCCTGTGACACTAGTCATAGATTCCGATGCTTCACTACAGTTTTACTGTATCCCTGTGACCTTCTTATTGACGATGAAACACAGAAATTGCATCGGAATTAAATACAAGCGGCACAATGCCGACTTAAGTGCAAGAAGACTGACTCTTCTTACTGTCTATGTTTTGAACCATTCCTGTGACACTAGTTATAGATTCCGATGCTTCACTTCAGGTTTACTGTATCCCACCGATCGTCGTACTGACGATGAAACACAGAAATTGCATCGGAATTAAATACAAAAGGCACAATGCCGACTTATGTACAAGAAGACTGACTCTTGTTACTGTCTATGTTTTGAACCATTCCTGTGATACTAGTTATAGTTTCCGATGTTTCACTTAAGGTTTACTGTATCCCTCTGACCGTCGTACTGACGAGGAAACACAGAAATTGCATCGGAATTAAATACAAAAGGCACAATGCCGACTTAAGTACAAGAAGACTGACTCTGCTTACTGACTATGTTTGAACATTTCCTGTGAGACCAGTATTAGATTCCGATGCTTCACTATATGTTTACTGTTTCCCATGGACCTTCTTATTGACGATGAAACACAGAAATTGCATCGGAATTAAATACAAAAGGCACCATGCCGACTTAAGTACAAGAAGTCTGACTCTTCATACTGACTATGTTTTGAACCATTCCTGTGACACTAGTAATAGATTCCGATGCCTCACTTCAGGTTTACTGTATCCCTTGGACTTTCTTATTGATGATGCAACACAGAAATTGCATCGCAATTAAATACAAAAGGCACAATGCCGACTTAAGTACAAGAAGAGTGACTATTCCTACTGTCTATGTTTTGAACCATTCCTGTGACACTAGTTATAGATTCCGATGCTTCACTTCAGGTTTACTGTATCCAGCTGACCTTCTTATTGGCGATGAAACACAGAAATTGCATCGGAATTAAATACAAAAGGCTCAATGCCGACTTAAGTACAAGAAGACTGACTCTTCTTACAGTCTATGATTTCATACATTCCTTTGACACTAGTTATAGATTCCGATGCTTCACTTCAGTTTTACTGTATCCCTCTGACCTTGTAATTGACGATGAAACACAGAAATTGCATAGGAATTAAATACAAAAGGCACAATGCCGACTCAAGTACTAGAAGACTGACTCTTCTTACTGTCTATGTTTTGAACCATTCCTGTGAAACTAGTTATAGATTCCGATGTTTCACTTCAGGTTTACTGTATCCCTCTGACCGTTGTATTGACGATGAAACACAGAAATTGCATCGGACTTAAAATACAAAAGGCACAATGCCGACTCAAGTGCAAGGAGATTGACTCGTCTTACCGTTTATGTTTTGAACCATTCCTGTGACACTAGTTATAGATTCCGATGCTTCACTTCAGTTTTACTGTATCCCTCTGACCGTATTATTGACGATGGAACACAGAAATTGCATCGGAATTAAGTACCAAAGGCCAAATTCCAACTCAAGTACAAGTAGTCTGGCTCTTCTTACTGTCTATGTTTTGAAACTTTCCTGTGAGACCGGTTTTAGATCCCGATGCTTCACTTCAGGTTTACTGTATCCCTTGGGCGTTCTTATTGACGACGATCACAGAAATTGCATCGGAATTAAATATAAAATGCACAATGCCGACTTCAGTACAAGATAACTGACACTTTTTCCTGTCTATGTTTTGAACCATTCCTGTGACACTAGTTATAGATTCCGATGCTTCACTTCAGGTTTACTGTATCCCTCTGACCTTCTTATTGACGATCAAACACAGAAAATTGATCGGAATTAAATACAAAAGGCACAATGCCGACTCAAGTACAAGAAGACTGGCTCTTCTTACTGTCTATGATTTGAACCATTCCTATGACACTAGTTATAGATCCGATGCTTCAATTCAGGTTTACTGTATCCAACTGACCTTCTTATTGACGATGAAACACAGAAATTGCATCGGAATTATATACAAAAGGCACAATGCCGACCTAAGTACAAGAAGACTGACTCTTCTTACTGTCTATGTTTTGAACCATTCCTGTGACACAAGTTATAGATTCCGATGCTTCACTTCAGTTTTACTGTATCCCTCTGATCTTCTTATTGACGTTGAAACACAGAAATTGCATCGGAATTAAATACATAAGGTACAATGCCGACTCAAGTACAAGACGTCCGGCTCTTCTTACTGTCTATGTTTTGAACCTCTCCTGTGACACCGGTTTTAGATTCCGGGGCTTCACTTCAGGTTTACTGTATTCCTTGGACCATCTTATTGACGACGAACACAGAAATTGCATCGGAATTAAATAGAAAATGCACAACGCCGACATAAGTACAAGAAACCTAACTCTTTTTCTGTCTATGTTTTGAACCATTCCTGTGACACTAGTTAAAGATTCCGATGCTTCACTTCAGGTTTACTGTATGCAGCTGACCTTCTTATTGACGATGAAACACAGAAATTACATCAAAATTAAATACAAAAGGCACAAAACCTACATAAGTACAAGATGTCTGACTCATTCTACTGTCTATGTGGTTCGAACCATTCCTGTGACAATAGTTATGGATTCCGATGCTGCACTTCAGGTTTACTGTATCCCTCTGATCGTCTTATTAACGATGAAACACAGAAATTGCATCGGAATTAAATACAAAAGGCCCAATGCCGACTTAAGTACAAGAAGACTGACTCTACTTACTGACTATGTTTGAACATTTCCTGTGAGACCAGTATTAGATTCCGATGCTTCACTATATGTTTACTGTTTCCCATGGACCTTCTTATTGACGATGAAACACAGAAATTGCATCGGAATTAAATACAAAAGGCACCATGATGACTTAAGTACAAGAAGACTGACTCTTCATACTGACTATGTTTTGAACCATTCCTGTGACACTAGTTGTAGATTCCGATGCCTCACTTCAGGTTTACTGTATCCCTTTGACCTTCTTATTGATGATGAAACACAGAAATTGCATCGCAATGAAATACAAAAGGCACAATGCCGACTTAAGTACAAGAAGACTGACTCTTCCTACTGTCTATGTTTTGAACCTTTCCTGTGGCACTAGTTATAGATTCCGATGCCTCACCTCAGGTTTACTGTATCCCTTGGACCTTCTTATTGACGACGAGACACAGAAATTGCATCAGAATTAAATGCAATAGGCACAATGTCGACTTAAGAACAAGAAGACTGACTCTTCTTACCGTCTATGATTTCATACATTCCTTTGACACTAGTTATAGATTCCGATGCTTCACTTCAGTTTTACTGTATCCCTCTGACCTTGTAATTGACGATGAAACACAGAAATTGCATAGGAATTAAATACAAAAGGCACAATGCCGACTCAAGTACTAGAAGACTGACTCTTCTTACTGTCTATGTTTTGAACCATTCCTGTGAAACTAGTTATAGATTACGATGTTTCACTTCAGGTTTACTGTATCCCTCTGACCGTTGTATTGACGATGAAACACAGAAATTGCATCGGACTTAAATACAAAAGGCACAATGCCGACTCAAGTGCAAGGAGATTGACTCGTCTTACCGTTTATGTTTTGAACCATTCCTGTGACACTAGTTATAGATTCCGATGCTTCACTTCAGGTTTACTGTATCCCACCGATCGTCGTAGTGACGATGAAACACAGAAATTGCATCGGAATTAAATACAAAAGGCACAATGCCGACTTATGTACAAGAAGACTGACTCTTGTTACTGTCTATGTTTTGAACCATTCCTGTGATACTAGTTATAGATTCCGATGTTTCACTTCAGGTTTACTGTATCCCTCTGACCGCCTTACTGACGAGGAAACACAGAAATTGCATCGGAATTAAAGACAAAAGGCACAATGCCGACTTAAGTACAAGAAGACTGACTCTGCTTACTGACTATGTTTGAACATTTCCTGTGAGACCAGTATTAGCTTCCGATGCTTCACTATATGTTTACTGTTTCCCATGGACCTTCTTATTGACGATGAAACACAGAAATTGCATCGGAATTAAATACAAAAGGCACCTTGCCGACTTAAGTACAAGAAGTCTGACTCTTCATACTGACTATGTTTGAACCATTCCTGTGACACTAGTAATAGATTCCGATGCCTCACTTCAGGTTTACTGTATCCCTTGGACCTTCTTATTGATGATGCAACACAGAAATTGCATCGCAATTAAATACAAAAGGCACAATGCCGACTTAAGTACAAGAAGAGTGACTATTCCTACTGTCTATGTTTTGAACCATTCCTGTGACACTAGTTATAGATTCCGATGCTTCACTTCAGGTTTACTGTATCCAGCTGACCTTCTTATTGGCGATGAAACACAGAAATTGCATCGGAATTAAATACAAAAGGCACAATGCCGACTTAAGTACAAGAAGACTGACTCTTCTTACGGTCTATGATTTCATACATTCCTTTGACACTAGTTATAGATTCCGATGCTTCACTTCAGTTTTACTGTATCCCTCTGACCTTGTAATTGACGATGAAACACAGAAATTGCATAGGAATTAAATACAAAAGGCACAATGCCGACTCAAGTACTAGAAGACTGACTCTTCTTACTGTCTATGTTTTGAACCATTCCTGTGAAACTAGTTATAGATTCCGATGTTTCACTTCAGGTTTACTGTATCCCTCTGACCGTTGTATTGACGATGAAACACAGAAATTGCATCGGACTTAAATACAAAAGGCACAATGCCGACTCAGGTACAAGAAGTCTGGCTCTTCTTACTGTCTATGTTTTGAACCTTTCCTTTGAGACCGGTTTAGATTCCGATGGTTCACTTCGGGTTTACTGTATCCCTGGGACCTTCTCATTGACGACAAAACACGGAAATTGCATCGGAATTAAATAGAAAAAGCACAATGCCGACTTACGTACAAGAAAAAGGACTCTTCTGAATATCTATGGTTTGAACCATTCCTGTGACACTAGTTATAGATTCCGATGCTTCACTTCGGGTTTACTGTATCCAGCTGACCTTCTTATTGACGATGAAACACAGAAATAGCATCGGAATTAAATACAAAAGGCACAATGCCGACTTAAGTGCAAGAAGACTGACTCTTCATACTGACTATGTTTTGAACCATTCCTGTGACACTAGTTATAGATTCCGATGCTGCACTTCAGGTTTACTGTATCTCTTGGACCTTCTTATTGACGACGAGACACAGAAATTGCATCGGAATTAAATACAAAAGGCACAATGACGACTTAAGTACAAGAAGACTGACTCTTCCTACCGTCTATGATTTGAACCACTCCTGAGACACTAGTGTTGGATTCCGATGCTTCACTTCAGGTTTACTGTATACCTCTGACCTTCTTATTGAAGATGAAACACAGAAATTGCATCGGAATTAAATACAAAAGGCCCAATGCCGACTCAAGTACAAGAAGTCCGGCTCTTCTTACTGTCTATGTTTTGAACCTCTCCTGTGACACTGGTTTTAGATTCCGATGCTTCACTTCAGGTTTACTGTATTCCTTGGACCTTCTTATTGACGACGAACACAGAAATTGCATCGGAATTAAATAGAAAATGCACAACGCCGACATAAGTACAAGAAAAAAGACTCTTCTTAATATCTATGTTTTGAACCATTCCTGTTACACTAGTTATAGATTCCGATGCTTCACTTCAGGTTCACTGTATCCCTCTGACCTTCTTATTGACGATCAAACACAGAAAATTGATCGGAATTAAATACAAAAGGCACAATGCCGACTCAAGTACAAGAAGACTAGCTCTTCTTACTGTCTATGATTTGAACCATTCCTATGACACTAGTTATAGATTCTGGTGCTTCACTTCAGGTTTACTGTATCCAGCTGACCTTCTTATTGACGATGAAATACAGAAATTACATCAAAATTAAATACAAAAGGCACAATGCCGACATAAGTACAAGATGTCTGACTCATTCTACTGTCTATGTTTTGGACCATTCCTGTGACAATAGTTATAGATTCCGATGCTGCACCTCAGGTTTACTGTATCCCTCTGACCGTCTTATTAACGATGAAACACAGAAATAGCATCGGAATTAAATACAAAAGGCACAATGCCGACTCAAGTACAAGACGACTGACTCTTCTTCCTGTCTATGTTTCGAATCATTCCTGTGACACTAGTCATAGATTCCGATGCTTCACTACAGTTTTACTGTATCCCTGTGACCCTCTTATTGACGATGAAACACAGAAATTGCATCGGAATAAATACAAAAGGCACAATGCCGACTTAAGTGCAAGAAGACTGACTCTTCTTACTGTCTATGTTTTGAACCATTCCTGTGACACTAGTTATAGATTCCGATGCTTCACTTCAGGTTTACTGTATCCCACCGACCGTCGTACTGACGATGAAACACAGAAATTGCATCGGAATCAAATACAAAAGGCACAATGCCGACTTAAGTACAAGAAGACTGACTCTTCTTACTGTCTATGTTTTGAACCATTCCTGTGACACTAGTTATAGACTCCGATGTTTCACTTCAGGTTTACTGTATCCCTCTGACCGTCGTACTGACGATGAAACACAGAAATTGCATCGGAATTAAATAGAAAAGGCACAATGCCGACTTAAGTACCAGAAGACTGACTCTACTTACTGACTGTGTTTGAACATTTCCTGTGAGACCAGTATTAGATTCCGATGCTTCACTATATGTTTACTGTTTCCCATGGACCTTCTTATTGACGATGAAAAACAGAAATTGCATCGGAATTAAATACAAAAGGCACCATGCCGAATTAAGTACAAGAAGACTGACTCTTCATACTGACTATGTTTTGAACCATTCCTGTGACACTAGTTATAGATTCCGATTTCGCACTTCAGGTTTACTGTATCCCTTGGACCTTCTTATTGACGACGAGACACAGAAATTGCATCGGAATTAAATACAAAAGGCACAATGACGACTTAAGTACAAGAAGACGGACTCTTCCTACCGTCTATGATTTGAACCACTCCTGAGACACTAGTGTTGGATTCCGATGCTTCACTTCAGGTTTACTGTATACCTCTGACCTTCTTATTGAAGATGAAACACAGAAAGTGCATCGGAATTAAATACAAAAGGCCCAATGCCGACTCAAGTACAAGAAGTCCGGCACTTCTTACTGTCTATGTTTTGAACCTCTCCTGTGACACTGGTTTTAGATTCCGATGCTTCACTTCAGGTTTACTGTATTCCTTGGACCTTCTTATTGACGACGAGCACAGAAATTGCATCGGAATTAAATAGAAAATGCACAACGCCGACATAAGTACAAGAAAAAAGACTCTTCTTAATATCTATGTTTTGAACCATTCCTGTTACACTAGCTATAGATTCCGATGCTTCACTTCAGGTTTACTGTATCCAGCTGACCATCTTATTGGCGATGAAGCACAGAAATTGCATCGGAATTAAATGTAAATGGCACAATGCCGACTTAAGTACATGAAGACTAACTCTTCTTACTGTCTATGTTTTCATACATTCCTGTGACACTAGTTATAGATTCCGATGCTTCACTTCAGTTTTACTGTATCCCTCTGACCTTCTAATTGACGATGAAACACAGAAATTGCATCGGAATTAAATACAAAAGGCACAATGCCGACTCAAGTACTAGAAGACTGACTCTTCTTACTGTCTATGTTTTGAACCATTCCTGTGACACTAGTTATGGATTCCGATGCTTCACTTCAGGTTTACTGTATCCCTCTGACCGTCGTATTGACGATGAAACACAGAAATTGCATCGGAATTAAATACAAAAGGCACAATGCCGACTCAAGTACAAGAAGACTGGCTCTTCTTCCTGACTATGTCTTAAACCATTCCTGTGACACTAGTTATGGCTTCCGATGCTTCTCTTCAGGTTTACATGTTTCCAGCTGACCTTCTTATTGACGATGAAACACAGAAATTGCATCGGAATTAAATACAAAATGTACAATGCCGACTCAAGTACAAGAGGTCCGGCTCTTCTTACTGTCTATGTTTTGAACCTCTCCTGTGACACGTGTTTTAGATTCCGGGGCTTCACTTCAGGTTTACTGTATTCCTTGGACGTTCTTATTGACGACGATCACAGAAATTGCATCGGAATTAAATAGAAAATGCACAACGCCGACAGAAGTACAAGAAAACTAACTCTTTTTCCTGTCTATGTTTTGAACCATTCCTGTGACACTAGTTAAAGATTCCGATGCTTCACTTCAGGTTTACTGCATCCAGCTGACCTTCTTATTGACGATGTAATACAGAAATTACATCAAAATTAAATACAAAAGGCAATTTGCCGACATAAGTACAAATTGTCTGACTCGTTCTACTGTCTATGTTTTGAACCATTCCTGTGACAATAGTTATAGATTCCGATGCTGCACTTCAGGTTTACTGTATCCCTCTGACCGTCTTATTAACAATGAAACACAGAAATTGCATCGGAATTAAATACAAAAGGCACAATGCCGACAAAGGTACAAGAAGTCTGGCTCTTCTTACTGTCTATGTTTTGAACCTTTCCTGTGAGACCGGTTTAGATTCCGATGCTTCACTTCGGGTTAACTGTATCCCTGGGACCTTATTATTGACGAAGAAACACAGAAATTGCATCGGAATTAAATAGAAAAAGCACAATGTCGACTTAAGTACAAGAAGACTGAATCTTCTTACTGCCTATGTTATGAACCATTCCTGTGACACTACTTATAGATTCCGATGCTTCACATCAGTTTTACTGTATCCCTTTCACCTTCTTATTGAAGATGAAACACAGAAATTGCATCGGAATTAAATACAAAAGGCACAATGCCGAGTCAAGTACAAGAAGACTGACTCTTCTTCCTGTCTATGTTTTGAACTATTCCTCTGACACTAGTCATAGATTCAGATGCTTCACTACAGTTTTACTGTATCCCTGTGACCTTCTGATTGACGGTGAAACACAGATATTGCATCGGAATTAAATACAAAAGGCACAATGCCGACTTAAGTGCAAGAAGACTGACTCTTCTTACTGTCTATGTTTTGAACCATTCCTGTGACATTAGTTATGTATTCAGATGCTTCACTTCAGGTTTACTGTATCCCACCGACCGTCGTACTGACGATGAAACACGGAAATTGCATCGGAATTAATTACAAAAGGCACAATGCCGACATAAGTACAAGAAGACTGACTCTTCTTACTGTCTATGTTTTGAACCATTCCTGTGACACTAGATATAGACTCTGATGTTTCACTTCAGGTTTACTGTATCCCTCTGACCGTCGTACTGACGATGAAACACAGAAATTGCATCGGAATTAAATAGAAAAAACACAATGCCGACTTAAGTACAAGAAGACTGACTCTGCTTACTGACTATGTTTGAACATTTCCTGTGAGACCAGTATTAGATTCTGATGCTTCACTATATGTTTACTGTTTCCCATGGACCTTCTTATTGACGATGAAAAACAGAAATTCCATCGGAATTAAATACAAAAGGCACCATGCCGACTTAAGTACAAGAAGACTGACTCTTCATACTGACTATGCTTTGAACCAATCCTGTGACACTAGTTATAGATTCCGATGCCTCACTTCAGGTTTACTGTATCCCTTGGACCTTCTTATTGATGATGAAACACAGAAATTGCATCGCAATTAAATACAAAATGCACAATGTCGACTTAAGTACAAGAAGACTGACTCTTCCTACTGTCTATGTTTTGAAACAATCTTGTGACACTAGTTATAGATTCCGATGCTTCACTTCAGGTTTACTGTATCCCTTGGACCTTCTTATTGACGACGAGACACAGAAATTGCATCGGAATTTAATACAAAGGAACAATGACGACTTAAGTACAAGAAGACTGACTCTTCCTACCGTCTATGATTTGAACCACTCCTGAGACACTAGTGTTGGATTCCGATGTTTCACTTCAGGTTACTGTATACCTCTGACCTTCTTATTAAAGATAAAACACAGAAATTGCATCGGAATTAAATACAAAAGACACAATGCCGACTCAAGGACAAGAAGTCCGGCTCTTCTTGCTGTCTATGGATTGAACCTCTCCTGTGACACCGGTTTTTGATTCCGATGCTTCACTTCAGGTTTACTGTATTCCTTGGACCTTCTTATTGACGACGAACACAGAAATTGCATCGGAATTAAATAGAAAATGCACAACGCCGACATAAGTACAAGATAAAAGACTCTTCTTAATATCTATGTTTTGAACCATTCCTGTGACACTAGTTATAGATTCCGATGCTTCACTTCAGGTTTACTGTATCCAGCTGACCTTCTTATTGGCGATGAAACACAGGAATTGCATCGGAATTAAATACAAAAGGCACAATGCCGACTTAAGTACAAGAAGACTGACTCTTATTACTGTCTATGCTTTCATACATTCCTGTGACACTAGTTATAGATTCCGATGCTACACTTCAGTTTTACTGTATCCCTCGTACCTTCTAATTGACGATGAAACACAGAAATTGCATCGGAATTAAATACAAAAGGCACAATGCCGACTCAAGTACCTGAAAACTGACTCTTCTTACTGTCTATGATTTGAAACTTTCCTGTGAGACCGGTTTTAGAGTCCGATGGTTCACTTCAGGTTTACTGTATCCCTTGGGCATTCTTATTGACGACGTACACAGAAATTGCATCGGAATTAAATAGAAAATGCACAATGCCGACTTCAGTACAAGATAACTGACACTTTTTCCTGTCTATGGTTTGAACCATTCCTGTGCCACTAGTTATAGATTCCGATGCTTCACTTCAGGTTTACTGTTTCCGGCTGACCTTCTTATTGACGATGAAACACAGAAATTGCATCGGAATTAAATTCAAAAGGCACAATGCCGACTTAAGTACAAGAAGACTGAATCTTCTTACTGACTACGTTATGAACCATTCCTGTGACACTAGTTATAGAATCCGATGCTTCACTCCAGTTTTACTGTATCCCACTCACCTTCTTACTAAAGATGAAACACAGAAATTGCATCGGAATTAAATAGAAAAGGCACAATGCCGACTTAAGTACAAGAAGACGGACTCTTCTTACTGACTATGTTTGAACATTTCCTGTGAGACCAGTATTATATTCCGATGCTTCTCTATATGTTTACTGTATCACATGGACCTTCTTATTGACGATGAAACACAGAGATTGCATCGTAATTAAATACAAAAGGCACCATGCCGACTTAAGTACAAGAGGACTGACTCTTCATACTGACTATGTTTTGAACCATTCCTGTGACACTAGTTATAGATTCCGATGCCTCACTTCAGGTTTACTGTATGTCTTGGACCTTCTTATTGATGATGAAACACAGAAATTGCATCGCAATTAAATACAAAAGGCATAATGCCGACTTAAGTACAAGAAGACTGACTCATCCTACTGTCTATGTTTTGAAACAATCTTGTGACACTAGTTATAGATTCCGATGCTTCACTTCAGGTTTACTGTATCCCTTGGACCTTCTTATTGACGACGAGACACAGAAATTGCATCGGAATTTAATACAAAAGGCACAATGACGACTTAAGTACAAGAAGACTGACTCTTCCTACCGTCTATGATTTGAACCACTCCTGAGACACTAGTGTTGGATTCCGATGCTTCACTTCAGGTTACTGTATACCTCTGACCTTCTTATTAAAGATAAAACACAGAAATTGCATCGGAATTAAATACAAAAGACACAATGCCGGCTTAAGTACAAGAAGTCTGACTCTTCTTACTGTCTATGTTTTGAACCATTCCTGTGACACTAGTTATAGATTCCGATGCTTCACTTCAGGTTTACTGTATCCCACCGACCGTCGTACTGACGATGAAACACGGAAATTGCATCGGAATTAAATACAAAAGGCACAATGCCGACTTAAGTACAAGAAGACTGACTCTTCTTACTGTCTATGTTTTGAACCATTCCTGTGACACTAGTTATAGACTCCGATGTTTCACTTCAGGTTTACTGTATCCCTCTGACCGTCGTACTGACGATGAAACACAGAAATTGCATCGGAATTAAATAGAAAAAACACAATGCCGACTTAAGTACAAGAAGACTGACTCTACTTACTGACTATGTTTGAACATTTCCTCTGAGACCACTATTAGATTCTGATGCTTCACTATATGTGTGGTGTCACCGCCAGACACCACACTTGCTAGGTGGTAGCTTAAATCGGCCGCGGTCCATGTAGTACATGTCGGACCCGCGTGTCGCCACTGTGTACTTGCAGACCTAGCGCCACCACCAAGGCAGGTCTCGTGATACGAGAGAGCACTCGCCCCAGTTGTACGAGAACCTAGCTACTCGCCCCAGTTGTACGAGAACCTAGCTACCGCCCCAGTTGTACGAGAATCTAGCTACCGCCCAGTTGTACGAGAACCTAGCTACCGACCAGATGTACGAAGCCTTTCTCTCTCATTAGCCGAGAAACAGAATAGCCATCAGCTAAGTTAAGGGCTATGAACTAGCAAGGCGCCATTTGTATCACTTCCTATAGCTTACTAGTATTCAAGAGAGATGTATTCCAAGGACTAATAAAAAGATAAGTAATAAGCATCTACATACTTTTCTTCTTATTCATTTATAAGTTCTCATGTTCCAGACTTCACGCCCGTCTGCATTAGCCGTGCGTGCCCTATCGGCTACAGCGTTAGTCTAGAGTTCATTTTCAGCCATCTCAACTTCACGGTGTCGGCCCAGCTACCGACACAACATTTATTGGCGACGAGCAAAAGAGTTTGTATTAATTCGTTTACAACATTGGCGACGATTTAAAGTGTTCTGATTGCTTACATTTAATTGTATCATGGCTTCGCCACATTCTCCAGATGTACTGTCCGAATTTTATCGCTTGCAGAATCAGCAGACGCAGGCGTTACTGGATGCCCTTGGACAGCTCGTCCAGGGTCAACGTACCATTCCAACCGATGCGGCCGCCGCCGCTTCTTCGCTACCGCTGCCACTAAACGCTGTTGCACCTCCCTTTCGACCATACGTGGCAGCCGATGAGACGTGGCAAGAGTGGTCTCGCCAGTTCACTTTTCACCTCGCTGCCTACAGAATTCAAGGTAATGAGCGGCAGCCGTTTTTGCTTTCTTGTGTCGGTGTGTCCACATACCGTGTGATAGTGAAATTGTTTCCCCGACGAGACGTAGCAACTCTGTCCTACGAGGAAATTTTGTCTGCATTAGATGCCTATTTCAAAGAAACAGTTAATGTGGTTGCAAAACGGTATACGTTTTTTCGTACAAAACGTACGGCCGGTCAAACTAATAGGGAGTGGGTAGCAACATTGCAAGGACTTACTAGGGACTGTGCCTTTGAATGTGACTGTGGTCTTTCTTATTCAGATACAATGGTGCGTGATGCAATTGCACAGAACGTTTCTGATGTTCGCATACGGGAGCAAATTTTGAAACTAGTTAATCCCTCCCTTCAACAAGTAATAGACATATTGGATAGACAGGACACACTTGACTGTGCTCAGGAATCTTTTGAAACTTCGCCAGCCGTGTGTAACATTAACCGGCCCGCTGGACGCGCTGCGCGGCCCGGTAACCGGGCCTTGCGCACGTCGACACAGCGACCGCCGCGTGCTAAGCCAGGTGTGCCGCGCCAGCCCACAAATGCAGTGAAATCATGCCCGCGGTGTGCTACTAGACATTCGCGTGAACATTGCCCGTCACGCCAAGCTATTTGCTTTTTCTGCAATAAGAAAGGACATGTTCAAAGTGTTTGCCAGAAAAAGCTCAGATCAGACGATCACAATCATTCCAGGCCCTTTGCTTCGCGCCGGAATCGAACCAAGGACACTCAGGCTCGTGGACCTTCGCCTATGGACATTCATGTCGTTAATTCCACTTCGTCCAGTGACACTTTCTCTAACAGTAACTGTGTTCGTCCCACAAAAACTGTGCGTCGACGTCGCCGGAAATCACGTCAATTAGCAAGTGATTCTGTACCAGTGTCTATTCAAATTGCACAAAACAGTCGCTCTTGTCGTCAGCAGGACAATAAACTTTTTGTGGACTTAGACTTTGAAGGCAAAGTGATACCATTCCAGCTCAATACAGGAGCTGCAGTTTCATTGCTCAATCATGACACGTACAAACAACTGGGCAAACCTCCGTTGCGTTCCGCAAATGTTAAGCTAACTACATATTCCGGACAGACAATTCCTGTGTTAGGACAGTGCAGCCTTCTTGCAACATACAAGGGACAAACAAAACTTGTGTCATTTTACGTTCTTCGTTCTTCTTCTGCAGTGAATTTGTTTGGTCTAGATTTATTTAAGTTGTTTAACATGTCTATTGTAAATCAGGTCCTCTCAGTGAATCAAACTGTGCCTACAGACAGTGTTTCTCGGCTATGTGACGAATTTGCAGACATTTTTGCACCGGGCTTAGGTTGCGCTAAAAACTATGAAGCACATTTAGAACTGAAGGTAAACGCGCAACCGAAATTTTTCAGAGCGCGCAATGTTCCCCACGCATTGCGTCAGGAGGTCGCAAGAACATTGAACAATGTAGAATCACAAGGTGTGAGTGAATGTGCGCAATGCCTCTTCTCTTTCAGCTCCGCTTCATCGCTTACGCCGTACAGGTGTTCCGTTCGTCTGGACGACGGAATGCGAACGCGCCTTTCGCCAGTTGAAATCGGCGTTGCTTTCTAATACTTGCCTTACGCCATTCGATCCCCAGAAACCCCTTTTGTTGATGCTATCTGCGTCGGATTTCGGGATCGGTGCTGTGCTTGCGCACAAAGTTGGCTCCCATGATCGCCCTATTGCCTTTGCGTCCAAATTGCTCTCGTGTGCGCAACGAAATTATTCACAGATAGAGAAAGAAGCTTTGGCTCTCGTGTTTGGTGTTACTAAGTTCCATGATTTCTTGTCTGGTCGTCACTTTACCATCATCACAGACCACAAACCTTTGACATCGCTTTTTCATCCGACCAAGCCTGTACCTCCACGTACAGCGCAGAAATTCATTCGCTGGTCTATTTTCCTCTCGCAGTACCGCTACGATATCTTGTATCGGTCCACTGCTAAGCACGGAAACGCCGATGCGTTGTCCCGTTTGCCTGTTGCTGAGGATAAAGCATTCGATTCTTCCGAACTTGCTTGCATGTTCATTGATTCGGAAACCGATGAAGTGGTCGAATCGTTTCCGATTGATTTTCGTCGTGTCGCTACAGCCACAGCTGCTGACCCTGTCCTTGCTACTGTTTTACGTTTTGTTGCTACGCAATGGCCTTTGTCAAAGTCTCGGATCGAGGATCCGTTGGTTCGCCGATTTTTTGCTCACAAGGAGAGACTTTTTGTTCGACGTGGTGTTTTGTTGTTGCGTTCTGATAATGATCAGTCCAGAGTCGTGGTCCCACGTTCGTTACAGTCCTCTGTTTTACGGCTTCTTCACCAAGGACATTGGGGTATAGTGCGAACGAAACAACTTGCTCGTCAGCACTGTACTTGGTTCGGAATCGATGCTGCGATTACGAATATGTGTTCTTCGTGCCCGGCGTGTGCCGAACAACAGTCCGCACCGCCGCGGAAAGTCTTTGCGTGGCCAAAAGCCACTTCCCCTTGGCAACGCTTGCACATTGATTTTGCTGGTCCATTCTGGAATGCTCGATGGTTGGTTCTGGTCGACGCCTTCAGTAATTTTCCTTTTGTTGTCCGGATGTCTTCCACGACGTCCTCCGCCACCATACAAGCGTTGTCTGCTATCTTTTGCATTGAAGGTCTTCCGCAGACTATTGTTTCCGACAATGGCCCACAATTCATGTCCGCAGAATTTCAGTCATTCTGCCAGGCCAATGGTATTCAACATCTGACATCCGCGCCGTTTTCGCCTCAGTCCAACGGTGCCGCTGAACGATTGGTCCGGACTTTCAAGTCACAGATGTTGAAATTGAAAGAGTCGCATTCTCGGGAGGACGCATTGTTGCTCTTTTTGTCTTCGTATCGCTCTCAGCCCCGAGATGGTCGCTCGCCGGCTGAGTTGCTCCACGGTCGTCCTCATCGCACCTTGATGTCTTTGCTGCATCCGCCGCATCAGGTTCCTGTGCAGCGGCAGACTCCTGCTTTTGCTCCAGGCGACGTTGTATTTTATCGCAACTATCGAGGTTCACGGCGTTGGCTCGCAGGGCGCATTCTTCGCTGCCTCGGCCGCGCGATGTATTTGGTTTTGGGGGCCTCTGGTGAGGTGCGTAGGCATCTCAATCAGCTGCGCCTCTGTCGTCGCTCGGGTTCTGCCGCTCCCCGTCTGCTTTCAGCGACGGTGCCGTCCGGTCAGCGCCCTGGGGACCCATCTACTGGCTCGCCTCATCCCCAGGTGTTACCGACGATGCCTTCCATTTTGCCCCATGGCGACGCGCCGCCGCCGCCGCAGCAGCAGCAGCCGCCGCCGCCGCCGCTTGTTCTCTCGCCGGCGCCGCCCGCGTTCGACGCTTCGTTGCAGCCGCCAAGCGCCTCCCAGGGTCACGCGCCGCCGATCGCTTCCCGTGACCAGCTGTCCTCCGCCATGGAACTCCCGCCCGCTCCGGACCACATGACGTCATCGCACGTCGGCTACCCCGACGCAATGGAAATTGATCCTTCGGTCCCTCCTGTCTCTTTACGGGCGCATACACCGCATGTTGACGTGCACCCTGGACTAGTTTTTCAGGCGTTTCCTAGCTCCCCTCGGACCGCATGGCCGGGTGCGGGTGGCACAGCCTCGCCTGTTGTTAGGCTCCCCACCTCATCGCATACGTCAACATGTGGTCCTCCCCACGGCGGGCGGAAGCCTTCTCACACGACCGTTCGCCGATTTGCGGGGGAGGAATGTGGTGTCACCGCCAGACACCACACTTGCTAGGTGGTAGCTTAAATCGGCCGCGGTCCATGTAGTACATGTCGGACCCGCGTGTCGCCACTGTGTACTCGCAGACCTAGCGCCACCACCAAGGCAGGTCTCGTGATACGAGAGAGCACTCGCCCCAGTTGTACGAGAACCTAGCTACTCGCCCCAGTTGTACGAGAACCTAGCTACCGCCCCAGTTGTACGAGAATCTAGCTACCGCCCAGTTGTACGAGAACCTAGCTACCGACCAGATGTACGAAGCCTTTCTCTCTCATTAGCCGAGAGACAGAATAGCCATCAGCTAAGTTAAGGGCTATGAACTAGCAAGGCGCCATTTGTATCACTTCCTATAGCTTACGAGTATTCAAAAGAGATGTATTCCAAGGACTAATAAAAAGATAAGTAATAAGCATCTACATACTTTTCTTCTTATTCATTTATAAGTTCTCATGTTCCAGACTTCACGCCCGTCTGCATTAGCCGTGCGTGCCCTATCGGCTACAGCGTTAGTCTAGAGTTCATTTTCAGCCATCTCAACTTCACGGTGTCGGCCCAGCTACCGACACAACAATATGTTTACTGTTTCCCATGGACCTTCTTATTGACGATGAAAAACAGAAATTGCATCGGAATTAAATACAAAAGGCACCATGCCGACTTAAGTACAAGAAGACTGACTCATCATACTGACTATGCTTTCAACCATTCCTGTGACACTAGTTATAGATTCCGATGCCTCACTTCAGGTTTACTGTATCCCTTGGACCTTCTTATTAAAGATAAAACACAGAAATTGCATCGGAATTAAATACAAAAGACACAATGCCGACTCAAGGACAAGAAGTCCGGCTCTTCTTACTGCCTATGGTTTGAACCTCTCCTGTGACACCGGTTTTAGATTCCGATGCTTCACTTCAGGTTTACTGTATTCCTTGGACCTTCTTATTGACGACGAACACAGAAATTGCATCGGAATTAAATAGAAAATGCACAACGCCGACATAAGTACAAGATAAAAGACTCTTCTTAATATCTATGTTTTGAACCATTCCTGTGACACTAGTTATAGATTCCGATGCTTCGCTTCAGGTTTACTGTATCCAGCTGACCTTCTTATTGGCGATGAAACACAGGAATTGCATCGGAATTAAATACAAAAGGCATAATGCCGACTTAAGTACAAGAAGACTGACACTTCTTACTGTCTATGCTTTCATACATTCCTGTGACACTAGTTATAGATTCCGATGCTTCACTTCAGTTTTACTGTATCCCTCTGACCTTCTAATTGACGATGAAACACAGAAATTGCATCGGAATTAAATACAAAAGGCACAATGCCGACTCAAGTACTAGAAGACTGACTCTTCTTACTGTCTATGTTTTGACCCATTCCTGTGACACTAGTTATATATTCCGATGCTTCACTTCAGGTTTACTGTATTCCTCTCACCGTCGTATTGACGATAAAACACAGAAATTGCATCGGAATTAAATACAAAATGCACAATGCCCACTCAAGTACAAGAAAACTGACTCTTCTTACTGTCTATGGTTTGAAACTTTCCTGTGAGACCGGTTTTAGATTCCGATGGTTCACTTCAGGTTTACTGTATCCCTTGGGCATTCTTATTGACGACGTACACAGAAATTGCATCGGAACTAAATAGAAAATGCACAATGCCGACTTCAGTACGAGATAACTGACACTTTTTCCTGTCTATGGTTTGAACCATTCCTGTGCCACTAGTTAAAGATTCCGATGCTTCACTTCAGGTTTACTGTTTCCAGCTGACCTTCTTATTGACGATGAAACACAGAAATTGCATCGGAATTAAATTCAAAAGGCACAATGCCGACTTAAGTACAAGAAGACTGAATCTTCTTACTGTCTACGTTATGAACCATTCCTGTGACACTAGTTATAGAATCCGATGCTTCACTCCAGTTTTACTGTATCCCTCTCACCTTCTTACTGAAGATGAAACACAGAAATTGCATCGGAATTAAATACAAAAGGCACAATGCCGGCTTAAGTACAAGAAGACTGACTCTTCTTACTGTCTATGTTTTGAACCATTCCTGTGACACTAGTTTTAGATTCCGATGCTTCACTTCAGGTTTACTGTATCCCACCGACCGTCGTACTGACGATGAAGCACAGAAATTGCATCAGAATTAAATACAAAAGGCACAATGCCGGCTTAAGTACAAGAGGACTGACTCTTCATACTGACTATGTTTTGAACCATTCCTGTGACACTCGTTATAGATTCCGATGCCTCACTTCAGGTTTACTGTATGTCTTGGACCTTCTTATTGATGATGAAACACAGAAATTGCATCGCAATTAAATACAAATGGCACAATACCGACTTAAGTACAAGAAGACTGACTCTACCTACTGTCTATGCTTTGAACCATTCCTGTGACACTAGTTATAGATTCCGATGCTTCACATCAGGTTTACTGTATCCCTCTGACCTTCTTATTGACGATGAAACACAGAAATTGCATCGGAATTAAATACAAAAGGCACAATGCCGACTCAAGTACAAGAAGACTGGCTCTTCTTCCTGTCTATGTTTAGAACCATTCCTGTGACACTAGATATGGATTCCGATGCATCTCTTCAGGTTTACTGTTTCCAGCTGACCTTCTTATTGACGATGAAACACAGAAATTGCATCGGAATTAAATACAAAAGGCACAATGCCGACTCAAGTACAAGAAGATTGACTCTTCTTTCAGTTTATGTTTTGAACCATTCCTGTGACACTAGTTATAGATTCTGATGCTTCACTTCAGGTTTACTGTATCCCTTGGACGTTCTTATTGACGACGAACACAGAAATTGCATTGGAATTAAATAGAAAATGCACAATGACGACTTCAGTACAAGATAACTGACACTTTTTCCTGTCTATGATTTGAACCATTCCTGTGACACTAGTTATAGATACCGATGCCTCACTTCCGGTTTACTGTTTCCAGCTAACCTTCATATTGACGATGAAACACAGAAATTGCATCGGAATTAAATACAAAAGGCACAATGCCGACTTAAGTACAAGATGACTTAATCTTCTTACTGTCTATGTTATGAACCATTCCTGTGACACTAGTTATAGATTCCGATGCTTCACTTCAGTTTTACTGTATCCCTCTCACTTTCTTATTGAAGATGAAACACAGAAATTGCATCGGAATTAAATACAAAAGGGAACAATGCCGACTCAAGTACAAGAAGACTGACTCTTCTTCCTGTCTATGTTTTGAACCATTCCTGTGACACTAGTCATAGATTTCGATGCTTCACTACAGTTTTACTGTATCCCTGTGACTTTCTTATTGACGATGAAACACAGAAATTGCATCGGAATTAAATACAAAACGCACAATGCCGACTTAATTGCAGGAAGACTGACTCTTCTTACTGTCTATGTTTTGAACCATTCCTGTGACACTAGTTATAGATTCCGATGCTTTACTTCAGGTTTACTGTATCCCACCGACCGTCGTACTGATGATGAAACACAGAAATTGCATCGGAATTAAATACAAAAGGCACAATGCCGACTTAAGTACAAGAAAACTGACTCTTCTTACTGTCCATGTTTGAACCACTCCTGTGACACTAGTTATAGTTTCCGGTGCATCACTTCAGGTTTACTGTGCCCTCTGACCTCCTTATTGAAGATGAAGCAGAGAAATTGCATCGGAATTTAATACAAAAAGCACAATGCCGACTTAAGTACAAGAAGCTTGACTCTTTTTACTGTCTATGTTTTGAACCACTCCTGTGACACTAGTTATAGATTCCGATGCTTCACTTCAGATTTACTGTATCCCTCTGACCTTCTTATTGACGATGAAACTTAGAAATTGCATCGAAATCAAATACAAAAGTCACAATACCGACTCCAGTACAAGATGACTGCCTCTTCTTACTGTCTATGTTTTGAACCTTTCCTGTGAGACCAGTTTTAGATTCCGATGCTTAACTTCAGGTTTACTGTATCCCTTGGACCTTCTTATTGACGACGAAACACAGAAATTGCATCGGAATTAAATACAAAAGACACAATGCGGACTTAAGTAAAAGAAAACTGACTCTTCTTACTGTCTATGTTTGAACCATTCCTGTGACACTAGTTATAGATTCCGATGCCACACTTCAGGTTTACTGTATCCCTCTGACCTCCTTATTGACGATGAAACACAGAAATTGCATCAGAATTAAATACAAAAGGCACAATGCCGACTTAAGTACAAGAAAACTGACTCTTCTTACTGTTTATGTTATGAACCATTCCTGTGACACTAGTTATAGATTCCCATGCTTCACTTCAGGTTTACTGTATCCCTGTGACCTTCTTATTGACGATGAAACACAGAAATTGCTTCAGAATTATATACAAAAGGCACAATGCCGACTTAAGTACAAGAAGACTGACTCTTCCTACTGTCTATGTTTTGAACCATTCCTGTGACACGAGTTATAGATTCCGATGCTTCACTTTAGGTTCACTGTATCCCTCCGACCTTCTTATTGACGATGATACACAGAAATTGCATCGGAATTAAATACAAAAGGCACAATGCCAATTCAAGTACATGAAGACTGGCTCTTCTTACTGTCTATGCTCTGAACCATACCTGTGACACTAGTTAAAGATTCCGATTCTTCACTTCAGGTTTACTCTATCCCTCTGACCTCCTTATTGACGATGAAACACAAAAATTGCATCTTTATTAAATACAAAACGCACAATGTCGACTTAAGTACAGGAAGACTGACTCTTCTTATTGTCTCTGTTTTGAACCATTCCTGTGACACTAGTTATAGTTTCCGATGCTTCACTTCAGATTTACTGTATCCCTCTGACCTTCTTATTGACGATCAAACACAGAAATATCATCGGAATTAAATACAAAATGCACAATGCCGACTCAAGTACAAGAAGACTGGCTCTTCTTACTTCCTATGTTTCGAACCATTCCTGTGACACTAGTTATAGATTCCGATGCTTCACTTCAGGTTTACTGTATCCAGCCGACCTTTTTATTGACGATGAAACACAGAAATTGCATCGGAATTATATACAAAAGGCACAATGCCGACTTAAGTACAAGAAGACTGACTCTTCTTACTGTCTATGTTTTGAACCATTCCGGTGACACTAGTTATAGATTCCGATGTTTCACTTCAGGTTTACTGTATCCCTCTGATCGTCGTACTGACGATGAAACACAGAAATTGCATCGGAATTAAACAGAAAAGGCACAATGCCGACTTAAGTACAAGAAGACTGACTCTTCTTACTGACTGTGTTTGAACATTTCCTGTGAGACCAGTATTAGATTCCGATGCTCCACTATATGCTTACTGTATCCAATGGACCTTCTTATTGACGATGAAACACAGAAATTGCATCGTAACTAAATACAAAAGGCACCATGCCGACTTAAGTATAAGAAGACTGACTCCTCATACTGCCTATGTATTGAACCATTCCTGTGACACTAGTTATAGATTCCGATGCCTCACTTCAGGTTTACTGTATCTCTTGGACCTTCTTATTGACGATGAAACACAGAAATTGCATCGGAATTAAATACAAAAGGCACAATGCCGACTTAAGCACAAGAAGACTGACTCATTCTACTGTCTATGTTTTGAACCATACCTGTGAGACCGGTTTTGGATTCCGATGCTTCACATCAGGTTTACTGTATCCCTTGGACCTTCTTATTGACGACGAACACAGAAATTGCATCGGAATTAAATAGAAAATGCACAACGCCGACATAAGTACAAGAAAACTAACTCTTTTTCCTGTCTATGTTTTGAACCATTCCTGTGACACTAGTTAAAGATTCCGATGCTTCACTTCAGGTTTACTCTATCCAGCTGACCTTCTTATTGACGATGAAACACACAAATTACATCAAAATTAAATACAAAAGGCACAATGCCGACATAAGTACAAGAAGACTGACTCATTCTACTGTCTATGTTTGAACCATTCCTGTGACAATAGTTATAGATTCCGATGCTGCACTTCAGGTTTACTGTATCCCTCTGACCGTCTTATTAACGATGAAACACAGAAATTGCATCGGAATTAAATACAAAAGGCACAATGCCGACTCAGGTACAAGAAGTCTGGCTCTTCTTACTGTCTATGTTTTGAACCTTTCCTGTGAGACCGGTTTAGATTCCGATACTTCACTTCAGGTTTACTGTATCCCTGGGACCTTCTTATTGACGACGAAACACAGAAATTGCATCGGAATTAAAAAGAAAAGGCACAATGCCGACTTAAGCACAAGAGGAAGGACTCTTCTGAATATCTATGTTTTGAACCATTCCTGTGACACTAGTTATAGATTAAGATGCTTCACTTCAGGTTTACTGTATCCAGCTGACCTTCTTATTGACGATGAAACACAGAAATTGCATCGGAATTAAATACAAAAGGCACAATGCCGACTTAAGTACAAGAAGACTGACTCATTCTACGGTCTATGTTTTGAACCATTCCTGTGACAATGGTTATAGATTCCGATGCTGCACTTCAGGTTTACTGTATCCCTCTGACTGCCTTATTAACGATGAAACACAGAAATTGCATCGGAATTAAATAAAAAAGGCACAATGCCGACTCAGGTACAAGAAGTCTGGCTCTTCTTACTCTCTACGTTTTGAACCTTTCCTGTGAGACCGGTTTAGATTCCGATTCTTCACTTCAGGTTTACTGTATCCCTGGGACGTTCTTACTGACGACGAAACACAGAAATTGCATCGGAATTAAATAGAAAAGGCACAATGCCGACTTATGTACAAGAAAATGGACTCTTCGGAATATCTATGTTTGAACCATTCCTGTGACACTAGTTATAGATTAAGACGCTTCACTTCAGGTTTACTGTATCCAGCTGACCTCCTTATTGACGATGAAACACAGAAATTGCTTCGGAATCAAATACAAAAGGCACAATGCCGACTTAAGTACAAGAAGACTGACTCTTCTTACTGTCTATGTTTTGATACATTCCTGTGACAGTAGTTATAGATTCCGATGTTTCACTTCAGTTTTACTGTATCCCTGTGACACTCTTATTGACGATGAAACACAGAAATTGCATCGGAATTAAATACAAAAGGCACAATGCCGACTCAAGTACTAGAAGGCTGACTCTTCTTACTGTCTATGTTGTGAACCACTCCTGTGACACTAGTTATAGATTCCAATGCTTACTTGAGGTTTACTGTATCCCTCTGACCGTCGTATTGACGATGAAACACAGAAATTGCATCGGAATTAAATACAAAAGGAACAATGCCGACTCAAGTACAAGAAGACTGGCTCTTCTTCCTGTCTATGTTTTGAACCATTCCTATGAATTTAGTTATGGATTCCGATGCTTCTCTTCAGGTTTACTGTTTCCAGCTGACCTTCTTATTGACGATGAAACACAGAAATTGCATCCGAACTAAATACAAAAGGCACAATGCCGACTCAAGTACAAGAAGATTGACTCTTCTTACCGTTTATGTTTTGAACCATTCCTGTGACACTAGTTACAGATTCTGATGCTTCACTTCAGGTTTACTGTATCCCTGTGACCTTCTTATTGACGATGAAACACAGAAATTGCATCGGAATTAAATACAAAAGGCACAATGATGACTTAAGTACAAGAAAACTGACTCTTCTTTCTGTCTGTGCTTTGAACCATTCCTGTGACACTAGTTATAGATTCCGATGCTTCACTTCAGTTTTACTGTATCCCTTTCACCTTCTTATTGAAGATGAAACACAGAAATTGCATCGGAATTAAATACAAAAGCCACAATGCCGACTCAAGTACAAGAAGATTGACTCTTCTTCCTGTCTATGTTTTGAACCATTCCTGTGACACAAGTCATAGATTCCGATGCTTCACTTCAGTTTTACTGTATCCCAGTGACCTTCGTATTGACGATGAAACACAGAAATTGCATCGGAATTAAATACAAAAGGCAGAATGCCGACTTAAGTGCAAGAAGACTGACTCTTCTTACTGTCCATGTTTTGAACCATTCCTGTGACACTAGTTATAGATTCCGATGCTTCACTTCAGGTTTACTGTATCCCACCGACCGTCGTACGGACGATGAAACACAGAAATTGCATCGGAATTAAATACAAAAGGCACAATGCCGACTTAAGTACAAGAAGACTGACTCTTCTTACTGTCTATGTTTTGAACCATTCCTGTGACACTAGTTATAGATTCCGATGTTTCACTTCAGGTTTACTGTATCCCTCTGACCGTCGTACTGACGATGAAACACAGAAATTGCATCGGAATTAAATAGAAAAGGCACAACGCCGACTTAAGTACAAGAAGACTGACTCTACTTACTGACTAAGTTTGAACATTTCCTGTGAGACCAGTATTAGATTCCTATGCTTCACTATATGTTTACTGTTTCCCATGGACCTTCTTATTGACGATGAAACACAGAAATTGCATCGGAATTAAATACAAAAGGCACCATGCCGACTTAAGTACAAGAAGACTGACTCTTCATACTGACTATGTTTTGAACCATTCCTGTGACACTAGTTATTGATTCCGATGCCTCACTTCAGGTTTACTGTATCCCTTGGAACTTCTTATTGATGATGAAACACAGAAATTGCATCGGAATTAAATACATAAGACACAATGCCGACTTAAGTACAAGAAAATTGACTCTTCTTACTATCTATGTTTTGAACCATTCCTGTGAAACTAGTTATAGATTCCGATGCTTCACTTCAGGTTTACTGTATCGCTCTGACCTACTTATTGACGATGAAACACAGAAATTGCACCTTAATTAAATACAAAGGGCACAATGTCGACACAAGTACAGGAAGACTGACCCTTCTTATTGTCTATGTTTTGAACCATTCCTGTGACACTAGTTATAGATTCCGATGCTTCACTTCAGGTTTACTGTATCCCTCTGACCTTCTTATTGACGATCAAACACAGAAATTTCATCGGAATTATATACAAAAGGCACAATGCCGACCTAAGTACAAGAAGACTGACTCTTATTACTGTGTATGTTTTGAACCATTCCTGTGACACTAGTTAAAGATTCCGATGCTTCACTTCAGGTTTACTGTATCCAGCTGACCCTCTTATTGACGATGAAACACAGAAATTGCATAGGAATTAAATACAAAAGGCACAATGCCGATTTAAGTACAAGAAGACTGGCTCTTACTACAGTCTATGTTTTGAACCATTCCTTTGACACTAGTAATAGATTCCGATGCTGCACTTCATGTTTACTGTATCCCTGTGACCGTCCTATTGACGATCAAACACAGAAAATTGATCGGAATTAAATACAAAAGGCACAATGCCGACTCAAGTACAAGAAGACTGGCTCTTCTTACTGTCTATGATTTGAACTACTCCTATGACACTAGTTATAGATTCCGATGCTTCTTTTCAGGTTTACTGTATCCAGCTGTCCTTCGTATTGACTATGAAACACAGAAATTGCATCAATATTAAATACTAAAGGCACAATGCCGACATAAGTACAAGAAGACTGACTCTTTTTACTGTCTATGTTTTGTACCACTCCTGTGACTCTATTTATAGATTCCTATGCTGCACTTCAGGTTTACTGTATCCCACTGACCGTCTTATTAACGATGAAACACAGAAATTGCATCGGAATTAAATACAAAAGGCACAATGCCGACTCAGGTACAAGAAGTCTGGCTCTTCTTACTGTCTATGTTTTGAACCTTTCCTGTGAGAGCGGTTTTGATTCCGATGCTTCACTTCAGGTTTACTGTATCCCTTGGACCTTCTTATTGACGACGAAGCACAGATATTGCATCGGAATTAAAAATAAAAGGCACAATGCCGACTTAAGTACAAGAAAAAAGACTCTTCTTAATATCTATGTTTTGAACTATTCCTGTGGCACTAGTTATAGTATCCAATGCTTCACTTCAGGTTTACTGTATCCAGCTGACCTTCTTATTGGCGATGAAACACAGAAATTGCATCGGAATTAAATACAAAAGGCACAATGCCGACTTAAGTACAAGAAGACTGACTCTTCTTACTGACTATGTTTGAACATTTCCTGTGAGACCAGTATTAGATTCCGATGCTTCACTATATGTTTACTGTATCCCAAGGACCTTCTTATTGACGATGAAACACATAAATTGCATCGTAATTAAATACAAAAGGCACCATGCCGACTTAAGTACAAGAAGACTGAGCCTTCATACTGACTATGCTTTGAACAATTCCTGTGACACTAGTTATAGATTCCAATGCCTCACTTCAGGTTTACTGTATCTCTTGGACCTTCTTATTGACGATGAAACACAGAAATTGCATCGGAATTAAATACAAAAGGAACAATGCCGACTTAAGTACAAGAAGACTGACTCTTCCTACTGTCTATGTTTTGAACCATTCCTGTGGCACTAGTTACAGATTCCGATGCCTCAATCCAGTTTTACTATATCCCTTGGACCTTCTTATTGACGATGAAACACAGAAATTGCATCGGAATTAAATACAGAAGGCACAATGCCGACTTAAGTACAAGAAGACTGACTCTACCTACTGTCTTTGCTTTGAACCATTCCTTGACACTAGTTATAGATTCCGATGCTTCACTTCAGGTTTACTCTATTTATCTGACCTTCTAATTGACGATCAAACACAGAAAATTGATCGGAATTAAATAGAAAAGGCACAATGCCGACTCAAGTACAAGGAAACTGGCTTTTCTTACTGTCTATGATTTGAACCATTCCGATGACACTAGTTATAGATTCCGATGCTTCACTTCAGGTTTACTGTATCCAGCTGACCTTCTTTTTGACAATGAAACACAGAAATTGCATCGGAATTATATACAAAAGGCACAATGCCGACCTAAGTACAGGAAGACCGACCCTTCTTACTGTCTACGTTTTGAACAATTCCTGTGACACAAGTTATAGATTCCGATGCTTCATTTCAGTTTTACTGTATCCCTCTGACCTTCTTATTGACGATGAAACACAGAGATTGCATCGGAATTAAATACAAAAGGCACAATGCCGACTCAAGTACAAGAAGTCCGGCTCTTCTTACTGTCTATGTTTTGAACCTCTCCTGTGACATCGGTTTTAGATTCCGGTGCTTCACTTCAGGTTTACTGTATTCCTTGGACCTTCTTATTGACGACGAACACAGAAATTGCATCGGAATTAAATAGAAAATGCACAACGCCGACATAAGTACAAGAAAACTAACTCTTTTTCCTGTCTATGTTTTGAACCATTCCTGTGACACTAGTTAAAGATTCCGATGCTTCACTTCAGGTTTACTGTATCCAGCTGACCTTCTTATTGACGATGAAACACAGAAATTACATCAAAATTAAATACAAAAGGCACAATACTGACATAAGTACAAGAAGACTGACTCATTCTACGGTCTATGTTTTGAACCATTCCTGTGACAATGGTTATAGATTCCGATACTGCACTTCAGGTTTACTGTATCCCTCTGACCGTCTTATTAACGATGAAACACAGAAATTGCATCGGAATTAAATACAAAAGGCAGAATGCCGACTCAGGTACAAGAAGTCTGGCTCTTCTTACTGTCTATGTTTTGAACCTTTCCTGTGAGACCGGTTTAGATTCCGATTCTTCACTTCAGAATTAGTGTATCCCTGGGACCTTCTTATTGACGACGAAACACAGAAATTGCATCGGAATTAAATAGAAAAGGCACAATGCCGACTTATGTACAAGAAAATGGACTCTTCGGAATATCTATGTTTGAACCATTCCTGTGACACTAGTTATAGATTAAGACGCTTCACTTCAGGTTTACTGTATCCAGCTGACCTTCTTATTGACGATGAAACACAGAAATTGCTTCGGAATTAAATACAAAAGGCACAATGCCGACTTAAGTACAAGAAGACTGACTCTTCTTACTGTCTATGTTTTGATACATTCCTGTGACAGTAGTTATAGATTCCGATGTTTCACTTCAGTTTTACTGTATCCCTCTGACACTCTTATTGACGATGAAACACAGAAATTGCATCGGAATTAAATACAAAAGGCACAATGCCGACTCAAGTACTAGAAGACTGACTCTTCTTACTGTCTATGTTTTGAACCATTCCTGTGACACTAGTTATAGATTCCGATGCTTACTTGAGGTTTACTGTATCCCTCTGACCGTCGTATTGACGATGAAACACAGAAATTGCATCGGAATTAAATACAAAAGGCACAATGCCGACTCAAGTACAAGAAGACTGGCTCTTCTTCCTGTCTATGTTTTGAACCATTCCTGTGAATCTAGTTATGGATTCCGATGCTTCTCTTCAGGTTTACTGTTTCCAGCTGACCTTCTTATTGACGATGAAACACAGAAATTGCATCGGAATTAAATACAAAAGGCACAATGCCGACTCAAGTACAAGAAGATTGACTCTTCTTACCGTTTATGTTTTGAACCATTCCTGTGACACTAGTTACAGATTCTGATGCTTCACTTCAGGTTTACTGTATCCCTGTGACCTTCTTATTGACGATGAAACACAGAAATTGCATCGGAATTAAATACAAAAGGCACAATGATGACTTAAGTACAAGAAAACTGACTCTTCTTTCCGTCTATGTTTTGAACCATTCCTGTGACACTAGTTATAGATTCCGATGTTTCACTTCAGTTTTACTGTATCCCTTTCACCTTCTTATTGAAGATGAAACACAGAAATTGCATCGGAATTAAATACAAAAGCCACAATGCCGACTCATGTACAAGAAGATTGACTCTTCTTCCTGTCTATGTTTTGAACCATTCCTGTGACACTAGTCATAGATTCCGATGCTTCACTTCAGTTTTACTGTATCCCAGTGACCTTCGTATTGACGATGAAACACAGAAATTGCATCGGAATTAAACACAAAAGGCACAATGCCGACTTAAGTGCAAGAAGACTGACTCTTCTTACTGTCCATGTTTTGAACCATTCCTGTGACACTAGTTATAGATTCCGATGCTTCACTTCAGGTTTACTGTATCCCACCGACCGTCGTACGGACGATGAAACACAGAAATTGCATCGGAATTAAATACAAAAGGCACAATGCCGACTTAAGTACAAGAAGACTGACTCTACTTACTGACTATGTTTGAACATTTCCTGTGAGACCAGTATTAGATTCCTATGCTTCACTATATGTTTACTGTTTCCCATGGACCTTCTTATTGACGATGAAACACACAAATTGCATCGGAATTAAATACAAATGGCACCATGCCGACTTAAGTACAAGAAGACTGACTCTTCATACTGACTATGTTTTGAACCATTCCTGTGACACTAGTTATTGATTCCGATGCCTCACTTCAGGTTTACTGTATCCCTTGGAACTTCTTATTGATGATGAAACACAGAAATTGCATCGGAATTAAATACAAAAGGCACAATGCCGACTTAAGTACAAGAAGACTGACTCTTCCTACTGTCTATGTTTTGAACCATTCCTGTGACACCAGTTACAGATTCCGATGCCTCACTTCAGGTTTACTGTATCCCTTGGACCTTCTTATTGACGACGAGACATAGATATTGCATCGGAATTAAATACAAAAGGCACAATGACGACTTAAGTACAAGAAGACTGACTCTTCCTACTGTCTATGATTTGAACCAATCCTGAGACACTAGTGTTAGATTCCAATGCTTCACTTTAGGTTTACTGTATACCTCTGACCTTCTTATTGAAGATGAAACACAGAAATTGCATCGGAATTAAATGCAAAAGGCACAATGCTGACTCAAGTACAAGAAGTCCGGCTCTTCTTACTGTCTATGTTTAGAACCAATCCTGTGACACCGGTTTTAGATTTCGATGCTTCACTTCAGGTTTACTGTATCCAGCTGACCTTCTTATTGACGATGAAACACAGAAATTGCATCAAAATTAGATACAAAAGGCACAATGCCGACATAAGTACAAGAAGACTGACTCTTTTTACTGGCTATGTTTTGAACCACTCCCGTGACACTAGTTATAGATTCCGATGCTGCACTTCAGGTTTACTGTATCCCACTGACCGTCTTATTAACGATGAAACACAGAAATTGCATCGGAATTAAATACAAAAGGCACAATGCCGACTCAGGTACAAGGAGTCTGGCTCTTCTTACTGTCTATGTTATGAACCTATCCTGGGAGTCCGGTTTTGATTCCGATGCTTCACTTCAGGTTTACTGTATCCCTTGGACCTTCTTATTGCCGATGAAACTCAGAAATTGCATCGGAATTAAATACATAAGACACAATGCCTACTTAAGTACAAGAAAATTGACTCTTCTTACTATCTATGTTTTGAACCATTCCTGTGAAACTAGTTATAGATTCCGATGCTTCACTTCAGGTTTACTGTATCGCTCTGACCTACTTATTGACGATCAAACACAGAAATTGCATCGGAATTATATACAAAAGGCACAATGCCGACCTAAGTACAAGAAGACTGACTCTTATTACTGTGTATGTTTTGAACCATTCCTGTGACACTAGTTAAAGATTCCGATGCTTCACTTCAGGTTTACTGTATCCAGCTGACCTTCTTATTGACGATGAAACACAGAAATTGCATCGGAATTAAATACTAAAGGCACAATGCCGTTTAAGTACAAGAAGACTGGCTCTTCCTACAGTCCATGATTTGAACCATTCCTTTGACACTAGTAATAGAGTCAGATGCTGCACTTCATGTTTACTGTATCCCTGTGACCGTCCTATTGACGATCAAACACAGAAAATTGATCGGGATTAAATACAAAAGGCACAATGCCGACTCAAGTACATGAAGACTGGCTCTTCTTACTGTCTATGATGTGAACCATTCCTATGACACTAGTTATAGATTCCGATGCTTCACTTCAGGTTTACTGTATCCAGCTGTCCTTCGTATTGACTATGAAACACAGAAATTGCATCAAAATTAAATACTAAAGGCACAATGCCGACATAAGTACAAGAAGACTGACACTTTTTACTGTCTATGTTTTGAACCACTCCTGTGACACTAGTTATAGATTCCTATGCTGCACTTCAGGTTTACTGTATCTCACTGACCGTCTTATTAACGATGAAACACAGAAATTGCATCGGAATTAAATACAAAAGGCACAATGCCGACTCAGGTACAAGAGGTCTGGCTCTTCTTACTGTCTATGTTTTGAACCTTTCCTGTGAGAGCAGTTTTGATTCCGATGCTTCACTTCAGGTTTACTGTATCCCTTGGACCTTCTTATTGACGACGAAGCACAGATATTGCATCGGAATTAAAAAGAAAAGGCACAATGCCGACTTAAGTACAAGAAAAAAGACTCTTCTTAATATCTATGATTTGAACTATTCCTGTGACACTAGTTATAGATTCCGATGCTTCACTTCAGGTTTACTGTATCCAGCTGACCTTCTTATTGGCGATGAAACACAGAAATTGCATCGGAATTAAATTCAAAAGGCACAATGCCGACTTAAGTACAAGAAGACTGACTCTTTTTACTGACTATGTTTGAACATTTCCTGTGAGACCAGTATTAGATTCCGATGCTTCACTATATGTTTACTGTGTCCCATGGACCTTCTTATTGACGATGAAACACATAAATTGCATCGTAATTAAATACAAAAGGCACCATGCCGACTTAAGTACAAGAAGACTGAGCCTTCATACTGACTATGTTTTGAACCAATCCTGTGACACTAGTTATAGATTCCGATGCCTCACTTCAGGTTTACTGTATCTCTTGGACCTTCTTATTGACGATGAAACACAGAAATTGCATCGGAATTAAATACAAAAGGCACAATGCCGACTTAAGTACAAGAAGACTGACTCTTCCTACTGTCTATGTTTTGAACCATTCCTGTGACGCTAGTTATAGATTCCGATGCCTCAATCCAGTTTTACTGTATCCCTTGGACCTTCTTATTGACGATGAAACACAGAAATTGCATCGGAATTAAATACAGAAGGCACAATGCCGACTTAAGTACAAGAAGACTGACTCTGCCTCCTGTCTATGCTTTGACCATTCCTTGACACTAGTTATAGATTCAGATGCTTCACTTCAGGTTTACTCTATCCCTCTGACCTTCTTATTGACGATCAAACACAGAAAATTGATCGGAATTAAATAGAAAAGGCACAATGCCGACTCAAGTACAAGAAAACTGGCTCTTCTTACTGTCTATGATTTGAACCATTCCGATGACACTAGTTATAGATTCCGTTGCTTCACTTCAGGTTTACTGTATCCAGCTGTCCTTCGTATTGACTATGAAACACAGAAATTGCATCAAAATTAAATACTAAAGGCACAATGCCGACATAAGTACAAGAAGACTGACTCTTTTTACTGTCTATGTTTTGAACCACTCCTGTGACACTAGTTATAGATTCCTATGCTGCACATCAGGTTTACTGTATCCCACTGACCGTCTTATTAACGATGAAACACAGAAATTGCATCGGAATTAAATACAAAAGGCACAATGCCGACTCAGGTACAAGAAGTCTAGCTCTTCTTACTGTCTATGTTTTGAACCTTTCCTGTGAGAGCGGTTTTGATTCCGATGCTTCACTTCAGGTTTACTGTATCCCTTGGACCTTCTTATTGACGACGAAGCACAGATATTGCATCGGAATTAAAAAGAAAAGGCACAATGCCGACTTAAGTACAAGAAAAAAGACTCTTCTTAATATCTATGTTTTGAACTATTCCTGTGACACTAGTTATAGATTCCGATGCTTCATTTCAGTTTTACTGTATCCCTCTGACCTTCTTATTGACGATGAAACACAGAAATTGCATCGGAATTAAATACAAAAGGCACAATGCCGACTCAAGTACAAGAAGTCCGGCTCTTCTTACTGTCTATGTTTTGAACCTCTCCTGTGACATCGGTTTTAGATTCCGGTGCTTCACTTCTGGTTTACTGTATTCCTTGGACCTTCTTATTGACGACGAACACAGAAATTGCATCGGAATTAAATAGAAAATGCACAACGCCGACATAAGTACAAGAAAACTAACTCTTTTTCCTGTCTATGTTTTGAACCATTCCTGTGACACTAGTTAAAGATTCCGATGCTTCACTTCAGGTTTACTGTATCCAGCTGACCTTCTTATTGACGATGAAACACAGAAATTACATCAAAATTAAATACAAAAGGCACAATGCCGACATAAGTACAAGAAGACTGACTCATTCTACGGTCTATGTTTTGAACCATTCCTGTGACAATGGTTATAGATTCCGATGCTGCACTTCAGGTTTACTGTATCCCTCTGACCGTCTTATTAACGATGAAACACAGAAATTACATCGGAATTAAATAGAAAAGGCACAATGCCGACTTATGTACAAGAAAATGGACTCTTCGGAATATCTATGTTTGAACCATTCCTGTGACACTAGTTATAGATTAAGACTCTTCACTTCAGGTTTACTGTATCCAGCTGACCTTCTTATTGACGATGAAACACAGAAATTGCTTCGGAATTAAATACAAAAGGCACAATGCCGACTTAAGTACAAGAAGACTGACTCTTCTTACTGTCTATGTTTTGATACATTCCTGTGACAGTAGTTATAGATTCCGATGTTTCACTTCAGTTTTACTGTATCCCTCTTACACTCTTATTGACGATGAAACACAGAAATTGCATCGGAATTAAATACAAAAGGCACAATGCCGACTCAAGTACTAGAAGACTGACTCTTCTTACTGTCTATGTTTTGAACCACTCCTGTGACACTAGTTATAGATTCCGATGCTTACTTGAGGTTTACTGTATCCCTCTGACCGTCGTATTGACGATGAAACACAGAAATTGCATCGGAATTAAATACAAAAGGCACAATGCCGACTCAAGTACAAGAAGACTGGCTCTTCTTCCTGTCTATGTTTTGAACCATTCCTGTGAATCTAGTTATGGATTCCGATGCTTCTCTTCAGGTTTACTGTTTCCAGCTGACCTTCTTATTGACGATGAAACACAGAAATTGCATCGGAATTAAATACAAAAGGCACAATGCCGACTCAAGTACAAGAAGATTGACTCATCTTACCGTTTATGTTTTGAACCATTCCTGTGACACTAGTTACAGATTCTGATGCTTCACTTCAGGTTTACTGTATCCCTGTGACCTTCTTATTGACGATGAAACACAGAAATTGCATCGGAATTAAATACAAAAGGCACAACGATGACTTAAGTACAAGAAAACTGACTCTTCTTCCTGTCTATGTTTTGAACCATTCCTGTGACACTAGTTATAGATTCCGATGCTTCACTTCAGTTTTACTGTATCCCTTTCACCTTCTTATTGAAGATGAAACACAGAAATTGCATCGGAATTAAATACAAAAGCCACAATGCCGACTCAAGTACAAGAAGATTGACTCTTCTTCCTGTCTATGTTTTGAACCATTCCTGTGACACTAGTCATAGATTCCGATGCTTCACTTCAGTTTTACTATATCCCAGTGACCTTCGTATTGACGATGAAACACAGAAATTGCATCGGAATTAACTACAAAAGGCACAATGCCGACTTAAGTGCAAGAAGACTGACTCTTCTAACTGTCCATGTTTTGAACCATTCCTGTGACACTTGTTATAGATTCCGATGCTTCACATCAGGTTTACTGTATCCCACCGACCGTCGTACGGACGATGAAACACAGAAATTGCATCGGAACTAAATACAAAAGGCACAATGCCGACTTAAGTACAAGAAGACTGACTCTTCCTACTGTCTATGTTTTGAACCATTCCTGTGACACCAGTTATAGATTCCGATGCCTCACTTCAGGTTTACTGTATCCCTTGGACCTTCTTATTGACGACGAGACATAGAAATTGCATCGGAATTAAATACAAAAGGCACAATGACTACTTAAGTACAAGAAGACTGACTCTTCCTACCGTCTATGATTTGAACCAATCCTGAGTCACTACTGTTAGATTCCGATGCTTCACTTTAGGTTTACTGTATACCTCTGACCTTCTTGTTGAAGATGAAACACAGAAATTGCATCGGAATTAAATACAAAAGGCACAATGCTGACTCAAGTACAAAAAGTCCGGCTCCTCTTACTGTCTATGTTTTGAACCTCTCCTGTGACACCGGTTTTAGATTCCGATGCCTCACTTCAGGTTTACTGTATTCCTTGGACCTTCTTATTGACGACGAACACAGAAATTACATCGGAATTAAATAGAATATGCACAACGCCGACATAAGTACAAGAAAACTGACTCTTTTCCCTGTCTATGCTTTGAACCATTCCCGTGACACTAGTTAAAGATTCCGATGCTTCACTTCAGGTTTACTGTATCCAGCTGACTTTCTTATTGATGATGAAACACAGAAATTGCATCAAAATTAAATACAAAAGGCACAATGCTGACATAAGTACAAGAAGACTGACTCTTTTTACTGTCTATGTTTTGAACCTCTCCCGTGACACTAGTTATAGATTCCGATGCTGCACTTCAGGTTTACTGTATCCCACTGACCGTCTTATTAACGATGAAACACAGAAATTGCATCGGAATTAAATACAAAAGGCACAATGCCGACTCAGGTACAAGGAGTCTGGCTCTTCTTACTGTCTATGTTATGAACCTTTCCTGGGAGACCGGTTTTGATTCCGATGCTTCACTTCAGGTTTACTGTATCCTTTGGACCTTCTTATTGACGATGAAACTCAGAAATTGCATCGGAATTAAATACATAAGACACAATGCCGACTTACGTACAAGAAAATTGACTCTTCTTACTATCTATGCTTTGAACCATTCCTGTGAAACTAGTTATAGATTCCGATGCTTCACTTCAGGTTTACTGTATCGCTCTGACCTACTTATTGACGATGAAACACAGAAATTGCATCGGAATTTAATACAAAAAGCACAATGCCGACATTAGTAGAAGAAGACTGACTCATTCTACGGTCTATGTTTTGAACCGTTACAATAGTTATAGATTCCGATGCTGCACTTCAGGTTTACTGTATCCCTCTGACCGTCTTATTAAGGATGAAACACAGAAATTGCATCGGAATTAAATACAAAAGGCACAATGCCGACTCAAGTATAAGAAGATTGACTCTTCTTACCGTTTATGTTTTGAAACATTCCTGTGACACTAGTTACAGTTTCTGATGCTTCACTTCAGGTTTACTGTATCCCTGTGACCTTCTTATTGACGATGAAACGCAGAAACTGCATCGGAATTAAATACAAAAGGCACAATGATGACTTAAGTACAAGAAAACTGACTCTTCGTTCTGTCTATGTTTTGAACCATTCCTGTGACACTAGTTATAGATTTCGATGCTTCACTTCAGTTTTACTGTATCCCTCTGACCGTCTTATTGACGATGAAACACAGAAATTGCAACGGAATTAAATACAAAAGGCCCAATTCCAACTCAAGTACAAGTAGTATGGCTCTTCTTACTGTCTAGATTTTGAACCTTTCCTGTGAGACCGGTTTTAGATTCCGATGCTTCACATCAGGTTTACTGTATTCCTTGGACTTTCTTATTGACGACGAACACAGAAATTGCATCGGAATTAAATAGAAAATGCACAACGCCGACTTAAGTACAAGAAAACTAACTCTTTTTCCTGTCTATGTTTTGAAGCATTCTTGTGACACTAGTTAAAGATTCTGATGCTTCACTTCAGGTTTACTGTATCCATCTGACCTTCTTAGTGACGATGAATTACAGAAATTACATCAAAATTAATTACAAAAGGCACAATGCCGACATAAGTACAAGAAGACTGACTCATTCTTCTGTCTATGTTTTGAACCATTCCTGTGACAATAGTTATAGTTTCCGATGCTGCACATCAGGTTTACTGTATCCCTCTGACCGTCTTATTAACGATGAAACACAGAAATTGCATCGGAATTAAATACAAAAGGGACAATGCCGACTCAAGTACAAGAAGTCTGGCTCTTCTTACTGTCTATGTTTTGAACCTTTCCTGTGAGACCGGTTTAGATTCCGATGCTTCACTTCAGGTTTACTGTATCCCTGCGACCTTCTTATTGACGACGAAACACAGAAATTGCATCGGAATTAAATAGAAAAGGCACAATGCCGACTTATGTACAAGAAAAAGGACTCTTCTGAATATCTATGTTTTGAACCATTCCTGTGACACTAGTTACAGATTAAGACGCTTCACTTCAGGTTTACTGTATCCAGCTGACCTTCTTATTGACGATGAAACACAGAAATTGCATCGGAATTAAATACAAAAGGCACAATGCCGACTTAAGTACAAGAAGACTGACTCTTCTTACTGTCTATGATTTGATACATTCCTGTGACACTAGTTATAGATTCCGATGTTTCACTTCAGTTTTACTGTATCCCTCTGACATTCTTATTGACGATGAAACACAGAAATTGCATCGGAATTAAATACAAAAGGCACAATGCCGACTCAAGTACTAGAAGACTGACTCTTCTTACTGTCTATGCTTTGAACCATTCCTGTGACACTAGTTATGGATTCCGATGCTTCTCTTCAGGTTTACTGTTTCCAGCTGACATTCTTATTGACGATGAAACACAGAAATTGCATCGGAATTAAATACAAAAGGCACAATGCCGACTCAAGTACTAGAAGACTGACTCTTCATACTGTTTATGTTTTGAACCATTCCTGTGACACTAGTTATAGATTCCGATGCTTCACTTCAGGTTTACTGTATCCCTCTGATCGTCGTATTGACGATGAAACACAGAAATTGCATCGGAATTAAATACAAAAGGCACAATGCCGACTTAAGTACAAGAAGACTGACTCTAGTTACTGTCTTTGCTTTGATACATTCCTGTGACACTAGTTATAGATTCCGATGTTTCACTTCAGTTTTACTGTATCCCTCTGACATTCTTATTGACGATGAAACACAGAAATTGCATCGGAATTAAATACAAAAGGCACAATGCCGACTCAAGTACTAGAAGACTGACTCTTCTTACTGTCTATGCTTTGAACCATTCCTGTGACACTAGTTATGGATTCCGATGCTTCTCTTCAGGTTTACTGTTTCCAGCTGACCTTCTTATTGACGATGAAACACAGAAATTGCATCGGAATTAAATACAAAAGGCACAATGCCGACTCACGTACAAGAAGATTGACTCTTCTTACCGTTAATGTTTTGCACCATTCCTGTGACACTAGTTACAGATTCTGATGCTTCACTTCAGGTTTACTGTATCCCTGTCACCTTCATATTGACGATGAAACACAGAAATTACATCGGAATTAAATACAAAAGGCACAATGATGACTTAAGTACTAGAAAACTGACTCTTCCTTCTGTCTATGTTTTGAACCATTCCTGTGACACTAGTTATAGATTCCGATGCTGCACATCAGGTTTACTGTATCCCTCTGACCGTCTTATTAACGATGAAACACAGAAATTGCATCGGAATTAAATACAAAAGGCCCAATTCCAACTCAAGTACAAGTAGTCTGGCTCTTCTTACTGTCTATGTATTGAACCTTTCCTGTGAGACCGGTTTTAGATTCCGATGCTTCACATCAGGTTTACTGTATCCTTTGGACGTTCTTATTGACGACGAACACAGAAATTGCATCGGAATTAAATAGAAAATGCACAATGACGACTTCAGTACAAGATAACTGACACTTTTTCCTGTCTGTGATTTGAACCATTCCTGTGACACTAGTTATAGATTCCGATGCTTCACTTCAGGTATACTGTTTCTAGATAACCTTCTTATTGACGATGAAACACAGAAATCGCATCGGAATTTAACACAAAACGCACAATGCCGACTTAAGTACAAGAAGACTGACTCTTCTTACTGTCTATGTTTTGATACATTCCTGTGACACTAGTTATAGATTCCGATGCTTCACTTCAGTTTTACTGTATCCCTCTGACCTTCTTATTGAAGATGAAACACAGAAATTGCATCGGAAATAAATACAAAAGACGCAATGATGACTCAAGTACAAGAAGTCCGGCTCCACTTACTGTCTATGTTTTGAACCTCTCCTGTGACACCGGTTTTAGTTTACGATGCTTCACTTCAGGTTTACTGTATCCCTTGGACCCTCTTATTAATGATGAAACACAGAAATTGCATCGGAATTAAATACAAAGGGCACAATGCCGACTCAAGTACAAGTAGTTTGGCTCTTCTTACTGTCTACGTTTTGAAACTTTCCTGTGACACCAGTATTACATTCCGATGCTTCACTTCAGGTTTACTGTATCCCTTGGACCTTCTTATTGACGACGAACGCAGAGATGGCATCGGAATTAAATAGAAAATGCACAATGCCGACTTCAGTACAAGATAACTGACTCTTTTTCCAGTCTATGTTTTGAACCATTCCTATGACACTAGTTATGGATTCCGATGCTTCTCTTCAGGTTTACTGTTTCCAGCTGACCTTCTTATTGACGATGAAACACAGAAATTGCATCGGAATTAAATACAAAAGGCACAATGCCGACTCAAGTACAAGAAGATTGACTCTTCTTGCCGTTTATGTTTTGAACCATTCCTGTGACACTAGTTAAAGATTCTGATGCTTCACTTCAGGTTTACTGTATCCCTCTGACCTTCTTATTGACGATGAAACACAGAAATTGCATCGGAATTAAATACAAAAGGCACAATGCCGACTTAAGTACAGGAAGACTGAATCTTCTTACTGTCTATGTTTTGAACCATTCCTCTGACACTAGTTATAGATTCCGATGCTTCACTTCAGTTTTACTGTATCCCTCTGACCTTCGTATTGACGATGAAGCACAGAAATTGTATCGGAATTTAATAGAAAGGGCACAATGCCGACTTAAGTACTAGAAGACTGACTCTTCTTACTGACTATGTTTTGAACATTTCCTGTGAGACCAGTATTAGATTCCGATGCTTCACTATATGTTTACTGTATCCCATGAACCTTCTTATTGACGATGAAACACAGAAATTGCATCGGAATTAAATACAAAAGGCACCACGCCGACTTAAGAACAAGAAGACTGACTCTTCTTACAGACTATGTTTTGAACCACTCCTGTGACAGTAGTTATAGATTCCGATGCTTCGCTTCAGCTTTACAGTATCCCTCTGACCTTCTTATTGACGATGAAACAAAGAAATTGCATCGGAATTAAATACAAGAGGCACAATGCCGACTTAAGTACATGAAAACTGACTCTTCCTACTGTCTATGTTTTGAACCATTCCTGTGACACTAGTTATGGATTCCGATGCCTCACTTCAGGTTTCTGTATCCCTTGGACCTTCTTATTGACGATGAAACACAGAAATTGCATCGGAATCAAATACAAAAGGCACCATGACGACTTAAGTACAAGAAGACTGACTCTTTCTACTGTCTATGATTTGAACCACTCCTGTGACACTAGTGTTAGATTCCGATGCTTCACTTCAGGTTTACTCTATCCCTCTGACCGTCTTATTGACGATGAAACACAGAAATTGCATCGGAATTAAATAGAAAAGGCACAATGCCGACTTAAGTACAAGAAGACTGACTCTACCTACTGCCTATGTTTTGAACCATTCCTGTGACACTAGTTATATATTCCGTTGCTTCACTTCAGGTTTACTGTATCCCTCTGACCTTCTTATTGACGATGAAACACAGAAATTGCATCGGAATTAAATACAAAAGGCACAATACCGACTTAAGTACAAGAAAACTGACTCTTCCTACTGTCGATGTTTTGAACCATTCCTGTGACACTAGTTATGGATTCCGATGCTTCACTTCAGGTTTAGTGTATCCAGCTGACCTTCTTATTGACGATGAAACATAGAAATTGCATCGAAATTAAATACAAATGGCACAAAGCCGGCTCAGGTACAAGAAGTCTGGCTCTTCTTACTGTCTATGTTTTGAACCTTTCCAGTGACACCGGTTTTACATTCCGATGCTTCACATCAGGTTTACTGTATCCCTTGGACCTTCTTATTGACGACGAAACACAGAAATTGCTTCGGAATTAAATACAAAAGGCACAATGCCGACTTAAGTACAAGAAGACTGACTCCTCTTACTGACTATGCTTTGAAAATTCCCTGTGAGACCAGTATTAGATTCCGATGCTTCACTATATGTTTATTTGATCCCATGGACCTTCTTATTGACGATGAAACACAGAAATTGCATCGGAATTAAATACAAAAGGCACCATGCCGACTTAAGTACAAGATGACTGACTCTTCTTACAGACTATGTTTTGAACCATTCCTGTGACACTAGTTATAGATTCCGATGCCTCACTTTAGGTTTACTGTATCCCTTGGACCTTCTTATTAATGATGAAACACAGAAATTGCATCGGAATTAAATACAAAAAGCACAATGCCGACTTAAGTACAAGAAGACTGACTCTTCCTACTGTCTATGTTTTGAACCATTCCTGTGACACTAGTTATAGATTGCGATGCCTCTCTTCAGGTTTACTGTATCCCTTGGAACTTCTTATTAACGATGAAACACAGAAATTGCATCGGAATTAAATACAAAAGACACAATGACGACTTATGTACAAGAAGACTGACACTTCCTACTGTCTGTGATTTGAACAACTCCTGTGACACTGGTGTTAGATTCCGATGCTTCACTTCAGGTTTACTGTATCCCTCTGACCGTCTTATTGACGATGAAACACAGAAATTGCATCGGAATTAAATACAAGAGGCACAATATCGACTTAAGTACATGAAAACTGACTCTTCCTACTGTCTATGTTTTGAACCATTCCTGTGACACTAGTTGTAGATTCCGATGCCTCACTTCAGGTTTACTGTATCCCTTGGACCTTCTTATTGACGATGAAACACAGAAATTGCATCGGAATCAAATACAAAAGGCACAATGACGACTTAAGTACAAGAAGACTGACTCTTCCTACTGTCTATGATTTGAACAACTCCAGTGACACTAGTGTTAGATTCCGAAGCTTCACTTCAGGTTTACTGTATCCCTCTGAACGTCTTATTGACGATGAAACACAGAAATTGCATTGGAATTAAATGGAAAACGCACAATGCCGACTTAAGTACAAGAAGACTGACTCTACCGACTGTCTATGTTTTGAACCATTCCTGTGACACTAGTTATAGATTCCGATGCTTCACTTCAGGTTTACTGTATCCCTCTGACCTTCTTATTGACGATGAAACACAGAAATTGCATCGGAATTAAATACAGAAGGCACAATGCCGACTTAAGTACATGAATACTGACTCTTCCTACTGTCTATGTTTTGAACCATTCCTGTGACACTAGTTATAGATTCCGATGCTTCACTTCAGTTTTACTGTATCCCTCTGACCGACTTATTGACGATGAAACACGGAAATTGCATCGGAATTAAATACAAAAGGCACAATGCCGACTCAAGTACAAGTAGTCTGGCTCTTCTTACTGTCAGTGTTTTTAACCTTTCCTGTGACACCGGTTTTAGATTCCGATGCTTCACTTCAGGTTTACTGTATCCCTTGGACCTTCTTATTGGCGACGAACGCAGAAATTGCATCGGAATTAAATAGGAAATGCACAATGCCGACTTCAGTACAAGATTAATGACTCTTTTTCCAGTCTATGTTATGAACCATTCCTGTGACACTAGTTACGGATTCTGATGCTTCTCTTCAGGTTTACTGTTTCCAGCTGACCTTCTTATTGACGATGAAAGACAGACATTGCATCAGAATTAAATACAAAAGGCACAATGCCGACTCAACTACAAGAAGATTGACTCTTCTTACCGTTTATGTTTCGAACCATTCCTGTGACACTAGTTATAGATTCTGATGCTTCACTTCAGGTTTACAGTATCCCACTGACCTTCTTATTGACGATGAAACACAGAAATTCAATCGGAATTAAATAGAAAAGGCACAATGCTGACCTAAGTACAAGAAGACTGACTCTTCTTACTGACTATGTTTTGAACGATTCCTGTGAGACCACTATTAGATTCCGATGCTTCACTATATGTTTACTGCAACCCATGGACCTTCTTATTGACGATGAAACACAGAAATTGATTCGGAATGAAATACAAAAGGCACCATGCTGACTTAAGTACAAGAAGACTGACTCCTCTTACAGACTATGTTTTGAACCATTCCTGTGACACTAGTTATAGATTCCGATGCCTCACTTCAGGTTTACTGTATCCCTTGGACCTTCTTATTGATGATGAAACACATAAATTGCATCGGAATTAAATACAAAAGGCATAATGCCGACTTAAGTACAAGAAGACTGACTCTTCCTACTGTCTATGTTTTGAACCATTCCTGTGACACTAGTTATAGATTCCGATGCCTCACTTCAGGTTTACTGTATCCCTTGGACCTTCTTATTGACGATGCAACACAGAAATTGCATCGGAATCAAATACAAAAGGCACAATGACGACTTAAGTACAAGATAATTGACTCTTTTTCCTGTGTATGTTTTGAACCATTCCTGTGACACTAGTTATGGATTCCGATGCTTCACTTCAGGTTTAGTGTATCCAGCTGACCTTCTTATTGACGATGAAACATAGAAATTGCATCGAAATTAAATACAAAAGGCACAAAGACGGCTCAGGTACAAGAAGTCTGGCTCCTCTTACTGTCTATGTTTTGAACCTTTCCTGTGACACCGGTTTTACATTCTGATGCTTCACTTCAGGTTTACTGTATCCCTTGGACCTTCTTATTGACGACGAAACACAGAAATTGCTTCGGAATTAAATATAAAAGGCACAATGCAGTGTTAAGTACAAGAAAAAAGACTCTTCTTAACATCTGTGATTTGAACCATTCCTGTGACACTAGTTATGGATTCTGATGCCTCACTTCAGGTTTACTGTATCCCTTGGACCTTCTTACTGACGATGAAACACAGAAATTGCATCGGAATCAAATACAAAAGGCACAATGACGACTTAAGTACAAGAAGACTGACTCTTCCTACTGTCTATGATTTGAACAACTCCAGTGACACTAGTGTTAGATTCCGATGCTTCACTTCAGGTTTACTGTATCCCTCTGAACGTCTTATTGACGATGAAACACAGAAATTGCATTGGAATTAAATGGAAAACGCACAATGCCGACTTAAGTACAAGAAGACTGACTCTACCGACTGTCTATGTTTTGAACCATTCCTGTGACACTAGTTATAGATTCCGATGCTTCACTTCAGGTTTAATGTGTCCCTCTGACCTTCTTATTGACGATGAAACACAGAAATTGCATCGGAATTAAATACAAAAGGCACAATGGCGACTTAAGTACATGAATACTGACTCTTCCTACTGTCTATGTTTGAACCATTCCTGTGACACTAGTTATAGATTCCGATGCTTCACTTCAGTTTTACTGTATCCCTCTGACCGACTTATTGACGATGAAACACGGAAATTGCATCGGAATTAAGTACAAAAGGCACAATGCCGACTCAAGTACAAGTAGTCTGGCTCTTCTTACTGTCTGTGTTTTGAACCTTTCCTGTGACACCGGTTTTACATTCCTATGCTTCACTTCAGGTTTACTGTATCCCTTGGACCTTCTTATTGGCGACGAACGCAGAAATTGCATCGGAATTAAATAGGAAATGCACAATGCCGACTTCAGTACAAGATTAATGACTCTTTTTCCAGTCTATGTTTTGAAATATTCCTGTGACACTAGTTACGGATTCCGATGCTTCTCTTCAGGTTTACTGTTTCCAGCTGACCTTCTTATTGACGATGAAAGACAGAAATTGCATCGGAATTACATACAAAAGGCACAATGCCGACTCAGGTACAAGAAGATTGACTCTTCTTGCCGTTTATGTTTTGAACCATTCCTGTGACACTAGTTAAAGATTCTGATGCTTCACTTCAGGTTTACTGTATCCCTCTGACCTTCTTATTGACGATGAAACACAGAAATTGCATCGGAATTAAATACAAAAGGCACAATGCCGACTTAAGTACAGGAAGACTGAATCTTCTTACTGTCTATGTTTTGAACCATTCCTCTGACACTAGTTATAGATTCCGATGCTTCACTTCAGTTTTACTGTATCCCTCTGACCTTCGTATTGACGATGAAGCACAGAAATTGTATCGGAATTTAATAGAAAGGGCACAATGCCGACTTAAGTACTAGAAGACTGACTCTTCTTACTGACTATGTTTTGAACATTTCCTGTGAGACCAGTATTAGATTCCGATGCTTCACTATATGTTTACTGTATCCCATGAACCTTCTTATTGACGATGAAACACAGAAATTGCATCGGAATTAAATACAAAAGGCACCACGCCGACTTAAGAACAAGAAGACTGACTCTTCTTACAGACTATGTTTTGAACCACTCCTGTGACAGTAGTTATAGATTCCGATGCTTCGCTTCAGCTTTACAGTATCCCTCTGACCTTCTTATTGACGATGAAACAAAGAAATTGCATCGGAATTAAATACAAGAGGCACAATGCCGACTTAAGTACATGAAAACTGACTCTTCCTACTGTCTATGTTTTGAACCATTCCTGTGACACTAGTTATGGATTCCGATGCCTCACTTCAGGTTTCTGTATCCCTTGGACCTTCTTATTGACGATGAAACACAGAAATTGCATCGGAATCAAATACAAAAGGCACCATGACGACTTAAGTACAAGAAGACTGACTCTTTCTACTGTCTATGATTTGAACCACTCCTGTGACACTAGTGTTAGATTCCGATGCTTCACTTCAGGTTTACTCTATCCCTCTGACCGTCTTATTGACGATGAAACACAGAAATTGCATCGGAATTAAATAGAAAAGGCACAATGCCGACTTAAGTACAAGAAGACTGACTCTACCTACTGCCTATGTTTTGAACCATTCCTGTGACACTAGTTATATATTCCGTTGCTTCACTTCAGGTTTACTGTATCCCTCTGACCTTCTTATTGACGATGAAACACAGAAATTGCATCGGAATTAAATACAAAAGGCACAATACCGACTTAAGTACAAGAAAACTGACTCTTCCTACTGTCGATGTTTTGAACCATTCCTGTGACACTAGTTATGGATTCCGATGCTTCACTTCAGGTTTAGTGTATCCAGCTGACCTTCTTATTGACGATGAAACATAGAAATTGCATCGAAATTAAATACAAATGGCACAAAGCCGGCTCAGGTACAAGAAGTCTGGCTCTTCTTACTGTCTATGTTTTGAACCTTTCCAGTGACACCGGTTTTACATTCCGATGCTTCACATCAGGTTTACTGTATCCCTTGGACCTTCTTATTGACGACGAAACACAGAAATTGCTTCGGAATTAAATACAAAAGGCACAATGCCGACTTAAGTACAAGAAGACTGACTCCTCTTACTGACTATGCTTTGAAAATTCCCTGTGAGACCAGTATTAGATTCCGATGCTTCACTATATGTTTATTTGATCCCATGGACCTTCTTATTGACGATGAAACACAGAAATTGCATCGGAATTAAATACAAAAGGCACCATGCCGACTTAAGTACAAGATGACTGACTCTTCTTACAGACTATGTTTTGAACCATTCCTGTGACACTAGTTATAGATTCCGATGCCTCACTTTAGGCTTACTGTATCCCTTGGACCTTCTTATTAATGATGAAACACAGAAATTGCATCGGAATTAAATACAAAAAGCACAATGCCGACTTAAGTACAAGAAGACTGACTCTTCCTACTGTCTATGTTTTGAACCATTCCTGTGACACTAGTTATAGATTGCGATGCCTCTCTTCAGGTTTACTGTATCCCTTGGAACTTCTTATTAACGATGAAACACAGAAATTGCATCGGAATTAAATACAAAAGACACAATGACGACTTATGTACAAGAAGACTGACACTTCCTACTGTCTGTGATTTGAACAACTCCTGTGACACTAGTGTTAGATTCCGATGCTTCACTTCAGGTTTACTGTATCCCTCTGACCGTCTTATTGACGATGAAACACAGAAATTGCATCGGAATTAAATACAAGAGGCACAATATCGACTTAAGTACATGAAAACTGACTCTTCCTACTGTCTATGTTTTGAACCATTCCTGTGACACTAGTTGTAGATTCCGATGCCTCACTTCAGGTTTACTGTATCCCTTGGACCTTCTTATTGACGATGAAACACAGAAATTGCATCGGAATCAAATACAAAAGGCACAATGACGACTTAAGTACAAGAAGACTGACTCTTCCTACTGTCTATGATTTGAACAACTCCAGTGACACTAGTGTTAGATTCCGAAGCTTCACTTCAGGTTTACTGTATCCCTCTGAACGTCTTATTGACGATGAAACACAGAAATTGCATTGGAATTAAATGGAAAACGCACAATGCCGACTTAAGTACAAGAAGACTGACTCTACCGACTGTCTATGTTTTGAACCATTCCTGTGACACTAGTTATAGATTCCGATGCTTCACTTCAGGTTTACTGTATCCCTCTGACCTTCTTATTGACGATGAAACACAGAAATTGCATCGGAATTAAATACAGAAGGCACAATGCCGACTTAAGTACATGAATACTGACTCTTCCTACTGTCTATGTTTTGAACCATTCCTGTGACACTAGTTATAGATTCCGATGCTTCACTTCAGTTTTACTGTATCCCTCTGACCGACTTATTGACGATGAAACACGGAAATTGCATCGGAATTAAATACAAAAGGCACAATGCCGACTCAAGTACAAGTAGTCTGGCTCTTCTTACTGTCAGTGTTTTTAACCTTTCCTGTGACACCGGTTTTAGATTCCGATGCTTCACTTCAGGTTTACTGTATCCCTTGGACCTTCTTATTGGCGACGAACGCAGAAATTGCATCGGAATTAAATAGGAAATGCACAATGCCGACTTCAGTACAAGATTAATGACTCTTTTTCCAGTCTATGTTATGAACCATTCCTGTGACACTAGTTACGGATTCTGATGCTTCTCTTCAGGTTTACTGTTTCCAGCTGACCTTCTTATTGACGATGAAAGACAGACATTGCATCAGAATTAAATACAAAAGGCACAATGCCGACTCAACTACAAGAAGATTGACTCTTCTTACCGTTTATGTTTTGAACCATTCCTGTGACACTAGTTATAGATTCTGATGCTTCACTTCAGGTTTACAGTATCCCACTGACCTTCTTATTGACGATGAAACACAGAAATTCAATCGGAATTAAATAGAAAAGGCACAATGCTGACCTAAGTACAAGAAGACTGACTCTTCTTACTGACTATGTTTTGAACAATTCCTGTGAGACCACTATTAGATTCCGATGCTTCACTATATGTTTACTGCAACCCATGGACCTTCTTATTGACGATGAAACACAGAAATTGATTCGGAATGAAATACAAAAGGCACCATGCTGACTTAAGTACAAGAAGACTGACTCCTCTTACAGACTATGTTTTGAACCATTCCTGTGACACTAGTTATAGATTCCGATGCCTCACTTCAGGTTTACTGTATCCCTTGGACCTTCTTATTGATGATGAAACACATAAATTGCATCGGAATTAAATACAAAAGGCATAATGCCGACTTAAGTACAAGAAGACTGACTCTTCCTACTGTCTATGTTTTGAACCATTCCTGTGACACTAGTTATAGATTCCGATGCCTCACTTCAGGTTTACTGTATCCCTTGGACCTTCTTATTGACGATGCAACACAGAAATTGCATCGGAATCAAATACAAAAGGCACAATGACGACTTAAGTACAAGATAATTGACTCTTTTTCCTGTGTATGTTTTGAACCATTCCTGTGACACTAGTTATGGATTCCGATGCTTCACTTCAGGTTTAGTGTATCCAGCTGACCTTCTTATTGACGATGAAACATAGAAATTGCATCGAAATTAAATACAAAAGGCACAAAGACGGCTCAGGTACAAGAAGTCTGGCTCCTCTTACTGTCTATGTTTTGAACCTTTCCTGTGACACCGGTTTTACATTCTGATGCTTCACTTCAGGTTTACTGTATCCCTTGGACCTTCTTATTGACGACGAAACACAGAAATTGCTTCGGAATTAAATATAAAAGGCACAATGCAGTGTTAAGTACAAGAAAAAAGACTCTTCTTAACATCTGTGATTTGAACCATTCCTGTGACACTAGTTATGGATTCTGATGCCTCACTTCAGGTTTACTGTATCCCTTGGACCTTCTTACTGACGATGAAACACAGAAATTGCATCGGAATCAAATACAAAAGGCACAATGACGACTTAAGTACAAGAAGACTGACTCTTCCTACTGTCTATGATTTGAACAACTCCAGTGACACTAGTGTTAGATTCCGATGCTTCACTTCAGGTTTACTGTATCCCTCTGAACGTCTTATTGACGATGAAACACAGAAATTGCATTGGAATTAAATGGAAAACGCACAATGCCGACTTAAGTACAAGAAGACTGACTCTACCGACTGTCTATGTTTTGAACCATTCCTGTGACACTAGTTATAGATTCCGATGCTTCACTTCAGGTTTAATGTGTCCCTCTGACCTTCTTATTGACGATGAAACACAGAAATTGCATCGGAATTAAATACAAAAGGCACAATGGCGACTTAAGTACATGAATACTGACTCTTCCTACTGTCTATGTTTGAACCATTCCTGTGACACTAGTTATAGATTCCGATGCTTCACTTCAGTTTTACTGTATCCCTCTGACCGACTTATTGACGATGAAACACGGAAATTGCATCGGAATTAAGTACAAAAGGCACAATGCCGACTCAAGTACAAGTAGTCTGGCTCTTCTTACTGTCTGTGTTTTGAACCTTTCCTGTGACACCGGTTTTACATTCCTATGCTTCACTTCAGGTTTACTGTATCCCTTGGACCTTCTTATTGGCGACGAACGCAGAAATTGCATCGGAATTAAATAGGAAATGCACAATGCCGACTTCAGTACAAGATTAATGACTCTTTTTCCAGTCTATGTTTTGAAATATTCCTGTGACACTAGTTACGGATTCCGATGCTTCTCTTCAGGTTTACTGTTTCCAGCTGACCTTCTTATTGACGATGAAAGACAGAAATTGCATCGGAATTACATACAAAAGGCACAATGCCGACTCAGGTACAAGAAGATTGACTCTTCTTACCGTTTATGTTTAGAAGCATTCCTGTGACACTAGTTATAGATTCTGATGCTTCACTTCAGGTTTACTGTATCCCACTGACCTTCTTATTGACGATGAAACACAGAAATTCCATCGGAAATAAATAGAAAAGGCACAATGCTGACCTAAGTACAAGAAGACTGACTCTTCTTACTGACTATGTTTTGAACATTTCCTGTGAGACCACTATTAGATTCCGATGCTTCACTATATGTTTACTGCATCCCATGGACCTTCTTATTGACGATGAAACACAGAAATTGATTCGGAATTAAATACAAAAGGCACCATGCCGACTTAAGTACAAGAAGACTGACTCCTCTTACAGACAATGTTTTGAACCATTCCTGTGACACTAGTTATAGATTCCGATGCCTCACTTCAGGTTTACTGTATCCCTTGGACCTTCTTATTGACGATGAAACACAGAAATTGCATCGGAATCAAATACAAAAGGCACAATGACGACTTAAGTACAAGATAATTGACTCTTTTTCCTGTGTATGTTTTGAACCATTCCTGTGACACTAGTTATGGATTCCGATGCTTCACTTCAGGTTTAGTGTATCCAGCTGACCTTCTTATTGACGATGAAACATAGAAATTGCATCGAAATTAAATACAAAAGGCACAAAGACGGCTCAGGTACAAGAAGTCTGGCTCTTCTTACTGTCTATGTTTTGAACCTTTCCTGTGACACCGGTTTTACATTCTGATGCTTCACTTCAGGTTTACTGTATCCCTTGGACCTTCTTATTGACGACGAAACACAGAAATTGCTTCGGAATTAAATATAAAAGGCACAATGCAGTGTTAAGTACAAAAAAAAAGACTCTCCTTAACATCTGTGATTTGAACCATTCCTGTGACACTAGTTATGGATTCTGATGCTTCACTTCAGGTTTACTGTATCCAGCTTACCTTCTTATTGACGATGAAACACAGAAATTGCATCGGAATTAAATACAAATCGCACAATGCCGACTCAAGTACAAGAAGACTGAATCTTCTTACTGTCTATGTTTTGAACCATTCCTGTGACACTAGGTATAGATTCCGATGCTTAACTTCAGTTTTACTGTATCCCTCTGACCTTCTTATTGACGATGAAACACAGAAATTGCATTGGAATTAAATACAAAAGGCACAATGCCGACTTAAGTACAAGAAGACTGACTCTCCTTACTGTCTATGATTTGAACCATTCCTGTGACACTAGTGTTAGATTCCGATGCTTCACTTCAGGTTTACTGTATCCCTCTGACCTTATTATTGTCGATAAAACACAGAAATAGCATCGGAATTAAATGCAAAATGCACAATGCCGACTTAAGTACAAGAAACCTGACTCTACTTACTGTCTATGTTTTGAACCATTCCTGTGACACTAGTTATGGATTCCGATGCTGCACTTCAGGTTTCCTGTATCCAGCTCACCTTCTCATGGACAATGAGACACAGAAATTGCATCGGAATTAAATACAAATGGCATAATGCCGACTTAAGTACAAGAGGACTGACTCTTCCTACTGTCTATGTTTTGAACCATTCCTGTGACATTAGTTATAGATTCCGATGCCTCACTTCAGGTTTACTGTATCCCTTGGACCTTCTTATTGACGATGAAACACAGAAATTCCATCGGAATCAAATACAAAAGGCACAATGACGACTTAAGTACAAGAAGACTGACTCTTCCTACTGTCTATGATTTGAACAACTCCAGTGACACTAGTGTTAGATTCCGATGCTTCACTTCAGGTTTACTGTATCCCTCTGAACGTCTTATTGACGATGAAACACAGAAATTGCATTGGAATTAAATGGAAAACGCACAATGCCGACTTAAGTACAAGAAGACTGACTCTACCGACTGTCTATGTTTTGAACCATTCCTGTGACACTAGTTATAGATTCCGATGCTTCACTTCAGGTTTAATGTATCCCTCTGACCTTCTTATTGACGATGAAACACAGAAATTGCATCGGAATTAAATACAAAAGGCACAATGGCGACTTAAGTACATGAATACTGACTCTTCCTACTGTCTATGTTTTGAACCATTCCTGTGACACTCGTTATAGATTCCGATGCTTCACTTCAGTTTTACTGTATCCCTCTGACCGACTTATTGACGATGAAACACGGAAATTGCATCGGAATTAAATACAAAAGGCACAATGCCGACTCAAGTACAAGTAGTCTGGCTCTTCTTACTGTCTGTGTTTTGAACCTTTCCTGTGACACCGGTTTTAGATTCCGATGCTTCACTTCAGGTTTACTGTATCCCTTGGACCTTCTTATTGGCGACGAACGCAGAAATTGCATCGGAATTAAATAGGAAATGCACAATGCCGACTTCAGTACAAGATTAATGACTCTTTTTCCAGTCTATGTTTTGAACCATTCCTGTGACACTAGTTACGGATTCCGATGCTTCTCTTCAGGTTTACTGTTTCCAGCTTACCTTCTTATTGACGATGAAAGACAGAAATTGCATCGGAATTACATAAAAAGGCACAATGCCGACTCAAGTACAAGAAGATTGACTCTTCTTACCGTTTATGTTTTGAACCATTCCTGTGACACTAGTTATAGATTCTGATGCTTCACTTCAGGTTTACTGTATCCCACTGACCTTCTTATTGACGATGAAACACAGAAATTCCATCGGAATTAAATAGAAAAGGCACTATGCTGACCTAAGTACAAGAAGACTGACTCTTCTTACTGACTATGTTTTGAACATTTCCTGTGAGACCACTATTAGATTTCGATGCTTCACTATATGTTTACTGCATCCCATGGACCTTCTTATTGACGATGAAACACAGAAATTGATTCGGAATTAAATACAAAAGGCACCATGCCGACATAAGTACAAGAAGACTGACTCCTCTTACAGACAATGTTTTGAACCATTCCTGTGACACTAGTTATAGATTCCGATGCCTCACTTTAGGTTTACTGTATCCCTTTTAAGTTCTTATTGACGATGAAACACAGAAATTGCATCGGAATCAAATACAAAAGGCACAATGACGACGTAAGTACAAGATAATTGACTCTTTTTCCTGTGTATGTTTTGAACCATTCCTGTGACACTAGTTATGGATTCCGATGCTTCACTTCAGGTTTAGTGTATCCAGCTGACCTTCTTATTGAAGATGAAACATAGAAATTGCATCGAAATTAAATGCAAAAGGCACAAAGACGGCTCAGGTACAAGAAGTCTGGCTCATCTTACTGTCTATGTTTTGAACCTTTCCTGTGACACCGGTTTTACATTCTGATGCTTCACTTCAGGTTTACTGTATCCCTTGGACCCTCTTATTGACGACGAAACACAGAAATTGCTTCAGAATTAAATATAAAAGGCACAATGCAGTGTTTAGTACAAGAAAAAAGACTCTTCTTAACATCTGTGATTTGAACCATTCCTGTGACACTAGTTATGGATTCTGATGCTTCACTTCAGGTTTACTGTATCCAGCTTACCTTCTTATTGACGATGAAACACAGAAATTGCATCGGAATTAAATACAAATGGCACAATGCCGACTCAAGTACAAGAAGACTGAATCTTCTTACTGTCTATGTTTTGAACCATTCCTGTGACACTAGGTATAGATTCCGATGCTTCACTTCAGTTTTACTGTATCCCCCTGACCTTCTTATTGACAATGAAACACAGAAATTGCATTGGAATTAAATACAAAAGGCACAATGCCGACTTAAGTACACGAAGACTGACTCTCCTTACTGTCTATGATTTGAACCATTCCTGTGACACTAGTGTTAGATTCCGATGCTTCACTTCAGGTTTACTGTATCCCTCTGACCTTATTATTGTCGATAAAACACAGAAATTGCATCGGAATTAAATGCAAAATGCACAATGCCGACTTAAATACAAGAAAACTGACTCTACTTACTGTCTATGTTTTGAACCATTCCTTGACACTAGTTATGGATTCCGATGCTGCACTTCAGGTTTCCTGTATCCAGCTCACCTTCTCATCGACAATGAGACACAGAAATTGCATCGGAATTTAATACAAAAGGCACAATGCCGATTTAAGTACAAGAAGACTGACTCTTCCTACTGTCTATGTTTTGAACCATTCCTGTGACTCTAGTTATAGATTCCGATAATTCACCTTAGGTTTACTGTATCCCTCCGACCGTCTTATTGACGATGAAACACAGAAATTGGATCGGAATTAAATACAAAACGCATAATGCCGCCTCAGGTACAAGAAGTCTGGCTCTTCTTACTGTCTGTGTTTTGAACCTTTCCTGTGACACAGGTTTTACATTCCGATGCCTCACTTCAGGTTTACTGTATCCCTTGCACCTTCGTATTGACGACGAAACACAGAAATTGCATCGGAATTAAATGGTAAAGGCACAATGCCGACTTAAGTATAAGAAAACTTACTCTACCTACTGTCTATGGTTTGAACCATTCCTGTGACACTAGTTATAGATTCCGATGCTTCACATCAGGTTTACTGTATCCCTCTGACCTTATTATTGTCAATGAAACACAGAAATTGCATCGGAATTAAATACAAAATGCACAATGCCGACTTAAGTACAAGAAAACTGACTCTTCTTACTGTCTATGTTCTGAACCATTCCTGTGACCCTAGTTATGAATTCCGATGCTGCACTTCAGGTTTTCTGTATCCAGCTCACCTTCTCATGGACAATGAGACACAGAAATTGCATCGGAATTTAATACAAAAGGCACAATGCCGACTTAAGTACAAGAAGACTGACTCTTCCTACTGCCTATGCTTTTGAACCATTCCTGTGACTCTAGTTATAGATTCCGATGCTTCACTTTAGGTTTACTGTATCCCTCTGACCGTCTTATTGACGATGAAACACAGAAATTGGATCGGAATTAAATACAAAAAGCATAATGCCGCCTCAGGTACAAGAAGTCTGGCTCTTCTTACTTTCTGTGTCTTGAACCTTTCCTGTGACACCGGTTTTACATTCTGATGCCTCACTTCAGGTTTACTGTATCCCTTGGACCTTCGTATTGACGACGAAACACAGAAATTGCATCGGAATTAAATAGAAAAGGCACAATGCCGACTTAAGTTCAAGAAAAAAGACTCTTCTTAACATCTATGTTTGAACCATTCCTGGGACTCTAGTTATAGATTCCGATGCTTCACTTCAGGTTTACTGTGTCCTGCGTACCTTCTTATTGACGATGAAACACAGAAATTGCATCGGAATTAAATACAAAAGGCACAATGCCGACTTAAGTACAAGAAGATTGACTCTTCAAACTGACTATGTTCTGAACCATTCCTGTGACACTAGTTATAGATTCCGATGCCTCACTTCAGGTTTACTGTATCCTTTGGACCTTCTTATTGATGATGAAACACAGAAATGGCATCGGAATTAAATACAAAAGGCACAATGCCGACTTAAGTACAAGAAGACTGACGCTTCCTACTGTCTATGTTTGAACCATTCCTGTGACACTAGTTTTAGATTCCGATGCCTCACTTCAGGTTTACTGTATCCCTTGGACCTTCTTATTGATGATGAAACACAGAAATTGCATCGGAATTAAATACTAAAGGCACAATGCCGACTTAAGTACAAGAAGACTGACTCTTCCTACTGTCTATGTTTTGAACCATTCCTGTGACACTAGTTATAGATTCCGATGCCTCACTTCAGGTTTACAGTATCCCTTGGAACTTCTTATTGACGATGAAACACAGAAATTGCATCGGAATTAAATACAAAAGGCACAATGACGACTTAAGTTCAAGAAGACTGACTCTGCCTACTGTCTATGATCTGAACAATTCCAGTGACACTAGTGTTAGATTCCGATGCTTAACTTCAGGTTTACTGTATCCCTCTGACCATCTTATTGACGATGAAACACAGAAATTGCATCGGAATTAAATACAAAAGGCACAAAGCTGACTTAAGTACATGAAAACTGACTCTTCCTACTGTCTATGTTTTAAACCATCCCTGTGACACTAGTTATAGATTCCGATGCTTCAATGCAGTTTTACTGTATCCCTCTGACCGTCTTATTGACGATGAAACACGGAAATTGCATCGGAATTAAATACAAAAGGCACAATGCCGACTCAAGTACAAGTAGTCTGGCTCTTCTTACTGTCTATGTTTGAACCTTTCCTGTGACACCGGTTTTAGATTCCGATGCTTCACTTCAGGTTTACTGTATCCCTTGGACCTTCTTATTGGCGACGAACGCAGAAATTGCATCGGAATTCAATAGAAAATGCACAATGCCGACTTCAGTACAAGATAACTGACTCTTTTTCAGGTCTATGTTTTCAACCATTCCTGTGACACTAGTTATGGATTCCGATGCTTCTCTTCAGGTTTACCGTTTCCAGCTGACCTTCGTATTGACGATGAAACACAGAAATTGCATCGGAATTAAATACAAAAGGCACAATGCAAACTTAAGTACAAGAAAACTGACTCTTCTTACCGTTTATGTTTTGAACCATTCCTGTGACACTAGTTATAGATTCTGATGGTTCACTTCAGGTTTACTGTATCCCTCTGACTTTCTTATTGACGATGAAACACAGAAATTCCATCGGAATTAAATAGAAAAGGCAAAATGCCGACTTAAGTACAACAAGACTGACTCTTCTTACTGACTATGTTTTGAACTTTTCCTGTGAGACCAGTATTAGATTCCGATGCTTCACTATATGTTTACTGTATCCCATGGACCTTCTTATTGACGATGAAACACAGAAATTGCATCGGAATTAAATACAAAAGGCACCATGCCGACTTCAAGAAGACTGACTCTTCCTACTGTTTATGATCTGAACAACTCCAGTGACACTAGTGTTAGATTCCGATGCTTAACTTCAGGTTTACTGTATCCCTTGGACCTTCTTATTGATGATGAAACACATAAATTGCATCGGAATGAAATACAAAAGGCATAATGCCGACTTAAGTACAAGAAGACTGACTCTTCCTACTGTCTATGTTTTGAACCATTCCTGTGACACTAGTTATAGATTCCGATGCGTCACTTCAGGGTTACTGTATCCCTTGGAAGTTCTTATTGACGATGAAACACAGAAATTGCATCGGAATCAAATACAAAAGGCACAATGACGACTTAAGTACAAGATAATTGACTCTTTTTCCTGTGTATGTTTTGAACCATTCCTGTGACACTAGTTATGGATTCCGATGCTTCACTTCAGGTTTAGTGTATCCAGCTGACCTTCTTATTGACGATGAAACATAGAAATTGCATCGAAATTAAATACAAAAGGCACAAAGACGGCTCAGGTACAAGAAGTCTGGCTCTTCTTACTGTCTATGTTTTGAACCTTTCCTGTGACACCGGTTTTACATTCTGATGCTTCACTTCAGGTTTACTGTATCCCTTAGACCTTCTTATTGACGACGAAACACAGATATTGCTTCAGAATTAAATATAAAAGGCACAATGCAGTGTTTAGTACAAGAAAAAAAACTCTTCTTAACATCTGTGATTTGAACCATTCCTGTGACACTAGTTATGGATTCTGATGCTTCACTTCAGGTTTACTGTATCCAGCTTACCTTCTTATTGACGATGAAACACAGAAATTGCATCGGAATTAAATACAAATGGCACAATGCCGACTCAAGTACAAGAAGACTGAATCTTCTTACTGTCTATGTTTTGAACCATTCCTGTGACACTAGGTATAGATTCCGATGCTTCACTTCAGTTTTACTGTATCCCCCTGACCTTCTTATTGACGATGAAACACAGAAATTGCATTGGAATTAAATACAAAAGGCACAATGCCGACTTAAGTACACGAAGACTGACTCTCCTTACTGTCTGTGATTTGAACCATTCCTGTGACACTAGTGTTAGATTCCGATGCTTCACTTCAGGTTTACTGTATTCCTCTGACCTTATTATTGTCGATAAAACACAGAAATTGCATCGGAATTAAATGCAAAATGCACAATGCCGACTTAAGTACAAGAAAACTGACTCTACTTACTGTCTATGTTTTGAACCATTCCTTGACACTAGTTATGGATTCCGATGCTGCACTTCAGGTTTCCTGTATCCAGCTCACCTTCTCATGGACAATGAGACACAGAAATTGCATCGGAATTTAATACAAAAGGCACAATGCCGACTTAAGTACGAGAAGACTGACTCTTCCTACTGTCTATGTTTTGAACCATTCCTGTGACTCTAGTTATAGATTCCGATAATTCACCTTAGGTTTACTGTATCCCTCCGACCGTCTTATTGACGATGAAACACAGAAATTGGATCGGAATTAAATACAAAACGCATAATGCCGCCTCAGGTACAAGAAGTCTGGCTCTTCTTACTGTCTGTGTTTTGAACCTTTCCTGTGACACAGGTTTTACATTCCGATGCCTCACTTCAGGTTTACTGTATCCCTTGCACCTTCGTATTGACGACGAAACACAGAAATTGCATCGGAATTAAATGGAAAAGGCACAATGCCGACTTAAGTATAAGAAAACTTACTCTACCTACTGTCTATGGTTTGAACCATTCCTGTGACACTAGTTATAGATTCCGATGCTTCACTTTAGGTTTACTGTATCCCTCTGACCGTCTTATTGACGATGAAACACAGAAATTGGATCGGAATTAAATACGAAAAGCATAATGCCGCCTCAGGTACAAGAAGTCTGGCTCTTCTTACTGTCTGTGTCTTGAACCTTTCCTGTGACACCGGTTTTACATTCTGATGCCTCACTTCAGGTTTACTGTATCCCTTGGGCCTTCGTATTGACGACGAAACACAGAAATTGCATCGGAATTAAATAGAAAAGGCACAATGCCGACTTAAGTTCAAGAAAAAAGACTCTTCTTAACATCTATGTTTGAACCATTCCTGTGACTCTAGTTATAGATTCCGATGCTTCACTTCAGGTTTACTGTGTCCTGCATACCTTCTTATTGACGATGAAACACAGAAATTGCATCGGAATTAAATACAAAAGGCACAATGCCGACTTAAGTACAAGAAGACTGACGCTTCCTACTGTCTATGTTTGAACCATTCCTGTGACACTAGTTTTAGATTCCGATGCCTCACTTCAGGTTTACTGTATCCCTTGGACCTTCTTATTGACGATGAAACACAGAAATTGCATCGGAATTAAATACAAAAGGCACAAAGCTGACTTAAGTACATGAAAACTGACTCTTCCTACTGTCTATGTTTTAAACCATCCCTGTGACACTAGTTATAGATTCCGATGCTTCAATGCAGTTTTACTGTATCCCTCTGACCGTCTTATTGACGATGAAACACGGAAATTGCATCGGAATTAAATACAAAAGGCACAACGCCGACTCAAGTACAAGTAGTCTGGCTCTTCTTACTGTCTATGTTTGAACCTTTCCTGTGACACCGGTTTTAGATTCCGATGCTTCACTTCAGGTTTACTGTATCCCTTGTACCTTCTTATTGGCGATGAAACACAGAAATTGCATCGGAATTAAATAGAAAAGGCATAATGCCGACTTAAGTACAAGAAGACTGACTCTTCCTACTGTCTATGTTTTGAACCATTCCTGTGACACTAGTGTTAGATTCCGATGCTTCACTTCAGGTTTACTGTATCCCTCTGACCGTCTTATTGACGATGAAACACAGAAATTGCATCGGAATCAAATACAAAAGGCACAATGCCAACTTAAGTACAAGAAGACTGACTCTTTCTACTGTCTATGATTTGAACCACTCTAGTGACACTAGTGTTAGATTCCGATGCTTCACATCAGGTTTACTGTATCCCTTGGACCTTCGTATTGACGACGAAACACAGAAATTGCATCGGAATTAAATAGAAAAGGCACAGTGCCGACTTAAGTACAAGAAAAAAGACTCTTCTTATCATCTATGTTTTGAACCATTCCTGTGACTCTAGTTATAGATTCCGATGCTTCACTTCAGATTTAATGTGTCCAGCGTACCTACTTATTGACGATGAAACACAGAAATTGCATCGGAATTAAATACAAAAGCCACAATGCCGACTTAAGTACAAGAAAACTGACTCTTCCTACTGTTTATGATCTGAACAACTCCAGTGACACTAGTCTTAGATTCCGATGCTTAACTTCAGGTTTACTGTATCCCTCTGACCTTCTTATTGACGATGAAACACAGAAATTGCATCGGAATCAAATACAAAAGGCACAATGACAACTTAAGTACAAGAAGACTGACTCTTTCTACTGTCTATGATTTGAACCACTCTAGTGACACTAGTGTTAGATTCCGATGCTTCACTTCAGGTTTACTGTATCCCTCTGACCGTATTATTGACGATGAAACACAGAAATTGCATCGGAATTAAATAGAAAAGGCACAATGCCGACTTAAGTACAAGAAGACTGACTCTACCTACTGCCTATGTTTTGAACCATTCCTGTGACACTAGTTATAGATTCCGATGCTTCACTTCAGGTTTACTGTATCCCTTGGACCTTCTTATTGACGACGAACGCAGAAATTGCATCGGAATTAAATAGAAAATGCACAATGCCGACCTCAGTACAAGATAATTAACTCTTTTTCCTCTGTATGTTTTGAACCATTCCTGTGACACTAGTGTTAGATTCCGATGCTTCACTTCAGGTTTACTGTATCCCTCTGACCGTATTATTGACGATGAAACACAGAAATTGCATCGGAATTAAATAGAAAATGCACAATGCCGACTTAAGTACAAGAAGACTGACTCTACCTACTGCCTATGTTTTGAACCATTCCTGTGACACTAGTTATAGATTCCGATGCTTCACTTCAGGTTTACTGTATCCCTTGGACCTTCTTATTGACGACGAACACAGAAATTGCATCGGAATTAAATAGAAAAGGCACAATGCCGACTTAAGTACAAGAAAAAAGACTCTTCTTAACATCTATGTTTTGAACCATTCCTGTGACTCTAGTTATAGATTCCGATGCCTCACTTCAGGTTTACTGTATCCCTTGGACCTTCTTATTGATGATGAAACACAGAAATTGCATCGGAATTAAATACTACAGGCACAATGCCGACTTAAATACAAGAAGACTGACTCTTCCTACTGTTTATGATCTGAACAACTCCAGTGACACTAGTGTTAGATTCCGATGCTTAACTTCATGTTTACTGTATCCCTCTGACCTTCTTATTGACGATGAAATACAGAAATTGCATCGGAATTAAATACAAAAGGCACAATGCCGACTTAAGTACATGAAAACTGACTCTTCCTACTGTCTATGTTTTAAACCATTCCTGTGACACTAGTTATAGATTCCGATGCTTCAATTCAGTTTTACTGTATCCCTCTGACCGTCTTATTGACGATGAAACACGGAAATTGCATCGGAATTAAATACAAAAGGCACAATGCCGACTCAAGTACAAGTAGTCTGGCTCTTCTTACTGTCTATGTTTTGAACCTTTCCTGTGACACTAGTTATAGATTCTGATGCTTCACTTCAGGTTTACTGTATCCCTATGACCTTCTTATTGACGATGAAACACAGAAATTCCATAGGAATTAAATAGAAAAGGCAAAATGCCGACTTAAGTACAAGAAGACTGACTCTTCTTACTGACTATGTTTTGAACATTTCCTGTGAGACCAGAATTAGATTCCGATGCCTCACTATATGTTTACTGTATTCCATGGACCTTCTTATTGACGATGAAATACAGAAATAGCATCGGAATTAAATACAAAAGGCACCATGCCGACTTAAGTACAAGATGACTGACTCCTCTTACAGACTATGTTTTGAACTATTCCTGTGACACTGGTTATAGATTCCAATGCCTCACTTCAGGTTTACTCTATCCCTTGGACGTTCTTATTGATGATGAAACACAGAAATTGCATCGTAATTAAATACAAAAGGCATAATGCCGACTTAAGTACAAGAAGACTGACTCTTCCTACTGTCTATGTTTTGAACCATTCCTGTGACACTAGTTATAGATTCCGATGCCTAACTTCAGGTTTACTGTATCCCTTGGACCTTCTTATTGATGATGAAACACAGAAATTGCATCGGAATTAATTACAAAAGGCACAATGCCGACTTAAGTACAAGAAGACTGACGCTTCCTACTGTCTATGTTTGAACCATTCCTGTGACACTAGTTATAGATTCTGATGCCTCACTTCAGGTTTACTGTATCCCTTGGACCTTCTTATTGATGATGAAACACAGAAATTGCATCGGAATTAAATACAAAAGGCATAATGCCGACTTAAGTACAAGAAGACTGACTCTTCCTACTGTCTATGTTTTGAACCATTCCTGTGACACTAGTGTTAGATTCCGATGCTTCACTTCATGTTTACTGTGTCCTTCAGACCGTCTTATTGACGATGAAACACAGAAATTGGATCGGAATTAAATACAAAAGGCATAATGCCGACTTAAGTACAAGAAAACTGACACTCTTACTGTCTATGTTTTGAACCATTCCTGTGACACTAGTTATGGATTCCGATGCTGCACCTCAGGTTTCCTGTATCCAGCTCACCTTCTCATGGACAATGAGACACAGAAATTGCATCGGAATTTAATACAAAAGGCACAATGCCGACTTAAGTACAAGAAGACTGACTCTTCCTACTGTCTATGTTTTGAACCATTCCTGTGACTCTAGTTACAGATTCCGATGCTTCACTTTAGATTTACTGTATCCCTCTGACCGTCTTATTGACGATGAAACACAGAAATTGGATCGCAATTAAATACAAAAAGCATAATGCCGCCTCAGGTACAAGAAGTCTGGCTCTTCTTACTGTCTGTGTTTTGAACCTTTCCTGTGACACCGGTTTTACATTCCGATGCCTCACTTCAGGTTTACTGTATCCCTTGGACCTTCGTATTGACGACGAAACACAGAAATTGCATCGGAATTAAATAGAAAAGGCACAGTGCCGACTTAAGTACAAGAAAAAAGACTCTTCTTAACATCTATGTTTTGAACCATTCCTGTGACTCTAGTTATAGATTCCGATGCTTCACTTCAGTTTTACTGTGTCCAGCTTACCTTCTTATTGACGATGAAACGCAGAAATTTCATCGGAATTAAATACAAAAGGCACAATGCCGACTTCAGTACAAGAAGCCTGACTCATCATACTGACTATGTTTTGAACCATTCCTGTGACACTAGTTATAGATTCCGATGCCTCACTTCAGGTTTACTGTATCCCTTGGACCTTCTTATTGATGATGAAACACAGAAATTGCATCGGAATTAAATACAAAAGGCACAATGCCGACTTAAGTACAAGAAGACCGACGCTTCCTACTGTCTATGTTTGAACCATTCCTGTGACACTAGTTATAGATTCCGATGCCTCACTTCAGGTTTTCTGTATCCCTTGGACCTTCTTATTGATGATGAAACACAGAAATTGCATCGGAATTAAATACAAAAGGCATAAAGCCGACTTAAGTACTAGAAGACTGACTCTTCCTACTCTCTATGTTTTGAACCATTCCTGTAATTCTAGTTATAGATTCCGATGCCTCACTTCAGGTTTACTGTATCCCTTGGACCTTCTTATTGACGATGAAACATAGAAATTGCATCGGAATTAAATACAAAAGGCACAATGACGACTTAAGTACAAGAAGACTGACTCTTTCAACTGTCTATGATTTGAACCACTCCTGTTACACTAGTGTTAGATTCCAATGCTTCACTTCTGGTTTACTGTATCCCTCTGACCGTCTTATTGACGATGAAACACAGAAATTGCATCGGAATTAAATAGAAAAGGCACAATGCCGACTTAAGTACAAGAAGACTGACTCTACCTACTGCCTATGTTTTGAACCATTCCTGTGACACTAGTTATAGATTCCGATGCTTCACTTCAGGTTTACTGTATCCCTTGGACCTTCTTATTGACGACGAACGCAGAAATTGCATCGGAATTAAATAGAAAATGCACAATGCCGACTTCAGTACAAGATAATTGACTCTTTTACCTGTGTATGTTTTGAACCATTCCTGTGACACTAGTAATGGATTCCGATGCTTCACTTCAGGTTTAGTGTATCCAGCTGACCTTCTTATTGACGATGAAACATAGAAATTGCATCGAAATTAAATACAAAAGGCACAAAGCCGGCTCAGGTACAAGAAGTCTGGCTCCTCTTACTGTCTATGTTTTGAACCTTTCCTGTGACACCGGTTTTACATTCCGATGCTTCACTTCAGGTTTACTGTATCCCTTGGACCTTCTTATTGACGACGAAACACAGAAATTGCTTCGGAATTAAATAGAAAAGGCACAATGCCGACTTAAGTACAAGAAAAAAGACTCTTCTTAACATCTATGTTTTGAACTATTCCTGTGACTCTAGTTATAGATTCCGATGCTTCACTTCAGGTTTACTGTGTCCAGCTTACCTTCTTATTGACAATGAAACACAGAAATTGCATCGGAATTAAATACAAAAGGCATAATGCCGACTTATGTACAAGAACACTGACTCTCCTTACTGTCTATGATTTGAACCATTCCTGTGATACTAGTGTTAGATTCCGATGATTCACTTCAGGTTTACTGTATCCCTCTGACCGTCTTATTGACGATGAAACACAGAAATTGCATCGGAATTAAATAGAAAAGGCACAATGCCGACTTAAGTACAAGAAGACTGACTCTACCTACTGTCTATGGTTTGAACCATTCCTGTGACACTAGTTATAGATTCCGATGCTTCACTTCAGGTTTACTGTATCCCTCTGACCTTCTTATTGTCGATGAAACACTGAAATTGCATCGGAATTAAATACAAAATGCACAATGCCGACTTAAGTACAAGAAAACTGACTCTTCTTACTGTCTATGTTTTGAACCATTCCTGTGACACTAGTTATGGATTCCGATGCTGCACTTCAGGTTTCCTGTATCCAGCTCACCTTCTCATGGGCAATGAGACACAGAAATTGCATCGGAATTTCATAGAAAAGGCACAATGCCGACTTAAGTACAAGAAGACTGACTCTTCCTACTGTCTATGTTTTGAACCTTTCCTGTGACTCTAGTGATAGGTTCCGATGCTTCACTTTAGGTTTACTGTATCCCTCTGACCGTCTTATTGATGATGAAACACAGAAATTGGATCGGAATTAAATACAAAAGGCATAATGCCGCCTCAGGTACAAGAAGTCTGGCTCTTCTTACTGTCTGTGTTTGAACCTTTCCTGTGACACCGGTTTTACATTCCGATGCCTCACTTCAGGTTTAGTGTATCCCTAGGACCTTCGTATTGACGACGAAACACAGAAATTGCATCGGAATTAAATAGAAAAGGCACAATGCCGACTTAGTTACAAGAAAAAAGTCTCTTCTTAACATCTATGTTTTGAACTATTCCTGTGACTCTAGTTATAGATTCCGATGCTTCACTTCAGGTTTACTGTATCCCTTGGACCTTCTTATTGATGATGAAACACAGAAATTGCATCGGAATTAAATACTAAAGGCACAATGCCGACTTAAGTACAAGAAGACTGACTCTTCCTACTGTCTATGTTTTGAACCATTCCTGTGACACTAGTTATCGATTCCGATGCCTCACTTCAGGTGTACAGTATCCCTTGGAACTTCTTATTGACGATGAAACACAGAAATTGCATCGGAATTAAATACAAAAGGCACAATGACGACTTAAGTACAAGAAGACTGACTCTTCGTACTGTCTATGTTTTGAACCATTCCTGTGACACTAGTTATAGATTCCGATGCTACACTTCAGTTTTACTGTATCCCTTGGACCTTCTTATTGACGACGAACGCAGAAATTGCATCGGAAATTAATAGAAAATGCACAATGCCGACTTCAGTACACGATAATTGACTCTTTTTCCTGTGTATGTTTTGAACCATTCCTGTGACACTAGTTATGGATTCCGATGCTTCACTTCAGGTTTAGTGTATCCAGCTGACCTTCTTATTGACGATGAAACATAGAAATTGCATCGAAATTAAATACAAAAGGCACAAAGACGGCTCAGGTACAAGAAGTCTGGCTCTTCTTACTGTCTATGTTTTGAACCTTTCCTGTGACACCGGTTTTACATTCCGATGCTTCACTTCAGGTTTACTGTATCCCTTGGACCTTCTTATTGACGACGAAACACAGAAATTGCTTCGGCATTAAATATAAAAGGCACAATGCAGTGTTTAGTACAAGAAAAAAGACTCTTCTTAACATCTGTGATTTGAACCATTCCTGTGACACTAGTTATGGATTCTGATACTTCACTTCAGGTTTACTGTATCCAGCTTACCTTCTTATTGACGATGAAACACAGATATTGCATCGGAATTAAATACAAATGGCACAATGCCGACTTAAGTACAAGAAGACTGAATCTTCTTACTGTCTATGTTTTGAACCATTCCTGTGACACTAGGTATAGATTCCGATGCCTCACTTCAGGTTTACTGTATCCTTTGGACCTTCTTATTGATGATGAAACACAGAAATGGCATCGGAATTAAATACAAAAGGCACAATGCCGACTTAAGTACAAGAAGACTGACGCTTCCTACTGTCTATGTTTGAACCATTCCTGTGACACTAGTTTTAGATTCCGATGCCTCACTTCAGGTTTACTGTATCCCTTGGACCTTCTTATTGACGATGAAACACAGAAATTGCATCGGAATTAAATACAAAAGGCACAAAGCTGACTTAAGTACATGAAAACTGACTCTTCCTACTGTCTATGTTTTAAACCATCCCTGTGACACTAGTTATAGATTCCGATGCTTCAATGCAGTTTTACTGTATCCCTCTGACCGTCTTATTGACGATGAAACACGGAAATTGCATCGGAATTAAATACAAAAGGCACAATGCCGACTCAAGTACAAGTAGTCTGGCTCTTCTTACTGTCTATGTTTGAACCTTTCCTGTGACACCGGTTTTAGATTCCGATGCTTCACTTCAGGTTTACTGTATCCCTTGGACCTTCTTATTGGCGACGAACGCAGAAATTGCATCGGAATTCAATAGAAAATGCACAATGCCGACTTCAGTACAAGATAACTGACTCTTTTTCAGGTCTATGCTTTCAACCATTCCTGTGACACTAGTTATGGATTCCGATGCTTCTCTTCAGGTTTACCGTTTCCAGCTGACCTTCGTATTGACGATGAAACACAGAAATTGCATCGGAATTAAATACAAAAGGCACAATGCAAACTTAAGTACAAGAAAACTGACTCTTCTTACCGTTTATGTTTTGAACCATTCCTGTGACACTAGTTATAGATTCTGATGGTTCACTTCAGGTTTACTGTATCCCTCTGACCTTCTTATTGACGATGAAACACAGAAATTCCATCGGAATTAAATAGAAAAGGCAAAATGCCGACTTAAGTACAACAAGACTGACTCTTCTTACTGACTATGTTTTGAACTTTTCCTGTGAGACCAGTATTAGATTCCGATGCTTAACTATATGTTTACTGTATCCCATGGACCTTCTTATTGACGATGAAACAGAGAAATTGCATCGGAATTAAATACAAAAGGCACCATGCCGACTTCAAGAAGACTGACTCTTCCTACTGTTTATGATCTGAACAACTCCAGTGACACTAGTGTTAGATTCCGATGCTTAACTTCAGGTTTACTGTATCCCTTGGACCTTCTTATTGATGATGAAACACAGAAATTGCATCGGAATTAAATACAAAAGGCACCATGCCGACTTCAAGAAGACTGACTCTTCCTACTGTTTATGATCTGAACAACTCCAGTGACACTAGTGTTAGATTCCGATGCTTAACTTCAGGTTTACTGTATCCCTTGGACCTTCTTATTGATGATGAAACACAGAAATTGCATCGGAATTAAATACAAAAGGCATAATGCCGACTTAAGTACAAGAAGACTGACGCTTCCTACTGTCTATGTTTGAACCATTCCTGTGACACTAGTTATAGATTCCGATGCCTCACTTCAGGTTTACTGTATCCCTTGGACCTTCTTATTGATGATGAAACACAGAAATTGCATCGGAATTAAATAGAAAAGGCATAATGCCGACTTAAGTACAAGAAGACTGACTCTTTCTACTGTCTATGATTTGAACCACTCTAGTGACACTAGTGTTAGATTCCGATGCTTCACATCAGGTTTACTGTATCCCTTGGACCTTCGTATTGACGACGAAACACAGAAATTGCATCGGAATTAAATAGAAAAGGCACAGTGCCGACTTAAGTACAAGAAAAAAGACTCTTCTTATCATCTATGTTTTGAACAATTCCTGTGTCTCTAGTTATAGATTCCGATGCTTCACTTCAGATTTAATGTGTCCAGCGTACCTACTTATTGACGATGAAACACAGAACTTGCATCGGAATTAAATACAAAAGCCACAATGCCGACTTAAGTACAAGAAAACTGACTCTTACTCTTCCTACTGTTTATGATCTGAACAACTCCAGTGACACTAGTCTTAGATTCCGATGCTTAACTTCAGGTTTACTGTATCCCTCTGACCTTCTTATTGACGATGAAACACAGAAATTGCATCGGAATCAAATACAAAAGGCACAATGACAACTTAAGTACAAGAAGACTGACTCTTTCTACTGTCTATGATTTGAACCACTCTAGTGACACTAGTGTTAGATTCCGATGCTTCACTTCAGGTTTACTGTATCCCTCTGACCGTATTATTGACGATGAAACACAGAAATTGCATCGGAATTAAATAGAAAAGGCACAATGCCGACTTAAGTACAAGAAGACTGACTCTACCTACTGCCTATGTTTTGAACCATTCCTGTGACACTAGTTATAGATTCCGATGCTTCACTTCAGGTTTACTGTATCCCTTGGACCTTCTTATTGACGACGAACGCAGAAATTGCATCGGAATTAAATAGAAAATGCACAATGCCGACCTCAGTACAAGATAATTAACTCTTTTTCCTCTGTATGTTTTGAACCATTCCTGTGACACTAGTGTTAGATTCCGATGCTTCACTTCAGGTTTACTGTATCCCTCTGACCGTATTATTGACGATGAAACACAGAAATTGCATCGGAATTAAATAGAAAATGCACAATGCCGACTTAAGTACAAGAAGACTGACTCTACCTACTGCCTATGTTTTGAACCATTCCTGTGACACTAGTTATAGATTCCGATGCTTCACTTCAGGTTTACTGTATCCCTTGGACCTTCTTATTGACGACGAACACAGAAATTGCATCGGAATTAAATAGAAAAGGCACAATGCCGACTTAAGTACAAGAAAAAAGACTCTTCTTAACATCTATGTTTTGAACCATTCCTGTGACTCTAGTTATAGATTCCGATGCCTCACTTCAGGTTTACTGTATCCCTTGGACCTTCTTATTGATGATGAAACACAGAAATTGCATCGGAATTAAATACTACAGGCACAATGCCGACTTAAGTACAAGAAGACTGACTCTTCCTACTGTTTATGATCTGAACAACTCCAGTGACACTAGTGTTAGATTCCGATGATTAACTTCATGTTTACTGTATCCCTCTGACCTTCTTATTGACGATGAAATACAGAAATTGCATCGGAATTAAATACAAAAGGCACAATGCCGACTTAAGTACATGAAAACTGACTCTTCCTACTGTCTATGTTTTAAACCATTCCTGTGACACTAGTTATAGATTCCGATGCTTCAATTCAGTTTTACTGTATCCCTCTGACCGTCTTATTGACGATGAAACACGGAAATTGCATCGGAATTAAATACAAAAGGCACAATGCCGACTCAAGTACAAGTAGTCTGGCTCTTCTTACTGTCTATGTTTTGAACCTTTCCTGTGACACTAGTTATAGATTCTGATGCTTCACTTCAGGTTTACTGTATCCCTATGACCTTCTTATTGACGATGAAACACAGAAATTCCATAGGAATTAAATAGAAAAGGCAAAATGCCGACTTAAGTACAAGAAGACTGACTCTTCTTACTGACTATGTTTTGAACATTTCCTGTGAGACCAGAATTAGATTCCGATGCCTCACTATATGTTTACTGTATTCCATGGACCTTCTTATTGACGATGAAATACAGAAATAGCATCGGAATTAAATACAAAAGGCACCATGCCGACTTAAGTACAAGATGACTGACTCCTCTTACAGACTATGTTTTGAACTATTCCTGTGACACTGGTTATAGATTCCAATGCCTCACTTCAGGTTTACTCTATCCCTTGGACGTTCTTATTGATGATGAAACACAGAAATTGCATCGTAATTAAATACAAAAGGCATAATGCCGACTTAAGTACAAGAAGACTGACTCTTCCTACTGTCTATGTTTTGAACCATTCCTGTGACACTAGTTATAGATTCCGATGCCTAACTTCAGGTTTACTGTATCCCTTGGACCTTCTTATTGATGATGAAACACAGAAATTGCATCGGAATTAATTACAAAAGGCACAATGCCGACTTAAGTACAAGAAGACTGACGCTTCCTACTGTCTATGTTTGAACCATTCCTGTGACACTAGTTATAGATTCTGATGCCTCACTTCAGGTTTACTGTATCCCTTGGACCTTCTTATTGATGATGAAACACAGAAATTGCATCGGAATTAAATACAAAAGGCATAATGCCGACTTAAGTACAAGAAGACTGACTCTTCCTACTGTCTATGTTTTGAACCATTCCTGTGACACTAGTGTTAGATTCCGATGCTTCACTTCATGTTTACTGTGTCCTTCAGACCGTCTTATTGACGATGAAACACAGAAATTGGATCGGAATTAAATACAAAAGGCATAATGCCGACTTAAGTACAAGAAAACTGACACTCTTACTGTCTATGTTTTGAACCATTCCTGTGACACTAGTTATGGATTCCGATGCTGCACCTCAGGTTTCCTGTATCCAGCTCACCTTCTCATGGACAATGAGACACAGAAATTGCATCGGAATTTAATACAAAAGGCACAATGCCGACTTAAGTACAAGAAGACTGACTCTTCCTACTGTCTATGGTTTGAACCATTCCTGTGACTCTAGTTACAGATTCCGATGCTTCACTTTAGATTTACTGTATCCCTCTGACCGTCTTATTGACGATGAAACACAGAAATTGGATCGCAATTAAATACAAAAAGCATAATGCCGCCTCAGGTACAAGAAGTCTGGCTCTTCTTACTGTCTGTGTTTTGAACCTTTCCTGTGACACCGGTTTTACATTCCGATGCCTCACTTCAGGTTTACTGTATCCCTTGGACCTTCGTATTGACGACGAAACACAGAAATTGCATCGGAATTAAATAGAAAAGGCACAGTGCCGACTTAAGTACAAGAAAAAAGACTCTTCTTAACATCTATGTTTTGAACCATTCCTGTGACTCTAGTTATAGATTCCGATGCTTCACTTCAGTTTTACTGTGTCCAGCTTACCTTCTTATTGACGATGAAACGCAGAAATTTCATCGGAATTAAATACAAAAGGCACAATGCCGACTTCAGTACAAGAAGCCTGACTCATCATACTGACTATGTTTTGAACCATTCCTGTGACACTAGTTATAGATTCCCATGCCTCACTTCAGGTTTACTGTATCCCTTGGACCTTCTTATTGATGATGAAACACAGAAATTGCATCGGAATTAAATACAAAAGGCACAATGCCGACTTAAGTACAAGAAGACCGACGCTTCCTACTGTCTATGTTTGAACCATTCCTGTGACACTAGTTATAGATTCCGATGCCTCACTTCAGGTTTTCTGTATCCCTTGGACCTTCTTATTGATGATGAAATACAGAAATTGCATCGGAATTAAATACAAAAGGCATAAAGCCGACTTAAGTACTAGAAGACTGACTCTTCCTACTGTCTATGTTTTGAACCATTCCTGTAATTCTAGTTATAGATTCCGATGCCTCACTTCAGGTTTACTGTATCCCTTGGACCTTCTTATTGACGATGAAACATAGAAATTGCATCGGAATTAAATACAAAAGGCACAATGACGACTTAAGTACAAGAAGACTGACTCTTTCAACTGTCTATGATTTGAACCACTCCTGTGACACTAGTGTTAGATTCCAATGCTTCACTTCTGGTTTACTGTATCCCTCTGACCGTCTTATTGACGATGAAACACAGAAATTGCATCGGAATTAAATAGAAAAGGCACAATGCCGACTTAAGTACAAGAAGACTGACTCTACCTACTGCCTATGTTTTGAACCATTCCTGTGACACTAGTTATAGATTCCGATGCTTCACTTCAGGTTTACTGTATCCCTTGGACCTTCTTATTGACGACGAACGCAGAAATTGCATCGGAATTAAATAGAAAATGCACAATGCCGACTTCAGTACAAGATAATTGACTCTTTTTCCTGTGTATGTTTTGAACCATTCCTGTGACACTAGTAATGGATTCCGATGCTTCACTTCAGGTTTAGTGTATCCAGCTGACCTTCTTATTGACGATGAAACATAGAAATTGCATCGAAATTAAATACAAAAGGCACAAAGCCGGCTCAGGTACAAGAAGTCTGGCTCCTCTTACTGTCTATGTTTTGAACCTTTCCTGTGACACCGGTTTTACATTCCGATGCTTCACTTCAGGTTTACTGTATCCCTTGGACCTTCTTATTGACGACGAAACACAGAAATTGCATCGGAATTAAATAGAAAAGGCACAATGCCGACTTAAGTACAAGAAGACTGACTCTACCTACTGTCTATGGTTTGAACCATTCCTGTGACACTAGTTATAGATTCCGATGCTTCACTTCAGGTTTACTGTATCCCTCTGACCTTCTTATTGTCGATGAAACACTGAAATTGCATCGGAATTAAATACAAAATGCACAATGCCGACTTAAGTACAAGAAAACTGACTCTTCTTACTGTCTATGTTTTGAACCATTCCTGTGACACTAGTTATGGATTCCGATGCTGCACTTCAGGTTTCCTGTATCCAGCTCACCTTCTCATGGGCAATGAGACACAGAAATTGCATCGGAATTTAATAGAAAAGGCACAATGCCGACTTAAGTACAAGAAGACTGACTCTTCCTACTGTCTATGTTTTGAACCTTTCCTGTGACTCTAGTGATAGGTTCCGATGCTTCACTTTAGGTTTACTGTATCCCTCTGACCGTCTTATTGATGATGAAACACAGAAATTGGATAGGAATTAAATACAAAAGGCATAATGCCGCCTCAGGTACAAGAAGTCTGGCTCTTCTTACTGTCTGTGTTTGAACCTTTCCTGTGACACCGGTTTTACATTCCGATGCCTCACTTCAGGTTTAGTGTATCCCTAGGACCTTCGTATTGACGACGAAACACAGAAATTGCATCGGAATTAAATAGAAAAGGCACAATGCCGACTTAGTTACAAGAAAAAAGTCTCTTCTTAACATCTATGTTTTGAACTATTCCTGTGACTCTAGTTATAGATTCCGATGCTTCACTTCAGGTTTACTGTGTCCAGCTTACCTTCTTATTGACGATGAAACACAGAAATTGCATCGGAATTAAATACAAAAGGCACAATGCCGACTTAAGTACAAGAAGACTGACTCTTCATACTGACTATGTGTTGAACCATTCCTGTGACACTAGTTACAGATTCCGATGCCTCACTCCAGGTTTACTGTATCCCTTGGACCTTCTTATTGATGATGATACACAGAAATGGCATCGGAATTAAATACAAAAGGCACCATGCCGACTTAAGTACAAGAAGACTGACGCTTCCTACTGTCAATGTTTGAACCATTCCTGTGACACTAGTTTTAGATTCCGATGCCTCACTTCAGGTTTACTGTATCCCTTGGACCTTCTTATTGATGATGAAACACAGAAATTGCATCGGAATTAAATACTAAAGGCACAATGCCGACTTAAGTACAAGAAGACTGACTCTTCCTACTGTCTATGTTTTGAACCATTCCTGTGACACTAGTTATCGATTCCGATGCCTCACTTCAGGTTTACAGTATCCCTTGGAACTTCTTATTGACGAAGAAACACAGAAATTGCATCGGAATTAAATACAAAAGGCACAATGACGACTTAAGTACAAGAAGACTGACTCTTCGTACTGTCTATGTTTTGAACCATTCCTGTGACACTAGTTACAGATTCCGATGCTACACTTCAGTTTTACTGTATCCCTTGGACCTTCTTATTGACGACGAACGCAGAAATTGCATCGGAAATTAATAGAAAATGCACAATGCCGACTTCAGTACACGATAATTGACTCTTTTTCCTGTGTATGTTTTGAACCATTCCTGTGACACTAGTTACGGATTCCGATGCTTCACTTCAGGTTTAGTGTATCCAGCTGACCTTCTTATTGACGATGAAACATAGAAATTGCATCGAAATTAAATACAAAAGGCACAAAGACGGCTCAGGTACAAGAAGTCTGGCTCTTCTTACTGTCTATGTTTTGAACCTTTCCTGTGACACCGGTTTTACATTCCGATGCTTCACTTCAGGTTTACTGTATCCCTTGGACCTTCTTATTGACGACGAAACACAGAAATTGCTTCGGCATTAAATATAAAAGGCACAATGCAGTGTTTAGTACAAGAAAAAAGACTCTTCTTAACATCTGTGATTTGAACCATTCCTGTGACACTAGTTATGGATTCTGATGCTTCACTTCAGGTTTACTGTATCCAGCTTACCTTCTTATTGACGATGAAACACAGATAATGCATCGGAATTAAATACAAATGGCACAATGCCGACTTAAGTACAAGAAGACTGAATCTTCTTACTGTCTATGTTTTGAACCATTCCTGTGACACTAGGTATAGATTCCGATGCTTCACTTTAGTTTTACTGTATCCCTCTGACCTTCTTATTGACGATGAAACACAGAAATTGCATTGGAATTAAATACAAAAGGCACAATGCCGACTTAAGTACAAGAAGACTGACTCTCCTTACTGTCTATGATTTGAACCATTCCTGTGACACTAGTGTTAGATTCCGATGCTTCACTTCAGGTTTACTGTATCCCTCTGACCTTATTATTGTCGATAAAACACAGAAATTGCATCGGAATTAAATACAAAATGCACAATGCCGACTTAAGTACAAGAAAACTGACTCTTCTTACTGTCTATGTTTTGAACCATTCCTGTGACACTAGTTATGGATTCCGATGCTGCACTTCAGGTTTCCTGTATCCAGCTCACCTTCTCATGGGCAATGAGACACAGATATTGCATCGGAATTTAATACAAAAGGCACAATGCCGACTTAAGTACAAGAAGACTGACTCTTCCTACTGTCTATGTTTTGAACCTTTCCTGTGACTCTAGTTATAGGTTCCGATGCTTCACTTTAGGTTTACTGTATCCCTCTGACCGTCTTATTGATGATGAAACACAGAAATTGGATCGGAATTAAATACAAAAGGCATAATGCCGCCTCAGGTACAAGAAGTCTGGCTCTTCTTACTGTCTGTGTTTTGAACCTTTCCTGTGACACCGGTTTTACATTCCGATGCCTCACTTCAGGTTTAGTGTATCCCTAGGACCTTCGTATTGACGACGAAACACAGAAATTGCATCGGAATTAAATAGAAAAGGCACAATGCCGACTTAAGTACAAGAAAAAAGACTCTTCTTAACATCTATGTTTTGAACTATTCCTGTGACTCTAGTTATAGATTCCGATGCTTCACTTCAGGTTTACTGTGTCCAGCTTACCTTCTTATTGACGATGAAACACAGAAATTGCATCGCAATTAAATACAAAAGGCACAATGCCGACTTAAGTACAAGAAGACTGACTCTTCATACTGACTATGTGTTGAACCATTCCTGTGACACTAGTTATAGATTCCGATGCCTCACTCCAGGTTTACTGTATCCCTTGGACCTTCTTATTGATGATGATACACAGAAATGGCATCGGAATTAAATACAAAAGGCACCATGCCGACTTAAGTACAAGAAGATTGACGCTTCCTACTGTGAATGTTTGAACCATTCATGTGACACTAGTTTTGGATTCCGATGCCTCACTTCAGGTTTACTGTAACCCTTGGACCTTCTTATTGATGATGAAACACAGAAATTGCATCGGAATTAAATACTAAAGGCACAATGCCGACTTAAGTACAAGAAGACTGACTCTGCCTACTGTCTATGTTTTGAACCATTCCTGTGACACTAGTTATCGATTCCGATGCCTCACTTCAGGTTTACAGTATCCCTTGGTACTTCTTATTGACGATGAAACACAGAAATTGCATCGGAATTAAATACAAAAGGCACAATGACGACTTAAGTACAAGAAGACTGACTCTTCGTACTGTCTATGTTTTGAACCATTCCTGTGACACTAGTTATAGATTCCGATGCTACACTTCAGTTTTACTGTATCCCTTGGACCTTCTTATTGACGACGAACGCAGAAATTGCATCGGAAATTAATATAAAATGCACAATGCCGACTTCAGTACAAGATAATTGACTCTTTTTCCTGTGTATGTTTTGAACCATTCCTGTGACACTAGTTATGGATTCCGATGCTTCACTTCAGGTTTAGTGTATCCAGCTGACCTTCTTATTGACGATGAAACATAGAAATTGCATCGAAATTAAATACAAAAGGCACAAAGACGGCTCAGGTACAAGAAGTCTGGCTCTTCTTACTGTCTATGTTTTGAACCTTTCCTGTGACACCGGTTTTACATTCCGATGCTTCACTTCAGGTTTACTGTATCCCTTGGACCTTCTTATTGACGACGAAACACAGAAATTGCTTCGGCATTAAATATAAAAGGCACAATGCAGTGCTAAGTACAAGAAAAAAGACTCTTCTTAACATCTGTGATTTGATCCATTCCTGTGACACTAGTTATGGATTCTGATGCTTCACTTCAGGTTTACTGTATTCAGCTTACCTTCTTATTGACGATGAAACACAGATATTGCATCGGAATTAAATACAAATGGCACAATGCCGACTTAAGTACAAGAAGACTGAATCTTCTTACTGTCTATGTTTTGAACCATTCCTGTGACACTAGGTATAGATTCCGATGCTTCACTTCAGTTTTACTGTATCCCTCTGACCTTCTTATTAACGATGAAACACAGAAATTGCATTGGAATTAAATACAAAAGGCACAATGCCGACTTAAGTACAAGAAGACTGACTCTTCCTACTGTCTATGTTTTGAACCATTCCTGTGACTCTAGTTATAGATTCCGATAATTCACTTTAGGTTTACTGTATCCCTCCGACCGTCTTATTGACGAAGAAACACAGAAATTGGATCGGAATTAAATACAAAACGCATAATGCCGCCTCAGGTACAAGAAGTCTGACTCTTCTTACTGTCTGTGTTTTGAACCTTTCCTGTGACACGGGTTTTACATTCCGATGCCTCATATCAGGTTTACTGTATCCCTTTGACATTCGTATTGACGACGAAACACAGAAATTGCATCGGAATTAAATAGAAAAGGCACAATGCCGACTTAAGTACAAGAAAGAAGACTCTTCTTACCATCTATGTTTTGAACCATTCCTGTGCCTCTAGTTATAGATTCCGACGCTTCACTTCAGGTTTACTGTGTCCAGCTTACCTTCTTATTGACGATGAAACACAGAAATTGCATCGGAATTAAATACAAAAGGCACAATGCCGACTTAAGTACAAGAAGACTGACTCTTCATACTGACTACGTTTTGAACCATTCCTGTGACACTAGTTATAGATTCCGATGCCTCACTTCAGGTTTACTGTATCCCTTGGACCTTCTTATTGATGATGAAACACAGAAATTGCATCGGAATTAAATACAAAAGGCACAATGCCGACTTAAGTACAAGAAGACTGACGCTTCCTACTGTGTATGTTTCAACCATTCCTGTGACACTAGTTATAGATTCCGATGCCTCACTTCAGGTTTACTGTATCCGTTGGACCTTCTTATTGATGATGAAACACAGAAATTGCATCGGAATTAAATACAAAAGGCATAATGCCGACTTAAGTACAAGAGGAATGACTCTTCCTACTGTCTATGTTTTGAACCATTCCTGTGACACTAGTTATAGATTCCGATGTCTCACTTCAGGTTTACTGTATCCCTTGGACCTTCTTATTGACGATGAAACACAGAAATTGCATCGGAATCAAATACAAAATGCACAATGACGACTTAAGTACAAGAAGACTGACTCTTTCTACTGTCTATGATTTGAACCACTCCTGTGACACTAGTGTTATATTCCGATGCTTCACTTCAGGTTTACTGTATCCCTCTGACCATCTTATTGACGATGAAACACAGAAATTGCATCGGAATTAAATAGAAAAGGCACAATGCCGACTTAAGTACAAGAAGACGGACTCTACCTACTGCCTATGATTTGAACCATTCCTGTGACACTAGTTATAGATTCCGATGCTTCACTTCAGGTTTACTGTATCCCTCTGACCTTCTTATTGACGATGAAACACAGAAATTGCATCGCAATTAAATACAAAAGGCACAATGCCGACTTAAGTACAAGAAATCTGACTCTTCGTACTGTCTATGTTTTGAACCATTCCTGTGACACAAGTTATAGATTCCGATGCTTCACTTCAGTTTTACTGTATCCCTTGGACCTTCTTATTGACGACGAACGCAGAAATTGCATCGGAATTAAATAGAAAATGCACAATGCCGGCTTCAGTACAAGATAATTGACCCTTTTTCCTGTGTATGTTTTGAACCATTCCTGTGACACTAGTTATGGATTCCGATGCTTCACTTCAGGTTTAGTGTTTCCACCTGACCTTAGTATTGACGATGAAACATAGAAATTGCATCGAAATTAAATACAAAAGGCACAAAGCCGGCTCAGGTACAAGAAGTCTGGCTCTTCTTACTGTCTATGTTTTGAACCTTTCCTGTGACACCGGTTTTCATTCCGATGATTCACTTCAGGTTTACCGTATCCCTTGGACCTTCTTATTGACGACGAAACACAGAAATTGCTTCGGAATGAAATAGAAAAGGCACAATGCCGTGTCTAAGTACAAGAAAAAAGACTCTTCTTAACACCTATGATTTGAACCATTCCTCTGACACTAGTTATAGATTCTGATCCTTCACTTCAGGTTTACTGTATCCAGCTTACCTTCATACTGACGATGAAACACAGAAATTGCATCGGAATTAAATACAAAAGGCACAATGCCGACTTAAGTACAAGAAGACTGAATCTTCTTACTGTCTATGTTTTGAACCATTCCTGTGACACTAGTTACAGATTCCGATGCTTCACTTCAGTTTTACTGTATCCCTCTGACCATCTTATTGACGATGAAACACAGAAATTGCATTGGAATTAAATACAAAAGGCACAATGCCGACTTAAGTACAAGAAGACTGACTCTCCTTACTGTCTATGATTTGAACCATTCCTGTGACACTAGTGTTAGATTCCGATGCTTCACTTCAGGTTTACTCTATCCCTCTGACCGTCTTATTGACGATGAAACACAGAAATTGCATCGGAATTAAATAGAAAAGGCACAATGCCGACTTAAGTACACGAAGACTGACTCTACCTACTGTCTATGGTTTCAACCATTCCTGTGACACTAGTTATAGATTCCGATGCTTCACTTCAAGTTTACTGTATCCCTCTGACCTTATTATTGTCAATGAAACACAGAAATTGCATCGGAATTAAATACAAAATGCACAATGCCGACTTAAGTACAAGAAAACTGACTCTTCTTACTGTCTATGTTTTGAACCATTCCTTTGACCCTAGTTATGAATTGCGATGCTGCACTTCAGGATTCCTGTATCCAGCTCACCTTCTCATGGACAATGAGGCACAGAAATTGCATCGGAATTTAATAGAAAAGGCACAATGCCGACTTAAGTACAAGAAGACTGACTCTTCCTACTGCCTATGTTTTGAACCATTCCTGTGACTCTAGTTATAGATTCCGATGCTTCACTTTAGGTTTACTGTATCCCTCTGACCGTCTTATTGACGATGAAACACAGAAATTGGATCGGAATTAAATACAAAAGGCATAATGCCGCCTCAGGTACAAGAAGTCTGGCTCTTCTTACTGTCTGTGTCTTGAACCTTTCCTGTGACACCGGTTTTACATTCTGATGCCTCACTTCAGGTTTACTTTATCCCTTGGACCTTCGTATTGACGACGAAACACAGAACTTGCATCGGAATTAAATAGAAAAGGCACAATGCCGACTTAAGTACAAGAAAAAAGACTCTTCTTAACATCTATGTTTTGAACCATTCCTGTGACTCTAGTTATAGATTCCGATGCTTCACTTCAGGTTTACTCTATCCCTCTGACCGTCTTATTGACGATGAAACACAGAAATTGCATCGGAATTAAATACTAAAGGCACAATGCCGACTTAAGTACAAGAAGAGTGACTCTTCCTACTGTCTATGTTTGGACAATTCCTGTGACACTAGTTATGGATTCCGATGCCTCACTTCAGGTTTACGGTATCCCTTGGAACTTCTTATTGACGATGAAACACAGAAATTGCATCGGAATTAAATACAAACGGCACAATGACGACTTAAGTACAAGAAGACTGACTCTTCCTACTGTCTATGATCTGAACAACTCCAGTGACACTAGTGTTAGATTCCGATGCTTAACTTCAGGTTTACTGTATCCCTCCGACCTTCTTATTGACGATGAAACACAGAAATTGCATCGGAATTAAATACTAAAGGCACAATGCCGTCTTAAATACAAGAAGACTGACTCTTCCTACAGTCTATGTTTTGAACCATTCCTGTGACTCTAGTTATAGATTCCGATGCTTCACTTCAGGTTTACTCTATCCCTCTGACCGTCTTATTGACGATGAAACACAGAAATTGCGTCGGAATTAAATACAAAATGCACAATGCCGACTTAAGTACAAGAAGACTGACTCTTCCTACTGTCTATGTTTTGAACCATTCCTGTGACTCTAGTTATAGATTCCGATGCTTCACTTCAGGTTTACTCTATCCCTCTGACCGTCTTATTGACGATGAAACACAGAAATTGCATCGGAATTTATTACTAAAGGCACAATGCCGACTTAAGTACAAGAAGACTGACTCTTCATACTGACTATGTTTTAAACCATTCCTGTGACACTAGTTACAGATTCCGATGCCTCACTTCAGGTTTACTGTATCCTTTGGACCTTCTTATTGATGATGAAACACAGAAATGACATCGGAATTAAATACAAAAGGCACAATGCCGACGTAAGTACAAGAAGACTGACGCTTCCTACTGTCTATGTTTGAACCATTCCTGTGACACTAGTTTTAGATTCCGATGCCTATCTTCAGGTTTACTGTATCCCTTGGACCTTCTTATTGATGATGAAACACAGAAATTGCATCGGAATTAAATACTAAAGGCACAATGCCGACTTAAGTACAAGAAGACTGACTCTTCCTACTGTCTATCTTTTGAACCATTCCTGTGACACTAGTTATAGATTCCGATGCCTCGCTTCAGGTTTACAGTATCCCTTGGAACTTCTTATTGACGATGAAACACAGAAATTGCATCGGAAAAAATACAAAAGGCACAATGACGACTTAAGTACAAGAAGACTGACTCTTCCTACTCTCTATGATCTGAACAACTCCAGTGACACTAGTGTTAGATTCCGATGCTTAACTTCAGGTTTACTGTATCCCTCCGACCTTCTTATTGACGATGAAACACAGAAATTGCATCGGAATTAAATACAAAAGGCACAAAGCCGACTTAAGTACATGAAAACTGACTCTTCCTACTATCTATGTTTTAAACCATCCCTGTGACACTAGTTATAGATTCCGATGCTACAATGCAGTTTTACTGTATCCCTCTGACCGTCTTATTGACGATGAAACACGGAAATTGCATCGGAATTAAATAAAAAAGGCACAATGCCGACTCAAGTACAAGTAGTCTGGCTCTTCTTACTGTCTATGTTTTGAACCTTTCCTGTGACACCGGTTTTAGATTCCGATGCTTCACTTCAGGTTTACTGTATCCCTTGGACCTTCTTATTGGCGGCGAACTCAGAAATTGCATCGGAATTCAATAGAAAATGCACAATGCCGACTTCAGTACAAGATAACTGACTCTTTTACCAGTCTATGTTTTCAACCATTCCTGTGACACTAGTTATGGATTCCGATGCTTCTCTTCAGGTTTACTGTTTCCAGCTGACCTTCATATTGACGATGAAACACAGAAATTGCATCTGAATTAAATACAAAAGGCACAATGCAAACATAAGTACAAGAAGATTGACTCTTCTTACCGTTTATGTTTTGAACCATTCCTGTGACACTAGTTATACATTCTGATGCTTCACTTCAGGTTTACTGTATCCCTCTGACCTTCTTATTGACGATGAAACACAGAAATTCCATCGGAATTAAATAGAAAAGGCAAAATGCCGACTTAAGTACAACAAGACTGACTCTTCTTAATGACTATGTTTTGAACTTCCCCTGTGAGACCAGTATTAGATTCCGATGTTTCACTATATGTTTACTGTATCCCATGGACCTTCTTATTGACGATGAAACACAGAAATTGCATCGGAATTTAATACAAAAGGCACCATGCCGACTTAAGTACAAGAAGACTGACTCCTCTTACAGACTATGTTTTGAACTATTCCTGTGACACTGGTTATAGATTCCGATGCCTCACTTCAGGTTTACTGTATCCCTTGGACCTTCTTATTGATGATGAAACACAGAAATTGCATCGGAATTAATTACAAAAGGCACAATGCCGACTTAAGTACAAGAAGACTGACGTTTCCTACTGTCTATGTTTTGAACCATTACTGTGACACTAGTTATAGATTCCGATGCCTCACTTCAGGTTTACTGTATCCCTTGGACCTTCTTATTGATGATGAAACACAGAAATTGCATCGGAATTAATTACAAAAGGCACAATGCCGACTTAAGTACAAGAAGACTGACGCTTCCTACTGTCTATGTTTGAACCATTCCTGTGACACTAGTTATAGATTCCGATGCCTCACTTCAGGTTTAGTGTATCCCTTGGACCGTCTTATTGATGATGAAACACAGAAATTGCATCGGAATTAAATACAAAAGGCATAATGCCGACTTAAGTACAAGAAGACTGACTCTTACTACTGTCTATGTTTTGAACCATTCCTGTGACACTAGTGTTAGATTCCGATGCTTCACTTCAGGTTTACTGTATCCCTCTGACCGTCTTATTGACGATGAAACACAGAAATTGCATCGGAATTAAATAGAAAAGGCACAATGCGGACTTAAGTACAAGAAGACTGACTCTACCTACTGTCTATGGTTTGAACCATTCCTGTGACACTAGTTATAGATTCCGATGCTTCACTTCAGGTTTGCTGTATCCCTCTGACCTTATTACTGTCGATGAAACACAGAAATTGCATCGGAATTAAATACAAAATGCACAATGCCGACTTAAGTACAAGAAAACTGACTCTTCTTACTGTCTATGTTTTGAACCATTCCTGTGACACTAGTTATGGATTCCGATGCTGCACTTCAGGTTTCCTGTATCCAGCTCACCTTCTCATGGACAAATAGACACAGAAATTGCATCGGAATTTAATACAAAAGGCACAATCCCGACTTAAGTACAAGAAGACTGACTCTTCCTACTGTCTATGTTTTGAACCATTCCTGTGACTCTAGTTATAGATTCCGATGCTTCACTTTAGGTTTACTGTATCCCTCTGACCGTCTTATTGACGATGAAACACAGAAATTGGATCGGAATTAAATACAAAAGGCATAATGCCGCCTCAGGTACAAGAAGTCTGGCTCTTCTTACTGTCTGTGTTTTGAACCTTTCCTGTGACACAGGTTTTACATTCCGATGCCTCACTTCAGGTTTACTGTATCCCTTGGACCTTCGTATTGACGACGAAACACAGAAATTGCATCGGAATTAAATAGAAAAGGCACAGTGCCGACTTAAGTACAAGAAAAAAGACTCTTCTTATCATCTATGTTTTGAACCATTCCTGTGACTCTAGTTATAGATTCCCATGCTTCACTTCAGTTTTACTGTGTCCAGCGTACCTTCTTATTGACGATGAAACACAGAAATTCCATCGGAATTAAATACAAAAGGCACAATGCCGACTTAAGTACAAGAAGACTAACTCATCATACTGACTATGTTTTGAACCATTCCTGTGACACTAGTTATAGATTCCGATGCCTCACTTCAGGTTTACTGTATCCCTTGGACCTTCTTATTGATGATGAAACACAGAAATTGCATCGGAATTAAATACAAAAGGCACAATGCCGACTTAAGTACAAGAAGACTGACGCTTCCTACTGTCTATGTTTGAACCATTCCTGGGACACTAGTTATACATTCCGATGCCTCACTTCAGGTTTTCTGTATCCCTTGGACCTTCTTATTGATGATGAAACACAGAAATTGCATCGGAATTAAATACAAAAGGCATAAAGCCGACTTAAGTACAAGAAGACTGACTCTTACTACTGTCTATGCTTTGAACCATTCCTGTAACACTAGTTATAGATTCCGATGCCTCCCTTCAGGTTTACTGTATCCCTTGGACCTTCTTATTGACGACGAAACACAGAAATTGCTTCGGAATTAAATATAAAAGGCACAATGCAGTGTTAAGTACAAGAAAAAAGACTCTTCTTAACATCTGTGATTTGAACCATTCCTGTGACACTAGTTATGGATTCTGATGCTTCACTTCAGGTTTACTGTATCCTGCTTACCTTCTTATTGACGATGAAACACAGATATTGCATCGGAATTAAATACAAATGGCACAATGCCGACTTAAGTACAAGAAGACTGAATCTTCTTACTGTCTATGTTTTGAACCATTCCTGTGACACTAGGTATAGATTCCGATGCTTCACTTCAGTTTTACTGTATCCCTCTGACCTTCTTATTGACGATGAAACACAGAAATTGCATTGGAATTAAATACGAAAGGCACAATGCCGACTTAAGTACAAGAAGACTGACTCTCCTTACTGTCTATGATTTGAACCATTCCTGTGACACTAGTGTTAGATTCCGATGCTTCACTTCAGGTTTACTGTATCCCTCTGACCTTATTATTGTCGATAAAACACAGAAATTGCATCGGAATTAAATACAAAATGCACAATGCCGACTTAAGTACAAGAAAACTGACTCTTCTTACTGTCTATGTTTTGAACCATTCCTGTGACACTAGTTATGGATTCCGATGCTGCACTTCAGGTTTCCTGTATCCAGCTCACCTTCTCATGGACAATGAGACACAGAAATTGCATCGGAATTTAATACAAAAGGCACAATGCCGACTTAAGGATAAGAAGACTGACTCTTCCTACTGTCTATGTTTTGAACCATTCCTGTGACCCTAGTTATAGATTCCGATGCTTCACTTTAGGTTTACTGTATCCCTCCGACCGTCTTATTGACGATGAAACACAGAAATTGGATCGGAATTAAATACAAAACGCATAATGCCGCCTCAGGTACAAGAAGACTGACTCTTCTTACTGTCTATGTTTTGAACCATTCCTGTTCTTCTTCTTATTGACGACGAAACACAGAAATTGCATCGGAATTAAATACATAAGCACAATGCCGACTTAAGTACAAGAAGACTGATGCTTCCTACTGTCTATGTTTGAACCATTCCTGTGACACTAGTTATAGATTCCGATGCCTCACATCAGGTCTACTGTATCCCTTGGACCTTCTTATTGATGATGAAACACAGAAATTGCATCGGAATTAAATACAAAAGGCATAATGCCGACTTAAGTACAAGAGGAATGACTCTTCCTACTGTCTATGTTTTGAACCATTCCTGTGACACTAGTTATAGATTCCGATGTCTCACTTCAGGTTTACTGTATCCCTTGGACCTTCTTATCGACGATGAAACACAGAAATTGCATCGGAATCAAATACAAAAGGCACAATGACGACTTAAGTACAAGAAGACTGACTCTTTCTACTGTCTATGATTTGAACCAATCCTGTGACACTAGTGTTAGATTCCGATGCTTCACTTCAGGTTTACTGTATCCCTCTGACCGTCTTATTGACGATGAAACACAGAAATTGCATCGGAATTAAATACAAAAGGCACAATGCCGACTTAAGTACAAGAAGACGGACTCTACCTACTGCCTATGTTTTGAACCATTCCTGTGACACTAGTTATAAATTCCGATGCTTCACTTCAGGTTTACTGTATCCCTCTGACCTTCTTATTGACGATGAAACACAGAAATTGCATCGGAATTAAATACAAAAGGCACAATGCCGACTTAAGTACAAGAAAACTGATTCTTCGTACTGTCTATGTTTTGAACCATTCCTGTGACACTAGTTATAGATTCCGATGCTTCACTTCAGTTTTACTGTATCCCTTGGACCTTCTTATTGACGAAGAACGCAGAAATTGCATCGGAATTAAATAGAAAATGCACAATGCCGACTTCAGTACAAGATAATTGACCCTTTTTCCTGTGTATGTTTTGAACCATTCCTGTGACACTAGTTATGGATTCCGATGCTTCACTTCAGGTTTAGTGTTTCCAGCTGACCTTCTTATTGACGATGAAACATAGAAATTGCATCGAAATTAAATACAAAAGGCACAAAGCCGGCTCGGGTCTAAGAAGTCTGGCTCTTCTTACTGTCTATGTTTTCAACCTTTCCTGTGACACCGGTTTTACATTCCGATGCTTCACTTCAGGTTTACTGTATCCCTTGGACCTTCTTATTGACGACGAAACACAGAAATTGCTTCGGAATGAAATAGAAAAGGCACAATGCCGTATCTAAGTACAAGAAAAAAGACTCTTCTTACCACCTATGATTTGAACCATTCCTCTGACACTAGTTATAGATTCTGATCCTTCACTTCAGGTTTACTGTATCCAGCTTACCTTCTTACTGACGATGAAACACAGAAATTGCATCGGAATTAAATACAAAAGGCACAATGCCGACTTAAGTACAAGAAGACTGAATCTTCTTACTGTCTATGTTTTGAACCATTCCTGTGACACTAGTTACAGATTCCGATGCTTCACTTCAGTTTTACTGTATCACTCTGACCTTCTTATTGACGATGAAACACAGAAATTGCATTGGAATTAAATACAAAAGGCACAATGCCGACTTAAGTACAAGAAGACTGACTCTCCTTACTGTCTATGATTTGAACCATTCCTGTGACACTAGTGTTAGATTCCGATGCTTCACTTCAGGTTTACTGTATCCCTCTGACCGTCTTATTGACGATGAAACACAGAAATTGCATCGGAATTAAATAGAAAAGGCACAATGCCGACTTAAGTACAAGAAGACTGACTCTACCTACTGTCTATGGTTTGAACCATTCCTGTGACACTAGTTATAGATTCCGATGCTTCACTTCAGGTTTACTGTATCCCTCTGACGTTATTATTGTCAATGAAACACAGAAATTGCATCGGAATTAAATACAAAATGCACAATGCCGACTTAAGTACAAGAAAACTGACTCTTCTTACTGTCTATGTTTTGAACCATTCCTTTGACCCTAGTTATGAATTCCGATGCTGCACTTCAGGTTTCCTGTATCCAGCTCACCTTCCATGGACAATGAGACACAGAAATTGCATCGGAATTTAATACAAAAGGCACAATGCCGACTTAAGTACAAGAAGACTGACTCTTCCTACTGCCTATGTTTTGAACCATTCCTGTGACTCTAGTTATAGATTCCGATGCTTCACTTTAGGTTTACTGTATCCCTCTGACCGTCTTATTGACGATGAAACACAGAAATTGGATCGGAATTAAATACAAAATGCATAATGCCGCCTCAGGTACAAGAAGTCTGGCTCTTCTTACTGTCTGTGTCTTGAACCTTTCCTGTGACACCGGTTTTACATTCTGATGCCTCACTTCAGGTTTACTGTATCCCTTGGACCTTCGAATTGACGACGAAACACAGAAATTGCATCGGAATTAAATAGGAAAGGCACAATGCCGACTTAAGTACAAGAAAAAAGACTCTTCTTAACATCTATGTTTTGAACCATTCCTGTGACTCTAGTTATAGATTCCGATGCTTCACTTCAGGTTTACTGTGTCCAGCTTACCTTCTTATTGACGATGAAACACAGAGATTGCGTCGGAATTAAATACAAAAGGCACAATGCCGACTTAAGTACAAGAAGACTGACTCTTCATACTTACTATGTTTTAAACCATTACTGTGACACTAGTTATAGATTCCGATGCCTCACTTCAGGTTTACTGTATCCTTTGGACCTTCTTATTGATGATGAAACACAGAAATGGCATCGGAATTAAATACAAAAGGCACAATGCCGACTTAAGTACAAGAAGACTGACGCTTCCTACTGTCTATGTTTGAACCATTCCTGTGACACTAGTTTTAGATTCCGATGCTTCACTTCAGGTTTACTGTATCCCTTGGACCTTCTTATTGATGATGAAACACAGAAATTGCATCGGAATTAAATACTAAAGGCACAATGCCGACTTAAGTACAAGAAGGCTGATTCTTCCTACTGTCTATGTTTTGAACCATTCCTGTGACACTAGTTATAGATTCCGATGCCTCACTTCAGGTTTACAGTATCCCTTGGAACTTCTTATTGACTATGAAACACAGAAATTGCAGCGGAATTAAATACAAAAGGCACAAAGCCGACTTAAGTACATGAAAACTGACTCTTCCTACTGTCTCTGTTTTAAACCATCCCTGTGACACTAGTTATAGATTCCGATGCTTCAATGCAGTTTTACTGTATCCCTCTGACCGTCTTATTGACGATGAAACACGGAAATTGCATCGGAATTAAATACAAAAGGCACAATGCCGACTCAAGTACAAGTAGTCTGGCTCTTCTTACTGTCTATGTTTTGAACCTTTCCTGTGACACCGGTTTTAGATTCCGATGCTTCACTTCAGGTTTACTGTATCCCTTGGACCTTCTTATTGGCGACGAACGCAGAAATTGCATCGGAATTCAATAGAAAATGCACAATGCCGACTTCAGTACAAGATAACTGACTCTTTTTTCAGTCTATGTTTTCAACCATTCCTGTACCACTAGTTATGGATTCCGATGCTTCTCTTCAGGTTTACTGTATCCAGCTGACCTTCGTATTGACGATGAAACACAGAAATTGCATCGGAATTAAATACAAAAGGCACAATGCAAACTTAAGTACAAGAAGATTGACTCTTCTTACCGTTTATGTTTTGAACCATTCCTGTGACACTAGTTATAGAATCTGATGCTTCACTTCAGGTTTACTGTATCCCTCTGACCTTCTTATTGACGATGAAACACAGAAATTCCATCGGAATTAAATAGAAAAGGCAAAATGCCGACTTAAGTACAACAAGACTGACTCTTCTTGCTGACTATGTTTTGAACTTTTCCTGTGAGACCAGTATTAGATTCCGATGCTTCACTATATGTTTACTTTATCCCATGGACCTTCTTATTGACGATGAAACACAGAAATTGCATCGGAATTAAATACAAAAGGCACCATGCCGACTTAAGTACAAGAATACTGACTCCTCTTACAGACTATGTTTTGAACTATTCCTGTGACACTGGTTATAGATTCCAATGCCTCACTTCAGGTTTACTGTATCCCTTGGACCTTCTTATTGATGATGAAACACAGAAATTGCATCGGAATTAAATACAAAAGGCATAATGCCGACTTAAGTACAAGAAGACTGACTCTTCCTACTGTCTATGTTTGAACCATTACTGTGAAACTAGTTATAGATTCCGATGCCTCACTTCAGGTTTACTGTATCCCTTGGACCTTCTTATTGATGATGAAACACAGAAATTGCATCGGAATTAATTACAAAAGGCACAATGCCGACTTAAGTACAAGAAGACTGACGCTTCCTACTGTCTACGTTTGAACCATTCCTGTGACACTAGTTATAGATTCCGATGCCTCACTTCAGGTTTACTGTATCCCTTGGACCTTCTTATTGATGATGAAACACAGAAATTGCATCGGAATTAAATACAAAAGGCATAATGCCGACTTAAGTACAAGAAGACTGACTCTTACTACTGTCAATGTTTTGAACCATTCCTGTGACACTAATGTTAGATTCCGATGCTTCACTTCAGGTTTACTGTATCCCTCTGACCGTCTTATTGACGATGAAACACAGAAATTGCTTCGGAATTAAATAGAAAAGGCACAATGCCGACTTAAGTACAAGAAGACTGACTCTACCTACTGTCTATGGTTTGAACCATTCCTGTGACACTAGTTATAGATTCCGATGCTTCACTTCAGGTTTGCTGTATCCCTCTGACCTTATTATTGTCGATGAAACACAGAAATTGCATCGGAATTAAATACAAAATGCACAATGCCGACTTAAGTACAAGAAAACTGACTCTCCTTACTGTCTATGATTTGAACCATTCCTGTGACACTAGTGTTAGATTCCGATGCTTCACTTCAGGTTTACTGTATCCCTCTGACCGTCTTATTGACGATTAAACACAGAAATTACATCGGAATTAAATAGAAAAGGCACAATGCCGACTTAAGTACAAGAAGACTGACTCTACCTACTGTCTATGGTTTGAACCATTCCTGTGACACTAGTTATAGATTCCGATGCTTCACTTCAGGTTTACTGTATCCCTCTGACGTTATTATTGTCAATGAAACACAGAAATTGCATCGGAATTAAATACAAAATGCACAATGCCGACTTAAGTACCAGAAAACTGACTCTTCTTACTGTCTATGTTTTGAACCATTCCTTTGACCCTAGTTATGAATTCCGATGCTGCACTTCAGGTTTCCTGTATCCAGCTCACCTTCCATGGACAATGAGACACAGAAATTGCATCGGAATTTAATACAAAAGGCACAATGCCGACTTAAGTACAAGAAGACTGACTCTTCCTACTGCCTATGTTTTGAACCATTCCTGTGACTCTAGTTATAGATTCCGATGCTTCACTTTAGGTTTACTGTATCCCTCTGACCGTCTTATTGACGATGAAACACAGAAATTGGATCGGAATTAAATACAAAATGCATAATGCCGCCTCAGGTACAAGAAGTCTGGCTCTTCTTACTGTCTGTGTCTTGAACCTTTCCTGTGACACCGGTTTTACATTCTGATGCCTCACTTCAGGTTTACTGTATCCCTTGGACCTTCGAATTGACGACGAAACACATAAATTGCATCGGAATTAAATAGGAAAGGCACAATGCCGACTTAAGTACAAGAAAAAAGACTCTTCTTAACATCTATGTTTTGAACCATTCCTGTGACTCTAGTTATAGATTCCGATGCTTCACTTCAGGTTTACTGTGTCCAGCTTACCTTCTTATTGACGATGAAACACAGAGATTGCGTCGGAATTAAATACAAAAGGCACAATGCCGACTTAAGTACAAGAAGACTGACTCTTCATACTTACTATGTTTTAAACCATTACTGTGACACTAGTTATAGATTCCGATGCCTCACTTCAGGTTTACTGTATCCTTTGGACCTTCTTATTGATGATGAAACACAGAAATGGCATCGGAATTAAATACAAAAGGCACAATGCCGACTTAAGTACAAGAAGACTGACGCTTCCTACTGTCTATGTTTGAACCATTCCTGTGACACTAGTTTTAGATTCCGATGCTTCACTTCAGGTTTACTGTATCCCTTGGACCTTCTTATTGATGATGAAACACAGAAATTGCATCGGAATTAAATACTAAAGGCACAATGCCGACTTAAGTACAAGAAGGCTGATTCTTCCTACTGTCTATGTTTTGAACCATTCCTGTGACACTAGTTATAGATTCCGATGCCTCACTTCAGGTTTACAGTATCCCTTGGAACTTCTTATTGACTATGAAACACAGAAATTGCAGCGGAATTAAATACAAAAGGCACAATGACGACTTAAGTACAAGAAGACTGACACTTCCTACTGTCTATGATCTGAACAACTCCAGTGACACTAGTGTTAGATTCCGATGCTTAACTTCAGGTTTACTGTATCCCTCCGACCTTCTTATTGACGATGAAACACAGAAATTGCATCGGAATTAAATACAAAAGGCACAAAGCCGACTTAAGTACATGAAAACTGACTCTTCCTACTGTCTCTGTTTTAAACCATCCCTGTGACACTAGTTATAGATTCCGATGCTTCAATGCAGTTTTACTGTATCCCTCTGACCGTCTTATTGACGATGAAACACGGAAATTGCATCGTAATTAAATACAAAAGGCACAATGCCGACTCAAGTACAAGTAGTCTGGCTCTTCTTACTGTCTATGTTTTGAACCTTTCCTGTGACACCGGTTTTAGATTCCGATGCTTCACTTCAGGTTTACTGTATCCCTTGGACCTTCTTATTGGCGACGAACGCAGAAATTGCATCGGAATTCAATAGAAAATGCACAATGCCGACTTCAGTACAAGATAACTGACTCTTTTTTCAGTCTATGTTTTCAACCATTCCTGTACCACTAGTTATGGATTCCGATGCTTCTCTTCAGGTTTACTGTATCCAGCTGACCTTCGTATTGACGATGAAACACAGAAATTGCATCGGAATTAAATACAAAAGGCACAATGCAAACTTAAGTACAAGAAGATTGACTCTTCTTACCGTTTATGTTTTGAACCTTTCCTGTGACACTAGTTATAGATTCTGATGCTTCACTTCAGGTTTACTGTATCCCTCTGACCTTCTTATTGACGATGAAACACAGAAATTCCATCGGAATTAAATAGAAAAGGCAAAATGCCGACTTAAGTACAACAAGACTGACTCTTCTTGCTGACTATGTTTTGAACTTTTCCTGTGAGACCAGTATTAGATTCCGATGCTTCACTATATGTTTACTTTATCCCATGGACCTTCTTATTGACGATGAAACACAGAAATTGCATCGGAATTAAATACAAAAGGCACCATGCCGACTTAAGTACAAGAATACTGACTCCTCTTACAGACTATGTTTTGAACTATTCCTGTGACACTGGTTATAGATTCCAATGCCTCACTTCAGGTTTACTGTATCCCTTGGACCTTCTTATTGATGATGAAGCACAGAAATTGCATCGGAATTAAATACAAAAGGCATAATGCCGACTTAAGTACAAGAAGACTGACTCTTCCTACTGTCTATGTTTGAACCATTACTGTGAAACTAGTTATAGATTCCGATGCCTCACTTCAGGTTTACTGTATCCCTTGGACCTTCTTATTGATGATGAAACACAGAAATTGCATCGGAATTAATTACAAAAGGCACAATGCCGACTTAAGTACAAGAAGACTGACGCTTCCTACTGTCTACGTTTGAACCATTCCTGTGACACTAGTTATAGATTCCGATGCCTCACTTCAGGTTTACTGTATCCCTTGGACCTTCTTATTGATGATGAAACACAGAAATTGCATCGGAATTAAATACAAAAGGCATAATGCCGACTTAAGTACAAGAAGACTGACTCTTACTACTGTCAATGTTTTGAACCATTCCTGTGACACTAGTGTTAGATTCCGATGCTTCACTTCAGGTTTACTGTATCCCTCTGACCGTCTTATTGACGATGAAACACAGAAATTGCTTCGGAATTAAATAGAAAAGGCACAATGCCGACTTAAGTACAAGAAGACTGACTCTACCTACTGTCTATGGTTTGAACCATTCCTGTGACACTAGTTATAGATTCCGATGCTTCACTTCAGGTTTGCTGTATCCCGCTGACCTTATTATTGTCGATGAAACACAGAAATTGCATCGGAATTAAATACAAAATGCACAATGCCGACTTAAGTACAAGAAAACTGACTCTTCTTACTGTCTATGTTTTGAACCATTCCTGTGACACTAGTTATGGATTCCGATGCTGCACTTCAGGTTTCCTGTATCCAGCTCACCTTCTCATGGACAATGAGACACAGAAATTGCATCGGAAATTAATACAAAAGGCACAATGCCGACTTAAGTACAACAAGACTGACTCTTCCTACTGTCTATGTTTTGAACCATTCCTGTGACTCTAGTTACAGATTCCGATGCTTCACTTTAGGTTTACTGTATCCCTCTGACCGTCTTATTGACGATGAAACACAGAAATTGGATCGGAATGAAATACAAAAAGCATAATGCCGCCTCAGGTACAAGAAGTCTGGCTCTTCTTACTGTCTGTGTTTTGAACCTTTCCTGTGACACCGGTTTTACATTCCGATGCCTCACTTCAGGTTTACTGTATCCCTTGGACCTTCGTATTGACGATGAAACACAGAAATTGCATCGGAATTAAATACAAAAGGCACAATGCCGACTTAAGTACAAGAAGACTAACTCATCATACTGACTATGTTTTGAACCATTCCTGTGACACTAGTTATAGATTCCGATGCCTCACTTCAGGTTTACTGTATCCCTTGGACCTTCTTATTGATGATGAAACACAGAAATTGCATCGGAATTAAATAGAAAAGGCACAATGCCGACTTAAGTACAAGAAAAAAGACTCTTCTTAACATCTATGTTTTGAACCATTCCTGTGACTCTAGTTATAGATTCCGATGCCTCACTTCAGGTTTACTGTATCCCTTGGACCTTCTTATTGATGATGAAACACAGAAATTGCATCGGAATTAAATACTAAAGGCATAATGCCGACTTAAGTACAAGAAGACTGACTCTTCCTACTGTTTATGATCTGAACAACTCCAGTGACACTAGTGTTAGGTTCCGATGCTTAACTTCAGGTTTACTGTATCCCTCTGACCTTCTTATTGACGATGAAACACAGAAATCGCATCGGAATTAAATACAAAAGGCACAATGCCGACTTAAGTACATGAAAACTGACTCTTCCTACTGTCTATGTTTTAAACCATTCCTGTGACACTAGTTATAGATTCCGATGCTTCAATTCAGTTTTACTGTATCCCTCTGACCGTCTTATTGACGATGAAACACGGAAATTGCATCGGAATTAAATACAAAAGGCACAATGCCGACTCAAGTACAAGTAGACTGGCTCTTCTTACTGTCTATGTTTTGAACCTTTCCTGTGACTCTAGTTATAGATTCCGATGCTTCACTTCAGGTTTACTGTATCCCTCTGACCTTATTATTGTCAACGAAACACAGAAATTGCATCGGAATTAAATACAAAATGCACAATGCCGACTTAAGTACAAGAAAACTGACTCTTCTTACTGTCTATGTTTTGAACCATTCCTTTGACCCTAGTTATGAATTCCGATGCTGCACTTCAGGTTTCCTGTATCCAGCTCACCTTCCATGGACAATGAGACACAGAAATTGCATCGGAATTTAATACAAAAGGCACAATGCCGACTTAAGTACAAGAAGACTGACTCTTCCTACTGCCTATGTTTTGAACCATTCCTGTGACTCTAGTTATAGATTCCGATGCTTCACTTTAGGTTTACTGTATCCCTCTGACCGTCTTATTGACGATGAAACACAGAAATTGGATCGGAATTAAATACAAAATGCATAATGCCGCCTCAGGTACAAGAAGTCTGGCTCTTCTTACTGTCTGTGTCTTGAACCTTTCCTGTGACACCGGTTTTACATTCTGATGCCTCACTTCAGGTTTACTGTATCCCTTGGACCTTCGATTTGACGACGAAACACAGAAATTGCATCGGAATTAAATAGGAAAGGCACAATGCCGACTTAAGTACAAGAAAAAAGACTCTTCTTAACATCTATGTTTTGAACCATTCCTGTGACTCTAGTTATAGATTCCGATGCTTCACTTCAGGTTTACTGTGTCCAGCTTACCTTCTTATTGACGATGAAACACAGAAATTGCATCGGAATTAAATACAAAAGGCACAATGCCGACTTAAGTACAAGAAGACTGACTCTTCATACTTACTATGATTTAAACCATTCCTGTGACACTAGTTATAGATTCCGATGCCTCACTTCAGGTTTACTGTATCCTTTGGACCTTCTTATTGATGATGAAACACAGAAATGGCATCGGAATTAAATACAAAAGGCACAATGCCGACTTAAGTACAAGAAGACTGACGCTTCCTACTGTCTATGTTTGAACCATTCCTGTGACACTAGTTTTAGATTCCGATGCCTCACTTCAGGTTTACTGTATCCCTTGGACCTTCTTATTGATGATGAAACACAGAAATTGCATCGGAATTAAATACTAAAGGCATAATGCCGACTTAAGTACAAGAAGGCTGACTCTTCCTACTGTCTATGATTTGAACCATTCCTGTGACACTAGTTATAGATTCCGATGCCTCACTTCAGGTTTACAGTATCCCTTGGAACTTCTTATTGACTATGAAACACAGAAATTGCAGCGGAATTAAATACAAAAGGCACAATGCAAACTTAAGTACAAGAAGATTGACTCTTCTTACCGTTTATGTTTTGAACCATTCCTGTGACACTAGTTATAGATTCTGATGCTTCACTTCAGGTTTACTGTATCCCTCTGACCTTCTTATTGACGATGAAACACAGAAATTCCATCGGAATTAAATAGAAAAGGCAAAATGCCGACTTAAGTACAACAAGACTGACTCTTCTTGCTGACTATGTTTTGAACTTTTCCTGTGAGACCAGTATTAGATTCCGATGCTTCACTATATGTTCACTTTATCCCATGGACCTTCTTATTGACGATGAAACACAGAAATTGCATCGGAATTAAATACAAAAGGCACAATGCAAACTTAAGTACAAGAAGATTGACTCTTCTTACCGTTTATGTTTTGAACCATTCCTGTGACACTAGTTATAGATTCTGATGCTTCACTTCAGGTTTACTGTATCCCTCTGACCTTCTTATTGACGATGAAACACAGAAATTCCATCGGAATTAAATAGAAAAGGCAAAATGCCGACTTAAGTACAACAAGACTGACTCTTCTTGCTGACTATGTTTTGAACTTTTCCTGTGAGACCAGTATTAGATTCCGATGCTTCACTATATGTTTACTTTATCCCATGGACCTTCTTATTGACGATGAAACACAGAAATTGCATCGGAATTAAATACAAAAGGCACCATGCCGACTTAAGTACAAGAATACTGACTCCTCTTACAGACTATGTTTTGAACTATTCCTGTGACACTGGTTATAGATTCCAATGCCTCACTTCAGGTTTACTGTATCCCTTGGACCTTCTTATTGATGATGAAACACAGAAATTGCATCGGAATTAATTACAAAAGGCATAATCCCGACTTAAGTACAAGAAGACTGACTCTTCCTACTGTCTATGTTTGAATCATTACTGTGAAACTAGTTATAGATTCCGATGCCTCACTTCAGGTTTACTGTATCCCTTGGACCTTCTTATTGATGATGAAACACAGAAATTGCATCGGAATTAATTACAAAAGGCACAATGCCGACTTCAGTACAAGAAGACTGACGCTTCCTACTGTCTATGTTTGAACCATTCCTGTGACACTAGTTATAGATTCCGATGCCTCACTTCAGGTTTACTGTATCCCTTGGACCTTCTTATTGATGATGAAACACAGAAATTGCATCGGAATTAAATACAAAAGGCACAATGCCGACTTAAGTACAAGAAGACTGAATCTTCTTACTGTCTATGTTTTGAACCATTCCTGTGACACTAGTTACAGATTCCGATGCTTCACTTCAGTTTTACTGTATCACTCTGACCTTCTTATTGACGATGAAACACAGAAATTGCATTGGAATTAAATACAAAAGGCACAATGCCGACTTAAGTACAAGAAGACTGACTCTCCTTACTGTCTATGATTTGAACCATTCCTGTGACACTAGTGTTAGATTCCGATGCTTCACTTCAGGTTTACTGTATCCCTCTGACCGTCTTATTGACGATGAAACACAGAAATTGCATCGGAATTAAATAGAAAAGGCACAATGCCGACTTAAGTACAAGAAGACTGACTCTACCTACTGTCTATGGTTTGAACCATTCCTGTGACACTAGTTATAGATTCCGATGCTTCACTTCAGGTTTACTGTATCCCTCTGACCTTATTATTGTCAATGAAACACAGAAATTGCATCGGAATTAAATACAAAATGCACAATGCCGACTTAAGTACAAGAAAACTGACTCTTCTTACTGTCTATGTTTTGAACCATTCCTTTGACCCTAGTTATGAATTCCGATGCTGCACTTCAGGTTTCCTGTATCCAGCTCACCTTCCATGGACAATGAGACACAGAAATTGCATCGGAATTTAATACAAAAGGCACAATGCCGACTTAAGTACAAGAAGACTGACTCTTCCTACTGCCTATGTTTTGAACCATTCCTGTGACTCTAGTTATAGATTCCGATGCTTCACTTTAGGTTTACTGTATCCCTCTGACCGTCTTATTGACGATGAAACACAGAAATTGGATCGGAATTAAATACAAAATGCATAATGCCGCCTCAGGTACAAGAAGTCTGGCTCTTCTTACTGTCTGTGTCTTGAACCTTTCCTGTGACACCGGTTTTAAATTCTGATGCCTCACTTCAGGTTTACTGTATCCCTTGGACCTTCGAATTGACGACGAAACACAGAAATTGCATCGGAATTAAATAGGAAAGGCACAATGCCGACTTAAGGACAAGAAAAAAGACTCTTCTTAACATCTATGTTTTGAACCTTTCCTGTGACTCTAGTTATAGATTCCGATGCTTCACTTCAGGTTTACTGTGTCCAGCTTACCTTCTTATTGACGATGAAACACAGAAATTGCATCGGAATTAAATACAAAAGGCACAATGCCGACTTAAGTACAAGAAGACTGACTCTTCATACTTACTATGTTTTAAACCATTCCTGTGACACTAGTTATAGATTCCGATGCCTCACTTCAGGTTTACTGTATCCTTTGGACCTTCTTATTGATGATGAAACACAGAAATGGCATCGGAATTAAATACAAAAGGCACAATGCCGACTTAAGTACAAGAAGACTGACGCTTCCTACTGTCTATGTTTGAACCATTCCTGTGACACTAGTTTTAGATTCCGATGCCTCACTTCAGGTTTACTGTATCCCTTGGACCTTCTTATTGATGATGAAACACAGAAATTGCATCGGAATTAAATACTAAAGGCACAATGCCGACTTAAGTACAAGAAGGCTGACTCTTCCTACTGTCTATGTTTTGAACCATTCCTGTGACACTAGTTATAGATTCCGATGCCTCACTTCAGGTTTACAGTATCCCTTGGAACTTCTTATTGACTATGAAACACAGAAATTGCAGCGGAATTAAATACAAAAGGCACAATGACGACTTAAGTACAAGAAGACTGACTCTTCCTACTGTCTATGATCTGAACAACTCCAGTGACACTAGTGTTACATTCCGATGCTTAACTTCAGGTTTACTGTATCCCTCCGACCTTCTTATTGACGATGAAACACAGAAATTGCATCGGAATTAAATACAAAAGGCACAAAGCCGACTTAAGTACATGAAAACTGACTCTTCCTACTGTCTCTGTTTTAAACCATCCCTGTGACACTAGTTATAGATTCCGATGCTTCAATGCAGTTTTACTGTATCCCTCTGACCGTCTTATTGACGATGAAACACGGAAATTGCATCGGAATTAAATACAAAAGGCACAATGCCGACTCAAGTACAAGTAGTCTGGCTCTTCTTACTGTCTATGTTTTGAACCTTTCCTGTGACACCGGTTTTAGATTCCGATGCTTCACTTCAGGTTTACTGTATCCCTTGGACCTTCTTATTGCCGACGAACGCAGAAATTGCATCGGAATTCAATAGAAAATGCACAATGCCGACTTCAGTACAAGATAACTGACTCTTTTTTCAGTCTATGTTTTCAACCATTCCTGTACCACTAGTTATGGATTCCGATGCTTCTCTTCAGGTTTACTGTATCCAGCTGACCTTCGTATTGACGATGAAACACAGAAATTGCATCGGAATTAAATACAAAAGGCACAATGCAAACTTAAGTACAAGAAGATTGACTCTTCTTACCGTTTAAGTTTTGAACCATTCCTGTGACACTAGTTATTGATTCTGATGCTTCACTTCAGGTTTACTGTATCCCTGTGACCTTCTTATTGACGATGAAACACAGAAATTCCATCGGAATTAAATAGAAAAGGCAAAATGCCGACTTAAGTACAACAAGACTGACTCTTCTTGCTGACTATGTTTTGAACTTTTCCTGTGAGACCAGTATTAGATTCCGATGCTTCACTATATGTTTACTTTATCCCATGGACCTTCTTATTGACGATGAAACACAGAAATTGCATCGGAATTAAATACAAAAGGCACCATGCCGACTTAAGTACAAGAATACTGACTCCTCTTACAGACTATGTTTTGAACTATTCCTGTGACACTGGTTATAGATTCCAATGCCTCACTTCAGGTTTACTGTATCCCTTGGACCTTCTTATTGATGATGAAACACAGAAATTGCATCGGAATTAAATACAAAAGTCATAATGCCGACTTAAGTACAAGAAGACTGACTCTTCCTACTGTCTATGTTTGAACCATTACTGTGAAACTAGTTATAGATTCCGATGCCTCACTTCAGGTTTACTGTATCCCTTGGACCTTCTTATTGATGATGAAACACAGAAATTGCATCGGAATTAATTACAAAAGGCACAATGCCGACTTAAGTACAAGAAGACTGACGCTTCCTACTGTCTATGTTTGAACCATTCCTGTGACACTAGTTATAGATTCCGATGCCTCACTTCAGGTTAACTGTATCCCTTGGACCTTCTTATTGATGATGAAACACAGAAATTGCATCGGAATTAAATACAAAAGGCATAATGCCGAATTAAGTACAAGAAGACTGACTCTTACTACTGTCTATGTTTTGAACCATTCCTGTGACTCTAGTTATAGATTCCGATGCCTCACTTCAGGTTTACTGTATCCCTTGGACCTTCTTATTGATGATGAAACACAGAAATTGCATCGGAATTAAATACTAAAGGCATAATGCCGACTTAAGTACAAGAAGACTGACTCTTCCTACTGTTTATGATCTGAACAACTCCAGTGACACTAGTGTTAGGTTCCGATGCTTAACTTCAGGTTTACTGTATCCCTCTGACCTTCTTATTGACGATGAAACACAGAAATCGCATCGGAATTAAATACAAAAGGCACAATGCCGACTTAAGTACATGAAAACTGACTCTTCCTACTGTCTATGTTTTAAACCATTCCTGTGACACTAGTTATAGATTCCGATGCTTCAATTCAGTTTTACTGTATCCCTCTGACCGTCTTATTGACGATGAAACACGGAAATTGCATCGGAATTAAATACAAAAGGCACAATGCCGACTCAAGTACAAGTAGACTGGCTCTTCTTACTGTCTATGTTTTGAACCTTTCCTGTGACTCTAGTTATAGATTCCGATGCTTCACTTCAGGTTTACTGTATCCCTCTGACCTTATTATTGTCAATGAAACACAGAAATTGCATCGGAATTAAATACAAAATGCACAATGCCGACTTAAGTACAAGAAAACTGACTCTTCTTACTGTCTATGTTTTGAACCATTCCTTTGACCCTAGTTATGAATTCCGATGCTGCACTTCAGGTTTCCTGTATCCAGCTCACCTTCCATGGACAATGAGACACAGAAATTGCATCGGAATTTAATACAAAAGGCACAATGCCGACTTAAGTACAAGAAGACTGACTCTTCCTACTGCCTATGTTTTGAACCATTCCTGTGACTCTAGTTATAGATTCCGATGCTTCACTTTAGGTTTACTGTATCCCTCTGACCGTCTTATTGACGATGAAACACAGAAATTGGATCGGAATTAAATACAAAATGCATAATGCCGCCTCAGGTACAAGAAGTCTGGCTCTTCTCACTGTCTGTGTCTTGAACCTTTCCTGTGACACCGGTTTTACATTCTGATGCCTCACTTCAGGTTTACTGTATCCCTTGGACCTTCGAATTGACGACGAAACACAGAAATTGCATCGGAATTAAATAGGAAAGGCACAATGCCGACTTAAGCACAAGAAAAAAGACTCTTCTTAACATCTATGTTTTGAACCATTCCTGTGACTCTAGTTATAGATTCCGATGCTTCACTTCAGGTTTACTGTGTCCAGCTTACCTTCTTATTGACGATGAAACACAGAAATTGCATCGGAATTAAATACAAAAGGCACAATGCCGACTTAAGTACAAGAAGACTGACTCTTCATACTTACTATGATTTAAACCATTCCTGTGACACTAGTTATAGATTCCGATGCCTCACTTCAGGTTTACTGTATCCTTTGGACCTTCTTATTGATGATGAAACACAGAAATGGCATCGGAATTAAATACAAAAGGCACAATGCCGACTTAAGTACAAGAAGACTGACGCTTCCTACTGTCTATGTTTGAACCATTCCTGTGACACTAGTTTTAGATTCCGATGCCTCACTTCAGGTTTACTGTATCCCTTGGACCTTCTTATTGATGATGAAACACAGAAATTGCATCGGAATTAAATACTAAAGGCATAATGCCGACTTAAGTACAAGAAGGCTGACTCTTCCTACTGTCTATGTTTTGAACCATTCCTGTGACACTAGTTATAGATTCCGATGCCTCACTTCAGGTTTACAGTATCCCTTGGAACTTCTTATTGACTATGAAACACAGAAATTGCAGCGGAATTAAATACAAAAGGCACAATGCAAACTTAAGTACAAGAAGATTGACTCTTCTTACCGTTTATGTTTTGAACCATTCCTGTGACACTAGTTATAGATTCTGATGCTTCACTTCAGGTTTACTGTATCCCTCTGACCTTCTTATTGACGATGAAACACAGAAATTCCATCGGAATTAAATAGAAAAGGCAAAATGCCGACTTAAGTACAACAAGACTGACTCTTCTTGCTGACTATGTTTTGAACTTTTCCTGTGAGACCAGTATTAGATTCCGATGCTTCACTATATGTTCACTTTATCCCATGGACCTTCTTATTGACGATGAAACACAGAAATTGCATCGGAATTAAATACAAAAGGCACAATGCAAACTTAAGTACAAGAAGATTGACTCTTCTTACCGTTTATGTTTTGAACCATTCCTGTGACACTAGTTATAGATTCTGATGCTTCACTTCAGGTTTACTGTATCCCTCTGACCTTCTTATTGACGATGAAACACAGAAATTCCATCGGAATTAAATAGAAAAGGCAAAATGCCGACTTAAGTACAACAAGACTGACTCTTCTTGCTGACTATGTTTTGAACTTTTCCTGTGAGACCAGTATTAGATTCCGATGCTTCACTATATGTTTACTTTATCCCATGGACCTTCTTATTGACGATGAAACACAGAAATTGCATCGGAATTAAATACAAAAGGCACCATGCCGACTTAAGTACAAGAATACTGACTCCTCTTACAGACTATGTTTTGAACTATTCCTGTGACACTGGTTATAGATTCCAATGCCTCACTTCTGGTTTACTGTATCCCTTGGACCTTCTTATTGATGATGAAACACAGAAATTGCATCGGAATTAAATACAAAAGGCATAATCCCGACTTAAGTACAAGAAGACTGACTCTTCCTACTGTCTATGTTTGAATCATTACTGTGAAACTAGTTATAGATTCCGATGCCTCACTTCAGGTTTACTGTATCCCTTGGACCTTCTTATTGATGATGAAACACAGAAATTGCATCGGAATTAATTACAAAAGGCACAATGCCGACTTCAGTACAAGAAGACTGACGCTTCCTACTGTCTATGTTTGAACCATTCCTGTGACACTAGTTATAGATTCCGATGCCTCACTTCAGGTTTACTGTATCCCTTGGACCTTCTTATTGATGATGAAACACAGAAATTGCATCGGAATTAAATACAAAAGGCACAATGCCGACTTAAGTACAAGAAGACTGAATCTTCTTACTGTCTATGTTTTGAACCATTCCTGTGACACTAGTTACAGATTCCGATGCTTCACTTCAGTTTTACTGTATCACTCTGACCTTCTTATTGACGATGAAACACAGAAATTGCATTGGAATTAAATACAAAAGGCACAATGCCGACTTAAGTACAAGAAGACTGACTCTCCTTACTGTCTATGATTTGAACCATTCCTGTGACACTAGTGTTAGATTCCGATGCTTCACTTCAGGTTTACTGTATCCCTCTGACCGTCTTATTGACGATGAAACACAGAAATTGCATCGGAATTAAATAGAAAAGGCACAATGCCGACTTAAGTACAAGAAGACTGACTCTACCTACTGTCTATGGTTTGAACCATTCCTGTGACACTAGTTATAGATTCCGATGCTTCACTTCAGGTTTACTGTATCCCTCTGACCTTATTATTGTCAATGAAACACAGAAATTGCATCGGAATTAAATACAAAATGCACAATGCCGACTTAAGTACAAGAAAACTGACTCTTCTTACTGTCTATGTTTTGAACCATTCCTTTGACCCTAGTTATGAATTCCGATGCTGCACTTCAGGTTTCCTGTATCCAGCTCACCTTCCATGGACAATGAGACACAGAAATTGCATCGGAATTTAATACAAAAGGCACAATGCCGACTTAAGTACAAGAAGACTGACTCTTCCTACTGCCTATGTTTTGAACCATTCCTGTGACTCTAGTTATAGATTCCGATGCTTCACTTTAGGTTTACTGTATCCCTCTGACCGTCTTATTGACGATGAAACACAGAAATTGGATCGGAATTAAATACAAAATGCATAATGCCGCCTCAGGTACAAGAAGTCTGGCTCTTCTTACTGTCTGTGTCTTGAACCTTTCCTGTGACACCGGTTTTAAATTCTGATGCCTCACTTCAGGTTTACTGTATCCCTTGGACCTTCGAATTGACGACGAAACACAGAAATTGCATCGGAATTAAATAGGAAAGGCACAATGCCGACTTAAGGACAAGAAAAAAGACTCTTCTTAACATCTATGTTTTGAACCTTTCCTGTGACTCTAGTTATAGATTCCGATGCTTCACTTCAGGTTTACTGTGTCCAGCTTACCTTCTTATTGACGATGAAACACAGAAATTGCATCGGAATTAAATACAAAAGGCACAATGCCGACTTAAGTACAGGAAGACTGACTCTTCATACTTACTATGTTTTAAACCATTCCTGTGACACTAGTTATAGATTCCGATGCCTCACTTCAGGTTTACTGTATCCTTTGGACCTTCTTATTGATGATGAAACACAGAAATGGCATCGGAATTAAATACAAAAGGCACAATGCCGACTTAAGTACAAGAAGACTGACGCTTCCTACTGTCTATGTTTGAACCATTCCTGTGACACTAGTTTTAGATTCCGATGCCTCACTTCAGGTTTACTGTATCCCTTGGACCTTCTTATTGATGATGAAACACAGAAATTGCATCGGAATTAAATACTAAAGGCACAATGCCGACTTAAGTACAAGAAGGCTGACTCTTCCTACTGTCTATGTTTTGAACCATTCCTGTGACACTAGTTATAGATTCCGATGCCTCACTTCAGGTTTACAGTATCCCTTGGAACTTCTTATTGACTATGAAACACAGAAATTGCAGCGGAATTAAATACAAAAGGCACAATGACGACTTAAGTACAAGAAGACTGACTCTTCCTACTGTCTATGATCTGAACAACTCCAGTGACACTAGTGTTAGATTCCGATGCTTAACTTCAGGTTTACTGTATCCCTCCGACCTTCTTATTGACGATGAAACACAGAAATTGCATCGGAATTAAATACAAAAGGCACAAAGCCGACTTAAGTACATGAAAACTGACTCTTCCTACTGTCTCTGTTTTAAACCATCCCTGTGACACTAGTTATAGATTCCGATGCTTCAATGCAGTTTTACTGTATCCCTCTGACCGTCTTATTGACGATGAAACACGGAAATTGCATCGGAATTAAATACAAAAGGCACAATGCCGACTCAAGTACAAGTAGTCTGGCTCTTCTTACTGTCTATGTTTTGAACCTTTCCTGTGACACCGGTTTTAGATTCCGATGCTTCACTTCAGGTTTACTGTATCCCTTGGACCTTCTTATTGGCGACGAACGCAGAAATTGCATCGGAATTCAATAGAAAATGCACAATGCCGACTTCAGTACAAGATAACTGACTCTTTTTTCAGTCTATGTTTTCAACCATTCCTGTACCACTAGTTATGGATTCCGATGCTTCTCTTCAGGTTTACTGTATCCAGCTGACCTTCGTATTGACGATGAAACACAGAAATTGCATCGGAATTAAATACAAAAGGCACAATGCAAACTTAAGTACAAGAAGATTGACTCTTCTTACCGTTTAAGTTTTGAACCATTCCTGTGACACTAGTTATTGATTCTGATGCTTCACTTCAGGTTTACTGTATCCCTCTGACCTTCTTATTGACGATGAAACACAGAAATTCCATCGGAATTAAATAGAAAAGGCAAAATGCCGACTTAAGTACAACAAGACTGACTCTTCTTGCTGACTATGTTTTGAACTTTTCCTGTGAGACCAGTATTAGATTCCGATGCTTCACTATATGTTTACTTTATCCCATGGACCTTCTTATTGACGATGAAACACAGAAATTGCATCGGAATTAAATACAAAAGGCACCATGCCGACTTAAGTACAAGAATACTGACTCCTCTTACAGACTATGTTTTGAACTATTCCTGTGACACTGGTTATAGATTCCAATGCCTCACTTCAGGTTTACTGTATCCCTTGGACCTTCTTATTGATGATGAAACACAGAAATTGCATCGGAATTAAATACAAAAGGCATAATGCCGACTTAAGTACAAGAAGACTGACTCTTCCTACTGTCTATGTTTGAACCATTACTGTGAAACTAGTTATAGATTCCGATGCCTCACTTCAGGTTTACTGTATCCCTTGGACCTTCTTATTGATGATGAAACACAGAAATTGCATCGGAATTAATTACAAAAGGCACAATGCCGACTTAAGTACAAGAAGACTGACGCTTCCTACTGTCTATGTTTGAACCATTCCTGTGACACTAGTTATAGATTCCGATGCCTCACTTCAGGTTAACTGTATCCCTTGGACCTTCTTATTGATGATGAAACACAGAAATTGCATCGGAATTAAATACAAAAGGCATAATGCCGAATTAAGTACAAGAAGACTGACTCTTACTACTGTCTATGTTTTGAACCATTCCTGTGACTCTAGTTATAGATTCCGATGCCTCACTTCAGGTTTACTGTATCCCTTGGACCTTCTTATTGATGATGAAACACAGAAATTGCATCGGAATTAAATACTAAAGGCATAATGCCGACTTAAGTACAAGAAGACTGACTCTTCCTACTGTTTATGATCTGAACAACTCCAGTGACACTAGTGTTAGGTTCCGATGCTTAACTTCAGGTTTACTGTATCCCTCTGACCTTCTTATTGACGATGAAACACAGAAATCGCATCGGAATTAAATACAAAAGGCACAATGCCGACTTAAGTACATGAAAACTGACTCTTCCTACTGTCTATGTTTTAAACCATTCCTGTGACACTAGTTATAGATTCCGATGCTTCAATTCAGTTTTACTGTATCCCTCTGACCGTCTTATTGACGATGAAACACGGAAATTGCATCGGAATTAAATACAAAAGGCACAATGCCGACTCAAGTACAAGTAGACTGGCTCTTCTTACTGTCTATGTTTTGAACCTTTCCTGTGACTCTAGTTATAGATTCCGATGCTTCACTTCAGGTTTACTGTATCCCTCTGACCTTATTATTGTCAATGAAACATAGAAATTGCATCGGAATTAAATACAAAATGCACAATGCCGACTTAAGTACAAGAAAACTGACTCTTCTTACTGTCTATGTTTTGAACCATTCCTTTGACCCTAGTTATGAATTCCGATGCTGCACTTCAGGTTTCCTGTATCCAGCTCACCTTCCATGGACAATGAGACACAGAAATTGCATCGGAATTTAATACAAAAGGCACAATGCCGACTTAAGTACAAGAAGACTGACTCTTCCTACTGCCTATGTTTTGAACCATTCCTGTGACTCTAGTTATAGATTCCGATGCTTCACTTTAGGTTTACTGTATCCCTCTGACCGTCTTATTGACGATGAAACACAGAAATTGGATCGGAATTAAATACAAAATGCATAATGCCGCCTCAGGTACAAGAAGTCTGGCTCTTCTTACTGTCTGTGTCTTGAACCTTTCCTGTGACACCGGTTTTACATTCTGATGCCTCACTTCAGGTTTACTGTATCCCTTGGACCTTCGAATTGACGACGAAACACAGAAATTGCATCGGAATTAAATAGGAAAGGCACAATGCCGACTTAAGCACAAGAAAAAAGACTCTTCTTAACATCTATGTTTTGAACCATTCCTGTGACTCTAGTTATAGATTCCGATGCTTCACTTCAGGTTTACTGTGTCCAGCTTACCTTCTTATTGACGATGAAACACAGAAATTGCATCGGAATTAAATACAAAAGGCACAATGCCGACTTAAGTACAAGAAGACTGACTCTTCATACTTACTATGATTTAAACCATTCCTGTGACACTAGTTATAGATTCCGATGCCTCACTAAAGGTTTACTGTATCCTTTGGACAATCTTATTGATGATGAAACACAGAAATGGCATCGGAATTAAATACAAAAGGCACAATGCCGACTTAAGTACAAGAAGACTGACGCTTCCTACTGTCTATGTTTGAACCATTCCTGTGACACTAGTTTTAGATTCCGATGCCTCACTTCAGGTTTACTGTATCCCTTGGACCTTCTTATTGATGATGAAACACAGAAATTGCATCGGAATTAAATACTAAAGGCATAATGCCGACTTAAGTACAAGAAGGCTGACTCTTCCTACTGTCTATGTTTTGAACCATTCCTGTGACACTAGTTATAGATTCCGATGCCTCACTTCAGGTTTACAGTATCCCTTGGAACTTCTTATTGACTATGAAACACAGAAATTGCAGCGGAATTAAATACAAAAGTCACAATGCAAACTTAAGTACAAGAAGATTGACTCTTCTTACCGTTTATGTTTTGAACCATTCCTGTGACACTAGTTATAGATTCTGATGCTTCACTTCAGGTTTACTGTATCCCTCTGACCTTCTTATTGACGATGAAACACAGAAATTCCATCGGAATTAAATAGAAAAGGCAAAATGCCGACTTAAGTACAACAAGACTGACTCTTCTTGCTGACTATGTTTTGAACTTTTCCTGTGAGACCAGTATTAGATTCCGATGCTTCACTATATGTTCACTTTATCCCATGGACCTTCTTATTGACGATGAAACACAGAAATTGCATCGGAATTAAATACAAAAGGCACAATGCAAACTTAAGTACAAGAAGATTGACTCTTCTTACCGTTTATGTTTTGAACCATTCCTGTGACACTAGTTATAGATTCTGATGCTTCACTTCAGGTTTACTGTATCCCTCTGACCTTCTTATTGACGATGAAACACAGAAATTCCATCGGAATTAAATAGAAAAGGCAAAATGCCGACTTAAGTACAACAAGACTGACTCTTCTTGCTGACTATGTTTTGAACTTTTCCTGTGAGACCAGTATTAGATTCCGATGCTTCACTATATGTTTACTTTATCCCATGGACCTTCTTATTGACGATGAAACACAGAAATTGCATCGGAATTAAATACAAAAGGCACCATGCCGACTTAAGTACAAGAATACTGACTCCTCTTACAGACTATGTTTTGAACTATTCCTGTGACACTGGTTATAGATTCCAATGCCTCACTTCAGGTTTACTGTATCCCTTGGACCTTCTTATTGATGATGAAACACAGAAATTGCATCGGAATTAAATACAAAAGGCATAATCCCGACTTAAGTACAAGAAGACTGACTCTTCCTACTGTCTATGTTTGAATCATTACTGTGAAACTAGTTATAGATTCCGATGCCTCACTTCAGGTTTACTGTATCCCTTGGACCTTCTTATTGATGATGAAACACAGAAATTGCATCGGAATTAATTACAAAAGGCACAATGCCGACTTAAGTACAAGAAGACTGACGCTTCCTACTGTCTATGTTTGAACCATTCCTGTGACACTAGTTATAGATTCCGATGCCTCACTTCAGGTTTACTGTATCCCTTGGACCTTCTTATTGATGATGAAACACAGAAATTGCATCGGAATTAAATACAAAAGGCACAATGCCGACTTAAGTACAAGAAGACTGAATCTTCTTACTGTCTATGTTTTGAACCATTCCTGTGACACTAGTTACAGATTCCGATGCTTCACTTCAGTTTTACTGTATCACTCTGACCTTCTTATTGACGATGAAACACAGAAATTGCATTGGAATTAAATACAAAAGGCACAATGCCGACTTAAGTACAAGAAGACTGACTCTCCTTACTGTCTATGATTTGAACCATTCCTGTGACACTAGTGTTAGATTCCGATGCTTCACTTCAGGTTTACTGTATCCCTCTGACCGTCTTATTGACGATGAAACACAGAAATTGCATCGGAATTAAATAGAAAAGGCACAATGCCGACTTAAGTACAAGAAGACTGACTCTACCTACTGTCTATGGTTTGAACCATTCCTGTGACACTAGTTATAGATTCCGATGCTTCACTTCAGGTTTACTGTATCCCTCTGACCTTATTATTGTCAATGAAACACAGAAATTGCATCGGAATTAAATACAAAATGCACAATGCCGACTTAAGTACAAGAAAACTGACTCTTCTTACTGTCTATGTTTTGCACCATTCCTTTGACCCTAGTTATGAATTCCGATGCTGCACTTCAGGTTTCCTGTATCCAGCTCACCTTCCATGGACAATGAGACACAGAAATTGCATCGGAATTTAATACAAAAGGCACAATGCCGACTTAAGTACAAGAAGACTGACTCTTCCTACTGCCTATGTTTTGAACCATTCCTGTGACTCTAGTTATAGATTCCGATGCTTCACTTTAGGTTTACTGTATCCCTCTGACCGTCTTATTGACGATGAAACACAGAAATTGGATCGGAATTAAATACAAAATGCATAATGCCGCCTCAGGTACAAGAAGTCTGCCTCTTCTTACTGTCTGTGTCTTGAACCTTTCCTGTGACACCGGTTTTAAATTCTGATGCCTCACTTCAGGTTTACTGTATCCCTTGGACCTTCGAATTGACGACGAAACACAGAAATTGCATCGGAATTAAATAGGAAAGGCACAATGCCGACTTAAGGACAAGAAAAAAGACTCTTCTTAACATCTATGTTTTGAACCTTTCCTGTGACTCTAGTTATAGATTCCGATGCTTCACTTCAGGTTTACTGTGTCCAGCTTACCTTCTTATTGACGATGAAACACAGAAATTGCATCGGAATTAAATACAAAAGGCACAATGCCGACTTAAGTACAAGAAGACTGACTCTTCATACTTACTATGTTTTAAACCATTCCTGTGACACTAGTTATAGATTCCGATGCCTCACTTCAGGTTTACTGTATCCTTTGGACCTTCTTATTGATGATGAAACACAGAAATGGCATCGGAATTAAATACAAAAGGCACAATGCCGACTTAAGTACAAGAAGACTGACGCTTCCTACTGTCTATGTTTGAACCATTCCTGTGACACTAGTTTTAGATTCCGATGCCTCACTTCAGGTTTACTGTATCCCTTGGACCTTCTTATTGATGATGAAACACAGAAATTGCATCGGAATTAAATACTAAAGGCACAATGCCGACTTAAGTACAAGAAGGCTGACTCTTCCTACTGTCTATGTTTTGAACCATTCCTGTGACACTAGTTATAGATTCCGATGCCTCACTTCAGGTTTACAGTATCCCTTGGAACTTCTTATTGACTATGAAACACAGAAATTGCAGCGGAATTAAATACAAAAGGCACAATGACGACTTAAGTACAAGAAGACTGACTCTTCCTACTGTCTATGATCTGAACAACTCCAGTGACACTAGTGTTAGATTCCGATGCTTAACTTCAGGTTTACTGTATCCCTCCGACCTTCTTATTGACGATGAAACACAGAAATTGCATCGGAATTAAATACAAAAGGCACAAAGCCGACTTAAGTACATGAAAACTGACTCTTCCTACTGTCTCTGTTTAAAACCATCCCTGTGACACTAGTTATAGATTCCGATGCTTCAATGCAGTTTTACTGTATCCCTCTGACCGTCTTATTGACGATGAAACACGGAAATTGCATCGGAATTAAATACAAAAGGCACAATGCCGACTCAAGTACAAGTAGTCTGGCTCTTCTTACTGTCTATGTTTTGAACCTTTCCTGTGACACCGGTTTTAGATTCCGATGCTTCACTTCAGGTTTACTGTATCCCTTGGACCTTCTTATTGGCGACGAACGCAGAAATTGCATCGGAATTCAATAGAAAATGCACAATGCCGACTTCAGTACAAGATAACTGACTCTTTTTTCAGTCTATGTTTTCAACCATTCCTGTACCACTAGTTATGGATTCCGATGCTTCTCTTCAGGTTTACTGTATCCAGCTGACCTTCGTATTGACGATTAAACACAGAAATTGCATCGGAATTAAATACAAAAGGCACAATGCAAACTTAAGTACAAGAAGAGTGACTCTTCTTACCGTTTATGTTTTGAACCATTCCTGTGACACTAGTTATTGATTCTGATGCTTCACTTCAGGTTTACTGTATCCCTCTGACCTTCTTATTGACGATGAAACACAGAAATTCCATCGGAATTAAATAGAAAAGGCAAAATGCCGACTTAAGTACAACAAGACTGACTCTTCTTGCTGACTATGTTTTGAACTTTTCCTGTGAGACCAGTATTAGATTCCGATGCTTCACTATATGTTTACTTTATCCCATGGACCTTCTTATTGACGATGAAACACAGAAATTGCATCGGAATTAAATACAAAAGGCACCATGCCGACTTAAGTACAAGAATACTGACTCCTCTTACAGACTATGTTTTGAACTATTCCTGTGACACTGGTTATAGATTCCAATGCCTCACTTCAGGTTTACTGTATCCCTTGGACCTTCTTATTGATGATGAAACACAGAAATTGCATCGGAATTAAATACAAAAGGCATAATGCCGACTTAAGTACAAGAAGACTGACTCTTCCTACTGTCTATGTTTGAACCATTACTGTGAAACTAGTTATAGATTCCGATGCCTCACTTCAGGTTTACTGTATCCCTTGGACCTTCTTATTGATGATGAAACACAGAAATTGCATCGGAATTAATTACAAAAGGCACAATGCCGACTTAAGTACAAGAAGACTGACGCTTCCTACTGTCTATGTTTGAACCATTCCTGTGACACTAGTTATAGATTCCGATGCCTCACTTCAGGTTAACTGTATCCCTTGGACCTTCTTATTGATGATGAAACACAGAAATTGCATCGGAATTAAATACAAAAGGCATAATGGCGAATTAAGTACAAGAAGACTGACTCTTACTACTGTCTATGTTTTGAACCATTCCTGTGACACTAGTGTTAGATTCCGATGCTTCACTTCAGGTTTACTGTATCCCTCTGACCGTCTTATTGACGATGAAACACAGAAATTGCTTCGGAATTAAATACAAAATGCACAATGCCGACTTAAGTACAAGAAAACTGACTCTTCTTACTGTCTATGTTTTGAACCATTCCTGTGACACTAGTTATGGATTCCGATGCTGCACTTCAGGTTTCCTGTATCCAGCTCACCTTCTCATGGACAATGAGACACAGAAATTGCATCGGAAAATAATACAAAAGGCACAATGCCGACTTAAGTACAAGAAGACTGACTCTTCCTACTGTCTATGTTTTGAACCATTCCTGTGACTCTAGTTACAGATTCCGATGCTTCACTTTAGGTTTACTGTATCCCTCTGACCGTCTTATTGACGATGAAACACAGAAATTGGATCGGAATGAAATACAAAAAGCATAATGCCGCCTCAGGTACAAGAAGTCTGGCTCTTCTTACTGTCTGTGTTTTGAACCTTTCCTGTGACACCGGTTTTACATTCCGATGCCTCACTTCAGGTTTACTGTATCCCTTGGACCTTCGTATTGACGATGAAACACAGAAATTGCATCGGAAATAAATACAAAAGGCACAATGCCGACTTAAGTACAAGAAGACTAACTCATCATACTGACTATGTTTTGAACCATTCCTGTGACACTAGTTATAGATTCCGATGCCTCACTTCAGGTTTACTGTATCCCTTGGACCTTCTTATTGATGATGAAACACAGAAATTGCATCGGAATTAAATAGAAAAGGCACAATGCCGACTTAAGTACAAGAAAAAAGACTCTTCTTAACATCTATGTTTTGAACCTTTCCTGTGACTCTAGTTATAGATTCCGATGCCTCACTTCAGGTTTACTGTATCCCTTGGACCTTATTATTGATGATGAAACACAGAAATTGCATCGGAATTAAATACTAAAGGCATAATGCCGACTTAAGTACAAGAAGACTGACTTTTCCTACTGTTTATGATCTGAACAACTCCAGTGACACTAGTATTAGGTTCCGATGCTTAACTTCAGGTTTACTGTATCCCTCTGACCTTCTTATTGACGATGAAACACTGAAATCGCATCGGAATTAAATACAAAAGGCACAATGCCGACATAAGTACATGAAAACTGACTCTTCCTACTGTCTATGTTTTAAACCATTCCTGTGACACTAGTTATAGATTCCGATGCTTCAATTCAGTTGTACTGTATCCCTCTGACCGTCTTATTGACGATGAAACACGGAAATTGCATCGGAATTAAATACAAAAGGCACAATGCCGACTCAAGTACAAGTAGACTGGCTCTTCTTACTGTCTATGTTTTGAACCTTTCCTGTGACACCGGTTTTAGATTCCGATGCTTCACTTCAGGTTTAGTGTATCCAGCTGACCTTCTTATTGACGATGAAACATAGAAATTGCATCGAAATTAAATACAAAAGGCACAAAGCCGGCTCAGGTACAAGAAGTGTGGCTCTCCTTACTGTCTATGTTTTGAACCTTTCCTGTGACACCGGTTTTACATTCCGATGCTTCACTTCAGGTTTACTGTATCCCTTGGACCTTCGTATTGACGACGAAACACAGAAATTGCATCGGAATTAAATAGAAAAGGCACAATGCCGACTTAAGTACAAGAAAAAAGACTCTTCTTAACATCTATGTTTTGAACCATTCCTGTGACTCTAGTTATAGATTCCGATGCCTCACTTCAGGTTTACTGTATCCCTTGGACCTTCTTATTGATGATGAAACACAGAAATTGCATCGGAATTAAATACAAAAGGCACAATGCCGACTTAAGTACAAGAAGACTGACGCTTCCTACTGTCTATGTTTGAACCATTCCTGTGACACTAGTTATAGATTCCGATGCCTCACTTCAGGTTTTCTGTATCCCTTGGACCTTCTTATTGATGATGAAACACAGAAATTACATCGGAATTAAATACAAAAGGCTTAAAGCCGACTTAAGTACAAGAAGACTGACTCTTCCTACTGTCTATGTTTTGAACCATTCCTGTAACACTAGTTATAGATTCCGATGCCTCACTTCAGGTTTACTGTATCCCTTGGACCTTCTTATTGACGATGAAACACAGAAATTGCATCGGAATCAAATACAAAAGGCACAATGACGACTTAAGTGCAAGAAGACTGACGCTTCCTACTGTCTATGATTTGAACCACTCCTGTGACACTAGTGTTAGATTCCGATGCTTCACTTCAGGTTTACTGTATCCCTCTGACCGTCTTATTGACGATGAAACACAGAAATTGCATCGGAATTAAATAGAAAAGGCACAATGCCGTCTTAAGTACAAGAAGACTGACTCTACCTACTGCCTATGTTTGAACCATTCCTGTGACACTAGTTATAGATTCCGATGCTTCACTTCAGGTTTACTGTATCCCTTGGACCTTCTTATTGACGACGAACGCAGAAATTGCATCGGAATTAAATAGAAAATGCACAATGCCGACTTCAGTACAAGATAATTGACTCTTTTTCCTGTGTATGTTTTGAACCATTCCTGTGACACTAGTTATGGATTCCGATGCTTCACTTCAGGTTTAGTGTACCCAGCTGACCTTCTTATTGACGATGAAACATAGAAATTGCATCGAAATTAAATACAAAAGGCACAAAGCCGGCTCACGTACAAGAATTCTGGCTCCTCTTACTGTCTATGTTTTGAACCTTTCCTGTGACACCGGTTTTACATTCCGATGCTTCACTTCAGGTTTACTGTATCCCTTGGACCTTCTTATTGACGACGAAACACAGAAATTGCTTCGGAATTAAATAGAAAAGGCACAATGCCGTGTTAAGTACAAGAAAAAAGACTCTTCTTAACATCTATGATTTGAACCATTCCAGTGACACTAGTTATAGATTCTGGTGCTTCACTACAGGTTTACTGTATCCAGCTTACCTTCTTATTGACGATGAAACACAGAAATTGCATCGGAATTAGATACAAAAGGCATAATGCCGACTTATGTACAAGCACACTGACTCTCCTTACTGTCTATGATTTGAACCATTCCTGTGACACTAGTGTTAGATTCCGATGCTTCACTTCAGGTTTACTGTATCCCTCTGACCGTCTTATTGACGATGAAACACAGAAATTGCATCGGAATTAAATAGAAAGGGCACAATGCCGACTTAAGTACAAGAAGACTGACTCTACCTACTGTCTATGGTTTGAACCATTCCTGTGACACTAGTTATAGATTCCGATGCTTCACTTCAGGTTTACTGTATCCCTCTGACCTTATTATTGTCGATGAAACACAGAAATTGCATCGGAATTAAATACAAAATGCACAATGCCGACTTAAGTACAAGAAAACTGACTCTGCTTACTGTCTATGTTTTGAACCATTCCTGTGACACTAGTTATGGATTCCGATGCTGCACTTCAGGTTTCCTGTATCCAGCTCACCTTCTCATGGGCAATGAGACACAGAAATTGCATCGGAAATTAATACAAAAGGCACAATGCCGACTTAAGTACAAGAAGACTGACTCTTCCTACTGTCTATGCTTTGAACCATTCCTGTGACTCTAGTTATAGATTCCGATGCTTCACTTTAGGTTTACTGTATCCCTCTGACCGTCTTATTTACGATGAAACACAGAAATTGGAACGGAATTAAATACAAAAGGCATAATGCCGCCTCAGGTACAAGAAGCCTGGCTCTTCTTACTGTCTGTGTTTTGAACCTTTCCTTTGACACCGGTTTTACATTCCGATGCCTCACTTCAGGTTTACTGTATCCCTAGGACCTTCGTATTGACGACGAAACACAGAAATTGCATCGGAATTAAATAGAAAAGGCACAATGCCGACTTAAGTACAAGAAAAAAGACTCTTCTTAACATCTATGTTTTGAACCATTCCTGTGACTCTAGTTATAGATTCCGATGCTTCACTTCAGGTTTACTGTGACCAGCTTACCTTCTTATTGACGATGAAACACAGAAATTGCATCGGAATTAAATACAAATGGCACAAAGCCGACTTAAGTACAAGAAGACTGACTCTTCATACTGACTATGCTTTGAACCATTCCTGTGACACTAGTTATAGATTCCGATGCCTCACTTCAGGTTTACTGTATCCCTTGGACCTTCTTATTGATGATGATACACAGAAATGGCATCGGAATTAAATACCAAAGGCACAATGCCGACTTAAGTACAAGAAGACTGACGCTTCCTACTGTCAATGTTTGAACCATTCCTGTGACACTAGTTTTAGATTCCGATGCCTCACTTCAGGTTTACTGTATCCCTTGGACCTTCTTATTGATGATGAAACACAGAAATTGCATCGGAATTAAATACTAAAGGCACAATGCCGACTTAAGTACAAGAAGACTGACTCTTCCTACTGTCTATGTTTTGAACCATTCCTGTGACACTAGTTATAGATTCCGATGCCTCACTTCAGGTTTACAGTATCCCTTGGAACTTCTTATTGACGATGAAACACAGAAATTGCATCGGAATTAAATACAAAAGGCACAATGCCGACTTAAGTACATGAAAACTGACTCTTCCTACTGTCTATGTTTTAAACCATTCCTGTGACACTAGTTATAGATTCCGATGCTTCAATTCAGTTTTACTGTATCCCTCTGACCGTCTTATTGATGATGAAACACGGAAATTGCATGGGAATTAAATACAAAAGGCACAATGCCGACTCAAGTACAAGTAGTCTGGCTCTTCTTACTGTCTACGTTTTGAACCTTTCCTGTGACACCGGTTTTAGATTCCGATGCTTCACTTCAGGTTTACTGTATCCCTTGGACCTTCTTATTGGCGACGAACGCAGAAATTGCATCGGAATTAAATAGAAAATGCACAATGCCGACTTCAGTACAAGATAACTGACTCTTTTTCCAGTCTATGTTTTGAACCATTTCTGTGACACTAGTTATGGATTCCGATGCTTCTCTTCAGGTTTACTGTTTCCAGCTGACCTTCTTAAAGACGATGAAACACAGAAATTGCATCGGAATTAAATACAAAAGGCACAATGCCGACTCAAGTACAAGAAGATTGACTCTTCTTACCGTTTATGTTTTGAACCATTCCTGTGACACTAGTTATAGATTCTGATGCTTCACTTCAGGTTTACTGTATCCCTCTGACCTTCTTATTGACGATGAAACACAGAAATTCCATCGGAATTAAATAGAAAAGGCAAAATGCCGACTTAAGTACAAGAAGACTGACTCTTCCTCACTGACTATGTTTTGAACATTTCCTGTGAGACCAGTATTAGATTCCGATGCTTCACTATATGTTTACTGTATCCCATGGACCTTCTTATTGACGATGAAAGACAGAAATTGCATCGGAATTAAATACAAAAGGCACCATGCCGACTTCAGTACAAAATAATTGACTCTTTTTCCTGTGTATGTTTTGAACCATTCCTGTGACACTAGTTATGGATTCCGATGCTTCACTTCAGGTTTAGTGTATCCAGCTGACCCTCTTATTGACGATGAAACATAGAAATTGCATCGAAATTAAATACAAAAGGCACAATGCCGACTTAAGTACAGGAAGACTGACTCTTCCTACTGACTATGTTTTGAACCATTCCTGTGACTCTAGTTATAGATTCCGATGCTACACTTTAGGTTTACTGTATCCCTCTGACCGTCTTATTGACGATCAAACACAGAAATTGGATCGGAATTAAATACAAAAGGCATAATGCCGCCTCAGAAACAAGAAGTCTGGCTCTTCTTACTGTCTGTGTTTTGAACCTTTCCTGTGACACCGGTTTTACATTCCGATGCCTCACTTCAGGTTTACTGTATCCCTTGGACCTTCGTATTGACGACGAAACACAGAAATTGCATCGGAATTAAATACAAAAGGCATAATGTCGACTTAAGTACAAGAAGACTGACTCTTCCTACTGTCTATGTTTTGAACCATTCCTGGGACACTAGTTATAGATTCCGATGCCTCACTTCAGGTTTACTGTATCCCTTGGACCCTCTTATTGACGATGAAACACAGAAATTGCATCGGAATCAAATACAATAGGCACAATGACGACTTAAGTACAAGAAGACTGACTCTTCCTACTGTCTATGTTTTGAACCACTCCTGTGACACTAGTTATAGATTCCGATGCTTCACTTCAGGTTTACTGTATCCCTCTGACCGTCTTATTGACGATGAAACACAGAAATTGCATCGGAATTAAATAGAAAAGGCACAATGCCGACTTAAGTACAAGAAGACTGACTCTACCTACTGTCTATGTTTTGAACCATTCCTGTGACATTAGTTATAGATTCCGATGCTTCACTTCAGGTTTACTGTATCCCTTGGACATTCTTATTGACGACGAACGCAGAAATTGCATCGGAATTAAATAGAAAATGCACAATGCCGACTTCAGTACAAGATAATTGACTCTTTTTCCTGTGTATGTTTTGAACCATTCCTGTGACACTAGTTATGGATTCCGATGCTTCACTTCAGGTTTAGTGTATCCAGCTGACCTTCTTATTGACGATGAAACATAGAAATTGCATCGAAATTAAATACAAAAGGCACAAAGCCCGCTCAGGTACAAGAAGTCTGGCTCTTCTTACTGTCCATGTTTTGAACCTTTCCTGTGACACCGGTTTTACATTCCGATGCTTCACTTCAGGTTTACTGTATCCCTTGGACCTTCTTATTGACGACGAAACACAGAAATTGCTTCGGAATTAAATAGAAAAGGCACAATGCCGTGTTAAGTACAAGAAAAAAGACTCTTCTTAACATCTATGATTTGATCCATTCCAGTGACACTAGTTATGGATTCTGGTGCTTCACTTCAGGTTTACTGTATCCAGCTTACCTTCTTATTGACGATGAAACACAGAAATTGCATCGGAATTAAATACAAAAGGCACAATGCCGACTTAAGTACAAGAAGACTGTCTCTACCTACTGTCTATGGTTTGAACCATTCCTGTGACATTAGTTATAGATTCCGATGCTTCACTTCAGGTTTACTGTATCCCTCTGACCTTATTGTTGTCGATGAAACACAGAAATTGCATTGGAATTAAATACAAAATGCACAATGCCGACTTAAGTACAAGAAAACTGACTCTTCTTACTGTCTATGTTTTGAACCATTCCTGTGACACTAGTTATGGATTCCGATGCTGCACTTCAGGTTTCCTGTATCCAGCTCACCTTCTCATGGACAATGAGACACAGATATTGCATCGGAATTTAATACAAAAGGCACAATGCCGACTTAAGTACAAAAAGACTGACTCTTCCTACTGTCTATGTTTTGAACCATTCCTGTGACTCTAGTTATAGATTCCGATGCTTCACTTTAGGTTTACTGTATCCCTCTGACCGTCTTATTGACGATGAAACACAGAAATTGGATCGGAATTCAATACAAAAGGCATAATGCCGCCTCAGGTACAAGAAGTCTGGCTCTTCTTACTGTCTGTGTTTTCAACCTTTCCTGTGACACCGGTTTTACATTCCGATGCCTCACTTCAGGTTTACTGTATCCCTTGCACCTTCGTATTGACGACGAAACACAGAAATTGCATCGGAATTAAATAGAAAAGGCACAATGCCGACTTAAGTACAAGAAAAAAGACTCTTCCTAACATCTATGTTTTGAACCATTCCTGTGACTCTAGTTATAGATTCCGATGCTTCACTTCAGGCTTACTGTGTCCAGCTTACCTTCTTATTGACGATGAAACACAGAAATTGCATCGGAGTTAAATACAAAAGGCACAATGCCGACTTAAGTACAAGAAGACTGACTCTTCATACTGACTATGTTTTGAACCATTCCTGTGACACTAGTTATAGATTCCGATGCCTCACTTCAGGTTTACTGTAACCCTTGGACCTTCTTATTGATGATGAAACACAGAAATGGCATCGGAATTAAATACAAAAGGCACAATGCCGACTTAAGTAAAAGAAGACTGATGCTTCCTACTGTCAATGTTTGAACCATTCCTGTGACACTAGTTTTAGATTCCGATGCCTCACTTCAGGTTTACAGTATCCCTTGGAAATTCTTATTGACGATGAAACACAGAAATTGCATCGGAATTAAATACAATAGGCACAATGACGACTTAAGTACAAGAAGACTGACTCTTCCTACTGTCTATGATCTGAACAACTCCAGTGACACTAGTGTTAGATTCCGATGCTTCACTTCAGTTTTACTGTATCCCTCTGACCGTCTTATTGATGATGAAACACGGAAATTGCATCGGAATTAAATACAAAAGGCACAATGCCGACTCAAGTACAAGTAGTCTGGCTCTTCTTACTGTCTATGTTTTGAACCTTTCCTGTGACACCGGTGTTAGATTCCGATGCTTCACTTCAGGTTTACTGTATCCCTTGGACCTTCTTATGGGCGACGAACGCAGAAATTGCATCGGAATTAAATAGAAAATGCACAATTCCGACTTCAGTACAAGATAACTGACTCTTTTTCCAGTCTATGTCTTGAACCATTCCTGTGACACTAGTTATGGATTCCGATGCTTCTCTTCAGGTTTACTGTTTCCAGCTGACCTACTAATTGACGATGAAACACAGAAATTCCATCGGAATTAAATAGAAAAGGCAAAATGCCGACTTAAGTACAAGAAGACTGACTCTTCCTCACTGACTATGTTTTGAACATTTCCTGTGAGACCAGTATTAGATTCCGATGCTACACTATATGTTTACTGTACCCCTTGGACCTTCTTATTGACGATGAAAGACAGAAATTGCATCGGAATTAAATACAAAAGGCACCATGCCGACTTCAGTACAAAATAATTGACTCTTTTTCCTGTGTATGTTTTGAACCATTCCTGTGACACTAGTTATGGATTCCGATGCTTCACTTCAGGTTTAGTGTATCCAGCTGACCCTCTTATTGACGATGAAACATAGAAATTGCATCGAAATTAAATACAAAAGGCACAAAGCCGGCTCAGGTACAAGAAGTCTGGCTCCTCTTACTGTCTATGTTTTGAACCTTTCCTGTGACACTAGTTATGGATTCCGATGCTGCACTTCAGGTTTCCTGTATCCAACTCACCTTCTCATGGACAATGAGACACAGAAATTGCATCGGAATTTAATACAAAAGGCACAATGCCGACTTAAGTACAAGAAGACTGACTCTTTCTACTGTCTATGTTTTGAACCATTCCTGTGACTCTAGTTATAGATTCCGATGCTACACTTTAGGTTTACTGTATCCCTCTGACAGTCTTATTGACGATGAAACACAGAAATTGGATCGGAATTAAATACAAAAGGCATAATGCCGCCTCAGAAACAAGAAGTCTTGCTCTTCTTACTGTCTGTGTTTTGAACCTTTCCTGTGACACCGGTTTTACATTCCGATGCCTCACTTCAGGCTTACTGTATCCCTTGGACCTTCTTATTGACGGCGAAACACAGAAATTGCTTCGGAATTAAATAGAAAAGGCACAATGCCGTGTTAAGTGCAAGAAAAAAGACTCTTCTTAACATCTATGATTTGATCCATTCCAGTGACACTAGTTATGGATTCCGATGCTTCACTTCAGGTTTACTGTATCCCTCTGACCTTATTGTTGTCGATGAAACACAGAAATTGCATTGGAATTAAATAGAAAATGCACAATGCCGACTTAAGTACAAGAAAACTGACTCTTCTTACTGTCTATGTTTTGAACCATTCCTGTGACACTAGTTATGGATTCCGATGCTGCACTTCAGGTTTCCTGTATCCAGCTCACCTTCTCATGGACAATGAGACACAGATATTGCATCGGAATTTAATACAAAAGGCACAATGCCGACTTAAGTACAAGAAGACTGACTCTTCCTACTGTCTATGTTTTGAACCATTCCTGTGACTCTAGTTATAGATTCCGATGCTTCACTTTAGGTTTACTGTATCCCTCTGACCGTCGTATTGACGATGAAACACAGAAATTGGATCGGAATTCAATACAAAAGGCATAATGCCGCCTCAGGTACAAGAAGTCTGGCTCTTCTTACTGTCTGTGTTTTCAACCTTTCCTGTGACACCGGTTTTACATTCCGATGCCTCACTTCAGGTTTACTGTATCTCTTGCACCTTCGTATTGACGACGAAACACAGAAATTGCATCGGAATTAAATAGAAAAGGCACAATGCCGACTTAAGTACAAGAAAAAAGACTCTTCCTAACATCTATGTTTTGAACCATTCCTGTGACTCTAGTTATAGATTCCGATGCTTCACTTCAGGTTTACTGTGTCCAGCTTACCTTCTTATTGACGATGAAACACAGAAATTGCATCGGAGTTAAATACAAAAGGCACAATGCCGACTTAAGTACAAGAAGACTGACTCTTCATACTGACTATGCTTTGAACCATTCCTGTGACACTAGTTATAGATTCCGATGCCTCACTTCAGGTTTACTGTATCCCTTGGACCTTCTTATTGATGATGAAACACAGAAATGGCATCGGAATTAAATACAAAAGGCACAATGCCGACTTAACTACAAGAAGACTGACGCTTCCTACTGCCAATGTTTGAACCATTCCTGTGACACTAGTTTTAGATTCCGATGCCTCACTTCAGATTTACAGTATCCCTTGGAAATTCTTATTGACGATTAAAACACAGAAATTGCATCGGAATTAAATACAAAAGGCACAATGACGACTTAAGTACAAGAAGACTGACTCTTCCTACTGTCTATGATCTGAACAACTCCAGTGACACTAGTGTTAGATTCCGATGCTTCACTTCAGTTTTACTGTATCCCTCTGACCGTCTTATTGATGATGAAACACGGAAATTGCATCGGAATTAAATACAAAAGGCACAATGCCGACTCAAGTACAAGTAGTCTGGCTCTTCTTACTGTCTATGTTTTGAACCGTTCCTGTGACACCGGTTTTAGATTCCGATGCTTCACTTCAGGTTTACTGTATCCCTTGGACCTTCTTATGGGCGACGAACGCAGAAATTGCATCGGAATTAAATAGAAAATGCACAATGCCGACTTCAGTACAAGATAACTGACTCTTTTTCCAGTCTATGTCTTGAACCATTCCTGTGACACTAGTTATGGATTCCGATGCTTCTCTTCAGGTTTACTGTTTCCAGCTGACCTTCTAATTGACGATGAAACACAGAAATTGCATCGGAATTAAATACAAAAGGCACAATGCCGACTCAAGTACAAGAAGATTGACTCTTCTTACCGTTTATGTTTTGAACCATTCCTGTGACACTAGTTATAGATTCTGATGCTTCACTTCAGGTTTACTGTATCCCTCTGACCTTATTATTGAGGATGATACACAGAAATTCCATCGGAATTAAATAGAAAAGGCACAATGCCGACTTAAGTACAAGAAGACTGACTCTTCTTACTGACTATGTTTTGAACATTTCCTGTGGGACCAGTATTAGATTCCGATGCTTCACTATATGTTTACTGTATCCCATGGACCTTCTTATTGACGATGAAACACAGAAATTGCATCGGAATTAAATACAAAAGGCACCATGCCGACTTAAGTACAAGAAGACTGACTCCTCTTACAGACTATGTTTTGAACTATTCCTGTGACACTGGTTATAGATTCCGATGCCTCACTTCAGGTTTACTGTATCCCTCTGACCTTATTATTGACGATGAAACACAGAAATTCCATCGGAATTAAATACAAAAGGCACAATGACGACTTAAGTACAAGAAGACTGACTCTTCCTACTGTCTATGATCTGAACAACTCCAGTGACACTAGTGTTAGATTCCGATGCTTCACTTCAGGTTTACTGTATCCCTCTGACCGTCTTATTGACGATGAAACACAGAAATTGCATCGGAATTAAATAGAAAAGGCACAATGCCAACTTCAGTATAGAGATAAGTGACTCTTATTCCTTTGTATGTTTTGAACCATTCCTGTGACACTAGTTATGGATTCCGATGCTCCACTTCAGGTTTAGTGTATCCAGCTGACCTTCTTATTGACGATGAAACATAGAAATTGCATCGAAATTAAATACAAAAGGCAAAAGCCGGCTCAGGTACAAGAAGTCTGGCTCTTCTTACTGCCTATGTTTTGAACCTTTCCTGTGACACCGGTTTTACATTCCGATGCTTCACTTCAGGTTTACTGTATCCCTTCGACCTTCTTATTGACGACGAATCACAGAAATTGCATCGGAATTAAATAGAAAAGGCACAATGCCGTGTTAAGTACAAGAAAAAAGACTCTTCTTAACATCTGTTTTGAACCATTCCTGTGACACTAGTTATAGATTCTGATGCTTCACTTCAGGTTTACTGTATCCAGCTTACCTTCTTATTGAGGATGAAACACAGAAATTGCATCGGAATTAGATACAAAAGGCACAATGCCGACTTAAGTACAAGAAGTCTGTATCTTCTTACTGTCTATGTTTTGAACCATTCCTGTGACACTAGGTATAGATTCCGATGCTTCAATTCAGTTTTACTGTATCCCTCTGACCTTCTTATTGACGATGAAACACAGAAATTGCATTGGACTTAAATACAAAAGGCACAATGCCGACTTAAGTACAAGAAGACTGACTCTCCTTACTGTCTATGATTTGAACCATTCCTGTGACACTAGTGTTAGATTCCGATGATTCACTTCAGGTTTACTGTATCCCTCTGACCGTCTTATTGACGATGAAACACAGAAATTGCATCGGAATTAAATAGAAAAGGCACAATGCCGACTTAAGTACAAGAAGACTGACTCTACCTACTGTCTATGGTTTGAACCATTCCTGTGACACTAGTGTTAGATTCCGATGATTCACTTCAGGTTTACTGTATCCCTCTGACCTTATTATTGTCGATGAAACACAGAAATTGCATCGGAATTAAATACAAAATGCACAATGCCGACTTATGTACAAGAAAACTGACTCTTCTTACTGTCTATGTTTTGAACCATTCCTGTGACCCAAGCTGTGGATTCCGATGCTGCACTTCAGGTTTCCTGTATCCAGCTCAGCTTCTCATGGACAATGAGACACAGATATTGCATCGGAATTTAATACAAAAGGCACAATGCCGACTTAAGTACAAGAAGACTGACACTTCCTACTGTCTATGTTTTGAACCATTCCTGTGACTCTAGTTATAGATTCCGATGCTTCACTTTATTTTTACTGTATCCCTCTGACCGTCTTATTGACGATGAAACACAGAAATTGGATCGGAATTAAATACAAAAGGCATAATCCCGCCTCAGGTACAAGAAGTCTGGCTCTTCTTACTAACTGTGTTTTGAACCTTTACTGTGGCACCGGTTTTACATTCCGATGCCTCACTTCAGGTTTACTGTATCCCTTGGACCTTCGTATTGACGACGAAACACAGAAATTGCATAGGAATTAAATAGAAAAAGCACAATGCCGACTGAACTACAAGAAAAAAGACTCTTCTTAACATCTATGTTTTGAACCATTCCTGTGACTCTAGTTATAGATTCCGATGCTTCACTTCAGGTTTACTGTGTCCAGCTTACCTTCTTATTGACGAAAAACACAGAAATTGCATCGGAATTAAATACAAAAGGCACAATGCCGACTTAAGTACAAGAAGACTGACTCTTCATACTGACTATGTTTTGAACCATTCCTGTGACACTAGTTATAGATTCCGATGCCTCACTTCAGGTTTACTGTATCCCTTGGACCTTCTTATTGATAATGAAACACAGAAATTGCATCGGAATTAAATACAAAAGGCACAATGCCGACTTAAGTACCATAAGACTGACTCTTCCTACTGTCTATGTTTCAACCATTCCTGTGACCCTAGTTATAGATTCCGATGCCTCACTTCAGGTTTACTGTATCCCTTGGACCTTCTTATTGATGATGAAACACAGAAATTGCATCGGACCAAATACAAAAGGCACAATGACGACTTAAGAACAAGAAGACTGACTCTTTCTACTTTCTATGATTTGAACCACTCCTGAGACACTAGTGTTAGATTCCGATGCTTCACTTCAGGTTTACTGTATCCCTCTGACCGTCTTATTGACGATGAAACACAGAAATTGCATCGGAATTAAATAGAAAAGGCACAATGCCGACTTAAGTACAAGAAGACTGACTCAACCTACTGCCAATGTTTTGAACCATTCCTGTGAGACTAGTTATAGATTCCGATGCTTCACTTCAGGTTTACTGTATCCCTCTGACTTACTTATTGACGATGAAACACAGAAATTGCATCGGAATTAAATACAAAAGGTACAATGCCGACTTAAGTACAAGAAAACTGACTCTTCCTACTGTCTATGTTTTGAACCATACCTGTGACACTAGTTATAGATTCCGATGCTTCACTTCAGTTTTACTGTATCCCTTTGACCTTCTTTTTGACGACGAACGCATAAATTGCATCGGAATTAAATAGAAAATGCACAATGCCGACTTCAGTACAAGATAACTGACTCTTTTTCCTGTGTATGTTTTGAACCATTCCTGTGACACTAGTTATGGATTCTGATGCTTCACTTCAGGTTTAGTGTATCCAGCTGACCTTCTTATTGACGATGAAACATAGAAATTGCATCGAAAGTAAATACAAAAGGCACAAAGCCGGCTCAGGTACAAGAAGTCTCGCTCTTCTTACTGTCTATGTTTTGAACCTTTCCTGTGACACCGGTTTTACATTCCGATGCTTCACTTCAGGTTTACTGTATCCCTTCGACCTTCTTATTGACGACGAAACACAGAAATTGCTTCGGAATTAAATAGAAAAGGCACAATGCCGTGTTAAGTACAAGAAAAAAGACTCTTCTTAACATCTATGTTTTGAACCATTCCTGTGACACTAGTTATAGATTCCGATGATTCACTTCAGGTTTACTGTATCCCTCTGACCGTCTTATTGACGATGAAACACAGAAATTGCATCGGAATTAAATAGAAAAGGCACAATGCCGACTTAAGTACAAGAAGACTGACTCTTCTTACAGACTATGTTTTGAACCATTCCTGTGGCACTAGTTATGGATTACGATGCTTCACTTCAGGTTTACTGTATCCCTTGGACCTTCGTATTGACGACGAAACCGAGAAATTGCATCGGAATTAAATAGAAAAGGCACGATACCGACTTAAGTACAAGAAAAAAGACTCTTCTTAACATCTATGATTTGAACCATTCCTCTGACACTAGTTATAGATTCCGATGCTTCACTTCAGGTTTACTGTATCCGGCTTACCTTCTTATTGACGATGAAACACAGATATTGCATCGGAATTAAATACAAAAGGCACAATGCCGACTTAAGTACAAGAAGACTGAATCTTCTTACTGTCTATGTTTTCAACCATGCCTGTGACACTAGTTATAGATTCTGATGCTTCACTTCAGTTTTACTGTATCCCTCTGACCTTCTTATTGACGATGAAACACAGAAATTGCATCGGAATTAAATACAAAAGTCACAATGCCAACTTAAGTACAAGAAGACAGACTCTTCTTACTGTCTATGTTTTGAACCATTCCTGTGACACTAGTTATAGATTCCGATGCTTCACTTCAGGTTTACTGTATCCCTCTGACCGTCGTACCTTCGATGAAACACAGAAATTGCATCCGAATTAAATACAAAAGGCACAATGCCGAATCAAGTACAAGAAGGCTGGCTCCTCTTACTGTCTATGCTTTGAATCTTTCCTGTGAGACCGGTTTTAGATTCCGATGCTTCACTTCAGGTTTACTGTATCCCTTGGACCTTCTTATTGACGACGAAACACAGAAACTGAATCGGAATTATATAGAAAAGGCACAATGCCGACTTAAGTACAAGAAGACTGACTCTTCTTACTGACTATGTTTTGACCATTTCCTGTGAGACCAGTATTAGATTCCGATGCTTCACTATATGTTTACTGAATCCCATGGACCTTCTTATTGACGATGAAACACAGAAATTGCATCGGAATTAAATACCAAAGGCACCATGCCGACTTAAGTACAAGAAGACTGACCCTTCTTACAGACTATCTTTGAACCATTCCTGTGACACTAGTTATAGATACCGATGCCTCACTTCAGGTTTACTGTATCCCTTGGACCTTCTTATTGACGATGAAACACAGAAATTGCATCGGAATTAAATACAAAAGGCACAATGACGACTTAAGTACAAGAAGACTGACTCTTCCTACTGTCTATGATTTCAACCACTCCTGTGACACTAGTGTTAGATTCCGATGCTTCACTTCAGGTTTACTATATCCCTTGGACCTTCGTATTGACGACGAAACACAGATTTGCATCGGAACTAAATAGAAAAGGCTCAATGCCGACTTAAGTACAAGAGAAAAGACTCTTCTTAATATCTATGTTTTGAACCATTCCTGTGACTCTAGTTATAGATTCCGATGCTTCACTTCAGGTTTACTGTATCCCTCTGACCTTCTTATTGACGATGAAACACAGAAATTGCATCGGAATTAAATACAAAAGGCACAATGCCGACTCAAGTACAAGTAGTCTGGCTCTTCTTACTGTCTATGTTTTGAACCTTTCCTGTGAGACCGGCTTTAGATTCCAATGCTTCTCTTCAGGTTTACTGTATCCCTTGGACTTTCTTATTGTCGACGAACGCAGAAATTGCATCGGAATTAAATATAGAATGCACAATGCCGACTTCAGTACAAGATAACTGACTCTTTTTCCTGTCTATGTTTTGAACCATTCCTGTGACACTAGTTATGGATTCCGATGCTTCACTTCAGGTTTACTGTATGCAGCTGACCTTCTTATTGACGATAAAACACAGAAATTACATCGGAATTAAATACAAGAGGCACAAAGCCGGCTCAGGTACAAGAGGTCTAACTCTTCTTACTGTCTATGCTTTGAACCTTTCCTGTGACACCGGTTTTACATTCCGATGCTTCACTTCAGGTTTACTGTATCCCTCTGACCGTCGTATTGACGATGAACCACAGAAATTGCATCGGAATTAAATACAAAAGGCACAATGCCGACTCAAGTACAAGAGGACTGGCTCTTCTTACTGTCTATGCTTTGAACAATTCCTGTGACACTAGTTATAGATTCCAATGCTTCACTTCAGGTTTACTGTATCCCTCTGACCTTCGTATTGACGATGAAACACAGAAATTGCATCGGAATTAACTACAAAAGGCACAATGCCGACTTAAGTACAAAAAGACTGACTCTTCTTACTGTCTATGTTTTGAACCATTCCTGTGACACTAGTTATAGATTGCGATGCATCACTTCAGGTTTACTGTATCCTTCTGACCTTATTTACGATGAAACACAGAAATTGCATCGGAATTAAATACAAAATTCACAATGCCGACCTAAGTACAAGAAAACTGACTCTTCTTACTGTCTATGTTTTGAACCATTCCTGTGACACTAGTTATAGATTCCGATGCTTCACTTCAGGTTTACTGTATCCCTCTGACCGTCGTACCTTCGATGAAACACAGAAATTGCATCCGAATTAAATACAAAAGGCACAATGCCGAATCAAGTACAAGAAGGCTGGCTCCTCTTACTGTCTATGCTTTGAATCTTTCCTGTGAGACCGGTTTTAGATTCCGATGCTTCACTTCAGGTTTACTGTATCCCTTGGACCTTCTTATTGACGACGAAACACAGAAACTGAATCGGAATTATATAGAAAAGGCACAATGCCGACTTAAGTACAAGAAGACTGACTCTTCTTACTGACTATGTTTTGACCATTTCCTGTGAGACCAGTATTAGATTCCGATGCTTCACTATATGTTTACTGAATCCCATGGACCTTCTTATTGACGATGAAACACAGAAATTGCATCGGAATTATATACAAAAGGCACAATGCCGACTCAAGTACAAGAAGACTGGCTATACTTCCTGTCTATGTTTTGTACTATTCCTGTGACACTAGTTAAAGATTCCGATGCTTCACTTCAGGTTTACTGTGTCCAGCTGACATTCTTATTGACGATGAAACACAGAAATTGCATCGGAATTAAATACAAAAGGCACAATGCCGACTCAAGTACAAGAAGACTGGGTCTTCTTACTGTCTATGTTTTGAACCTGTCCTGTGAGACCGGTTTTAGATTCCGATGCTTCACTTCAAGTTTACTGTATCCATTGGACCTTCTTATTGACGCCGAAACACAGATATTGCATCGGAATTACATACCAACGGCACAATGCCGACTTAAGTACAAGAAAACTGACTCTTCTTACTGTCTATGTTTTGAACCATTTATGTGACACTAGTTATAGATTCCGATGCTTCACTTCAGGTTTACTGTATCCCTCTAACGTTCTTATTGACGATGAAACACAGAAATTGCATCGGAATTAAATAGAAAAGGCACAATGCCGACTTAAGTACAAGAAGACTGACTCTACCTACTGCCAATGTTTTGAACCATTCCTGTGAGACTAGTTATAGATTCCGATGCTTCACTTCAGTTTTACTGTATCCCTTTGACCTTCTTTTTGACGACGAACGCATAAATTGCATCGGAATTAAATAGAAAATGCACAATGCCGACTTCAGTACAAGATAACTGACTCTTTTTCCTGTGTATGTTTTGAACCATTCCTGTGACACTAGTTATGGATTCCGATGCTTCACTTCAGGTTTAGTGTATCCAGCTGACCTTCTTATTGACGATGAAACATAGAAATTGCATCGAAAGTAAATACAAAAGGCACAAAGCCGGCTCAGGTACAAGAAGTCTGGCTCTTCTTACTGTCTATGTTTTGAACCTTTCCTGTGACACCGGTTTTACATTCCGATGCTTCACTTCAGGTTTACTGTATCCCTTCGACCTTCTTATTGACGACGAAACACAGAAATTGCTTCGGAATTAAATAGAAAAGGCACAATGCCGTGTTAAGTACAAGAAAAAAGACTCTTCTTAACATCTATGTTTTGAACCATTCCTGTGACACTAGTTATAGATTCCGATGATTCACTTCAGGTTTACTGTATCCCTCTGACCGTCTTATTGACGATGAAACACAGAAATTGCATCGGAATTAAATAGAAAAGGCACAATGCCGACTTAAGTACAAGAAGACTGACTCTTCTTACAGACTATGTTTTGAACCATTCCTGTGGCACTAGTTATGGATTACGATGCTTCACTTCAGGTTTACTGTATCCCTTGGACCTTCGTATTGACGACGAAACCGAGAAATTGCATCGGAATTAAATAGAAAAGGCACGATACCGACTTAAGTACAAGAAAAAAGACTCTTCTTAACATCTATGATTTGAACCATTCCTCTGACACTAGTTATAGATTCCGATGCTTCACTTCAGGTTTACTGTATCCGGCTTACCTTCTTATTGACGATGAAACACAGATATTGCATCGGAATTAAATACAAAAGGCACAATGCCGACTTAAGTACAAGAAGACTGATCTTCTTACTGTCTATGTTTTCAACCATGCCTGTGACACTAGTTATAGATTCTGATGCTTCACTTCAGTTTTACTGTATCCCTCTGACCTTCTTATTGACGATGAAACACAGAAATTGCATCGGAATTAAATACAAAAGTCACAATGCCGACTTAAGTACAAGAAGACTGACTCTTCTTACTGTCTATGTTTTGAACCATTCCTGTGACACTAGTTATACATTCCGATGCTTCACTTCAGGTTTACTGTATCCCTCTGACCGTCGTACCTTCGATGAAACACAGAAATTGCATCCGAATTAAATACAAAAGGCACAATGCCGAATCAAGTACAAGAAGACTGGCTCCTCTTACTGTCTATGCTTTGAATCTTTCCTGTGAGACCGGTTTTAGATTCCGATGCTTCACTTCAGGTTTACTGTATCCCTTGGACCTTCTTATTGACGACGAAACACAGAAACTGAATCGGAATTATATAGAAAAGGCACAATGCCGACTTAAGTACAAGAAGACTGACTCTTCTTACTGACTATGTTTTGACCATTTCCTGTGAGACCAGTATTAGATTCCGATGCTTCACTATATGTTTACTGAATCCCATGGACCTTCTTATTGACGATGAAACACAGAAATTGCATCGGAATTAAATACCAAAGGCACCATGCCGACTTAAGTACAAGAAGACTGACCCTTCTTACAGACTATCTTTGAACCATTCCTGTGACACTAGTTATAGATACCGATGCCTCACTTCAGGTTTACTGTATCCCTTGGACCTTCTTATTGACGATGAAACACAGAAATTGCATCGGAATTAAATACAAAAGGCACAATGACGACTTAAGTACAAGAAGACTGACTCTTCCTACTGTCTATGATTTCAACCACTCCTGTGACACTAGTGTTAGATTCCGATGCTTCACTTCAGGTTTACTATATCCCTTGGACCTTCGTATTGACGACGAAACACAGATTTGCATCGGAACTAAATAGAAAAGGCTCAATGCCGACTTAAGTACAAGAAAAAAGACTCTTCTTAATATCTATGTTTTGAACCATTCCTGTGACTCTAGTTATAGATTCCGATGCTTCACTTCAGGTTTACTGTATCCCTCTGACCTTCTTATTGACGATGAAACACAGAAATTGCATCGGAATTAAATACAAAAGGCACAATGCCGACTCAAGTACAAGTAGTCTGGCTCTTCTTACTGTCTATGTTTTGAACCTTTCCTGTGAGACCGGCTTCAGATTCCAATGCTTCTCTTCATGTTTACTGTATCCCTTGGACTTTCTTATTGTCGACGAACGCAGAAATTGCATCGGAGTTAAATATAGAATGCACAATGCCGACTTCAGTACAAGATAACTGACTCTTTTTCCTGTCTATGTTTTGAACCATTCCTGTGACACTAGTTATGGATTCCGATGCTTCACTTCAGGTTTACTGTATGCAGCTGACCTTCTTATTCACGATAAAACACAGAAATTACATCGGAATTAAATACAAGAGGCACAAAGCCGGCTCAGGTACAAGAGGTCTAACTCTTCTTACTGTCTATGCTTTGAACCTTTCCTGTGACACCGGTTTTACATTCCGATGCTTCACTTCAGGTTTACTGAATCCCTCTGACCGTCGTATTGACGATGAACCACAGAAATTGCATCGGAATTAAATACAAAAGGCACAATGCCGACTCAAGTACAAGAGGACTGGCTCTTCTTACTGTCTATGCTTTGAACAATTCCTGTGACACTAGTTATAGATTCCAATGCTTCACTTCAGGTTTACTGTATCCCTCTGACCTTCGTATTGACGATGAAACACAGAAATTGCATCGGAATTAACTACAAAAGGCACAATGCCGACTTAAGTACAAAAAGACTGACTCTTCTTACTGTCTATGATTTGAACCATTCCTGTGACACTAGTTATAGATTGCGATGCATCACTTCAGGTTTACTGTATCCTTCTGACCTTATTTACGATGAAACACAGAAATTGCATCGGAATTAAATACAAAATTCACAATGCCGACCTAAGTACAAGAAAACTGACTCTTCTTACTGTCTATGTTTTGAACCATTCCTGTGACATTAGTTATAGATTTCGATGCTTCACTTCAGGTTTACTGTATCCCTCTGGGCTTCTTATTGACGATGAAACACAGAAATTGCATCGGAATTATATACAAAAGGCACAATGCCGACTCAAGTACAAGAAGACTGGCTATACTTCCTGTCTATGTTTTGTACCATTCCTGTGACACTAGTTAAAGATTCCGATGCTTCACTTCAGGTTTACTGTGTCCAGCTGACATTCTTATTGACGATGAAACACAGAAATTGCATCGGAATTAAATACAAAAGGCACAATGCCGACTCAAGTACAAGAAGACTGGGTCTTCTTACTGTCTATGTTTTGAACCTGTCCTGTGAGACCGGTTTTAGATTCCGATGCTTCACTTCAAGTTTACTGTATCCATTGGACCTTCTTATTGACGCCGAAACACAGATATTGCATCGGAATTACATACCAACGGCACAATGCCGACTTAAGTACAAGAAAACTGACTCTTCTTACTGTCTATGTTTTGAACCATTTATGTGACACTAGTTATAGATTCCGATGCTTCACTTCAGGTTTACTGTATCCCTCTAACGTTCTTATTGACGATGAAACACAGAAATTGCATCGGAATTATATACAAAAGGCACAATGCCGACTGAAATACAAGAAGACTGGTTCTTCTTACTGTCTATGTTTTGAACCATTTCTGTGACACTAGTTATAGTTTCTGATGCTTCACTTCCGGTTTACTGTATCCCTCTGACCTTCTTATTGACGAAGAAACACAGATATTGCATCGGAATTAATTACAAAAGGCACAATGCCGACTTAAGTACAAGAAGACTGACCCTTCTTACTGTCTATGTTTTGAACCATCCTATGACACTAGTTATAGATTCCGATGCTTCACTTCAGGTTTACTGTATCCCTCTGACCTTCGTATTGACGATGAAACACAGAAATCCCATCGGAATGAAATACAAAAGGCACAATGCCGACTTAAGTACAAGAAAACAGACTCTTCCTAATATCTTTGTTTTGAACCATTCCTGTGACACTAGTTATAGATTCCGATGCATCATTTCAGGTTTACTGTATCCCTCTGACCGTCGTATTGACGATGAAACACAGAAATTGCATCGGAATTTAATACAAAAGGCACAATGCCGACTCAAGTACAAGAAGACTGGCTATACTACCTGTCTATGTTTTGAACCATTCCTGTGACACTAGTTATAGATTCCGATGCTTCACTTCATGTTTACTGTATCCCTTGGACTTTCTTATTGACGCCGAAACACAGAAATTGCATCGGAATTAAATAGAAAAGGCACAATGCCGACTTAAATACAAGAAAACTGATTCTTCTTACTGTCTATGTTTTGAACCATTCCTGTGACATTAGTTATAGATTCCGATGCTTCACTTCAGGTTTACTGTATCCCTCTGACCTTCTTATTGACGATGAATCACGTAAATTGCATCGGAATTAAATTTAAAAGGCACAATGCCGACTTAAGTACAAGAAGACTGACTCTTCTTACTGTCTATGTTTTGAACTATTCCAGTGACACTAGTTATAGATTCCGATGCTTCACTTCTGGTTTACTGAATCCCTCTGACCTTCTTATTGACGATGAAACACAGAAATAGCATCGGAATTAAATAAAAAAGGCACAATGCTGACTCAAGTACATGAAGACTGGCTCTTCTTACTGTCTATGTTTTGAACCATTTCTGTGACACTAGTTATAGATTCCGATGCTTCACTTCAGGTTTACTGTAATACTTTGACATTCTTATTGACGATGAAACCCAGAAATTGCATCTTAATTAAATACAAAAGGCACAATGCCGACTTAAGTAGAAGATGACTGTCTGTTCTTACTGTCTATGTTTTGAACCATTCCTGTTACACTAGTTATAGATTCTGTTGCTTCATTTCAGGGTTACTGTATCCCTCTGACCTTCTTATTGACGATGAAACATAGAAATTGCATCTTAATTAAATACAAAAGGCACAATGCCGACTCAAGTTCAAGAAGACTGGCTCTTCTTACTGTCTATGTTTTGAATCTTTCCTGTGAGACCGGTTTTAGATTCCGATGCTTCACTTCAGGTTTACTGTATCCCTTAGACCTTCTTATTGACGACGAAACACAGAAATTGAATCGGAATTATATAGAAAAGGCACAATGCCGACTTAAGTACAAGAAGACTGACTCTTCTTACTGACTATGTTTTGAACATTTCCTGTGAGACCAGTATTAGATTCCGATGCTTCACTATATGTTTACTGAATCCCATGGACCTTCTTGTTGACGATGAAACACAGAAATTGCATCGGAATTAAATACAAAAGGCACCATGCCGACTTAAGTACAAGAGGACTGACTCTTCTTACAGACTATGTTTTGAACCATTCCTGTGGCACTAGTTATGGATTACGATGCTTCACTTCAGGTTTACTGTATCCCTTGGACCTTCGTATTGACGACGAAACCCAGAAATTGCATCGGAATTAAATAGAAAAGGCACAATGCCGACTTAAGTACAAGAAAAAAGACTCTTCTTAACATCTATGATGTGAACCATTTCTCTGACACTAGTTATAGATTCCGATGCTTCACTTCAGGTTTACTGTATCCAGCTTACCTTCTTATTGACGATGAAACACAGATATTGCATCGGAATTAAATACAAAAGGCACAATGCCGACTTAAGTACAAGAAGACTGAATCTTCTTACTGTCTATGTTTTCAACCATGCCTGTGACACTAGTTATAGATTCTGATGCTTCACTTCAGTTTTACTGTATCCCTCTGACCTTCTTATCGACGATGAAACACAGAAATTGCATCGGAATTAAATACAAAAGTCACAATGCCGACTTAAGTACAAGAAGACTGACTCTTCTTACTGTCTATGTTTACAACCATTCCTGTGACACTAGTTATAGATTCCGATGCTTCACTTCAGGTTTACTGTATCCCTCTGAACGTCGTACTGACGATGAAACACAGAAATTGCATCGGAATTAAATAGAAAAGGCACAATGCCGACTTAAATACAAGAAAACGTATTCTTCTTACTGTCTATGTTTTGAACCATTCCTGTGACATTAGTTATAGATTCCGATGCTTCACTTCAGGTTTACTGTATCCCTCTGACCTTCTTATTGACGATGAAACACAGAAAATGCTTCGGAATTAAATACAAAAAGCACAATTCCGACTTAAGTACTAGAAGACTGACTCTTCTTACTGTCTATCTTTTGAACCATTCCTGTGACACTAGTTATAGATTCCGATGCTTCACTTCAGATTTACTGTACCCCTCTGACCGTCGTATTGACGATGAAACACAGAAATTGCATCGGAATTAAATACAAAAGGCACAATGCCGACTCAAGTACAAGAGGACTGGCTCTTCTTACTGTCTATGTTTTGAACCATTCCTGTGACACTAGTTATAGATTCCGATGCTTCACTTCTGGTTTACTGTATCCCTTTGACCTTCGTATTGACGATGAAACACAGATATTGCATCGGAATTAACTACAAAAGGCACATTCTCGACTTAAGTACAAAAAGACTGACTGTTCTTACTGTCTATGTTTTGAACCATTCCTGTGACACTAGTTATAGATTGCGATGGATCACTTCAGGTTTACTGTATCCTTCTGCCCTTCTTACTTACGATGAAACACAGAAATTGCATCGGAATTAAACACAAAATTCACAATGCCGACCTAAGTACAAGAAAACTGACTCTTCTTACTGTCTATGTTTTGAACCATTCCTGTGACATTAGTTATAGATTTTGATGCTTCACTTCAGGTTTACTGTATCCCTCTGAGCTTCTTATTGACGATGAAACACAGAAATTGCATCGGAATTATATACAAAAGGCACAATGCCGACTCAAGTACAAGAAGACTGGCTATACTTCCTGTCTATGTTTTGTACCATTCCTGTGACACTAGTTATAGATTCCGATGCTTCACTTCAGGTTTACTGTGTCCAGCTGACATTTTTATTGACGATGAAACACAGAAATTGCATCGGAATTAAATACAAAAGGCACAATGCCGACTCAAGTACAAGAAGACTGGCTCTTCTTACTGTCTTTGTTTTGAACCTGTCCTGTGAGACCGGTTTTAGATTCCGATGCTTCACTTAAAGTTTACTGTATCCATTGGACCTTCTTATTGACGCCAAAACACAGATATTGCATCGGAATTACATACCAACGACACAATGCCGACTTAAGTACAAGAAAACTGTCTCTTCTTACTGTCTATGTTTTGAACCATTCCTATGACACTAGTTATAGATTCCGATGCTTCACTTCAGGTTTACTGTATCCCTCTGATCTTCTTATTGAAGATGAAACACAGAAATTGCATCGGAATTAAATACAAAAGGCACAATGCCGACTCAAGTACAAGAAAACAGGCTCTTCTTACTCTCTATGCTTTGAACCTTTCCTGTGACACCCGTTTTAGATTCCGATGCTTCACTTCAGGTTTACTGTATCCCTTGGACCTTCTTATTGACGGCGAAACACAGAAATTGCATCGGAATTAAATAGAATAGGCACAATGCCGACTTAAGTACAAGAAAACAGACTCTTCCGAATATCTATGTTTTGAACCATTCCAGTGACACTAGTTATAGATTCCGATGCATCATTTCAGGTTTACTGTATCCCTGTGACCGTCGTATTGACGATGAAACACAGAAATTGCATCGGAATTTAATACAAAAGGCACAATGCCGAGTCAAGTACAAGAAGACTGGCTATACTACCTGTCTATGTTTTGAACCATTCCTGTGACACTAGTTATAGAATCCGATGCTTCACTTCAGGTTTACTCTATCCAGCTGACCTTCTTATTGACGATGAAACACAGAAATTGATTCAGAATTAAATACAAAAGGCACAATGCCGATTCAAGTACAAGAAGACTGCCTCTTCTTACTGTCTATGCTTTGAACCTTTCCTGTGAGACCGGATTTGGATTCAGATGCTTCACTTCATGTTTACTGTATCCCTTGGACCTTCTTATTGACGCCGAAACACAGAAATTGCATCGGAATTAAATAGAAAAGGCACAATGCCGACTTAAATACAAGAAAACTGATTCTTCTTACTGTCTATGTTTTGAACCATTCCTGTGACATTAGTTATAGATTCCGATGCTTCACTTCAGGTTTACTGTATCCCTCTGACCTTCTTATTGACGATGAATCACGTAAATTGCATCGGAATTAAATTCAAAAGGCACAATACCGACTTAAGTACAAGAAGACCGACTCTTCTTACTGTCTATGTTTTGAACTATTCCTGTGACACTAGTCATAGATTCCGATGCTTCACTTCAGGTTTACTGTATCCCTCTGACCTTCTTACTGACGATGAAACACAGAAATTGCATCGGAATTAAATTTAAAAGGCACAATGCCGACTTAAGTACAAGAAAACTGATTCTTCGTACTGTCTATGTTTTGATCATTCCTGTGACACTAGTTATAGATTCCTATGCTTCAATTCAGGTTTACTGTATCTCTCTGACCTTCTTATTGACGATGAAACATGTAAACTGCATCGGAATTAAATACAAAAGGCACAATGCCGACTTAAGTTCAAGAAAACTGACTCTTCTTACTGTCTATGTTTTGAACCATTCCTGTGACACTAGTTATAGATTCCGATGCTTCACTTCAGGTTTACTGAATCCCTCTGACCTTCTTACAGACGATGAAACACAGAAATAACATCGGAATTAAATACAAAAGGCACAATGCCGACTCAAGTACAAGAAGACTGGCTCTTCTTTCAATCTATGTTTTGAACCATTTCTGTGACACAAGTTATAGATTCCGATGCTTCACTTCAGGTTTACTGTATCCCTCTGACCTTCTTATTGACGAAGAAACACAGATATTGCATCGGATTATATACAAAACGCACAATACCGACTTAAGTACAAGAAGACTGACACTTCTTACTGTCTATGATTTGAACCATTCCTGTGACACTAGTTATAGATACCGATGCTTCACTTCAGTTTTAGTGTATCCCTCTGACCTTCATATTGACGATGAAACACAGAAATTGCATCGGGATTAAATACAAGAGGGACAATGCCGACTTAAGTACTAAAAGACTGACTCTTCTTACTGTCTTTGTTTTGAACAATTCCTGTGTCACTAGTTATAGATTCCGATGCTTCACTTCAGGTTTACTGTATCCCTTTGACCTTCTTAATGACGATGAAACACAGAAATTGCATCTTAATTAAATACAAAAGGCACAATGCCGACTTAAGTACAAGAAGAGTGACTCTTCTTACTGTCTATGATTTGAACCATTCCTGTGACACTAGTTATAGATTCTGAAGCTTCACTTCAGGTTTACTGTATCCCTCTGACCTTCTTATTGACGAAGAAACACAGATATTGCATCGATATTAAATACAAAAGGCACAATGCCGACTTAAGAACAAGAAGACTGACCCTTCTTACTTTCTATGTTTTGAACCATTCCTGTGACACTAGTTATAGATTCCGATGCTTCACTTCAGGTTTACTGTATCCCTCTGACCTTCGTATCGACGATGAAACACAGAAATTGCATCGGAATTAAATACAAAACGCACAATGCCGACTTAAGTACAAAAAGACTGACTCTTCTTACTGTCTATGTTTGAACCATTCCTGTGACTCAAGTTATAGATTTCGATGCTTCACTTCAGGTTTACTGTAACCCTCAGACCTTCTTATTGACGATGAAACACAGAAATTGCATCGCAATTAAATACAAAAGGAACAATGCCGACTTAAGTACAAGAAAACTGACTCTTCTTACTGTCTATGTTTTGAACCATTCCTGTGACACTAGTTATAGATTCCGATGCTTTACTTTAGGACTACTGTATCCATCTGAGCTTCTTATTGCCGATGAAACATATATATTGCATCGGAACTATATACAAAAGGCACAATGCCGACTTAAGTACAAGAAGACTGACTCTTCTTACTGTCTATGTTTTGAACCATTCCTGTGACACTAGTTATAGATTCCGATGCTTCACTTCAGGTTTACTGTATCCCTCTGACCGTCGTACTGACGATGAAACACAGAAATAGCATCGGAATTATATACAAAAGGCACAATGCCGACTCAAGTACAAGAAGACTGGCTATACTTCCTGTCTATGTTTTGTACCATTCCTGTGACACTAGTTATAGATTCCGATGCTTCACTTCAGGTTTACTGTATCCAGCTGACATTCTTATTGACGATGAAACACAGAATTTGCATCGGAATTAAATACAAAAGGCACAATGCCGACTCAAGTACAAGAAGACTGGCTTTTCTTACTGTCTATGTTTTGAACCTGTCCTGTGAGACCGGTTTTAGATTCCGATGCCTCACTTCAAGTTTACTGTATCCATTGGGCCTTCTTATTGACGCCGAAACACAGATATTGCATCGGTATTATATAGAAAAGGCACAATGCCGACGTAAGTACAAGAAAATTGACTCTTCTTACTGTCTATGATTTGAACCATTCCTGTGACACTAGTTATAGATTCCGATGCTTCAGTTCAGGTTTATGTATCCCTCTGACCTTCTTATTGACGATGAAACACAGAAATAGCATCGGAATTACATACAAACGGCACAATGCCGACTTAAGTACAAGAAAACTGACTCTTCTTACTGTCTATGTTTGAACCATTCCTGTGACACTAGTTATAGTTTCCGATGCTTCACGTCAGGTTTACTGTATCCCTCTGACCGTCGTACTGACGATGTAACACAAAAGTTGCATCGGAATTAAATACAAAAGGCACTATGCCGACTCAAGTACAAGAAGACAGGCTCTTCTTACTGTCTATGATTTGAACCTTCCCTGTGAGACCGGTTTTAGATTCCGATGCTTCACTTCCGGTTTACTGTATCCCTGGGACCTTCTTATTGACGGCGAAACACAAAAATTTCATCGCAATTAATTAGCAAAGGCACAATGCCGACTTAAGTACAAGAAAACAGACTCTTCTTAATATCTATGTTTTGAACCATTCCTGACACGAGTTATAGATTACGATGCATCATTTCAGGTTTACTGTAGCCCTCTGACCGTCGTATTGACGATGTAACACAGAAATTGCATCGGAATTAAATACAAAAGGCACAATGCTGACTAAAGTACAAGAAAACTGACTCTTCTTACTGTCTATGTTTTGAACCATTCCTGTGACACTAGTTATAGATTCCGATGCTTCACTTCAGGTTTACTGTATTAGTTTGACATTCTTATTCACGATGAAACACAGAAATTGCATCTTAATTAAATACAAAAGGCACAATGCCGACTTAAGTACAAGAAGGCTGTCTCTTCTTACTGTCTTTGTTTTGAACAATTCCTGTTACACTAGTTATAGATTCTGGTGCTTCCCTTCAGGGTTACTGTATCCCTCTGACCTTCTTATTGACGATGAAACACAGAAATTGCTTCGGAATTAAATACAAAAGGCACAATGCCGACTTAAGTTCAAGAAAACTGACTATTCTTACTGTCTATGATTTGTACCATTCCTGTGACACTAGTAATAGATTCCGATGCTTCACTTCAGGTTTACTGTATCCCTCTGACCTTCTTACTGACGATGAAACACAGATATTGCATTGGAATTAAATTTAAAAGGCACAATGCTGACTTAAGTACAAGAAAACTGAATCTTCATACTGTCTATGTTTTGAACCATTCCTGTGACACTAGTTATAGATTCGTATGCTTCACTTCAGGTTTACTGAATCCTTCTGACATTCTTTTTGACGATGAAACACAGAAATAACATCGGAATTAAATACAAAAGGCACAATGCCGACTCAAGTACAAGAAGACTGGCTCTTCTTTCTTTCTATGTTTTGAACCATTTCTGTGACACTTGTTATAGATTCCGATGCTTCAGTTCAGGTTTACTGTATCCCTCTGACCTTCTTATTGACGAAGAAACACAGATATCGCATCGGAATTATATACAAAAGGCACAATACCGACTTAAGTACAAGAAGACTGACCCTTCTTACTGTCTATGATTTAAACCATTCCTGTGACACTAGTTATAGATTCCGATGCTTCACTTCAGGTTTACTGTATCCCTCTGACCTTCGTATTGACGATGAAACACAGAAATTGCATCGGAATTAAATACTAAAGGCACAATGCCGACTTATGTTCTAAAAGACTGTCACTTCTTACTGTCTATGTTTTGAACCATTCCTGTGACACTAGTTATAGATTCCGATGCTTCACTTCAGGTTAACTGTATCCCTCTGACCTTGTTATTGACGATGAAACACAGAAATTGCATCGGAATTAAATACAAAAGGCACAATGCCGACTTAAGTACAAGAAAACTGACTCTTCTTACTGTCTATGTTTTGAACCATTCCTGTGACACTAGTTATAGATTCCGATGCTTTACTTCAGGTTCACTGTATCCCTCTGAGCTTCTTATTGACGATGAAACACAGAAATTGCATCGGAATTATATACAAAAGGCACAATGCCGACTCAAGTACAAGAAAACAGGCTCTTCTTACTCTCTATGCTTTGAACCTTTCCTGTGACACCCGTTTTAGATTCCGATGCTTCACTTCAGGTTTACTGTATCCCTTGGACCTTCTTATTGACGGCGAAACACAGAAATTGCATCGGAATTAAATAGAATAGGCACAATACCGACTTAAGTACAAGAAAACAGACTCTTCCGAATATCTATGTTTTGAACCATTCCAGTGACACTAGTTATAGATTCCGATGCATCATTTCAGGTTTACTGTATCCCTGTGACCGTCGTATTGACGATGAAACACAGAAATTGCATCGGAATTTATTACAAAAGGCACAATGCCGAGTCAAGTACAAGAAGACTGGCTATACTACCTGTCTATGTTTGAACCATTCCTGTGACACTAGTTATAGAATCCGATGCTTCACGTCAGGTTTACTCTATCCAGCTGACCTTCTTATTGACGATGAAACACAGAAATTGATTCAGAATTAAATACAAAAGGCACAATGCCGATTCAAGTACAAGAAGACTGCCTCTTCTTACTGTCTATGCTTTGAACCTTTCCTGTGAGACCGGATTTAGATTCAGATGCTTCACTTCATGTTTACTGTATCCCTTGGACCTTCGTATTGACGCCGAAACACAGAAATTGCATCGGAATTAAATAGAAAAGGCACAATGCCGACTTAAATACAAGAAAACTGATTCTTCTTACTGTCTATGTTTTGAACCATTCCTGTGACATTAGTTATAGATTCCGATGCTTCACTTCAGGTTTACTGTATCCCTCTGACCTTCTTATTGACGATGAATCACGTAAATTGCATCGGAATTAAATTCAAAAGGCACAATACCGACTTAAGTACAAGAAGACCGACTCTTCTTACTGTCTATGTTTTGAACTATTCCTGTGACACTAGTCATAGATTCCGATGCTTCACTTCAGGTTTACTGTATCCCTCTGACCTTCTTACTGACGATGAAACACAGAAATTGCATCGGAATTAAATTTAAAAGGCACAATGCCCACTTAAGTACAAGAAAACTGATTCTTCGTACTGTCTATGTTTTGATCATTCCTGTGACACTAGTTATAGATTCCTATGCTTCAATTCAGGTTTACTGTATCTCTCTGACCTTCTTATTGACGATGAAACATGTAAACTGCATCGGAATTAAATACAAAAGGCACAATGCCGACTTAAGTTCAAGAAAACTGACTCTTCTTACTGTCTATGTTTTGAACCATTCCTGTGACACTAGTTATAGATTCCGATGCTTCACTTCAGGTTTACTGAATCCCTCTGACCTTCTTATAGACGATGAAACACAGAAATAACATCGGAATTAAATACAAAAGGCACAATGCCGACTCAAGTACCAGAAGACTGGCTCTTCTTTCAATCTATGTTTTGAACCATTTCTGTGACACTAGTTATAGATTCCGATGCTTCACTTCAGGTTTACTGTATCCCTCTGACCTTCTTATTGACGAAGAAACACAGATATTGCATCGGATTATATACAAAACGCACAATACCGACTTAAGTACAAGAAGACTGACACTTCTTACTGTCTATGATATGAACCATTCCTGTGACACTAGTTATAGATACCGATGCTTCACTTCAGTTTTAGTGTATCCCTCTGACCTTCATATTGACGATGAAACACAGAAATTGCATCGGGGTTAAATACAAAAGGGACAATGCCGACTTAAGTACTAAAAGACTGACTCTTCTTACTGTCTTTGTTTTGAACAATTCCTGTGTCACTAGTTATAGATTCCGATGCTTCACTTCAGGTTTACTGTATCCCTTTGACCTTCTTAATGACGATGAAACACAGAAATTGCATCTTAATTAAATACAAAAGGCACAATGCCGACTTAAGTACAAGAAGAGTGACTCTTCTTACTGTCTATGATTTGAACCATTCCTGTGACACTAGTTATAGATTCTGAAGCTTCACTTCAGGTTTACTGTATCCCTCTGACCTTCTTATTGACGAAGAAACACAGATATTGCATCGATATTAAATACAAAAGGCACAATGCCGACTTAAGAACATGAAGACTGACACTTCTTACTGTCTATGTTTTGAACCATTCCTGTGACACTAGTTATAGATTCCGATGCTTCACTTCAGGTTTACTGTATCCCTCTGACCTTCGTATCGACGATGAAACACAGAAATTCCATCGGAATTAAATACAAAACGCACAATGCCGACTTAAGTACAAAAAGACTGACTCTTCTTACTGTCTATGTTTGAACCATTCCTGTGACTCAAGTTATAGATTTCGATGCTTCACTTCAGGTTTACTGTAACCCTCAGACCTTCTTATTGACGATGAAACACAGAAATTGCATCGCAATTAAATACAAAAGGAACAATGCCGACTTAAGTACAAGAAAACTGACTCTTCTTACTGTCTATGTTTTGAACCATTCCTGTGACACTAGTTATAGATTCCGATGCTTTACTTAAGGACTACTGTATCCATCTGAGCTTCTTATTGCCGATGAAACATATATATTGCATCGGAACTATATACAAAAGGCACAATGCCGACTTAAGTACAAGAAGACTGACTCTTCTTACTGTCTATGTTTTGAACCATTCCTGTGACACTAGTTATAGATTCCGATGCTTCACTTCAGGTTTACTGTATCCCTCTGACCGTCGTACTGACGATGAAACACAGAAATAGCATCGGAATTATATACAAAAGGCACAATGCCGACTCAAGTACAAGAAGACTGGCTATACTTCCTGTCTATGTTTTGTACCATTCCTGTGACACTAGTTATAGATTCCGATGCTTCACTTCAGGTTTACTGTATCCAGCTGACATTCTTATTGACGATGAAACACAGAATTTGCATCGGAATTAAATACAAAAGGCACAATGCCGACTCAAGTACAAGAAGACTGGCTTTTCTTACTGTCTATGTTTTGAACCTGTCCTGTGAGACCGGTTTTAGATTCCGATGCCTCACTTCAAGTTTACTGTATCCATTGGGCCTTCTTATTGACGCCGAAACACAGATATTGCATCGGTATTATATAGAAAAGGCACAATGCCGACGTAAGTACAAGAAAATTGACTCTTCTTACTGTCTATGATTTGAACCATTCCTGTGACACTAGTTATAGATTCCGATGCTTCAGTTCAGGTTTATGTATCCCTCTGACCTTCTTATTGACGATGAAACACAGAAATAGCATCGGAATTACATACAAACGGCACAATGCCGACTTAAGTACAAGAAAACTGACTCTTCTTACTGTCTATGTTTGAACCATTCCTGTGACACTAGTTATAGTTTCCGATGCTTCACTTCAGGTTTACTGTATCCCTCTGACCTTCTTATTGACGATGAAACACAGAAATTGCATCGGAATTAAATACAAAAGGCACAATGCCGACTGAAGTACAAGAAGACTGGCTCTTCTTACTGTCTATGTTTTGAACCATTTCTGTGACACTAGTTATAGTTTCCGATGCTTCACTTCCGGTTTACTGTATCCCTCCAACCTTCTTATTGACGAAGAAACACAGATATTGCATCGGAATTAAATACAAAAGGCACAATGCCGACTTAAGTACCAGAAGACTGTCCCTTCTTACTGTCAATGTTCTGAACCATTCCTATGACACTAGTTATAGATTCCGATGCTTCACTTCAGGTTTACTGTATCCCTCTGACCTTCGTATTCGCGATGAAACACAGAAATCGCATCGGAATGAAATACAAAAGGCACAATGCCGACTTAAGTACAAGAAAACAGACTCTTCTTACTGTCTATGTTTTGAACCATTCCTGTGACCCTAGTTATAGATTCCGATGCATCACTTCAGGTTTACTGTATCCCTCTGATCTTCTGATTGAAGATGAAACACAGAAATTGCATCGGAAATATATACAAAAGGCACAATGCCGACTTAAGTACAAGAAGACTGACTCTTCTTACTGTCTATTTTTTGAACCATTCCTGTGACACTAGTTATTGATTCCGATGCTTCACTTCAGGTTTACTGTATCCCTCTGACCGTCGTACTGACGATGTAACACAGAAGTTGCATCGGAATTAAATACAAAAGGCACTATGCCGACTCAAGTACAAGAAGACAGGCTCTTCTTACTGTCTATGATTTGAACCTTCCCTGTGAGACCGGTTTTAGATTCCGATGCTTCACTTCCGGTTTACTGTATCCCTGGGACCTTCTTATTGACGGCGAAACACAAAAATTTCATCGCAATTAATTAGCAAAGGCACAATGCCGACTTAAGTACAAGAAAACAGACTCTTCTTAATATCTATGTTTTGAACCATTCCTGACACGAGTTATAGATTACGATGCATCATTTCAGGTTTACTGTAGCCCTCTGACCGTCGTATTGACGATGAAACACAGAAATTGCATCGGAATTAAATACAAAAGGCACAATGCTGACTAAAGTACAAGAAAACTGACTCTTCTTACTGTCTATGTTTTGAACCATTCCTGTGACACTAGTTATAGATTCCGATGCTTCACTTCAGGTTTACTGTATTACTTTGACATTCTTATTCACGATGAAACACAGAAATTGCATCTTAATTAAATACAAAAGGCACAATGCCGACTTAAGTACAAGAAGGCTGTCTCTTCTTACTGTCTTTGTTTTGAACAATTCCTGTTACACTAGTTATAGATTCTGGTGCTTCCCTTCAGGGTTACTGTATCCCTCTGACCTTCTTATTGACGATGAAACACAGAAATTGCTTCGGAATTAAATACAAAAGGCACAATGCCGACTTAAGTTCAAGAAAACTGACTATTCTTACTGTCTATGATTTGTACCATTCCTGTGACACTAGTTATAGATTCCGATGCTTCACTTCAGGTTTACTGTATCCCTCTGACCTTCTTACTGACGATGAAACACAGAAATTGCATTGGAATTAAATTTAAAAGGCACAATGCTGACTTAAGTACAAGAAAACTGAATCTTCATACTGTCTATGTTTTGAACCATTCCTGTGACACTAGTTATAGATTCCTATGCTTCACTTCAGGTTTACTGAATCCTTCCGACATTCTTTTTGACGATGAAACACAGAAATAACATCGGAATTAAATACAAAAGGCACAATGCCGACTCAAGTATAAGAAGACTGGCTCTTCTTTCTGTCTATGTTTTGAACCATTTCTGTGACACTTGTTATAGATTCCGATGCTTCAGTTCAGGTTTACTGTATCCCTCTGACCTTCTTATTGACGAAGAAACACAGATATCGCATCGGAATTATATACAAAAGGCACAATACCGACTTAAGTACAAGAAGACTGACCCTTCTTACTGTCTATGATTTAAACCATTCCTGTGACACTAGTTATAGATTCCGATGCTTCACTTCAGGTTTACTGTATCCCTCTGACCTTCGTATTGATGATGAAACACAGAAATTGCATCGGAATTAAATACTAAAGGCACAATGCCGACTTATGTACTAAAAGACTGTCACTTCTTACTGTCTATGTTTTGAACCATTCCTGTGACACTAGTTATAGATTCCGATGCTTCACTTCAGGTTAACTGTATCCCTCTGACCTTCTTATTGACGATGAAACACAGAAATTGCATCGGAATTAAATACAAAAGGCACAATGCCGACTTAAGTACAAGAAAACTGACTCTTCTTACTGTCTATGTTTTGAACCATTCCTGTGACACTAGTTATAGATTCCGATGCTTTACTTCAGGTTCACTGTATCCCTCTGAGCTTCTTATTGACGATGAAACACAGAAATTGCATCGGAATTATATACAAAAGGCACAATGCCGACTTAAGTACAAGAAGACTGACTCTTCTTACTGTCTATGTTTTTAACCATTCCTGTGACACTAGTTGTAGATTCCGATGCTTCACTTCAGGTTTACTGTAACCCTCTGACCTTCTTATTGATGATCAAACACAGAAAATTCATCTGAATTAAAGACAAAGGGCACATTGCCAACTCAAGTACAAGAAGACTGGCTCTTCTTACTGTTTATGTTTTTCACCATTCCTGTGACACTAGTTATAGATTCCGATGCTTCACTTCAGATTTACCGTATCCAGCTGACCTTCTTATTGACGATGAAACACAGAAATTGCATCTTAAGTAAATACAAAAGGTACAATGCCGACTTCAGTACAAGAACACTAACTGTTCTAACTGTCTATGGTTTGAACCATTCCTGTGACACTAGTTTTAGATTCCGATGATTCACTTCAGGTTTACTGTATCCCTCTGACCTCCATATTGACGATGAAACACAGAAATTGCATCGGAATTAAATACAAAAGGCACATTGCCGACTTAAGTACAAGAAAACTAACTCTTCTAACTGTCTATGTTTAACCATTCCTGTGACACTAGTTATAGATTCCGATGCTTCACTTCAGGTTTGCTGTATCCTTCTGAGCTTCTTATTGACGATGAAACACAGAAATTGCATCTTAATTAAATACAAAACCCACAATGCCGACTTCAGTACAAGAACACTGTCTCTTCTTACTGTCTATGGTTTGAACCATTCCTGTGACACTAGTTACAGATTCCGAAGCTTCACTTCAGGTTAACTGTATCCCTCTGACCTTTTTATTGACGATCAAACAGAGAAATTTCATCGGAATTAAATACGAAAGGCACAATACCGACTCAAGTACAAGAAGACTGGCTCTTCTTACTGCCTATGTTTTGAACCATTCCTGTGACACTAGTTATACATCCCGATGCTTCACTTAAGGTTTACTGTATCCAGCTGAATTTCTTATTGACGATGAAGCACAGAAATTGCATCGGAGTTAAATACAAAAGGCCCAATGCCGACTTAAGTACAAGAAGACTGATTCTTCTAACTGTCTATGTTTTGAATCGTTTCTGTGACACTAGTTATAGATTCCGAAGCTTCACTTCAGGTTTACTGTATCCAGCTGACCTTCTTATTGACGATGAAACACAGAAATTGCATCGGAATTAAATACAAAAGTCTCAATGCCGACTTAAGTACAAGAAAACTGACTCTTCCCACTGTCTATGTTTTGAACCATTCCTGTGACACTAGTTTTAGATTCCCATGATTCATTTCAGGTTTACTGTATCCCTCTGACCTCCATATTGACGATGAAACACAGAAACTGCATCGGAATTAAATACAAAAGGCACAATGCCGACTTAAGTACAAGAAGACTGACTCTTCCTACTGTCTATGTTTTGAACCATTCCTGTGACACTAGTTTTAGATTCCGACGCTTCACTTCTGGTTTACTGTATCCCTCTGACCTTCTTATTGACGATGAAACACAGAAATTGCATCTTAAGGAAATACAAAAGGTACAATGCCGACTTCAGTACAAGAACACTGACTGTTCTAACTGTCTATGGTTTGAACCATTCCTGTGACACTAGTTTTAGGTTCCGATGATTCACTTCAGGTTTACTGTATCCCTCTGACCTCCATATTGACGATGAAACACAGCAATTGCATCGGAATTAAATACAAAAGGCACAATGCCGACTTAAATACAAGAAGACTGACTCTTCCTACTGTCTATGTTTTGAACCATTCCTGTGACACTAGTTTTAGATTCCGACGCTTCACTTCTGGTTTACTGTATCCCTCTGACCTTCTTATTGACGATGAAACACAGAAATTGCATCTTAAGTAAATACAAAAGGTACAATGCCGACTTCAGTACAAGAACACTGACTGTTCTAACTGTCTATGGTTTTAACCATTCCTGTGACACTAGTTATAGATTCCGATCCTTCACAGCAGGTTTACTGTATCCCTCTGCCCCTCTTATTGACGATCAAACACAGAAAATTCATCGGAATTAAATACAAAAGGCACATTGCCGACTTAAGTACAAGAAAACTAACTCTTCTAACTGTCTATGTTTTGAACCATTCCTGTGACACTAGTTATAGATTCCGATGCTTCACTTCAGGTTTGCTGTATCCTTCAGAGCTTCTTATTGACGATGAAACTCAGAAATTGCATCTTAATTAAATACAAAACCCACAATGCCGACTTCAGTACAAGAACACTGTCTCTTCTTACTGTCTATGGTTTGAACCATTCCTGTGACACTAGTTATAGATTCCGATGCTTCACTTTAGGTTTAATGTATCCCTCTGACCGTCCTATTGACAATGAAACACAGAAATTGCATCGGAATTAAACACAAAAGGCAGAATGCCGACTTAAGTACAAGGAAACTGACTCTTCTTACTGTCTATGTTTTGAACCATTCCTGTGACACTAGTTATAGTTTCCGATGCTTCACTTCAGTTTTACTGTATCCCTCAGACCTTGTTATTGACGATGAAGCACAGAAATTGCATCGGAATTAAATACAAAAGGCACAATGCCGACTTAAGTACAAGAAGACTGGCTCTTCTTACTGTCTATGTTTTGAACCATTCCTGTGACACTAGTTTTAGATTCCGATGCTTCACTTCAGGTTTACTGTATCAATCTGACCTCCATATTGACGACGAAACACAGAAATTGCATCGGAATTAAATACAAAAGGCACAATGCCGACTTAAATACAAGAAGACTGACTCTTCCTACTGTCTATGTTTTGAACCTTTCCTGTGACACTAGTTACAGATTCCGAAGCTTCACTTCAGGTTAACTGTATCCCTCTGACCTTTTTATTGACGATCAAACAGAGAAATTTCATCGGAATTAAATACGAAAGGCACAATGCCGATTCAAGTACAAGACGACTGGCTCTTCTTACTGCCTATGTTTTGAACCATTCCTGTGACACTAGTTATAGATTCCGATGCTTCACTTCAGGTTTACTGTATCCAGCTGAATTTCTTATTGACGATGAAGCACAGAAATTGCATCGGAATTAAATACAAAAGGCACAATGCCGACTTAAGTACAAGAAGACTGACTCTTCTTTCTGTCTATGTTTTGAATCGTTTCTGTGACACTAGTTATAGATTCCGAAGCTTCACTTCAGGTTTACTGTATCCAGCTGACCTTCTTATTGACGATGAAACACAGAAATTGCATCGGAATTAAATACAAAAGTCTCAATGCCGACTTAAGTACAAGAAAATTGACTCTTCTTACTGTCTATGTTTGAACCATTCCTGTGACACTAGTTATAGATTCCGATGCTTCTTTTCAGGATTACTGTATCCCTGAACCTTCTTATTGACAATGAAACACAGAAATTGCATCAGAATTTAATACAAAAGAAACAATGCCGACTTAAGTACAAGAAGACTAACTCTTCTTACTGTCTATGTTTTGAACCATTCCTGTGACACTAGTTATAGATTCCGATGCTTTACTTCAGGTTTACTGTATCTAGATGACCTTCTTATGGACGATGAAACACAGAAATTGCTTCGGAAATATATACAAAATGTACAATGCCGACTTAAGTACAAGAAGACTGACTCTTCTTACTGTCTATGTTTTGAACCATTCCTGTGACACTAGTTACAGATTCCGATGCTTCAATTCAGGTTTGCTGTATCCTTCTGAGCTTCTTATTGACGATGAAACACAGAAATTGCATCTTAATTAAATACAAAACCCACAACGCCGACTTCAGTACAAGAACACTGTCTCTTCTTACTGTCTATGGTTTGAACCATTCCTGTGACACTAGTTATAGATTCCGATGCTTCACTTAAGTTTTACTGTAACCCTCTGACCTTCTTATTGACGATCAAACACAGAAAATTCATCGGAATTAAATACAAAATGCACAATGCCGACTAAAGTACATGAAGACTGGCTCTTCTTACTGTTTTTGTTTTGCACCATTCCTGTGACACTAGTTATAGATACCGATGCTTCACTTCAAGTTTACTGTATCCAGCTGATCTTCTTATTGACGATGAAGCACAGAAATTGCATCGGAATTAAATACAAAAGGCACAATGCCGACTTAAGTACAAGATGGCTGAATCTTCTTACTGTCTATGTTTTGAACCATTCCTGTGACACTAGTTATATATTCCGATGCTTCACTTCACTTTTACTGTATCCAGCTGACCTTCTTATTGACGATGAAACACAGAAATTGCATCGGAATTAAAGACATAAGTCACAATGCCGACTTAAGTACAAGAAAACTAACTCTTCTAACTGTTTATGATTTGAACCATTCCTGTTACACTAGTTATAGATTCCGATGCTTCACTTCAGGTTTAATGTATCCCTCAGACCTTGTTATTGACGATGAAGCACAGAAATTGCATCGGAATTAAATACAAAAGGCACAATGCCGACTTAAGTACAAGAAGACTGACTCTTCTTACTGTCTATGTTTTGAATCGTTTCTGTGACACTAGTTATAGATTCCGAAGCTTCACTTCAGGTTTACTGTATCCTTCTGAGCTTCTTATTGACGATGAAACACAGAAATTGCATCTTAATTAAATACAAAACCCACAATGCCGACTTCAGTACAAGAACACTGTCTCTTCTTACTGTCTATGGTTTGAACCATTCCTGTGACACTAGTTATAGTTTCCGATGCTTCACTTCAGGTTTACTGTAACCCTCTGACCTTCTTATTGACGATCAAACACAGAAAATTCATCGGAATTAAATACAAAGGGCACAATGCCAACTCCAGTACAAGAAGACTGGCTCTTCTTACTGTTTTTGATTTGCACCATTCCTGTGACACTAGTTATAGATACCGATGCTTCACTTCAGGTTTACTGTATCCAGCTGATCTTCTTATTGACTATGAAGCACAGAAATTGCATCGGAATTAAATACAAAAGGCACAATGCCGACTTAAGTACAAGAAGGCTGAATCTTCTTACTGTCTATGTTTTGAACCATTCCTGTGACACTAGTTACATATTCCGATGCTTCAGTTCACTTTTACTGTATCCAGCTGACCTTCTTATTGACGATGAAACACAGAAATTGCATCGGAATTAAAGACATAAGTCACAATGCCGACTTAAGTACAAGAAAACTAACTCTTCTTACTGTCAATGTTTTGAATCATTCCTGTGACACTAGTTATAGATTCCGAAGCTTCACTTCAGGTTTACTGTATCCCTCTGACCTTCTTATTGCGATGAAACACAGAAATTTCATCGGAGTTAAATACAAAAGGCAAAAGGCCGACTTAAGTACAAGAAAACTGACTCTTCTTACTGTTTATGTTTTGAACCATTCCTGTGACACTAGTTATAGATTCCGATGCTTCTTTTCAGGATTACTGTATCCCTGTGACCTTCTTATTGACGATGAAACACAGAAATTGCATCGGAATTAAATACAAAAGGCACAATGCCGACTTAAGTACAAGAAGACTGGCTCATCTTACTGTCTATGTTTTGAACCATTCCTGTGACACTAGTTGTAGATTCCGATGCTTCACTTCAGGTTAACTGTATCCAGCTGACCTTCTTATTGACGATGAAGCACAGAAATTGCATCGGAATTATATACAAATGGCACAATGCCGACATAAGAACAAGAAGACTGAATCTTCTTACTGTCTATGTTTTGAACCATTCCTGTGACACTAGTTATAGATTCCGATGCATCACTTCTGGTTTACTGTATCCTTCTGACCTTCTTATTGACGATGCAACACAAAAATTGCATCTTAAGTAAATACAAAAGGCACAATGCCGACTTCAGTACAAGAACACTTACTCTTCTTACTGTCTATGGTTTGAACCATTCCTGTGACACTTGTAATAGATTCCGATGCTTCACTTCAGGTTTACTGAATCCCTCTGACCTTCTTATTGACGATCAAACGCAGAAAATTCATCGGAATTAAATACAAAAGGTACAATGCCGACTCAAGTACAAGAAGACTGGCTCTTCTTACTGTCTATGATTTGAACCATTCCTGTGACACTAGTTATAGATTCTGAAGCTTCACTTCAGGTTTACTGTATCCCTCTGACCTTCTTATTGACGAAGAAACACAGATATTGCATCGATATTAAATACAAAAGGCACAATGCCGACTTAAGAACATGAAGACTGACCCTTCTTACTGTCTATGTTTTGAACCATTCCTGTGACACTAGTTATAGATTCCGATGCTTCACTTCAGGTTTACTGTATCCCTCTGACCTTCGTATCGACGATGAAACACAGAAATTCCATCGGAATTAAATACAAAACGCACAATGCCGACTTAAGTACAAAAAGACTGACTCTTCTTACTGTCTATGTTTGAACCATTCCTGTGACTCAAGTTATAGATTTCGATGCTTCACTTCAGGTTTACTGTAACCCTCAGACCTTCTTATTGACGATGAAACACAGAAATTGCATCGCAATTAAATACAAAAGGAACAATGCCGACTTAAGTACAAGAAAACTGACTCTTCTTACTGTCTATGTTTTGAACCATTCCTGTGACACTAGTTATAGATTCCGATGCTTTACTTAAGGACTACTGTATCCATCTGAGCTTCTTATTGCCGATGAAACATATATATTGCATCGGAACTATATACAAAAGGCACAATGCCGACTTAAGTACAAGAAGACTGACTCTTCTTACTGTCTATGTTTTGAACCATTCCTGTGACACTAGTTATAGATTCCGATGCTTCACTTCAGGTTTACTGTATCCCTCTGACCGTCGTACTGACGATGAAACACAGAAATAGCATCGGAATTATATACAAAAGGCACAATGCCGACTCAAGTACAAGAAGACTGGCTATACTTCCTGTCTATGTTTTGTACCATTCCTGTGACACTAGTTATAGATTCCGATGCTTCACTTCAGGTTTACTGTATCCAGCTGACATTCTTATTGACGATGAAACACAGAATTTGCATCGGAATTAAATACAAAAGGCACAATGCCGACTCAAGTACAAGAAGACTGGCTTTTCTTACTGTCTATGTTTTGAACCTGTCCTGTGAGACCGGTTTTAGATTCCGATGCCTCACTTCAAGTTTACTGTATCCCTCCAACCTTCTTATTGACGAAGAAACACAGATATTGCATCGGAATTAAATACAAAAGGCACAATGCCGACTTAAGTACCAGAAGACTGTCCCTTCTTACTGTCAATGTTCTGAACCATTCCTATGACACTAGTTATAGATTCCGATGCTTCACTTCAGGTTTACTGTATCCCTCTGACCTTCGTATTCGCGATGAAACACAGAAATCGCATCGGAATGAAATACAAAAGGCACAATGCCGACTTAAGTACAAGAAAACAGACTCTTCTTACTGTCTATGTTTTGAACCATTCCTGTGACCCTAGTTATAGATTCCGATGCATCACTTCAGGTTTACTGTATCCCTCTGATCTTCTGATTGAAGATGAAACACAGAAATTGCATCGGAAATATATACAAAAGGCACAATGCCGACTTAAGTACAAGAAGACTGACTCTTCTTACTGTCTATTTTTTGAACCATTCCTGTGACACTAGTTATTGATTCCGATGCTTCACTTCAGGTTTACTGTATCCCTCTGACCGTCGTACTGACGATGTAACACAGAAGTTGCATCGGAATTAAATACAAAAGGCACTATGCCGACTCAAGTACAAGAAGACAGGCTCTTCTTACTGTCTATGATTTGAACCTTCCCTGTGAGACCGGTTTTAGATTCCGATGCTTCACTTCCGGTTTACTGTATCCCTGGGACCTTCTTATTGACGGCGAAACACAAAAATTTCATCGCAATTAATTAGCAAAGGCACAATGCCGACTTAAGTACAAGAAAACAGACTCTTCTTAATATCTATGTTTTGAACCATTCCTGACACGAGTTATAGATTACGATGCATCATTTCAGGTTTACTGTAGCCCTCTGACCGTCGTATTGACGATGAAACACAGAAATTGCATCGGAATTAAATACAAAAGGCACAATGCTGACTAAAGTACAAGAAAACTGACTCTTCTTACTGTCTATGTTTTGAACCATTCCTGTGACACTAGTTATAGATTCCGATGCTTCACTTCAGGTTTACTGTATTACTTTGACATTCTTATTCACGATGAAACACAGAAATTGCATCTTAATTAAATACAAAAGGCACAATGCCGACTTAAGTACAAGAAGGCTGTCTCTTCTTACTGTCTTTGTTTTGAACAATTCCTGTTACACTACTTATAGATTCTGGTGCTTCCCTTCAGGGTTACTGTATCCCTCTGACCTTCTTATTGACGATGAAACACAGAAATTGCTTCGGAATTAAATACAAAAGGCACAATGCCGACTTAAGTTCAAGAAAACTGACTATTCTTACTGTCTATGATTTGTACCATTCCTGTGACACTAGTTATAGATTCCGATGCTTCACTTCAGGTTTACTGTATCCCTCTGACCTTCTTACTGACGATGAAACACAGAAATTGCATTGGAATTAAATTTAAAAGGCACAATGCTGACTTAAGTACAAGAAAACTGAATCTTCATACTGTCTATGTTTTGAACCATTCCTGTGACACTAGTTATAGATTCCTATGCTTCACTTCAGGTTTACTGAATCCTTCCGACATTCTTTTTGACGATGAAACACAGAAATAACATCGGAATTAAATACAAAAGGCACAATGCCGACTCAAGTATAAGAAGACTGGCTCTTCTTTCTGTCTATGTTTTGAACCATTTCTGTGACACTTGTTATAGATTCCGATGCTTCAGTTCAGGTTTACTGTATCCCTCTGACCTTCTTATTGACGAAGAAACACAGATATCGCATCGGAATTATATACAAAAGGCACAATACCGACTTAAGTACAAGAAGACTGACCCTTCTTACTGTCTATGATTTAAACCATTCCTGTGACACTAGTTATAGATTCCGATGCTTCACTTCAGGTTTACTGTATCCCTCTGACCTTCGTATTGATGATGAAACACAGAAATTGCATCGGAATTAAATACTAAAGGCACAATGCCGACTTATGTACTAAAAGACTGTCACTTCTTACTGTCTATGTTTTGAACCATTCCTGTGACACTAGTTATAGATTCCGATGCTTCACTTCAGGTTAACTGTATCCCTCTGACCTTCTTATTGACGATGAAACACAGAAATTGCATCGGAATTAAATACAAAAGGCACAATGCCGACTTAAGTACAAGAAAACTGACTCTTCTTACTGTCTATGTTTTGAACCATTCCTGTGACACTAGTTATAGATTCCGATGCTTTACTTCAGGTTCACTGTATCCCTCTGAGCTTCTTATTGACGATGAAACACAGAAATTGCATCGGAATTATATACAAAAGGCACAATGCCGACTTAAGTACAAGAAGACTGACTCTTCTTACTGTCTATGTTTTTAACCATTCCTGTGACACTAGTTGTAGATTCCGATGCTTCACTTCAGGTTTACTGTAACCCTCTGACCTTCTTATTGATGATCAAACACAGAAAATTCATCTGAATTAAAGACAAAGGGCACATTGCCAACTCAAGTACAAGAAGACTGGCTCTTCTTACTGTTTATGTTTTTCACCATTCCTGTGACACTAGTTATAGATTCCGATGCTTCACTTCAGATTTACCGTATCCAGCTGACCTTCTTATTGACGATGAAACACAGAAATTGCATCTTAAGTAAATACAAAAGGTACAATGCCGACTTCAGTACAAGAACACTAACTGTTCTAACTGTCTATGGTTTGAACCATTCCTGTGACACTAGTTTTAGATTCCGATGATTCACTTCAGGTTTACTGTATCCCTCTGACCTCCATATTGACGATGAAACACAGAAATTGCATCGGAATTAAATACAAAAGGCACATTGCCGACTTAAGTACAAGAAAACTAACTCTTCTAACTGTCTATGTTTAACCATTCCTGTGACACTAGTTATAGATTCCGATGCTTCACTTCAGGTTTGCTGTATCCTTCTGAGCTTCTTATTGACGATGAAACACAGAAATTGCATCTTAATTAAATACAAAACCCACAATGCCGACTTCAGTACAAGAACACTGTCTCTTCTTACTGTCTATGGTTTGAACCATTCCTGTGACACTAGTTACAGATTCCGAAGCTTCACTTCAGGTTAACTGTATCCCTCTGACCTTTTTATTGACGATCAAACAGAGAAATTTCATCGGAATTAAATACGAAAGGCACAATACCGACTCAAGTACAAGAAGACTGGCTCTTCTTACTGCCTATGTTTTGAACCATTCCTGTGACACTAGTTATACATCCCGATGCTTCACTTAAGGTTTACTGTATCCAGCTGAATTTCTTATTGACGATGAAGCACAGAAATTGCATCGGAGTTAAATACAAAAGGCCCAATGCCGACTTAAGTACAAGAAGACTGATTCTTCTAACTGTCTATGTTTTGAATCGTTTCTGTGACACTAGTTATAGATTCCGAAGCTTCACTTCAGGTTTACTGTATCCAGCTGACCTTCTTATTGACGATGAAACACAGAAATTGCATCGGAATTAAATACAAAAGTCTCAATGCCGACTTAAGTACAAGAAAACTGACTCTTCCTACTGTCTATGTTTTGAACCATTCCTGTGACACTAGTTTTAGATTCCCATGATTCATTTCAGGTTTACTGTATCCCTCTGACCTCCATATTGACGATGAAACACAGAAACTGCATCGGAATTAAATACAAAAGGCACAATGCCGACTTAAGTACAAGAAGACTGACTCTTCCTACTGTCTATGTTTTGAACCATTCCTGTGACACTAGTTTTAGATTCCGACGCTTCACTTCTGGTTTACTGTATCCCTCTGACCTTCTTATTGACGATGAAACACAGAAATTGCATCTTAAGGAAATACAAAAGGTACAATGCCGACTTCAGTACAAGAACACTGACTGTTCTAACTGTCTATGGTTTGAACCATTCCTGTGACACTAGTTTTAGATTCCGATGATTCACTTCAGGTTTACTGTATCCCTCTGACCTCCATATTGACGATGAAACACAGCAATTGCATCGGAATTAAATACAAAAGGCACAATGCCGACTTAAATACAAGAAGACTGACTCTTCCTACTGTCTATGTTTTGAACCATTCCTGTGACACTAGTTTTAGATTCCGACGCTTCACTTCTGGTTTACTGTATCCCTCTGACCTTCTTATTGACGATGAAACACAGAAATTGCATCTTAAGTAAATACAAAAGGTACAATGCCGACTTCAGTACAAGAACACTGACTGTTCTAACTGTCTATGGTTTTAACCATTCCTGTGACACTAGTTATAGATTCCGATCCTTCACAGCAGGTTTACTGTATCCCTCTGCCCCTCTTATTGACGATCAAACACAGAAAATTCATCGGAATTAAATACAAAAGGCACATTGCCGACTTAAGTACAAGAAAACTAACTCTTCTAACTGTCTATGTTTTGAACCATTCCTGTGACACTAGTTATAGATTCCGATGCTTCACTTCAGGTTTGCTGTATCCTTCAGAGCTTCTTATTGACGATGAAACTCAGAAATTGCATCTTAATTAAATACAAAACCCACAATGCCGACTTCAGTACAAGAACACTGTCTCTTCTTACTGTCTATGGTTTGAACCATTCCTGTGACACTAGTTATAGATTCCGATGCTTCACTTTAGGTTTAATGTATCCCTCTGACCGTCCTATTGACAATGAAACACAGAAATTGCATCGGAATTAAACACAAAAGGCAGAATGCCGACTTAAGTACAAGGAAACTGACTCTTCTTACTGTCTATGTTTTGAACCATTCCTGTGACACTAGTTATAGTTTCCGATGCTTCACTTCAGTTTTACTGTATCCCTCAGACCTTGTTATTGACGATGAAGCACAGAAATTGCATCGGAATTAAATACAAAAGGCACAATGCCGACTTAAGTACAAGAAGACTGGCTCTTCTTACTGTCTATGTTTTGAACCATTCCTGTGACACTAGTTTTAGATTCCGATGCTTCACTTCAGGTTTACTGTACCAATCTGACCTCCATATTGACGACGAAACACAGAAATTGCATCGGAATTAAATACAAAAGGCACAATGCCGACTTAAATACAAGAAGACTGACTCTTCCTACTGTCTATGTTTTGAACCTTTCCTGTGACACTAGTTACAGATTCCGAAGCTTCACTTCAGGTTAACTGTATCCCTCTGACCTTTTTATTGACGATCAAACAGAGAAATTTCATCGGAATTAAATACGAAAGGCACAATGCCGATTCAAGTACAAGACGACTGGCTCTTCTTACTGCCTATGTTTTGAACCATTCCTGTGACACTAGTTATAGATTCCGATGCTTCACTTCAGGTTTACTGTATCCAGCTGAATTTCTTATTGACGATGAAGCACAGAAATTGCATCGGAATTAAATACAAAAGGCACAATGCCGACTTAAGTACAAGAAGACTGACTCTTCTTTCTGTCTATGTTTTGAATCGTTTCTGTGACACTAGTTATAGATTCCGAAGCTTCACTTCAGGTTTACTGTATCCAGCTGACCTTCTTATTGACGATGAAACACAGAAATTGCATCGGAATTAAATACAAAAGTCTCAATGCCGACTTAAGTACAAGAAAATTGACTCTTCTTACTGTCTATGTTTGAACCATTCCTGTGACACTAGTTATAGATTCCGATGCTTCTTTTCAGGATTACTGTATCCCTGAACCTTCTTATTGACGATGAAACACAGAAATTGCATCAGAATTTAATACAAAAGAAACAATGCCGACTTAAGTACAAGAAGACTAACTCTTCTTACTGTCTATGTTTTGAACCATTCCTGTGACACTAGTTATAGATTCCGATGCTTTACTTCAGGTTTACTGTATCTAGATGACCTTCTTATGGACGATGAAACACAGAAATTGCTTCGGAAATATATACAAAATGTACAATGCCGACTTAAGTACAAGAAGACTGACTCTTCTTACTGTCTATGTTTTGAACCATTCCTGTGACACTAGTTACAGATTCCGATGCTTCAATTCAGGTTTGCTGTATCCTTCTGAGCTTCTTATTGACGATGAAACACAGAAATTGCATCTTAATTAAATACAAAACCCACAATGCCGACTTCAGTACAAGAACACTGTCTCTTCTTACTGTCTATGGTTTGAACCATTCCTGTGACACTAGTTATAGATTCCGATGCTTCACTTAAGTTTTACTGTAACCCTCTGACCTTCTTATTGACGATCAAACACAGAAAATTCATCGGAATTAAATACAAAATGCACAATGCCGACTAAAGTACATGAAGACTGGCTCTTCTTACTGTTTTTGTTTTGCACCATTCCTGTGACACTAGTTATAGATACCGATGCTTCACTTCAGGTTTACTGTATCCAGCTGATCTTCTTATTGACGATGAAGCACAGAAATTGCATCGGAATTAAATACAAAAGGCACAATGCCGACTTAAGTACAAGATGGCTGAATCTTCTTACTGTCTATGTTTTGAACCATTCCTGTGACACTAGTTATATATTCCGATGCTTCACTTCACTTTTACTGTATCCAGCTGACCTTCTTATTGACGATGAAACACAGAAATTGCATCGGAATTAAAGACATAAGTCACAATGCCGACTTAAGTACAAGAAAACTAACTCTTCTAACTGTTTATGATTTGAACCATTCCTGTTACACTAGTTATAGATTCCGATGCTTCACTTCAGGTTTAATGTATCCCTCAGACCTTGTTATTGACGATGAAGCACAGAAATTGCATCGGAATTAAATACAAAAGGCACAATGCCGACTTAAGTACAAGAAGACTGACTCTTCTTACTGTCTATGTTTTGAATCGTTTCTGTGACACTAGTTATAGATTCCGAAGCTTCACTTCAGGTTTACTGTATCCTTCTGAGCTTCTTATTGACGATGAAACACAGAAATTGCATCTTAATTAAATACAAAACCCACAATGCCGACTTCAGTACAAGAACACTGTCTCTTCTTACTGTCTATGGTTTGAACCATTCCTGTGACACTAGTTATAGTTTCCGATGCTTCACTTCAGGTTTACTGTAACCCTCTGACCTTCTTATTGACGATCAAACACAGAAAATTCATCGGAATTAAATACAAAGGGCACAATGCCAACTCCAGTACAAGAAGACTGGCTCTTCTTACTGTTTTTGATTTGCACCATTCCTGTGACACTAGTTATAGATACCGATGCTTCACTTCAGGTTTACTGTATCCAGCTGATCTTCTTATTGACTATGAAGCACAGAAATTGCATCGGAATTAAATACAAAAGGCACAATGCCGACTTAAGTACAAGAAGGCTGAATCTTCTTACTGTCTATGTTTTGAACCATTCCTGTGACACTAGTTACATATTCCGATCCTTCAGTTCACTTTTACTGTATCCAGCTGACCTTCTTATTGACGATGAAACACAGAAATTGCATCGGAATTAAAGACATAAGTCACAATGCCGACTTAAGTACAAGAAAACTAACTCTTCTTACTGTCAATGTTTTGAATCATTCCTGTGACACTAGTTATAGATTCCGAAGCTTCACTTCAGGTTTACTGTATCCCTCTGACCTTCTTATTGCGATGAAACACAGAAATTTCATCGGAGTTAAATACAAAAGGCAAAAGGCCGACTTAAGTACAAGAAAACTGACTCTTCTTACTGTTTATGTTTTGAACCATTCCTGTGACACTAGTTATAGATTCCGATGCTTCTTTTCAGGATTACTGTATCCCTGTGACCTTCTTATTGACGATGAAACACAGAAATTGCATCGGAATTAAATACAAAAGGCACAATGCCGACTTAAGTACAAGAAGACTGGCTCATCTTACTGTCTATGTTTTGAACCATTCCTGTGACACTAGTTGTAGATTCCGATGCTTCACTTCAGGTTAACTGTATCCAGCTGACCTTCTTATTGACGATGAAGCACAGAAATTGCATCGGAATTATATACAAATGGCACAATGCCGACATAAGAACAAGAAGACTGAATCTTCTTACTGTCTATGTTTTGAACCATTCCTGTGACACTAGTTATAGATTCCGATGCATCACTTCTGGTTTACTGTATCCTTCTGACCTTCTTATTGACGATGCAACACAAAAATTGCATCTTAAGTAAATACAAAAGGCACAATGCCGACTTCAGTACAAGAACACTTACTCTTCTTACTGTCTATGGTTTGAACCATTCCTGTGACACTTGTAATAGATTCCGATGCTTCACTTCAGGTTTACTGAATCCCTCTGACCTTCTTATTGACGATCAAACGCAGAAAATTCATCGGAATTAAATACAAAAGGTACAATGCCGACTCAAGTACAAGAAGACTGGCTCTTCTTACTGTCTATGTTTTGAACCATTCCTGTGACACTAGTTATAGATTGCGATGCTTCACTTCAGGTTTACTGTATCCAGCTGAATTTCTTATTGACGATGAAGCACAGAAATCGCATAGGAATTAAATACAAAAGGCACAATGCCGACTTAAGTACAAAAAGACTGACTCTTCTTACTGTCTATGTTTTGAATCGTTCCTGTGACACTAGTTATAGATTCCGATGCTTCACTTCAGGTTTACTCTATCCCTCTGACCTTCTTATTGACGATGAAACACAGAAATTGCAACTTAATTAAATATAAACGGCCCAAAGCCGACTTAAGTACAAGAAGACTAAGTCTTCTTACTGTCTATGTTTTAAATCATTCCTGTGACACAAGTTAAAGATTCCGATGCTTCACTTCAGGTTTACTGTATCCGTCTGAACTTCTTATTGACGATGAAACACAGAAAATTGATCGGAATTAAATACAAAGGGCACAATGCCAACTCCAGTACAAGAAGACTGGCTCTTCTTACTGTCTATGCTTTGCATAATTCCTGTGACACTAGTTATAGATTCCGATGCTTCACTTCAGGTTTACTGAATCCAGCTGATCTTCTTATTGACGATGAAGCACGGAAATTGCATCGGAATTAAGTACAAAAGGCACAATGCCGACTTAAGTACAAGAAGACTGAATCTTCTTACTGTCTATGTTTTGAACCATTCCTGTGACACTAGTTATATATTCCGATGCTTCACTTCACTTTTACTGTATCCAGCTGACCTTCTTATTGACGATGAAACACAGAAATTGCATCGGAATTAAATACATAAGTCACAATGACGACTTAAGTACAAGAAAACTAACTCTTCTTACTGTCCATGATTTGAACCATTCCTGTGACACTAGTTATAGATTCCGATGTTTCACTTCAGGTTTAATGTATCCCTCTGACCGTCTTATTGACAATGAAACACAGAAATTGCATCGGAATTAAATACAAAAGGCACAATGCCGACTTAAGTACAAGAAAACTGACTCTTCTTACTGTCTATGTTTTGAACCATTCCTGTGACACTAGTTATAGATTCCGATGCTTTACTTCAGGTTCACTGTATCCCTCTGAGCTTCTTATTGACGATGAAACACAGAAATTGCATCGGAATTATATACAAAAGGCACAATGCCGACTTAAGTACAAGAAGACTGACTCTTCTTACTGTCTATGTTTTTAACCATTCCTGTGACACTAGTTGTAGATTCCGATGCTTCACTTCAGGTTTACTGTAACCCTCTGACCTTCTTATTGATGATCAAACACAGAAAATTCATCTGAATTAAAGACAAAGGGCACATTGCCAACTCAAGTACAAGAAGACTGGCTCTTCTTACTGTTTATGTTTTTCACCATTCCTGTGACACTAGTTATAGATTCCGATGCTTCACTTCAGATTTACCGTATCCAGCTGACCTTCTTATTGACGATGAAACACAGAAATTGCATCTTAAGTAAATACAAAAGGTACAATGCCGACTTCAGTACAAGAACACTAACTGTTCTAACTGTCTATGGTTTGAACCATTCCTGTGACACTAGTTTTAGATTCCGATGATTCACTTCAGGTTTACTGTATCCCTCTGACCTCCATATTGACGATGAAACACAGAAATTGCATCGGAATTAAATACAAAAGGCACATTGCCGACTTAAGTACAAGAAAACTAACTCTTCTAACTGTCTATGTTTAACCATTCCTGTGACACTAGTTATAGATTCCGATGCTTCACTTCAGGTTTGCTGTATCCTTCTGAGCTTCTTATTGACGATGAAACACAGAAATTGCATCTTAATTAAATACAAAACCCACAATGCCGACTTCAGTACAAGAACACTGTCTCTTCTTACTGTCTATGGTTTGAACCATTCCTGTGACACTAGTTACAGATTCCGAAGCTTCACTTCAGGTTAACTGTATCCCTCTGACCTTTTTATTGACGATCAAACAGAGAAATTTCATCGGAATTAAATACGAAAGGCACAATACCGACTCAAGTACAAGAAGACTGGCTCTTCTTACTGCCTATGTTTTGAACCATTCCTGTGACACTAGTTATACATTCCGATGCTTCACTTAAGGTTTACTGTATCCAGCTGAATTTCTTATTGACGATGAAGCACAGAAATTGCATCGGAATTAAATACAAAAGGCCCAATGCCGACTTAAGTACAAGAAGACTGATTCTTCTAACTGTCTATGTTTTGAATCGTTTCTGTGACACTAGTTATAGATTCCGAAGCTTCACTTCAGGTTTACTGTATCCAGCTGACCTTCTTATTGACGATGAAACACAGAAATTGCATCGGAATTAAATACAAAAGTCTCAATGCCGACTTAAGTACAAGAAAACTGACTCTTCCTACTGTCTATGTTTTGAACCATTCCTGTGACACTAGTTTTAGATTCCCATGATTCATTTCAGGTTTACTGTATCCCTCTGACCTCCATATTGACGATGAAACACAGAAACTGCATCGGAATTAAATACAAAAGGCACAATGCCGACTTAAGTACAAGAAGACTGACTCTTCTTACTGTCTATGTTTTTAACCATTCCTGTGACACTAGTTGTAGATTCCGATGCTTCACTTCAGGTTTACTGTAACCCTCTGACCTTCTTATTGATGATCAAACACAGAAAATTCATCTGAATTAAAGACAAAGGGCACATTGCCAACTCAAGTACAAGAAGACTGGCTCTTCCTACTGTCTATGTTTTGAACCATTCCTGTGACACTAGTTTTAGATTCCGACGCTTCACTTCTGGTTTACTGTATCCCTCTGACCTTCTTATTGACGATGAAACACAGAAATTGCATCTTAAGGAAATACAAAAGGTACAATGCCGACTTCAGTACAAGAACACTGACTGTTCTAACTGTCTATGGTATGAACCATTCCTGTGACACTAGTTTTAGATTCCGATGATTCACTTCAGGTTTACTGTATCCCTCTGACCTCCATATTGACGATGAAACACAGCAATTGCATCGGAATTAAATACAAAAGGCACAATGCCGACTTAAATACAAGAAGACTGACTCTTCCTACTGTCTATGTTTTGAACCATTCCTGTGACACTAGTTTTAGATTCCGACGCTTCACTTCTGGTTTACTGTATCCCTCTGACCTTCTTATTGACGATGAAACACAGAAATTGCATCTTAAGTAAATACAAAAGGTACAATGCCGACTTCAGTACAAGAACACTGACTGTTCTAACTGTCTATGGTTTTAACCATTCCTGTGACACTAGTTATAGATTCCGATCCTTCACAGCAGGTTTACTGTATCCCTCTGCCCCTCTTATTGACGATCAAACACAGAAAATTCATCGGAATTAAATACAAAAGGCACATTGCCGACTTAAGTACAAGAAAACTAACTCTTCTAACTGTCTATGTTTTGAACCATTCCTGTGACACTAGTTATAGATTCCGATGCTTCACTTCAGGTTTGCTGTATCCTTCAGAGCTTCTTATTGACGATGAAACTCAGAAATTGCATCTTAATTAAATACAAAACCCACAATGCCGACTTCAGTACAAGAACACTGTCTCTTCTTACTGTCTATGGTTTGAACCATTCCTGTGACACTAGTTATAGATTCCGATGCTTCACTTTAGGTTTAATGTATCCCTCTGACCGTCCTATTGACAATGAAACACAGAAATTGCATCGGAATTAAACACAAAAGGCAGAATGCCGACTTAAGTACAAGGAAACTGACTCTTCTTACTGTCTATGTTTTGAACCATTCCTGTGACACTAGTTATAGTTTCCGATGCTTCACTTCAGTTTTACTGTATCCCTCAGACCTTGTTATTGACGATGAAGCACAGAAATTGCATCGGAATTAAATACAAAAGGCACAATGCCGACTTAAGTACAAGAAGACTGGCTCTTCTTACTGTCTATGTTTTGAACCATTCCTGTGACACTAGTTTTAGATTCCGATGCTTCACTTCAGGTTTACTGTATCAATCTGACCTCCATATTGACGACGAAACACAGAAATTGCATCGGAATTAAATACAAAATGCACAATGCCGACTTAAGTACAAGATGACTAACTCTTCTTACTGTCTATGTTTTGAACCTTTCCTGTGACACTAGTTACAGATTCCGAAGCTTCACTTCAGGTTAACTGTATCCCTCTGACCTTTTTATTGACGATCAAACAGAGAAATTTCATCGGAATTAAATACGAAAGGCACAATGCCGATTCAAGTACAAGACGACTGGCTCTTCTTACTGCCTATGTTTTGAACCATTCCTGTGACACTAGTTATAGATTCCGATGCTTCACTTCAGGTTTACTGTATCCAGCTGAATTTCTTATTGACGATGAAGCACAGAAATTGCATCGGAATTATATACAAAAGGCACAATGCCGACTTAAGTACAAGAAGACTGACTCTTCTTTCTGTCTATGTTTTGAATCGTTTCTGTGACACTAGTTATAGATTCCGAAGCTTCACTTCAGGTTTACTGTATCCAGCTGACCTTCTTATTGACGATGAAACACAGAAATTGCATCGGAATTAAATACAAAAGTCTCAATGCCGACTTAAGTACAAGAAAATTGACTCTTCTTACTGTCTATGTTTGAACCATTCCTGTGACACTAGTTATAGATTCCGATGCTTCTTTTCAGGATTACTGTATCCCTGAACCTTCTTATTGACGATGAAACACAGAAATTGCATCAGAATTTAATACAAAAGAAACAATGCCGACTTAAGTACAAGAAGACTAACTCTTCTTACTGTCTATGTTTTGAACCATTCCTGTGACACTAGTTATAGATTCCGATGCTTTACTTCAGGTTTACTGTATCTAGATGACCTTCTTATGGACGATGAAACACAGAAATTGCTTCGGAAATATATACAAAATGTACAATGCCGACTTAAGTACAAGAAGACTGACTCTTCTTACTGTCTATGTTTTGAACCATTCCTGTGACACTAGTTACAGATTCCGATGCTTCAATTCAGGTTTGCTGTATCCTTCTGAGCTTCTTATTGACGATGAAACACAGAAATTGCATCTTAATTAAATACAAAACCCACAATGCCGACTTCAGTACAAGAACACTGTCTCTTCTTACTGTCTATGGTTTGAACCATTCCTGTGACACTAGTTATAGATTCCGATGCTTCACTTAAGTTTTACTGTAACCCTCTGACCTTCTTATTGACGATCAAACACAGAAAATTCATCGGAATTAAATACAAAATGCACAATGCCGACTAAAGTACATGAAGACTGGCTCTTCTTACTGTTTTTGTTTTGCACCATTCCTGTGACACTAGTTATAGATACCGATGCTTCACTTCAGGTTTACTGTATCCAGCTGATCTTCTTATTGACGATGAAGCACAGAAATTGCATCGGAATTAAATACAAAAGGCACAATGCCGACTTAAGTACAAGATGGCTGAATCTTCTTACTGTCTATGTTTTGAACCATTCCTGTGACACTAGTTATATATTCCGATGCTTCACTTCACTTTTACTGTATCCAGCTGACCTTCTTATTGACGATGAAACACAGAAATTGCATCGGAATTAAAGACATAAGTCACAATGCCGACTTAAGTACAAGAAAACTAACTCTTCTAACTGTTTATGATTTGAACCATTCCTGTTACACTAGTTATAGATTCCGATGCTTCACTTCAGGTTTAATGTATCCCTCAGACCTTGTTATTGACGATGAAGCACAGAAATTGCATCGGAATTAAATACAAAAGGCACAATGCCGACTTAAGTACAAGAAGACTGACTCTTCTTACTGTCTATGTTTTGAATCGTTTCTGTGACACTAGTTATAGATTCCGAAGCTTCACTTCAGGTTTAATGTATCCTTCTGAGCTTCTTATTGACGATGAAACACAGAAATTGCATCTTAATTAAATACAAAACCCACAATGCCGACTTCAGTACAAGAACACTGTCTCTTCTTACTGTCTATGGTTTGAACCATTCCTGTGACACTAGTTATAGTTTCCGATGCTTCACTTCAGGTTTACTGTAACCCTCTGACCTTCTTATTGACGATCAAACACAGAAAATTCATCGGAATTAAATACAAAGGGCACAATGCCAACTCCAGTACAAGAAGACTGGCTCTTCTTACTGTTTTTGATTTGCACCATATCTGTGACACTAGTTATAGATACCGATGCTTCACTTCAGGTTTACTGTATCCAGCTGATCTTCTTATTGACTATGAAGCACAGAAATTGCATCGGAATTAAATACAAAAGGCACAATGCCGACTTAAGTACAAGAAGGCTGAATCTTCTTACTGTCTATGTTTTGAACCATTCCTGTGACACTAGTTACATATTCCGATGCTTCAGTTCACTTTTACTGTATCCAGCTGACCTTCTTATTGACGATGAAACACAGAAATTGCATCGGAATTAAAGACATAAGTCACAATGCCGACTTAAGTACAAGAAAACTAACTCTTCTTACTGTCAATGTTTTGAATCATTCCTGTGACACTAGTTATAGATTCCGAAGCTTCACTTCAGGTTTACTGTATCCCTCTGACCTTCTTATTGCGATGAAACACAGAAATTTCATCGGAGTTAAATACAAAAGGCAAAAGGCCGACTTAAGTACAAGAAAACTGACTCTTCTTACTGTTTATGTTTTGAACCATTCCTGTGACACTAGTTATAGATTCCGATGCTTCTTTTCAGGATTACTGTATCCCTGTGACCTTCTTATTGACGATGAAACACAGAAATTGCATCGGAATTAAATACAAAAGGCACAATGCCGACTTAAGTACAAGAAGACTGGCTCATCTTACTGTCTATGTTTTGAACCATTCCTGTGACACTAGTTGTAGATTCCGATGCTTCACTTCAGGTTAACTGTATCCAGCTGACCTTCTTATTGACGATGAAGCACAGAAATTGCATCGGAATTATATACAAATGGCACAATGCCGACATAAGAACAAGAAGACTGAATCTTCTTACTGTCTATGTTTTGAACCATTCCTGTGACACTAGTTATAGATTCCGATGCATCACTTCTGGTTTACTGTATCCTTCTGACCTTCTTATTGACGATGCAACACAAAAATTGCATCTTAAGTAAATACAAAAGGCACAATGCCGACTTCAGTACAAGAACACTTACTCTTCTTACTGTCTATGGTTTGAACCATTCCTGTGACACTTGTAATAGGTTCCGATGCTTCACTTCAGGTTTACTGAATCCCTCTGACCTTCTTATTGACGATCAAACGCAGAAAATTCATCGGAATTAAATACAAAAGGTACAATGCCGACTCAAGTACAAGAAGACTGGCTCTTCTTACTGTCTATGTTTTGAACCATTCCTGTGACACTAGTTATAGATTGCGATGCTTCACTTCAGGTTTACTGTATCCAGCTGAATTTCTTATTGACGATGAAGCACAGAAATCGCATAGGAATTAAATACAAAAGGCACAATGCCGACTTAAGTACAAAAAGACTGACTCTTCTTACTGTCTATGTTTTGAATCGTTCCTGTGACACTAGTTATAGATTCCGATGCTTCACTTCAGGTTTACTCTATCCCTCTGACCTTCTTATTGACGATGAAACACAGAAATTGCAACTTAATTAAATATAAACGGCCCAAAGCCGACTTAAGTACAAGAAGACTGAGTCTTCTTACTGTCTATGTTTTAAATCATTCCTGTGACACTAGTTAAAGATTCCGATGCTTCACTTCAGGTTTACTGTATCCGTCTGAACTTCTTATTGACGATGAAACACAGAAAATTGATCGGAATTAAATACAAAGGGCACAATGCCAACTCCAGTACAAGAAGACTGGCTCTTCTTACTGTCTATGCTTTGCATAATTCCTGTGACACTAGTTATAGATTCCGATGCTTCACTTCAGGTTTACTGAATCCAGCTGATCTTCTTATTGACGATGAAGCACGGAAATTGCATCGGAATTAAGTACAAAAGGCACAATGCCGGCTTAAGTACAAGAAGACTGAATCTTCTTACTGTCTATGTTTTGAACCATTCCTGTGACACTAGTTATATATTCCGATGCTTCACTTCACTTTTACTGTATCCAGCTGACCTTCTTATTGACGATGAAACACAGAAATTGCATCGGAATTAAATACATAAGTCACAATGACGACTTAAGTACAAGAAAACTAACTCTTCTTACTGTCCATGATTTGAACCATTCCTGTGACACTAGTTATAGATTCCGATGTTTCACTTCAGGTTTAATGTATCCCTCTGACCGTCTTATTGACAATGAAACACAGAAATTGCATCGGAATTAAATACAAAAGGCACAATGCCGACTTAAGTACAGGGAAACTGACTCTTCATACTGTCTATGCTTTGAACCATTCCTGTGACACTAGTTATAGTTTCCGATGCTTCACTTCAGTTTTACTGTATCCCTCTGACCTTTTTATTGACGATGAAACACAGAAATTGCATCGGAATTAAGTACAAAAGGCACAAAGCCAACTTAAGTACAAGAAGACTGACTCTTCCTACTGTCTATGTTTTGAACCATTCCTGCGACACTAGTTTTAGATTCCGATGCTTCACTTCATTTTTACTGTATCCCTCTGACCTCCATATTGACGATGAAACACAGAAATTGCATCGGAATTAAATACAAAAAGCACAGTGCCGACTTAAGTACAAGAAGACTAACTCTTCTTACTGTCTATGTTTTGAACCATTCCTGTGACACTAGTTATAGATTCCGATGCTTCACTTCAGGTTAACTGTATCCCTCTGACCTTCTTATTGACGATGAAACACAGAAATTGCATCTTAAGTAAATACAAAAGGCACAATGCCGACTTCAGTACAAGAACGCTGACTCTTCTTACTGTCTATGTTTTGACCCACTCCTGTGACACAAGTTATAGATTCCGATGCTTCACTCCAGGTTTACTGTATCCCTGTGACCTTCTTATTGACGATGAAACACAGAAATTGCATCGGAATTAAATACAAAAGGCACAATGCCGACTCAAGTACATGAAGACTGGCTCTTCTTATTGTCTATGCTTTTAAAAATTCCTGTGACACTAGTTACAGATTGCGATGCTTCACTTCAGGTTAACTGTAGCCAGCTGAATTTCTTATTGACGATGAAGCACAGAAATTGCATCGGAATTAAATACAAAATGTACGATGCCGACTTATGTACAAGAAGACTGACTCTTCTTACTGTCTATGCTTTGAATCATTCCTGTGACACTAGTTATAGATTCCGAAGCTTCACTTCAGGTTTACTGTATCCCTCTGACCTTCTTATTGCGATGAAAGACAGAAATTTCATCGGAGTTAAATACAAAAGGCACAAGGCCGACTTAAGTACAAGAAAACTGACTCTACCTACTGTTTACGTTTTGAACCATTCCTGTGACACTAGTTATAGATTCCGATGCTTCTTTTCAGGTTTACTGTATCCCTGTGACCTTCTTATTGACGATGAAACACAGAAATTGCATCGGAATTAAATACAAAAGGCACAATGCCGACTTAAGTACCAGAAGACTGGCTCTTCTTACTGTCTATGTTTTGAACCATTCCTGTGATACTAGTTTTAGATTCCGATGCTTCACTTCAGGTTTACTGTATCCCTCTGACCTCCATATTGACGATGAAACACAGAAATTGCATCGGAATTAAATACAATAGGCACAATGCCGACTTAAGTACCAGAAGACTGGCTCTTCTTACTGTCTATGTTTTGAACCATTCCTGTGACACTACTTTTAGATTCCGAAGCTTCACTCCAGGTTAACTGTACCCAGCTGACCTTCTTATTGACGATGAAGCACAGAAATTGCATCGGAATTATATACAAATGGCACAATGCCAACATAAGTACAAGAAGACTGACTCTTCTTACTGTCTATGTTTTGAACCATTTCTGTGACACTAGTTATAGATTCCGATGCTTCACTTCTGGTTTACTGTATCCCTCTGACCTTCTTATTGACAATGAAACACAGAAATTGCATCGTAATTAAATACAAAAGGCACAATGCCGACTTAAGTACAAGAAGACTGACTCTTCTTACTGTCTATGTTTTGAACCATTCCTGTGACACTAGTTATAGTTTCCGATGCTTCACTTCAGGTTTACAGTGTCCTTCTGAGCTTCTTATTGACGATGAAACACAGAAATTGCATCTTAATTAAATACAAAACCCTTAATGCCGACTTCAGTACAAGAACACTGTCTCTTCTTACTGTCTATGGTTTGACCCATTCCTGTGACACTAGTTATAGATTCCGATGCTTCACTTCAGGTTTACTGTAACCCTCTGACCTTCTTATTGACGATCAAACACAGAAAATTCATCGGAATTAAATACAAAGGTCACAATGCCAACTCCAGTACAAGAAGACTGGCTCTTCTTACTGTCTATGTTTTTCACCATTCCTGTGACACTAGTTGTAGAGTCCGATGCTTCACTTCAGGTTTACTGTATCCAGCTGATCTTCTTATTGACGATGAAACACAGAAATTGCATCGGAATTAAATACAAAAGGCACAATGCCGACTTAAGTACAAGAAGACTGGCTCATCTTACTGTCTATGTTTTGAACCATTCCTGTGACACTAGTTGTAGATTCCGATGCTTCACTTCAGGTTAACTGTATCCAGCTGACCTTCTTATTGACGATGAAGCACAGAAATTGCATCGGAATTATATACAAATGGCACAATGCCGACATAAGAACAAGAAGACTGAATCTTCTTACTGTCTATGTTTTGAACCATTCCTGTGACACTAGTTATAGATTCCGATGCATCACTTCTGGTTTACTGTATCCTTCTGACCTTCTTATTGACGATGCAACACAAAAATTGCATCTTAAGTAAATACAAAAGGCACAATGCCGACTTCAGTACAAGAACACTTACTCTTCTTACTGTCTATGGTTTGAACCATTCCTGTGACACTTGTAATAGGTTCCGATGCTTCACTTCAGGTTTACTGAATCCCTCTGACCTTCTTATTGACGATCAAACGCAGAAAATTCATCGGAATTAAATACAAAAGGTACAATGCCGACTCAAGTACAAGAAGACTGGCTCTTCTTACTGTCTATGTTTTGAACCATTCCTGTGACACTAGTTATAGATTGCGATGCTTCACTTCAGGTTTACTGTATCCAGCTGAATTTCTTATTGACGATGAAGCACAGAAATCGCATAGGAATTAAATACAAAAGGCACAATGCCGACTTAAGTACAAAAAGACTGACTCTTCTTACTGTCTATGTTTTGAATCGTTCCTGTGACACTAGTTATAGATTCCGATGCTTCACTTCAGGTTTACTCTATCCCTCTGACCTTCTTATTGACGATGAAACACAGAAATTGCAACTTAATTAAATATAAACGGCCCAAAGCCGACTTAAGTACAAGAAGACTGAGTCTTCTTACTGTCTATGTTTTAAATCATTCCTGTGACACTAGTTAAAGATTCCGATGCTTCACTTCAGGTTTACTGTATCCGTCTGAACTTCTTATTGACGATGAAACACAGAAAATTGATCGGAATTAAATACAAAGGGCACAATGCCAACTCCAGTACAAGAAGACTGGCTCTTCTTACTGTCTATGCTTTGCATAATTCCTGTGACACTAGTTATAGATTCCGATGCTTCACTTCAGGTTTACTGAATCCAGCTGATCTTCTTATTGACGATGAAGCACGGAAATTGCATCGGAATTAAGTACAAAAGGCACAATGCCGGCTTAAGTACAAGAAGACTGAATCTTCTTACTGTCTATGTTTTGAACCATTCCTGTGACACTAGTTATATATTCCGATGCTTCACTTCACTTTTACTGTATCCAGCTGACCTTCTTATTGACGATGAAACACAGAAATTGCATCGGAATTAAATACATAAGTCACAATGACGACTTAAGTACAAGAAAACTAACTCTTCTTACTGTCCATGATTTGAACCATTCCTGTGACACTAGTTATAGATTCCGATGTTTCACTTCAGGTTTAATGTATCCCTCTGACCGTCTTATTGACAATGAAACACAGAAATTGCATCGGAATTAAATACAAAAGGCACAATGCCGACTTAAGTACAGGGAAACTGACTCTTCATACTGTCTATGCTTTGAACCATTCCTGTGACACTAGTTATAGTTTCCGATGCTTCACTTCAGTTTTACTGTATCCCTCTGACCTTTTTATTGACGATGAAACACAGAAATTGCATCGGAATTAAGTACAAAAGGCACAAAGCCAACTTAAGTACAAGAAGACTGACTCTTCCTACTGTCTATGTTTTGAACCATTCCTGCGACACTAGTTTTAGATTCCGATGCTTCACTTCATTTTTACTGTATCCCTCTGACCTCCATATTGACGATGAAACACAGAAATTGCATCGGAATTAAATACAAAAAGCACAGTGCCGACTTAAGTACAAGAAGACTAACTCTTCTTACTGTCTATGTTTTGAACCATTCCTGTGACACTAGTTATAGATTCCGATGCTTCACTTCAGGTTAACTGTATCCCTCTGACCTTCTTATTGACGATGAAACACAGAAATTGCATCTTAAGTAAATACAAAAGGCACAATGCCGACTTCAGTACAAGAACGCTGACTCTTCTTACTGTCTATGTTTTGACCCACTCCTGTGACACAAGTTATAGATTCCGATGCTTCACTCCAGGTTTACTGTATCCCTGTGACCTTCTTATTGACGATGAAACACAGAAATTGCATCGGAATTAAATACAAAAGGCACAATGCCGACTCAAGTACATGAAGACTGGCTCTTCTTATTGTCTATGCTTTTAAAAATTCCTGTGACACTAGTTACAGATTGCGATGCTTCACTTCAGGTTAACTGTAGCCAGCTGAATTTCTTATTGACGATGAAGCACAGAAATTGCATCGGAATTAAATACAAAATGTACGATGCCGACTTATGTACAAGAAGACTGACTCTTCTTACTGTCTATGCTTTGAATCATTCCTGTGACACTAGTTATAGATTCCGAAGCTTCACTTCAGGTTTACTGTATCCCTCTGACCTTCTTATTGCGATGAAAGACAGAAATTTCATCGGAGTTAAATACAAAAGGCACAAGGCCGACTTAAGTACAAGAAAACTGACTCTACCTACTGTTTACGTTTTGAACCATTCCTGTGACACTAGTTATAGATTCCGATGCTTCTTTTCAGGTTTACTGTATCCCTGTGACCTTCTTATTGACGATGAAACACAGAAATTGCATCGGAATTAAATACAAAAGGCACAATGCCGACTTAAGTACCAGAAGACTGGCTCTTCTTACTGTCTATGTTTTGAACCATTCCTGTGATACTAGTTTTAGATTCCGATGCTTCACTTCAGGTTTACTGTATCCCTCTGACCTCCATATTGACGATGAAACACAGAAATTGCATCGGAATTAAATACAATAGGCACAATGCCGACTTAAGTACCAGAAGACTGGCTCTTCTTACTGTCTATGTTTTGAACCATTCCTGTGACACTACTTTTAGATTCCGAAGCTTCACTCCAGGTTAACTGTACCCAGCTGACCTTCTTATTGACGATGAAGCACAGAAATTGCATCGGAATTATATACAAATGGCACAATGCCAACATAAGTACAAGAAGACTGACTCTTCTTACTGTCTATGTTTTGAACCATTTCTGTGACACTAGTTATAGATTCCGATGCTTCACTTCTGGTTTACTGTATCCCTCTGACCTTCTTATTGACAATGAAACACAGAAATTGCATCGTAATTAAATACAAAAGGCACAATGCCGACTTAAGTACAAGAAGACTGACTCTTCTTACTGTCTATGTTTTGAACCATTCCTGTGACACTAGTTATAGTTTCCGATGCTTCACTTCAGGTTTACAGTGTCCTTCTGAGCTTCTTATTGACGATGAAACACAGAAATTGCATCTTAATTAAATACAAAACCCTTAATGCCGACTTCAGTACAAGAACACTGTCTCTTCTTACTGTCTATGGTTTGACCCATTCCTGTGACACTAGTTATAGATTCCGATGCTTCACTTCAGGTTTACTGTAACCCTCTGACCTTCTTATTGACGATCAAACACAGAAAATTCATCGGAATTAAATACAAAGGTCACAATGCCAACTCCAGTACAAGAAGACTGGCTCTTCTTACTGTCTATGTTTTTCACCATTCCTGTGACACTAGTTGTAGAGTCCGATGCTTCACTTCAGGTTTACTGTATCCAGCTGATCTTCTTATTGACGATGAAACACAGAAATTGCATCGGAATTAAATACAAAAAAGCACAATGCCGACTTAGGTACAAGAAGACTGAATCTTCTTACAATCTATGTTTTGTACCATTCCTGTGACACTAGTTATATACTCCGATGCTTCACTTCAGGTTTACTGTATCCAGCTGATCTTCTTATTGACGATGAAGCACAGAAATTGCATCGGAATTAAATACAAAAGGCACAATGCCGACTTCAGTACAAGAACACTGACTCTTCTTACTGTCTATGTTTTGAACCATTCCTGTGACACTAGTTATAGATTGCGATGCTTCACTCCAGGTTTACTGTATCCCTCTGACCTTCTTATTGACGATGAAACACAGAAATTGCATCGGAATTAAATACAAAAGGTACAATGCCGACTTAAGTACAAGAAGACTGGCTCTTCTTACTGCCTATGTTTTGAACCATTCCTGTGACACTAGTTATAGATTCCGATGCTTCACTTCAGGTTTACTGTGTCCCTCTGCCTTCTTACTGACTATCAAACACCGAAAATTCATCGGAATTAAATACAAAAGGCACAATGCCGACTCAAGTACAAGAAGACTGGCTCTTCTTACTGTCTATGTTTTGAACCATTCCTGTGACACTAGTTATAGATTGCGATGCTTCACTTCAGGTTTACTGTATCCAGCTCAATTTCTTATTGACGACGAAGCACAGAAATGCATCGGAATTAAATACAAAAGGCACAATGCCAACTTAAGTACAAGAAAACTGACTCTTCTTACTGCCTATGATTTGAACCATTCCTGTGACACTAGTTACAGATTTCGATGCTGTACTTCAGGTTTACTGTATCCCTCTGACCTTCTTATTGCGATGAAACACAGAAATTTCATCGGAATTAAATACAAAATTCACAATGCCGACTTAAGTACAAGATAACTGACTAAGGCACAATGCCGACTCAAGTACAAGAAGACTTCCTCTTCTTACTGTCTATGTTTTGAACGATTCCTGTGACACTAGTTATAGATTCCGATGCTTCACTTCAGGTTTACTGTACCCAGCTGACCTTCTTATGGACGATGAAACACAGAAATTGCATAGGAAATATATACAAAAGGTACAATGCCGACTTAAGTACAAGAAGACTGACTCTTCTTACTGTCTATGTTTTGAACCATTCCTGTGACACTAGTTATAGATTCCGATGCTTCACTTCAGGTTTGCTGTATCCTTCTGAGCTTCTTATTGACGATGAATCACTGAAATTGCATCTTAATTAAATACAAAACCCACAATGCCAACTCCAGTACAAGAAAACTGTCTCTTCTTACTGTCTATGGTTTGAACCATTCCTGTGACACTAGTTATAGATTCCGATGCTTCACTTCAGGTTTACTGTGTCCAGCTGATCTTCTTATTGACGATCAAACACAGAGAATTCATCGGAATTAAATAAAAAGGGTACAATGCCAACTCCAGTACATGAAGACTGGCACTTCTTACTGTCTATGTTTTGCACCATTCCTGTGACACTAGTTATAGAGTCCGATGCTTCATTTCAGGTTTACTGTGTCCAGCTGATCTTCTTATTGACGATGAAACACAGAAATTGCATCGGAATTAAATACATAAGCCACAATGCCGACTTAAGTACAAGAAAACTAACTCTTCTTACTGTCTATGATTTGAACCATTCCTGTGACACTAGTTATAGATTCCGATGCTTCACTTCAGGTTTAATGTATCCCTCTGACCGTCTTATTGACAATTAAACACGGAAATTGCATCGGAATTAAATTCAAAAGGCACAATGCCGACTTAAGTACAAGAAGACTGACTCTTCCTACTGTCTATGTTTTGAACCATTCCTGTGACACTAGTTATAGATTCCGATGCTTCACTTCAGGTTTACTGTATCCCTCTGACCTTCTTATTGACGATGAAACACAGAAATTGCATCGGAATTAAATACAAAAAGCACAATGCCGACTTAAGTACAAGAAGACTTACTCTTCTTAGTGTCTATATTTTGAACCATTCCTGTGACACTAGTGATAGGCTCCGATGCTTCACTTCAGGTTTACTGTATCCCTCTGACCTTCTTATTGACGATGAAACACAGAAATTGCATCGGAATTAAATACAAAAGGCACAATGCCGACTCAAGTACAAGAAGACTGGCTCTTCTTACTGCCTATGTTTTGAACCATTCCTGTGACACTAGTTATAGATTCCGATGGTTCACTTCAGGTTTACTGTATCCCTCTGCCTTCTTACTGACGATCAAACACAGAAAATTCATCGGAATTAAATACAAAAGGCACAATGCCGACTCAAGTACAAGAAGACTGGCTCTTCTTACTGTCTATGTTTTGAACCATTCCTGTGACACTAGTTATAGATTGCGATGCTTCACTTCAGGTTTACTGTATCCAGCTCAATTTCTTATTGACGACGAAGCACAGAAATTGCATCGGAATTAATTACAAAAGGCACAATGCCAACTTAAGTACAAGAAAACTGACTCTTCTTACTGCCTATGATTTGAACCATTCCTGTGACACTAGTTACAGATTTCGATGCTGCACTTCAGGTTTACTGTATCCCTCTGACCTTCTTATTGCGACGAAACACAGAAATTTCATCGGAATTAAATACAAAATTCACAATGCCGACTTAAGTACAAGATAACTGACTAAGGCACAATGCCGACTGAAGTACAAGAAGACTGACTCTTCTTACTGTCTATGTTTTGAACCATTCCTGTGACACTAGTTGTATATTCCGATGCTTCACTTCACTTTTACTGTATCCAGCTGACCTTCTTATTGACGATGAAACACAGAAATTTCATCGGAATTAAATACATAAGTCACAATGCCGACTTAAGTACAAGAAAACTAACTCTTCTTACTGTCTATGATTTGAACCATTCCTGTGACACTAGTTATAGATTCCGATGCTTCACTTCAGGTTTAATGTATCCCTCTGACCGTCTTATTGACAATGAAACACAGATATTGCATCGGAATAAAATTCAAAAGGCACAATGCCGACTTAAGTACAAGAAGACTGACTCTTCCTACTGTCTATGTTTTGAACCATTCCTGCGACACTAGTTTTCGATTCCGATGCTTCACTTCAGGTTTACTGTATCCCTCTGACCTCCATATTGACGATGAAACACAGAAATTGCAACGGAATTAAATACAAAAGGCACAGTGCCAACTTAAGTACAAGAAGACTAACTCTTCTTACTGTCTATGTTCTGAACCATTCCTGTGACACAAGTTATAGATTCTGATGCTTCACTTCAGGTTAACTATATAACTCTGACCTTCTTATTGACGATGAAACACAGAAATTGCATCTTAAGTAAATACAAATGGCACAATGCCGACTTCAGTACAAGAACACTGACTCCACTTACTGTCTATGTTTTCACCCATTCCTGTGACAGTAGTTATATATTCCGATGCTTCACTCTAGGTTTACTGTATCCCTCTGACCTTCTTATTGACTATCAAACACAGAAAATTCATCGGAATTAAATACAAAAGGCACAATGCCGACTCAAGTACATGAAGACTGGCTCTTCTTACTGTCTATGCTTTTAAAAATTCCTGTGACACTAGTTACAGATTGCGATGCTTCACTTCAAGTTAACTGTATCCAGCTGAATTTCTTATTGACGATGAAGCACAGAAATTGCATCGGAATTAAATACAAAAGGTGCAATGCCGACTTATGTACAAGAAGACTGACTCTTCTTACTGTCTACGCTTTGAATCATTCCTGTGACACTAGTTATAGATTCCGAAGCTTCACTTCAGGTTTACTGTATCCCTGTGACCTTCTTATTGACGATGAAACACAGAAATTGCATCGGAATTAAATACAAAAGGCACAATGCCGACTTAAGTACAAGAAGACTGGATCTTCTTACTGTCTATTTTTTGAACCATTCCTGTGACACTAGTTTTAGATTCCGATGCTTCACTTCAGGTTTCCTGTATCCGTCTGACCTCCATATTGACGATGAAACACAGAAATTGCATCGGAATTAAATACAAAAGGCACAATGCCGACTTAAGTACCAGAAGACTGGCTCTTCTTACTATCTATGATTAGTACCATTCCTGTGACACTAGTTGTAGATTCCGATGCTTCACTTCAGGTTAACTGTATCCCTCTGACCTTTTTATTGACGATCAAACAGAGAAATTTCATCGGAATTAAATACAAAAGGCACTATGCCGACTCAAGTACAAGAAGACTGGCTCTTCTTACTGCCTATGTTTTGAACCATTCCTGTGACACTAGTTATAGATTCCGATGCTTCGCTCCAGGTTAACTGTACCCAGCTGACCTTCTTATTGACGATGAAGCACAGAAATTGCATCGGAATTATATACAAATGGCACAATGCCGACATAAGTACAAGAAGACTGACTCTTCCTACTGTCTATGATTTGAACCGTTCCTGTGACACTAGTTATTGATTCCGATGCTTCACTTCTGGTTTACTGTATCCCTCTGAACTTCTTAATGACGATGAAACAAGAAATTGCATCTAAAGTAAATACAAAAGGCACAATGCCGACTTCAGTACAAGAACACTGACTCTTCTTACTGTCTATGGTTTGAACCATTCCTGTGACACTAGTTATAGATTCCGATGCTTCACTTCAGGTTTACTGTATCCCTCTGACCTTCTTATTGACGATCAAACACAGAAAATGCATCGGAATTAAATACAAATGGCACAATACCGACTCAAGTACAAGAAGACTGGCTCTTCTTACTGTCTATGATTTGAACCATTCCTGTGACACTAGTTATAGATTGCGATGCTTCACTTCAGGTTTACTGTATCCAGCTGAATTTCTTATTGACGATGAAGCACAGAAATTGCATCGTAATTAAATACAAAAGGCACAATGCCGACTTAAGTACAAGAAGACTGACTCTTCTTACTGTCTATGTTTTGAACCATTCCTGTGACACTAGTTATAGATTCCGATGCTTCACTTCACGTTTACTGTGTCCTTCTGAGCTTCTTATTGACGATGAAACATAGATATTGCATCTTAATTAAATACAAAACCCACAATGCCGACTTCAGTACAAGAACACTGTCTCTTCTTACTGTCTAAGGTTTGAACCATTCCTGTGACACTAGTTATAGATTCCTATGCTTCACTTCAGTTTTACTGTAACCCTCTGACCTTTTTATTGACGATCAAACACAGAAAATTCATCAGAATTAAATAAAAAGGTCACAATGCCAACTCCAGTACAAGAAGACTGGCTCTTCTTACTGTCTATGTTTTTCACCATTCCTGTGACACTAGTTACAGAGTCCGATGCTTCACTTCAGGTTTACTGTATCCAGCTGATCTTCTTATTGACGATGAAGCACAGATTTTGCATCGGAATTAAATACAAAAGGCACAATGCCGACTTAAGTACAAGAAGACTGAATCTTCTTACAGTCTATGTTTACAACCAATCCTGTGACACTAGTTATATATTCCGATGCTTCACTTCAGGTTTACTGTATCCAGCTGATCTTCTTATTGACGATGAAGCACAGAAATTGCATCGGAATTAAATACAAAAGGCACAATGCCGACTTAAGGACAAGAAGACTGAATCTTCTTACTGTCTATGATTTGAACCATTCCTGTGACACTACTTATAGATTCCGATGCTTCACTTCAGGTTAACTGTATCCCTCTGACCTTTTCATTGACGATCAAACAGAGAAATTTCATTGGAATTAAATACAAAAGGCACAATGCCGACTCAAGTACAAGAAGACTGGCACTTCTTACTGCCTATGCTTTGAACCATTCCTGTGACACTAGTTATAGATTCCGATGCTTCACTTCAGTTTTACTGTACCCAGCTGACCTTCTTATTGACGATGAAACACAGAAATTGCATCTTAAGTAAATACAAAAGGCACAATGCCGACTTCAGTACAAGAACACTGACTCTTCTTACTGTCTATGTTTTGAACCATTCCTGTGACACTAGTTATAGATTCCGATGCTTCACTCCAGGTTTACTGTATCCTTCTGACCTTATTATTAACTATAAAACACAGAAAATTCATCGGAATTAAATACAAAAGGCACAATGCCGACTCAAGTACAAGAAGACTGAATCTTCTTACAGTCTATGTTTTCAACCAATCCTGTGACACTAGTTATATATTCCGATGCTTCACTTAAGGTTTACTGTATCCAGCTGATCTTCTTATTGATGATGAAGCACAGAAATTGCATCGGAATTAAATACAAAAGGCACAATGCCGACTTAAGTACAAGAAGACTGAATCTTCTTACTGTCTATGATTTGAACCATTCCTGTGGCACTACTTATAGATTCCGATGCTTCACTTCAGGTTTAATGTATCCCTCTGACCGTCTTATTGACAATGAAACACAGAAATTGCATGGGAATTAAATACAAAAGGCACAATGCCGACTTAAGTACAAGGAAACTGACTCTTCTTACTGTCTACGTTTTGAACCATTCCTGTGACATTAGCCATAATTTCCAATGCTTCATTTCAGTTTTACTGTATCCCTCAGCCCTTTTTGTTGACGATGAAACCCAGAAATTGCATCGGAATTAAATACAAATGGCACAATGCCGACTTAAATACAAGAAGACTGACTCTTCCTACTGTCTATGTTTTGAACCATTCCTGCGACACTAGTTTTAGATTCCGATGCTTCACTTCAGGTTTACTGTATCCCTCTGACCTCCATATTGACGATGAAACACAGAATTTGCATCGGAATTAAATACAAAAAGCACAGTGCCGACTTAAGTACAAGAAGACTAACTCTTCTTACTGTCTATGATTTGAACCATTCCTGTGACACTACTTATAGATTGCGATGCTTCACTTCAGGTTTACTGTATCCCTGTGACCTTCTTATTCACGATGAAACACAGAAATTGCATCGGAATTAAATACAAAAGCCACAATGCCGACTTAAGTACAAGAAAACTGACTCTTCTTACAGTCTATGTTTTGAACCATTCCTGTGACACTAGTTATAGATTCCGATGCTTCACTTCAGGTTTACTGTATCCTTCTGAGCTTCTTATTGACGATGAAACACAGAAATTGCATCTTAATTAAATACAAAATCCACAATGCCGACTGCAGTACACGAAAACTGTCTGTTCTTAATGTCTATGGTTTGAACCATTCCTGTGACACTAGTTATAGATTCCGATGCTTCACTTCAGGTTTACTGTAACCCTCTGACCTTCTTATTGACGATCAAACACAGAAAATTCATTGGAATTAAATACAAAGGTCACAATGCCAACTCAAGTACAAGAAGACTGGCTCTTCTTACTGTCTAAGTTTTGCACCATTCCTGTGACACTAGTTATAGATTCCGATGCTTCACTTCAGGTTTACTGTATCCAGCTGACCTTCTTATTGACGATGAAGCACAGAAATTGCATCGGAATTAAATACAAAAGGCACAATGTCGACTTAAGTACAAGAAGACTGTATCTTCTTACTGTCCATGTTTTGAACCATCCCTGTGACACTAGTTATATATTCCGATGCTTCACTTCAGGTTTACTGTATCCAGCTGACCTTCTTATTGACGCTGAAACACAGAAATTGCATCGGAATTAAATACATAAGTCACAATGCCGACTTAAGTACAAGAAAACTAACTCTTCTTACTGTCTGTGTATTGAACCATTCCTGTGACACTAGTTATAGATTCCGCTGCTTCACTTCAGGTTTAATGTATCTCTCTGACCTTCTTATTGACGATGAAACACAGAAAATGCATCGGAATTAAATACAAAAGGCACAATGCCGACTTAAGTACAAGAATACTCACTCTTCTTACCGTCAATGCTTTTGAACCATTGCTGTGACACTAGTTATAGTTTCCGATGCTTCACTTCAGTTTTACTGTATCCCTCTGACCTTCTTATTGACGATGAAACACAGATATTGCATCTTAAGTAAATACAAAGCTCACAATGCCGACTTCAGTACAAGAACACTGACTCTTCTTACTGTCTATGGTTTGAAACTTTCCTGTGACACTAGTTATTGATTCCGATGCTTCACTTCAGGTTTACTGCATCACTCTGACCTTCTTATTGACGATCAAACACAGAAAAATAATCGGAATTAAATACAAAAGGCACAATGCCGTCTCAAGTACAAGAAGACTGGCTCTTCTTACTGTCTGTTTTGAACCATTCCTGTGAAACTAGTTATAGATTGCGATGCTTCACTTCAGGTTTACTGTATCCAGCTCAATTTCTTATTGACGATGAAGCACAGAAATTGCATCGGAATTAAATACAAAAGGCACAATGCCAACTTAAGTACAAGAAAACCGACACTTCTTACTGCCTATGATTTGAACCATTCCTGTGACACTAGTTATAGATTTCGATGCTGCACTTCAGGTTAACTGTATCCCTCTGACCTTCTTATTGCGATGAACCACAGAAATTTCATCGGAATTAAATACAAAATGCACAATGCCGACTCAAGTACAAGAAAACTGACTCTTCTTACTGTTTATGTTATTTACCATTCCTGTGACACTAGTTATAGATTCCGATGCTTCACTTCAGGTTTACTGTATCCCTATGACCTTCTTATTGACGATGAAACACAGAAATTGCATCGGAATTAAATACAAAAGGCACAATACCGACATAAGTACAAGAAAACTGACTCTTCTTACTGTCTATGTTTTGAACCATTCCCGTGACACTAGTTATAGATTCCGATGCTTCACTTCAGGTTTACTGTTTCCCCCTGACCTTCTAATTGACGACGAATAACAAAAATTGCATCGGAATTAAATACAAAAGGCACAGTGCAGACTTAAGTACAAGAAAACTGACTCTTCTTACTGTCTATTTTTTGAACCATTCCTGTGACACTAGTTATAGATTCCGATGCTTCACTTCAGGTTTACTGTATCCAACTGAACTTCTTATTGACGATGGAGCACAGAAATTGCATCGGAATTAAATACAAAAGGCAAAATGCCGACTTAAGTACAAGAAGATTGACTCTTCTTACTGTCTATGTTTTGAACCATTCCTGTGACACAAGTTATAGAATCCGATGCTTCACTTCAGTTTTACTGTATCCCTTTCACCTTCTTATTGACGATGAAACACAGAAAATGCATCGGAATTAAATACAAAAGGCACAATTACGACTTAAGTACAAGAAGACTGGCTCTTCCTACTGTCTATGCTTTGAACAATTACTGTGACACTAGTTTTATATTCCGATGCTTCACTTCAGGTTTACTGTATCCCTCTGACCTCCTTATTGACGATGAAACACAGAAATTGCATCTTAATCTAATACAAAAGTCAAAATGTCGACTTAAGTACAAGAAGACTGACTCTTCTTTCTGTCTATGTTTTGTACCATTCCTGTGACACTAGTTATAGATTCCGATGCTTCACTTCAGGTTAACTGTATCCCTCTGACCTTCTCATTGACGATCAAACACAGAAATTTCATCAGAATTAAATACAAAAAAGCACAATGCCGATTCAAGTACAAGATGACTGGCCCTTCTTACTGTCTATGTTTTAAACCATTCCCGTGACACTAGTTATAGATTCCGATGCTTCACTTCAGGTCCACTGTATGCAGCAGACCTTCTTATTGACGATGAAACACAGAAATTGCATCGGAATTAAATACAAAAGGCACAATACCGACTTAAGTACAAGAAGACTAACTCATCTTACTGTCTATGTTTTGAACCATTCCTGTGTCACTAGTTATAGATTCCCATGCTTCACTTCAGGTTAACTGTATCCCTCTGACCTTTGTATTGACGATCAAACAGAGAAATTTCTTCGGAATTAAATACTAAAGGCACAATGCCGACTCAAGTACAAGAAGACTGGCTCTTCTTACTGCCTATGTTTTGAACCATTCCTGTGACACTAGTTATAGATTCCGACTCTTCACTTCAGGTTTACTGTATCCTTCTGAGCTTCTTATTGACGATGAAACACAGAAATTGCATCTTAATTAAATACAAAATTCACAATGCCGACTTCAGTACAAGAACACTGTCTCTTCTTATTTTCTATGGTTTGAACCATTCCTGTGACACTAGTTATAGGTTCTGATGCTTCACTTCAGGTTTATTGTAACCCTCTGACCTTCTTATTGACGATCAAACACAGAAAATTCATCGGAATTAAATACAAAGGGCACAATGCCAACTCAAGTACAAGAAGACTGGCTCTTCTTACTGTCTATGTTTTGAACCATTCCTGTGACACTAGTTATAGATTCCGATGCATCACTTCAGGTTAACTGTATCCCTCTGACCTTTTTATTGACGATCAAGTAGAGAAATTTCATCGGAATTAAATACAAAAGGCACAATGCCGACTCAAGTACAAGAAGACTGGCTCTTCTTACTGCCTATGTTTTGAACCAATCCTGTGACACTAGTTATAGGTTCCGATGCTTCTCTTCAGGTTTACTGTACCCAGCTGACCTTCTTATTGACGATGAAACACAGAAATTGCATCGGAATTATATACAAATGGCACAATGCCGACTTAAGTACAAGAAGACTGACTCTTCTTACTGTCTATATTTCGAACCATTCCTGTGACACTAGTTGTAGATTCCGATGCTTCTTCTCTGGTTAACTGTATCCCTCTGACCTTCTTATTGACGATGAAACACAGAAATTGCATCTTAAGGAAATACAACACTCACAATGCCGACTTCAGTACAAGAACACTGACTCTTCTCACTGTCAATGGTTTGAACCTTTCCTGTGACACTAGTTATAGATTCCGATGCTTCACTTCAGGTTTACTGTATCCAGCTCAATATCTTCTTGTCGATGAAGCACAGAAATTGCATCGGAATTAAATACAAAAGGCACAATGCAAACTTAAGTACAAGAAAACTGACTCTTCTTACTGCCTATGATTTGAACCATTCCTGTGACACTAGTTATTGATTCCGATGCTGCACTTCAGGTTTACTGTATCCCTCTGACCTTCTTATTGCGATGAAACACAGAAATTTCATCGGAATAAAATACAAAAGGCACAATGCCGACTCAAGTACAAGAAGACTGGCTCTTCTTACTGTCTATGTTTTGAACCATTCCTGTGACACAAGTTATAGAATCCGATGCTTCACTTCAGGTTTGCTGTATCCCTCTGGCCTCCTTATTGACGATGAAACACAGAAATTGCATCTTAATCTAATACAAAAGGCACACTGCCGACTTAAGTACAAGAAGACTGACTCTTATTTCTGTCTATGATTTGAACCATTCCTGTGACACTAGTTATAGATTCCGATGCTTCACTTCAGGTTAACTGTATCCCTCTGACCTTCTCATTGACGATCAAACACAGAAATTTCATCGGAATTAAATACAAAAGGCACAATGCCGATTCAAGTACAAGATGACTGGCCCTTCTTACTGTCTATGTTTTAAACCATTCCCGTGACACTAGTTATAGATTCCGATGCTTCACTTCAGGTCTACTGTATCCAGCAGACCTTCTTATTTGAGATGAAACACAGAAATTGTATCGGAATTAAATACAAAAGGCACAATGCCGAATTAAGTACAAGAAGACTAACTCTTCTTACTGTCTATGTTTTGAACCATTCCTGTGTCACTAGTTATAGATTCCCATGCTTCACTTCAGGTTAACTGTATCCCTCTGACCTTTGTATTGACGATCAAACAGAGAAATTTCTTCGGAATTAAATACAAAAGGCACAATGCCGACTCAAATACAAAAAGACTGGCTCTTCTTACTGCCTATGTTTTGAACCATTCCTGTGACACTAGTTATAGATTCCGATTCTTCACTTCAGGTTTACTGTATCCTTCTGAGCTTCTTATTGACGATGAAACACAGAAATTGCATCTTAATTAAATACAAAATTCACAATGCCGACTTCAGTACAAGAACACTGTCTCTTCTTATTGTCTATGGTTTGAACCATTCCAGTGACACTAGTTATAGATTCTGATGCTTCACTTCAGGTTTATTGTAACCCTCTGACCTTCTTATTGACGATCAAACACAGAAAATTCATCGGAATTAAATACAAAGGGCACAATGCCAACTCAAGTACAAGAAGACTGGCTCTTCTTACTGTCTATGTTTTGAACCATTCCTGTGACACTAGTTATAGATTCCGATGCTTCACTTCAGGTTAACTGTATCCCTCTGACCTTTTTATTGACGATCAAACAGAGAAATTTCATCGGAATTAAATACAAAAGGCACAATGCTGACTCAAGTACAAGAAGACTGGCTCTTCTTACTGCCTATGTTTTGAACCAATCCTGTGACACTAGTTATAGGTTCCGACGCTTCTCTTCAGATTTACTGTACCCAGCTGACCTTCTTATTGACGATGAAACGCAGAAATTGCATCGGAATTATATACAAATGGCACAATGCCGACTTAAGTACAAGAAGACTGACTCTTCTTACTATCTATGTTTCGAACCATTTCTGTGACACTAGTTATAGATTCCGATGCTACTTTTCTGGTTTACTGTATCCCTCTGACCTTCTTATTGACGATGAAACACAGAAATTGCATCTTAAGTAAATACTAAACTCACAATGCCGACTTCAGTACAAGAACACTGACTCTTCTTACTGTCTATGGTTTGAACCTTTCCTGTGACACTAGTTATAGATTCCGATGCTTCACTTCAGGTTTACTGTATCCCTCTGACCTTCTTATAGACGATCAAACACAGAAAATTCATCGGAATTAAATACAAAAGGCACAATGCCGACTCAAGTACAAGAAGACTGGCTCTTCTTACTGTCTATATTTTGAACCATTCCTGTGACACAAGTTATAGATTGCGATGCTTCACTTCAGGTTTACTGTATCCAGCTCAATTTCTTATTGACGATGAAGCACAGAAATTGCATCGGAATTAAATACAAAAGGCAAAATGCATACTTAAGTACAAGAAAACTGACTCTTCTTACTGCCTATGATTTTAACCATTCCTGTGACACTAGTTATAGATTTCGATGCTGCACTTCAGGTTTACTGTATCCCTCTGACCTTCTTATTGCGATGAAACACAGAAATTTCAATTGAATTATATACAAAATGCACAATGCCGACTTAAGTACAAGAAAACTGACTCATCTTACTGTTTATGTTTGAACCATTGCTGTGACACTAGTTATAGATTCCGATGCTTCACTTCAGGTTTACTGTATCCCTGTGACCTTCTTATTGACGATGAAACACAGAAATTGCATCGGAATTAAATAAAAAAGGCACAATGCCGACTGAAGTACAAGAAGACTGACTCTTTCTATTGTCTATGCTTTCAACCATTCCGGCGACACTAGTTATAGATTCCGATGCTTCACACCAGGTCTACTGTATCCCTCTGACCTTCTTCTTGACGATGAAACACAGAAATTGCATCGGAATAAAATAGAAAAGGCACAATGCCGACTCAAGTACAAGAAGACTGGCTCTTCTTACTGTCTATGTTTTGGACCATTCCTGTGACACTAGTTATACATTCCGATACTTCAGTTCAGGTGTACTGTATCCCTCTGATCTTCTTATTGACGATGAAACACAGAAATTGCATCGGAATTAAATACAAAAGGCACAGTGCCGACTTAAGTAGAAGTAAACTGACTCTTCTTACTGTCTATGTTTTGAACCATACCTGTGACACTAGTTATAGATTCCGATGCTTCACTTAAGGTCTACTGTATCCAGCAGACCATCTTATTGACGATGAAACACTGAAATTGCATCGGAATTAAATACAAAAGGCACAATGCCGACTTAAGTACAAGAGGACTAACTCTTCTTACTGTCTATGATTTGAAGCATTCCTGTGACACTAGTTATAGATTCTGATGCTTCACTTCAGGTTAACAATATCCCTCTGACCTTTGTATTGACGATCAAACAGAGAAATTTCATCGGAATTAAATGCAAAAGGCACAATGCCGACTCAAGTACAAGAAGACTGGCTCTTCTTTTTGCCTATGTATTGAACCATTCCTGTGACACTAGTTATAGATTCCGATGCTTCACTTCAGGTTTACTGTATCTTTCTGAGCTTCTTATTGACGATGAAACACAGAAATTGCATATTAATTAAATACAAAATACACAATGCCGACTTCAGTACAAGAACACTGTCTCTTCTGATTGTCTATGCTTTGCAACATTCCTGTGACACTAGTTATAGATTCCGATGCTTCACTTCAGGTTTACTGTATCCAGCTGACCTTCTTATTGACGATGAAGCACAGAAATCGCATCGGAATGAAATACAAAAGGCACAATGCCGACTTAAGTACAAGAAGACTGAATCTTCTTACTGTCCATGTTTTGAACCATTCCTGTGATCTTCTTACTGTCCATGTTGTGAACCATTCCTGTGACACTAGTTATATATTCCGATGCTTCACTTCAGGTTTACTGTATCCAGCTGACCTTCTTATTGACGATGAAACACAGAAATTGTATCGGAATTAAATACATATGTCACAATACCGACTTAAGTACAAGAAAACTAACTCTTTTTACTGTCTATGTTTCGAACCATTCCTGTGACACTAGTTATAGATTTCGATGCTTCACTTCAGGTTTAATGTATCTCTTTGACCTTCCTATTGACGATGAAACACAGAAATTGCATCGGAATTAAATACAAAAGGCACAATGCCGACTTAAGTACAAGAAAACTGACTCTTCTTACTGTCAGTGTTTTGAACCATTCCTGTGACACTAGTTATAGTTTCCGATGCTTCACTTCAGTTTTACTGTATCCCTCTGACCTTCTTATTGACAATGAAACACAGAAATTGCATCGCAATTAAATACAAAAGGCACAATGCCGACTTAAGTACATGAAGACTGACTCTTCCTACTGTCTATGTTTTGAACCATTCCTGTGACACTATTTTCAGATTCCGATGCTTCACTTCAGGTTTACTGTATCCCTCCGACCTCCATATTGACGATGAAACACAGAAATTGCATCGGAATTAAATACATAAGGCACAATGCCGACTCAAGTACAAGAAGACTGGCTCTTATTACTGTTTATGTTTTGAACCATTCCTGTGACACTTGTTATAGATTGCGATGCTTCACTTCAGGTTTACTGTATCCAGCTCAATTTCTTATTGACAATGAAGCACAGAAGTTGCATCGGAATTAAACACAAAAGGCACAATGCCAACTTAAGTACAAGAAAACTGACTCTTCTTACTGCCTATGATTTGAACCATTCCTGTGACACTAGTTATAGATTTCGATGCTGCACTTCAGGTTTACTGTATCCCTCTGACCTTCTTATTGCGATGAAATACAGAAATTTCATCGGAATTAAATACAAAAGGCGCAATGCCGACTTAAATACAAGAAAACTGACTCTTCATACTGTTTATGTTTTGAACAATTCCTGTGACACTAGTTATAGATTCCGATGCTTCACTTCAGGTTTACTGTATCCCTGTGCCCTTCTGATTGACGATGAAACACAGAAATTGCATCGGAAATAAATACAAAAGGCACAATGCCGACTTAAGTACAAGAAAACTGACTCTTCTTACTGTCTATGTTTTGAACCATTCCTGTGACACTAGTTACAGATTCCGATGCTTCAATTCTGGTTTACTGTATCCCCCTGACCTTCTAATAGACGATAAAACACAGAACTTGCATTGGAATTAAATACAAAAGGCACAATGCCGACTGAAGTACAAGAAGACTGACTCTTTCTATTGTCTATGTTTTGAACCTTTCCGGTGACACTAGTTATAGATTCCGATGCTTCACTTCAGGTTTACTGTATCCCTCTGACGATCTTATTGACGATGAAACACAGAAATTGCATCGGAATAATATAGAAAAGGCAAAATGCCGACTTAAGTACAAGAAGACGGACTCTTCTTACTGTCTATGTTTTAACCATTCCCATGACACTAGTAATAGATTCCGATGCCTCACTTCAGGTTTACTGTATCCCTCTGACCTTCGTATTGACGATGAAACACAGAAATAGCATCTTAATTAAATACAAACGGCACAACGCCGACATAAGTACAAGAGGTCTGACTCTTCTTACTGTCTATGTTTTGAACCATTCCTGTGACACTAGTTATAGATTCCGATGCTTCACGTCAGGTTTATTGTATCCCTCTGACCTTCTTAATGACGATGAAACACAGAAATTGCTTCGGAATTAAATACAAAAGGCACAATGCCGACTTAAGTACAAGAAGACTGGCTCTTCTTACTGTCTATGATTTGAACCATTCCTGTGACACTAGTTATAGATTCCGATGCTTCACTTCAGGTTTACTGTTTCCCTCTGATCTTCTTATTGACGATGAAACACAGCTATTGCATCGGAATTAAATACAAAAGGCACAATGCCGACTTAAGTACAAGAAGACTGACTCTTCTTACTGTCTATGTTTTGAACCATTCCTGTGATACTAGTTATAGATTCCGATGTTTCACTTCAGGTTTACTGTATCCCTCTGACCTTCTTATTGACGATGAAACACAGAAATTGCATCGGAATTAAATACAAAAGGCAAACTGCCGACTTAAGTACAAAAAGACTGTCCCTTCTTAATGTCTATGTTTTGAACCACTCCTGTGACACTAGTTATAGATTCCGATGCTTGACTTCAGGTTTACTGTATCCCTCTTACCGTCGTATTGACGAAGAAACACAAAAATTCCATCGGAATTAAATACAAAAGGCACAATGATGACTTAAGTAAAAGACAACTGACTCTTCTTACTGTCTATGCTTTGTACCATTCCTGTGACACTAGTTATAGATTCCAATGCTTCACTTCAGGTCTACTGTATCCAGCAGACCTTCTTATTGACGATGAAACACAGAAATTGCATCGGAATTAAATACAAAAGGCACAATGCCGACATATGTACAAGTTGACTGACTCTTCTTACTGTCTATTATTTGAACCATTCCTGTAGCACTAGTTATAGATTCCGATGCTTCACGTCAGTTTTACTGTATCCCTCGGACCGTCTTATTGACGATGAAACACAGAGATTGCATCGGAACTAAATACAAAAGGCACAATGCCGGCTCAGGTACAAGATGTCAGGCTCTTCTTACTGTCTATGTTTTGAACTTTTCCTGTGAGACCGGTTTTAGATTCCGATTCTTCACTTCAGGTTTACTGTATCCCTCTGACCTTCTCATTGACGATAAACCACAGAAATTTCATCGGAATTAAATACAAAAGGCACAATGCCGACTCAGGTACAAGAAGACTGGCTCTTCTTACTGTCTATGTTTTGAACCATTCAAGTGACACTAGTTATACATTCCGATGCTTCACTTCAGGTTTACTGTATTACTTTGACGTTCTTATTGACGATGAAACACAGAAATTGCATCTTAATTATACACAAAAATCACAATGCCGACTTAAGTAGAAGAAGACGGTCTCTTCTTACTGTCTATGTTTAGAACCATTCCTGTTACACTACTTATAGATTCCGGTGCTTCACTTAAGGGTTACTGTATCCCTCTGACCTTCTTATTGACGATGAAACACAGAAATCGCATCGGAATTAAATACAAAAGGCACAATGCCGACTTAAGTTCAAGGAAACTGACTCTTCTTACTGTCTATGTTTGAACCGTTCCTGCGACACTAGTTATAGATTCCGATGCCTCACTTCAGGTCTACTGTATCCAGCTGTCCTTCTTATTGACGATCAAACACAGAAATTGCATCGGAATTAAATACAAAAGGCACAATGCCGACTTAAGTACAAGAAGACTGACTCTTCTTACTCTCTATGTTTTGAACCATTCCTGTGACACTAGTTATAGATTCCGATGCTTAACTTCAGATTTACTGTATCCCTGTGACCTTTTTATTGACGATGAAACACAGACATTGCATCGGAATTATATACAAAAGGCACAATGCGGACTTAACTACAAGAAAACTGACTCTTCTAACTGTCTATGTTTTGAACCATTCCTGTGACACTAGTTATAGATTCCGATGCTTCACTTCAGGTTTACTGTATCCCTCTGACCTTCTTATTGACGATGAAACACAGAAATTGCTTCGGAATGAAATACAAAAGGCACAATGCCGACTTAAGTACAAGAAGACTGGCTCTTCTTACTGTCTATGATTTGAACCATTCCTGTGACACTAGTTATAGATTCCGATGCTTCACTTCGGGTTTACTGTTTCCCTCTGATCTTCTTATTGACGATGGAACACAGCTATTGCATCGGAATTAAATACAAAAGGCACAATGCAGACTTAAGTACAAGAAGACTGACTCTTCTTACTGTCTATGTTTTGAACCATTCCTGCGATACTAGTTATAGATTCCGATGTTTCACTTCTGGTTTACTGTATCCCTCTGACCTACTTATTGACGATGAAACACAGAAATTGCATCGGAATTAAATACAAAAGGCACAATGCCGACTTAAGTAAAAGACAACTGACTCTTCTTAATGTCTATGCTTTGTACCATTCCTGTGACACTAGTTACAGATTACGATGCTTCACTTCAGGTTTACTGTATCCAGCTGATCTTCTTATTGACGATGAAACACAGAAATTACATCGGAATTAAATACAAAAGGCACAATGCCGACTCAAGTACAAGAAGACTGACTCATCTTACTGTCTATGTTTTGAACCATTCCTGTGACACTAGTTATAGATTCCGATGCTTCACTTCAGGTTTACTGTATCCCTCTTCCGTCGTATTGACGAAGAAACACAGAAATTCCATCGGAATTAAATACAAAAGGCACAATGCCGACTTAAGTAAAAGACAACTGACTCTTCTTAATGTCTATGCTTTGTACCATTCCTGTGACACTAGTTACAGATTACGATGCTTCACTTCAGGTTTACTGTATCCAGCTGATCTTCTTATTGACGATGAAACACAGAAATTACATCGGAATTAAATACAAAAGGCACAATGCCGACTCAAGTACAAGAAGACTGACTCATCTTACTGTCTATGTTTTGAACCATTCCTTTGACACAAGTTATAGATTCCGATGCTTCACTTCAGTTTTACTGTATACCTCTGACCTTCTTATTGACGATGAAATACCGAAATTGCATCGGAATTAAATACAAAATGCACAATGTCGACTTAAGTACAAGGAGACTAACTCTTCCTACTGTCTATGTTTGAACCATTCCTGTGACACTAGTTTTAGATTCCGATGCTTCACTTCAGGTTTACTGTATCCCTCTGACCTCCTTATTGACGATGGAACACAGATATTGCATCTTAATTAAGTACAAAAAACAAAATGCTGACTTAAGTACAAGAAGACTGACTCTTCTTACTGTCTATGTTTTGAACCATTCCTGTGACACTAGTTATAGATTCCGATGCTTCACTTCAGGTTTACTGTATCCCTCTGACATTCTTATTGACGATGAAACACAGAAATTGCATCGGAATTAAATACAAAAGGAACAATGCCGACTCAATTACAAGAAGACTGGCTCTTCTTACTGTCTATGTTGTGAACCATTCCTGTGACACTAGTAATAGATTCCGATGCTTCACTTCAGGTTTACTGTATCCCTCTGACCTTCTTATTGACGATGAAACACAGAACTTGTATCGGAATTATATACAAAAGGCACTATGCCGACTTAAGTACAAAAAGACTGTCTCTTATTACTGTCTATGTTTTGAACCATTCCTGTGACACTAGTTATAGATTCCGATGCTTCACTTGAGGTTTACTCTATCCCTCTGACCTTCTAATTGACTAAGAAACACAGAATTTGCATCTTAATTAAATACAAGAGGCACAATGCCGACTTAAGTACAAGGAGACTGACTCTTCCTACTGTCTATGTTTTGAACCATTCCTGTGACACTAGTTTTAGATTCCGATGCTTCACTACAGGTTTACTGTATCCCTCTGACCTACTTATTGACGACGGAACACAGAAATTGCATCTTAATTAAATACAAAAGGCACAATGATGACTTAAGTACAAGAAGTCTTACTCTTCTTACTGTCTATGTTTTGAACGATTCCTGTGACACTAGTTATAGATTCCGATGCTTCACTTCAGGTTTACTGTATTCCTCTCACCTTCTTATTGACGATGAAACACAGAAATTGCATCAGAATTCAATACAAAAGAAACAATGCCGACTCAAGTACAAGAAGACTGGCTCTCCTTACTGTCTATGTTTTGAACCATTCCTCTGACACTAGTTATAGATTCCGATGCTTCACTTCAGGTTTACTCTATCCCTCTGACCTTCTTATTGGCGATGAAACACAGAAATTGCAACTTAATTAAATATAAACGGCCCAAAGCCGACTTAAGTACAAGAAGACTGAGTCTTCGTACTGTCTATGTTTAAATCATTCCTGTGACACTAGTTAAAGATTCCGATGCTTCACTTCAGGTTTACTGTATCCGTCTGAACTTCTTATTGACGATGAAACACAGAAAATTGATCGGAATTAAATACAAAAGGCACAATGCCGACTCAAGTACAAGAAGACTGGCTCTTCTTACTGTCTATGTTTTGAACAATTCCTGTGACACTAGTTATAGATTCCGATGCTGCACTTCAGGTTTACTGTATCCAGCTGACCTTCTTATTGACGATGAAACACCAAAATTGCATCGGAATTAAATACAAAAGGCACAATGCCGACTAAAGTACAAGAAGACTGACTCTTCTTACTGTCTATGATTTGAACCATTCCTGTGACACAAGTTATAGATTCCGATGCTTCACTTTAGTTTTACTGTATCCCTCTGACCTTCTTATTGACGATGAAACACAGAAATTGCATCGGAATTAAATACAAAAGGCACAATGCCGACTTAAGTACAAGAAGACTGACTCATCCTACTACCTACGTTTTGAACCATTCCTGTGACACTAGTTTTAGATTCCGATGCTTCACTTCAGGTTTAGTGTATCCCTCTGACCTCCTTATTGACGATGAAACACAGAAATAGAATCTTAATTAAATACAAAAGGCACAACGCCGACATAAGTACAAGAGGTCTGTCTCTTCTTACTGTCTATGTTTTGAACCATTCCTGGGACACTAGTTATAGATTCCGATGCTTCACTTCAGGTTTACTGTATCCAGCTGACCTTCTTACTGACGATGAATCACAGTAATTTCATCGCAATAAAATACAAAAGGCACAATGCCGACTCAGGTACAAGAAGACTGGCTCTTCTTACTGTCTATGTTTTGAACCATTCCCGTGACACTAGTTATAGATTCCGATGCTTCACTTCAGGTTTACTGTATTACTTTGATGTTCTTATTGACGATGAAACACAGAAATTGCATCTTAATTAAACGCAAAAGGCACAATGCCGACTTAAGTAGAAGAAGACTGTCTCTTCTTACTGTCTATGATTAGAACCATTCCTGTTACACTACTTATAGATTCCGGTGCTTCCCTTAAGGGTTACTGTATCCCTCTGACCTTCTTATTGACAATGAAACACAGAAATTGCATCGGAATTAAATACAAAAGGCACAATGCCGATTTAGGTTCAAGAAAACTGACTCTTCTTACTGTCTATGTTTGAACCGTTCCTGCGACACTAGTTATAGATTCCGATGCTTCACTTCTGGTTTACTGTATCCTTCTGACCTTCTTATTGACGATGAAACACATATATTGCATCGGAATTAAATACAAAAGGCACAATGCCGACTTAAGTACAAGAAAACTGACTCTTCTTACTGTTTATGTTTTGAACCATTCCTGTGACACTAGTAATAGATTCCGATGCTTAACTTCAGGTTTACTGTATCCCTGTGACCTTTTTATTGACGATGAAACACAGAAATTGCATCGGAATTAAATACAAAAGGCACAATGCGGACTTAACTACAAGAAAACTGACTCTTCTTACTGTCTATGTTTTGAACCATTCCTGTGACACTAGTTATAGATTCCGATGCTTCACTTCAGGTTTACTGTATCCCTCTGACCTTCTTATTGACGATGAAACACAGAAATTGCTTCGGAATTAAATACAAAAAGCACAATGCCGACTTGAGTACAAGAAGACTGGCTCTTCTTACTGTCTATGATTTGAACCATTCCTGTGACACTAGTTATAGATTCCGATGCTTCACTTCAGGTTTACTATTTCCCTCTGATCTTCTTATTGACGATGGAATACAGCTATTGCATCGGAATTAAATACAAAACGCACAATGCCGACTTAAGTACAAGAAGACTGACTCTTCTTACTGTCTATGTTTTGAACCATTCCTGTGATACTAGTTATAGATTCCGATGTTTCACTTCAGGTTTACTGTATCCCTCTGACCTTCTTATTGACGATGAAACACAGATATTGCATCGGAATTAAATACAAAAGGCACAATGCCGACTTAAGTACAAAAAGACTGTCCCTTCTTACTGTCTATGTTTTGAACCATTCCTGTGACACTAGTTATAGATTCCGATGCTTCACTACAGGTTTACTGTATCCCTCTTACCGTCGTATTGACGAAGAAACACAGAAATTCCATCGGAATTAAATACAAAAGGCACAATGCCGACTTAAGTAAAAGACAACTGACTCTTCTTACTGTCTATGCTTTGTACCATTCCTGTGACACTAGTTACAGATTACGATGCTTCACTTCAGGTTTACTGTATCCAGCTGATCTTCTTATTGACGATGAAACACAGAAATTACATCGGAATTAAATACAAAAGGCACAATGCCGACTCAAGTACAAGAAGACTGACTCTTCTTACTGTCTATGTTTTGAACCATTCCTTCGACACAAGTTATAGATTCCGATGCTTCACTTCAGGTTTACTGTATCCCTCTGACCTCCTTATTGACGATGGAACACAGATATTGCATCTTAATTAAGTACAAAAAACAAAATGCTGACTTAAGTACAAGAAGACTGACTCTTCTTACTGTCTATGTTTTGAACCATTCCTGTGACACTAGTTATAGATTCCGATGATTCACTTCAGGTTTACTGTATCCCTCTGACATTCTTATTGACTATGAAACACAGAAATTGCATCGGAATTAAACACAAAAGGAACAATGCCGACTCAATTACAAGAAGACTGGCTCTTCTTGCTGTCTATGTTTTGAACCATTCCTGTGACACTAGTTATAGATTCCGATGCTTCACTTCAGGTTTACTGTATCCCTCTGACCTTCTTGTTGACGATGAAACACAGAAATTGCATCGGAATTATATACAAAAGGCACAATGCCGACTTAAGTACAAAAAGACTGACTGTTATTACTGTCTATGTTTTGAACCATTCCTGTGACACTAGTTATAGATTCCGATGCTTCACTTGAGGTTTACTCTATCCCTCTGACCTTCTAATTGACTATGAAACACAGAATTTGCATCTTAATTAAATACAAAAGGCACAATGCCGACTTAAGTACAAGGAGACTGACTCTTCCTACTGTCTATGTTTTGAACCATTCCTGTGACACTAGTTTTAGATTCCGATGCTTCACTTCAGGTTTACTGTATCCCTCTGACCTACTTATTGACGACGGAACACAGAAATTGCATCTTAATTAAATACAAAAGACACAATGATGACTTAAGTACAAGAAGTCTGACTCTTCTTACTGTCTATGTTTTGAACGATTCCTGTGACACTAGTTATAGATTCCGATGCTTCAATTCAGGTTTACTGTATTCCTCTGACCTTCTTATTGACGATGAAACACAGAAATTGCATCAGAATTTAATACAAAAGAAACAATGCCGACTCAAGTACAAGAAGACTGGCTCTCCTTACTGTCTATGTTTTGAACCATTCCTGTGACACTAGTTATAGATTCCGATGCTTCACTTCAGGTTTACTCTATCCCTCTGACCTTCTTATTGGCGATGAATCACAGAAATTGCAACTTAATTAAATATAAACGGCCCAAAGCCGACTTAAGTACAAGAAGACTGAGTCTTCTTACTGTCTATGTTTAAATCATTCCTGTGACACTAGTTAAAGATTCCGATGCTTCACTTCAGGTTTACTGTTCTGAACTTCTTATTGACGATGAAACACAGAAAATTGATCGGAATTAAATACAAAAGGCACAATGCCGACTCAAGTACAAGAAGACTGGCTCTTCTTACTGTCTATGTTTTGAACAATTCCTGTGACACTAGTTATAGATTCCGATGCTGCACTTCAGGTTTACTGTATCCAACTGACCTTCTTATTGACGATGAAACACCAAAATTGCATCGGAATTAAAGACAAAAGGCACAATGCCGACTCAAGTACAAGAAGACTGGCTCTTCTTACTGTCTATGTTTTGAACCATTCCTGTGACACTAGTTATAGATTCCGATGCTTCACTTCAGGTTTACTGTATCCCTCTGACATTCTTATTGACGATGAAACACAGAAATTGCATCGGAATTAAATACAAAAGGAACAATGCCGACTCAATTACAAGAAGACTGGCTCTTCTTACTGTCTATGTTGTGAACCATTCCTGTGACACTAGTTATAGATTCCGATGCTTCACTTCAGGTTTACTGTATCCCTCTGACCTTCTTATTGACGATGAAACACAGACATTGTATCGGAATTATATACAAAAGGCACTATGCCGACTTAAGTACAAAAAGACTGTCTCTTATTACTGTCTATGTTTTGAACCATTCCTGTGACACTAGTTATAGATTCCGATGCTTCACTTGAGGTTTACTCTATCCCTCTGACCTTCTAATTGACTAAGAAACACAGAATTTGCATCTTAATTAAATACAAGAGGCACAATGCCGACTTAAGTACAAGGAGACTGACTCTTCCTACTGTCTATGTTTTGAACCATTCCTGTGACACTAGTTTTAGATTCCGATGCTTCACTACAGGTTTACTGTATCCCTCTGACCTACTAATTGACGACGGAACACAGAAATTGCATCTTAATTAAATACAAAAGGCACAATGATGACTTAAGTACAAGAAGTCTGACTCTTCTTACTGTCTATGTTTTGAACGATTCCTGTGACACTAGTTATAGATTCCGACGCTTCACTTCAGGTTTACTGTATTCCTCTCACCTTCTTATTGACGATGAAACACAGAAATTGCATCAGAATTCAATACAAAAGAAACAATGCCGACTCGAGTACAAGAAGACTGGCTCTCCTTACTGTCTATGTTTTGAACCATTCCTGTGACACTAGTTATAGATTCCGATGCTTCACTTCAGGTTTACTCTATCCCTCTGACCTTCTTATTGGCGATGAAACACAGAAATTGCAACTTAATTAAATATAAACGGCCCAAAGCCGACTTAAGTACAAGAAGACTGAGTCTTCGTACTGTCTATGTTTAAATCATTCCTGTGACACTAGTTAAAGATTCCGATGCGTCACTTCAGGTTTACTGTATCCGTCTGAACTTCTTATTGACGATGAAACACAGAAAATTGATCGGAATTAAATACAAAAGGCACAATGCCGACTCAAGTACAAGAAGACTGGCTCTTCTTACTGTCTATGTTTGAACAATTCCTGTGACACTAGTTATAGATTCCGATGCTGCACTTCAGGTTTACTGTATCCAGCTGACCTTCTTATTGACGATGAAACACCAAAATTGCATCGGAATTAAATACAAAAGGCACAATGCCGACTAAAGTACAAGAAGACTGACTCTTCTTACTGTCTATGATTTGAACCATTCCTGTGACACAAGTTATAGATTCCGATGCTTCACTTTAGTTTTACTGTATCCCTCTGACCTTCTTATTGACGATGAAACACAGAAATTGCATCGGAATTAAATACAAAAGGCACAATGCCGACTTAAGTACAAGAAGACTGACTCATCCTACTGCCTACGTTTTGAACCATTCCTGTGACACTAGTTTTAGATTCCGATGCTTCACTTCAGGTTTAGTGTATCCCTCTGACCTCCTTATTGACGATGAAACACAGAAATAGCATCTTAATTAAATACAAAAGGCACAACGCCGACATAAGTACAAGAGGTCTGTCTCTTCTTACTGTCTATGTTTTGAACCATTCCTGGGACACTAGTTATAGATTCCGATGCTTCACTTCAGGTTTACTGTATCCCGCTGACCTTCTCATTGGCGATGAAACACAGAAATTTCATCGGAATTAAATACAAATGGCAATATGCCCACTCAAGTACAAGAAGACTCGCTCTTCTTACTGCCTATGTTTTGAACCTTTCCTGAGAGACCGGTTTTAGATTCCGATGCTTCACTTCAGGTTTACTGTATCCCTTGGACCTTCTTAGTGGTGACGAAACACAGAAATTGCATCGGAATTAAATAGAAAAGGCACAATGCCGACTTAAGTACAAGAAAACTGACTCTTCTTCCTGTCTATGTTTTGAACCATTCCTGTGACACTAGTTATAGATTCCGATGCTTCACTTCAGGTTTACTGTATCCAGCTGACCTTCTTACTGACGATGAATCACAGTAATTTCATCGCAATAAAATACAAAAGGCACAATGCCGACTCAGGTACAAGAAGACTGGCTCTTCTTACTGTCTATGTTTTGAACCATTCCCGTGACACTAGTTATAGATTCCGATGCTTCACTTCAGGTTTACTGTATTACTTTGACGTTCTTATTGACGTTGAAACACAGAAATTGCATCTTAATTAAACACAAAAGGCACAATGCCGACTTAAGTAGAAGAAGACTGTCTCTTCTTACTGTCTATGATTAGAACCATTCCTGTTACACTACTTATAGATTCCGGTGCTTCACTTAAGGGTTACTGTATCCCTCTGACCTTCTTATTGACAATGAAACACAGAAATTGCATCGGAATTAAATACAAAAGGCACAATGCCGACTTAGGTTCAAGAAAACTGACTCTTCTTACTGTCTATGTTTGAACCGTTCCTGCGACACTAGTTATAGATTCCGATGCCTCACTTCAGGTCTACTGTATCCAGCTGTCCTTCTTATTGACGATCAAACACAGAAATTGTATCGGAATTAAATAACAAAGGCACAATGCCGACTTAAGTACAAGAAGACTGACTCTTCTTACTCTCTATGTTTTGAACCATTCCTGTGACACTAGTTATAGATTCCGATGCTTCACTTCTGGTTTACTGTATCCTTCTGACCTTCTTATTGACGATGAAACACATATATTGCATCGGAATTAAATACAAAAGGCACAATGCCGACTTAAGTACAAGAAAACTGACTCTTCTTACTGTTTATGTTTTGAACCATTCCTGTGACACTAGTAATAGATTCCGATGCTTAACTTCAGGTTTACTGTATCCCTGTGACCTTTTTATTGACGATGAATCACAGAAATTGCATCGGAATTAAATACAAAAGGCACAATGCGGACTTAACTACAAGAAAACTGACTCTTCTTACTGTCTATGTTTTGAACCATTCCTGTGACACTAGTTATAGATTCCGATGCTTCACTTCAGGTTTACTGTATCCCTCTGACCTTCTTATTGACGATGAAACACAGAAATTGCTTCGGAATTAAATACAAAACGCACAATGCCGACTTAAGTACAAGAAGACTGGCTCTTCTTACTGTCTATGATTTGAACCATTCCTATGACACTAGTTATAGATTCCGATGCTTCACTTCAGGTTTACTATTTCCCTCTGATGTTCTTATTGACGATGGAACACAGCTATTGCATCGGAATTAAATACAAAACGCACAATGCCGACTTAAGTACAAGAAGACTGACTCTTCTTACTGTCTATGTTTTGAACCTTTCCTGTGATACTAGTTATAGATTCCGATGTTTCACTTCAGGTTTACTGTATCCCTCTGACCTTCTTATTGACGATGAAACACAGAAATTGCATCGGAATTAAATACAAAAGGCACAATGCCGACTTAAGTACAAAAAGACTGTCCCTTCTTACTGTCTATGTTTTGAACCATTCCTGTGACACTAGTTATAGATTCCGATGCTTCACTTCAGGTTTACTGTATCCCTCTTACCGTCATATTGACGAAGAAACACAGAAAATCCATCGGAATTAAATACAAAAGCCACAATGCCGACTTAAGTAAAAGACAACTGACTCTTCTTACTGTCTATGCTTTGTACCATTCCTGTGACACTAGTTACAGATTACGATGCTTCACTTCAGGTTTACTGTATCCAGCTGATCTTCTTATTGACGATGAAACACAGAAATTACATCGGAATTAAATACAAAAGGCACAATGCCGACTCAAGTACAAGAAGACTGACTCTTCTTACTGTCTATGTTTTGAACCATTCCTTCGACACAAGTTATAGATTCCGATGCTTCACTTCAGGTTTACTGTATCCCTCTGACCTCCTTATTGACGATGGAACACAGATATTGCATCTTATTTAAGTACAAAAAACAAAATGCTGACTTAAGTACAAGAAGACTGACTCTTCTTACTGTCTATGTTTTGAACCATTCCTGTGACACTAGTTATAGATTCCGATGCTTCACTTCAGGTTTACTGTATCCCTCTGACCTTCTTGTTGACGATGAAACACAGAAATTGCATCGGAATTATATACAAAAGGCACAATGCCGACTTAAGTACAAAAAGACTGACTGTTATTACTGTCTATGTTTTGAACCATTCCTGTGACACTAGTTATAGATTCCGATGCTTCACTTGAGGTTTACTCTATCCCTCTGACCTTCTAATTGACTATGAAACACAGAATTTGCATCTTAATTAAATACAAAAGGCACAATGGCGACTTAAGTACAAGGAGACTGACTCTTCCTACTGTCTATGTTTTGAACCATTCCTGTGACACTAGTTTTAGATTCCGATGCTTCACTTCAGGTTTACTGTATCCCTCTGACCTACTTATTGACGACGGAACACAGAAATTGCATCTTAATTAAATACAAAAGACACAATGATGACTTAAGTACAAGAAGTCTGACTCTTCTTACTGTCTATGTTTTGAACGATTCCTGTGACACTAGTTATAGATTCCGATGCTTCAATTCAGGTTTACTGTATTCCTCTGACCTTCTTATTGACGATGAAACACAGAAATTGCATCAGAATTTAATACAAAAGAAACAATGCCGACTCAAGTAGAAGAAGACTGGCTCTCCTTACTGTCTATGTTTTGAACCATTCCTGTGACACTAGTTATAGATTCCGATGCTTGACTTCAGGTTTACTCTATCCCTCTGACCTTCTTATTGGCGATGAAACACAGAAATTGCAACTTAATTAAATATAAACGGCCCAAAGCCGACTTAAGTACAAGAAGACTGAGTCTTCTTACTGTCTATGTTTAAATCATTCCTGTGACACTAGTTAAAGATTCCGATGCTTCACTTCAGGTTTACTGTATCCGTCTGAACTTCTTATTGACGATGAAACACAGAAAATTGATCGGAATTAAATACAAAAGGCACAATGCCGACTCAAGTACAAGAAGACTGGCTCTTCTTACTGTCTATGTTTTGAACAATTCCTGTGACACTAGTTATAGATTCCGATGCTGCACTTCAGGTTTACTGTATCCAGCTGACCTTCTTATTGACGATGAAACACCAAAATTGCATCGGAATTAAAGACAAAAGGCACAATGCCGCCTAAAGTACAAGAAGACTGACTCTTCTTGCTGTCTATGATTTGAACCATTCCTGTGACACAAGTTATAGATTCCGATGCTTCACTTTAGTTTTACTGTATCCCTCTGACCTTCTTCTTGACGATGAAACACAGTAATTGCATCGGAATTAAATACAAAAGGCACAATGCCGACTTAAGTACAAGAAGACTGACTCATCCTACTGCCTACGTTTTGAACCATTCCTGTGACACTAGTTTTAGATTCCGATGCTTCACTTCAGGTTTAGTGTATCCCTCTGACCTCCTTATTGACGATGAAACACAGAAATAGCATCTTAATTAAATACAAAAGACACAACGCCGACATAAGTACAAGAGGTCTGTCTCTTCTTACTGTCTATGTTTTGAACCATTCCTGGGACACTAGTTATAGATGCCGATGCTTCACTTCAAGTTTACTGTATCCCTCTGACCTTCTCATTGGCGATGAAACACAGAAATTTCATCGGAATTAAATACAAAAGGCAATATGCCCACTCAAGTACAAGAAGACTCGCTCTTCTTACTGTCTATGTTTTGAACCTTTCCTGAGAGACCGGTTTTAGATTCCGATGCTTCACTTCAGGTTTACTGTATCCCTTGAACCTTCTTAGTGGTGACGAAACACAGAAATTGCATCGGAATTAAATAGAAAAGGCACAATGCCGACTTAAGTACAAGAAAACTGACTCTTCTTCCTGTCTATGTTTTGAACCATTCCTGTGACACTAGTTATAGATTCCGATGCTTCACTTCAGGTTTACTGTTTCCAGCTGACCTTCTTACTGACGATGAATCACAGAAATTTCTTTGCAATTAAATACAAAAGGCACAATGACGACTTAAGTACAAGAAGACTGACTCTTCCTACTGTCAATGGTTTGAACCATTCCTGTGACACTAGTTATAGATTCCGATGCTTCACTTCAGGATTACTGTATCCCTCTGACCGTCTTATTGACGATGAAACACAGAAATTGCTTCGGAATTAAATACAAAAGGCACAATGCCGACTCAGGTTCAAAAGGGCTGGCTCTTCTTACTGTCTATGTTTGAAGCTTTCCTGTGAGACCGGTTTTAGATTCTGATGTTTCACTTCAGGTTTACTGTATCCCTTGGACCTTCTTATTGACGACGAAACACAGAAATTGCATCGGAATTAAATACAAAAGGCATAATGCCTACTTAAGTACAAGAAAACAGACTCTTCTTAATAACTATGTTTTGAGCCATTCCTGTGACACTATATATAGATTCCAATGCTTCACTTCAGGTTTACTGTATCCAGCTGACCTTCTTATTGACGATGAAACACAGATATTGCATCGGAATTAAATACAAAAGGCACAATGCCGACTTAAGTAAAAGAAGGCTGACTCTTCATACTGTCTATGTTTTGAACCATTCCTGGGACACTAGTTTTATATGCCGATGCTTCACTTCAGGTTTACTGTATCCCTCTGACCTTCATATTGACGATGAAACACAGAAATTGCATCGGAATTAAATACAAAAGGCACAATGCCGACTCAAGTACAAGAAGACTGGCTCTTCTTCCTGTCTATGTTTTGAACCTTTAATGTAAGACCAGTTTTAGATTCCGATTCTTGACTTCAGGTTTACTGTATCCATTGGACCTTCTTATAGACGACCAAACACAGAATATGCATTGGAAATAAATAGATAAGGCACAATGCCGACTTAAGTACAAGAGAACTGACTCTTCTTCCTGTCTATGTTTTGAACTATTACTGTGACACTAGTTATAGATTCCGATGCATCGCTTCAGGTTTACTGTATCCCTCTGACCTTCTTATTGACGATGAAACACAGAAATTGCATCGGAATTAAATACAAAAGGCACAATGCCAACTTACGTATAAGAAAACTGACTCTTCTTACGGTCTATGCTTTGAACCATTCCTGTGACACTAGTTGTAGATTCCAATGCTTCACTTCCGGTTTACCGTATCCCTTGGACCTTCTTATTGACGACGAAACACAGAAATAGCATCGGAATTAAATACAAAAGGCACAATGCCGACTTAAGTACAAGAAAAATGACTCTTCTTACTGTCTATGATTTGAACCATTCCTGTGACACTAGTTAAAGATTCCGATGCTTCACTTTAGGTTTACTGTATCCAGCTGACCTTCTTATTGACAATGAAACACAGAAATTGCATCGGAATTAAATACAAAAGGCACAAAGCCAAATCAAGCACTAGAAGACTGACTCTTCTTACTGTCTATGTTTTGAACCATTCCTCTGACACTAGTTATAGATTCCGATGCTTCATTTCAGGTTTATTGTATCCCTCTGACCTTCTTATTGACGATGAAACACAGAAATTGCATCGGAATACAAATAAAAGGTTAATGCCGACTTAAGTACCAGAGGACTGACTCTTCTTACTGTCTATGTTTTGAACCATTCCTGTGACACTAGTTATAGATTCCGATGCTTCACTTGAATTTTACTGTATCCCTCTGACCTTCTTATTGACGATGAAACACAGAAATTGTATCGGAATTAAATACAAAAGGCACAATGTTGACTCCTAGTACAAGAAGACTGGCTCTTCTTACTGTCTATGTTTTGAACCATTCCTGTGACACTAGTTATAGATTCCGATGCTTGACTTCAGGTTTACTCTATCCCTCTGACCTTCTTATTGACGATGAAACACAGAAATTTCAACTTAATTAAATACAAAAGGCACTAAGCCGCCTTAAGTACAAGAAGACTGAGTCTTCTTACTGTCTATGTTTTGAATCATTCCTGTGACACTAGTTATAGATTCCGAAGCTTCACTTCAGGTATACTGTATCCGTCTGACCTTCTTATTGACGATGAAACACAGAAAATTGATCGGAATTAAATACAAAAGGCACAATGCCGACTCAAGTACAAGAAGACTGGCTCTTCTTACTGTCTACGTTTTGAACAATTCCTGTGACACTAGTTATATATTCCGATGCTGCACTTCAGGTTTACTGTATCCAGCTGACCTTCTTATTGACAATGGAACACCAAAATTGCATCGGAATTAAATACAAAAGGCACAAAGCCGACTTAAGTACACGAAGACTGACCCTTCTTACTGTCTATGATTTGAACCATTCCTGTGACACATGTTATAGATTCCGATGCTTCACTTTAGTTTTACTGTATCCCTCTGACCTTCGTATTGACGATGAAACACAGAAATAGCATCTTAATTAAATACAAAGGGCACAACGCCGACATAAGTAAAAGAGGTCTGACTCTTCTTACTGTCTATGTTTTAAGCATTCCTGGGACACTAAATATAGATACCGATGCTTCACTTCAGGTTTACTGTATCCCTCTGACCTTCTCATTGGCGATGAAACACAGAAATTTCATCGGAATTAAATACAAAAGGCACAATGCCCACTCAAGTACAAGAAGACTGGCTCTTCTTACTGTCTATGATTTGAACCTTTCCTGTGAGACCGGTTTAAGATTCCGATGCTTCACTTCAGGTTTGCTGTATCCCTTGGACCTTCTTAGTGACGACGAAACACAGAAATTTCATCGGAATTAAATAGAAAAGGCACAATGCCGACTTAAGTACAAGAAAACTGACTCTTTTTCCGGTCTATGTTTTGAACCATTCCTGTGACACTAGTTATAGATTCAGATGCTTCACTTCAGGTTTTCTGTATCCACCTGACCTTCTTACTGATGTTTAAACACAGAAATTGCATCGGAATTAAATACAAAAGGCACAATGCCGACTTAAGTACAAGAAGACTGACTCTTCCTACTGTCTATGTTTTGAACAATTCCTGTGACACTAGTTATATATTCCGATGCTGCACTTCAGGTTTACTGTATCCAGCTGACCTTCTTATTGACAATGAAACACCAAAATTGCATCGGAATTAAATACAAAAGGCACAAAGCCGACTTAAGTACAAGAAGACTGACTCTTCTTACTGTCTATGATTTGAACCATTCCTGTGACACAAGTTATAGATTCCGGTGTTTCACTTTAGTTTTACTGTATCCCTCTGACCTTCGTATTGACGATGAAACACAGAAATAGCATCTTAATTAAATACAAAGGGCACAACGCCGACATAAGTACAAGAGGTCTGACTCTTCTTACTGTCTATGTTTTGAACCATTCCTGAGACACTAAATATAGATTCCGATGCTTCTCTTCAGGTTTACTGTATCCCTCTGACCTTCTCATTGGCGATGAAACACAGAAATTTCATCGGAATTAAATACAAAATGCACAATGTCCACTCAAGTACAAGAAGACTGGCCCTTCTTACTGCCTATGTTTGAACCTTTCCTGTGAGACCGGTTTTAGATTCTGATGCTTCACTTCAGGTTTACTGTATCCCTTGGACCTTCTTATTGACGACGAAACAGAAATTGCATCGGAATTAAATACAAATGGCATATTGCCTACTTAAGTACAAGAAAACAGACTCTTCTTAATAACTATGTTTTGAGCCATTCCTGTGACACTAGTTATAGATTCCAATGCTTCACTTCAGGTTTACTGTTTCCAGCTGTCCTTCTTTTTGGCGATGAAACACAGAAATTGCATCGGAATTAAATACAAAAGGCACAATGCCGACTTAAGTAAAAGAAGACTGACTCCTCTTACTGTCTATGTTTTGAACCATTCATGTGACAAAAGTTATAGATTCCGATGCTTCACTTCTTTTTTACTGTATCCCTCTGACCCTCTTATTGACGATGAAACACAGAAATTGCATCCGAATTAAATACATATGTCACAATACCGACTTAAGTACAAGAAAACTAACTCTTCCTACTGTCTATGTTTTGAACCATTCCTGTGACACTTGTTATAGATTTCGATGCTTCACTTCAGGTTTAATGTATCTCTTTGGCCTTCTTATTGACGATGAAACACAGAAATTGCATCGGAATTAAATACAAAAGGCACAATGCCGACTTAAGTACAAGAAAACTGACTCTTCCTACTGTCTATGTTTTGAACCATTCCTGTGACTCTATTTTCAGATTCCGATGCTTCACCTCAGGTTTACTGTATCCCTCCGACCTCCATATTGACGATGAAACACAGAAATTGCATCGGAATTAAATACAAAAGGCACAATGCCGACTTAAGTACAAGAAAACTGACTCTTCCTACTGTCTATGTTTTGAACCATTCCTGTGACACTATTTTCAGATTCCGATGCTTCACTTCAGGTTTACTGTATCCAGCTCAATTTCTTATTGACAATGAAGCACAGAAATTGCATCGGAATTAAACACAAAAGGCACAATGCCAACTTAAGTACAAGAAAACTGACTCTTCTTACTGCCTATGATTTGAACCATTCCTGTGACACTAGTTATAGATTTCGATGCTGCACTTCAGGTTTACTGTATCCCTCTGACCTTCTTATTGCGATGAAACACAGAAATTTCATCGGAATTAAATACAAAAGGCGCAATGCCGACTTAAATACAAGAAAACTGACTCTTCATACTGTTTATGTTTTGAACAATTCCTGTGACACTAGTTATAGATTCCGATGCTTCACTTCAGGTTTACTGTATCCCTGTGCCCTTCTGATTGACGATGAAACACAGAAATTGCATCGGAAATAAATACAAAAGGCACAATGCCGACTTAAGTACAAGAAAACTGACTCTTCTTACTGTCTATGTTTTGAACCATTCCTGTGACACTAGTTATAGATTCCGATGCTTCAATTCTGGTTTACTGTATCCCCCTGACCTTCTAATAGACGATAAAACACAGAACTTGCATTGGAATTAAATACAAAAGGCACAATGCCGACTGAAGTACAAGAAGACTGACTCTTTCTATTGTCTATGTTTTGAACCTTTCCGGTGACACTAGTTATAGATTCCGATGCTTCACTTCAGGTTTACTGTATCCCTCTGACGATCTTATTGACGATGAAACACAGAAATTGCATCGGAATAATATAGAAATGGCAAAATGCCGACTTAAGTACAAGAAGACGGACTCTTCTTACTGTCTATGTTTTAACCATTCCCATGACACTAGTTATAGATTCCGATGCCTCACTTCAGGTTTACTGTATCCCTCTGACCTTCTTATTGACGATCAAACACAGAAAATTGATTGGAATTAAATACACAAGGCACAATGCCGACTTAACTACAAGAAAACTGACTCTTCTTACTGTCTATGTTTTGAACCATTCCTGTGACACTAGTTATAGATTCCGATGCTTCACTTTACTTTTACTGTATCCCTCTGACCTTCGTATTGACGATGAAACACAGAAATAGCATCTTAATTAAATACAAACGGCACAACGCCGACATAAGTACAAGAGGTCTGACTCTTCTTACTGTCTATGTTTTGAACCATTCCTGTGACACTAGTTATAGATTCCGATGCTTCACTTCAGGTTTACTGTATCCCTCTTACCGTCGTATTGACGAAGAAACACAGAAATTCCATCGGAACTAAATACAAAAGGCACAATGCCGGCTCAGGTACAAGAAGTCAGGCTCTTCTTACTGTCTATGTTTTGAACTTTTCCTGTGAGATCGGTTTTAGATTCCGATGCTTCACTTCAGGTTTACTGTATCCCTCTGACCTTCTCATTGACGATAAACCACAGAAATTTCATCGGAATTAAATACAAAAGACACAATGCCGACTCAGGTACAAGAAGACTGGCTCTTCTTACTGTCTATGATTTTAACCATTCCCGTGACACTAGTTATAGATTCCGATGCTTCACTTCAGGTTTACTGTATTACTTTGACGTTCTTATTGACGATGAAACACAGAAATTGCATCTTAATTAAACACAAAAGGCACAATGCCGACTTAAGTAGAAGAAGACTGTCTCTTCTTACTGTCTATGTTTAGAACCATTCCTGTTACACTACTTATAGATTCCGGTGCTTCACTTAAGGGTTACTGTATCCCTCTGACCTTCTTATTGACGATGAAACACAGAAATTGCATCGGAATTAAATACAAAAGGCACAATGCCGACTTAAGTTCAAGGAAACTGACTCTTCTTACTGTCTATGTTTGAACCGTTCCTGCGACACTAGTTATAGATTCCGATGCCTCAGTTCAGGTCTACTGTATCCAGCTGTCCTTCTTATTGACGATCAAACACAGAAATTGCATCGGAATTAAATACAAAAGGCACAATGCCGACTTAAGTACAAGGAGACTAACTCTTCCTACTGTCTATGTTTGAACCATTCCTGTGACACTAGTTTTAGATTCCGATGCTTCACTTCAGGTTTACTGTATCCCTCTGACCTCCTTATTGACGATGGAACACAGATATTGCATCTTAATTAAGTACAAAAAACAAAATGCTGACTTAAGTACAAGAAGACTGACTCTTCTTACTGTCTATGTTTTGAACCATTCCTGTGACACTAGTTATAGATTCCGATGCTTCACTTCAGGTTTACTGTATCCCTCTGACATTCTTATTGACGATGAAACACAGAAATTGCATCGGAATTAAATACAAAAGGAACAATGCCGACTCAATTACAAGAAGACTGGCTCTTCTTACTGTCTATGTTGTGAACCATTCCTGTGACACTAGTTATAGATTCCGATGCTTCACTTCAGGTTTACTGTATCCCTCTGACCTTCTTATTGACGATGAAACACAGAAATTGTATCGGAATTATATACAAAAGGCACTATGCCGACGTAAGTACAAAAAGACTGACTCTTATTACTGTCTATGGTTTGAACCATTCCTGTGACACTAGTTATAGATTCCGATGCTTCACTTGAGGTTTACTCTATCCCTCTGACCTTCTAATTGACTAAGAAACACAGAATTTGCATCTTAATTAAATACAAGAGGCACAATGCCGACTTAAGTACAAGGAGACTGACTCTTCCTACTGTCTATGTTTTGAACCATTCCTGTGACACTAGTTTTAGATTCCGATGCTTCACTACAGGTTTACTGTATCCCTCTGACCTACTTATTGACGACGGAACACAGAAATTGCATCTTAATTAAATACAAAAGGCACAATGATGACTTAAGTACAAGAAGTCTGACTCTTCTTACTGTCTGTGTTTTGAACGATTCCTGTGACACTAGTTATAGATTCCGATGCTTCACTTCAGGTTTACTGTATTCCTCTCACCTTCTTATTGACGATGAAACACAGAAATTGCATCAGAATTTAATACAAAAGAAACAATGCCGACTCAAGAACAAGAAGACTGGCTCTCCTTACTGTCTATGTTTTGAACCATTCCTGTGACACTAGTTATAGATTCCGATGCTTCACTTCAGGTTTACTCTATCCCTCTGACCTTCTTATTGGCGATGAAACACAGAAATTGCAACTTAATTAAATATAAACGGCCCAAAGCCGACTTAAGTACAAGAAGACTGAGTTTTCGTACTGTCTATGTTTAAATCATTCCTGTGACACTAGTTAAAGATTCCGATGTTTCACTTCAGGTTTACTGTATCCGTCTGAACTTCTTATTGACGATGAAACACAGAAAATTGATCGGAATTAAATACAAAAGGCACAATGCCGACTCAAGTACAAGAAGACTGGCTCTTCTTACTGTCTATGTTTTGAACAATTCCTGTGACACTAGTTATAGATTCCGATGCTGCACTTCAGGTTTACTGTATCCAGCTGACCTTCTTATTGACGATGAAACACCAAAATTGCATCGGAATTAAATACAAAAGGCAGAATGCCGACTAAAGTACAAGAAGACTGACTCTTCTTACTGTCTATGATTTGAACCATTCCTGTGACACAAGTTATAGATTCCGATGCTTCACTTTAGTTTTACTGTATCCCTCTGACCTTCTTATTGACGATGAAACACAGAGATTGCATCGGAATTAAATACAAAAGGCACAATGCCGACTTAAGTACAAGAAGACTGACTCATCCTACTGCCTACGTTTTGAACCATTCCTGTGACACTAGTTTTAGATTCCGATGCTTCACTTCAGGTTTAGTGTATCCCTCTGACCTCCTTATTGACGAAGAAACACAGAAATAGCACCTTAATTAAATACAAAAGGCACAACGCCGACATAAGTACAAGAGGTCTGTCTCTTCTTACTGTCTATGTTTTGAACCATTCCTGGGACACTAGTTATAGATTCCGATGCTTCACTTCAGGTTTACTGTATCCCGCTGACCTTCTCATTGGCGATGAAACACAGAAATTTCATCGGAATTAAATACAAAAGGCAATATGCCCACTCAAGTACAAGAAGACTCGCTCTTCTTACTGCCTATGTTTTGAACCTTTCCTGAGAGACCGGTTTTAGATTCCGATGCTTCACTTCAGGTTTACTGTTTCCCTTGGACCTTCTTAGTGGTGACGAAACACAGAAATTGCATCGGAATTAAATAGAAAAGGCACAATGCCGACTTAAATACAAGAAAACTGACTCTTCTTCCTGTCTATGTTTTGAACCATTCCTGTGACACTAGTTATAGATTCCGATGCTTCACTTCAGGTTTACTGCATCCAGCTGACCTTCTTACTGACGATGAATCACAGTAATTTCATCGCAATTAAATACAAAAGGCACAATGCCGACTCAGGTACAAGAAGACTGGCTCTTCTTACTGTCTATGTTTTGAACCATTCCCGTGACACTAGTTATAGATTCCGATGCTTCACTTCAGGTTTACTGTATTACTTTGACGTTCTTATTGACGATGAAACACAGAAATTGCATCTTAATTAAACACAAAAGGCACAATGCCGACTTAAGTAGAAGAAGACTGTCTCTTCTTACTGTCTATGATTTGAACCATTCCTGTTACACTACTTATAGATTCCGGTGCTTCACTTAAGGGTTACTGTATCCCTCTGACCTTCTTATTGACAATGAAACACAGAAATTGCATCGGAATTAAATACAAAAGGCACAATGCCGACTTAGGTTCAAGAAAACTGACTCTTCTTACTGTCTATGTTTGAACCGTTCCTGCGACACTAGTTATAGATTCCGATGCCTCACTTCAGGTCTACTGTATCCAGCTGTCCTTCTTATTGACGATCAAACACAGAAATTGTATCGGAATTAAATACAAAAGGCACAATGCCGACTTAAGTACAAGAAGACTGACTCTTCTTACTCTCTATGTTTTGAACCATTCCTGTGACACTAGTTATAGATTCCGATGCTTCACTTCTGGTTTACTGTATCCTTCTGACCTTCTTATTGACGATGAAACACAAATATTGCATCGGAATTAAATACAAAAGGCACAATGCCGACTTAAGTACAAGAAAACTGACTCTTCCTACTGTTTATGTTTTGAACCATTCCTGTGACACTAGTAATAGATTCCGATGCTTAACTTCAGGTTTACTGTATCCCTGTGACCTTTTTATTGACGATGAAACACAGAAATTGCATCGGAATTAAATACAAAAGGCACAATGCGGACTTAACTACAAGAAAACTGACTCTTCTTACTGTCTATGTTTTGAACCATTCCTGTGACACTAGTTATAGATTCCGATGCTTCACTTCAGGTTTACTGTATCCCTCTGACCTTCTTATTGACGATGAAACACAGAAATTGCTTCGGAATTAAATACAAAAGGCACAATGCCGACTTAAGTACAAGAAGACTGGCTCTTCTTACTGTCTATGATTTGAACCATTCCTGTGACACTAGTTATAGATTCCGATGCTTCACTTCAGGTTTACTATTTCCCTCTGATCTTCTTATTGACGATGGAACACAGCTATTGCATCGGAATTAAATACAAAAGGCACAATGCCGACTTAAGTACAAGAAGACTGACTCTTCTTACTGTCTATGTTTTGAACCATTCCTGTGACACTAGTTATAGATTCCGATGCTTCACTTCAGGTTTACTGTATCCCTCTTACCGTCGTATTGACGAAGAAACACAGAAATTCCATCGGAATTAAATACAAAAGGCACAATGCCGACTTAAGTAAAAGACAACTGACTCTTCTTACTGTCTATGCTTTGTACCATTCCTGTGACACTAGTTACAGATTACGATGCTTCACTTCAGGTTTACTGTATCCAGCTGATCTTCTTATTGACGATGAAACACAGAAATTACATCGGAATTAAATACAAAAGGCACAATGCCGACTCAAGTACAAGAAGACTGACTCTTCTTACTGTCTATGTTTTGAACCATTCCTTCGACACAAGTTATAGATTCCGATGCTTCACTTCAGGTTTACTGTATCCCTCTGACCTCCTTATTGACGATGGAACACAGATATTGCATCTTAATTAAGTACAAAAAACAAAATGCTGACTTAAGTACAAGAAGACTGACTCTTCTTACTGTCTATGTTTTGAACCATTCCTGTGACACTAGTTATAGATTCCGATGCTTCACTTCAGGTTTACTGTATCCCTCTGACATTCTTATTGACTATGAAACACAGAAATTGCATCGGAATTAAACACAAAAGGAACAATGCCGACTCAATTACAAGAAGACTGGCTCTTCTTGCTGTCTATGTTTTGAACCATTCCTGTGACACTAGTTATAGATTCCGATGCTTCACTTCAGGTTTACTGTATCCCTCTGACATTCTTATTGACTATGAAACACAGAAATTGCATCGGAATTAAACACAAAAGGAACAATGCCGACTCAATTACAAGAAGACTGGCTCTTCTTGCTGTCTATGTTTTGAACCATTCCTGTGACACTAGTTTTAGATTCCGATGCTTCACTTCAGGTTTACTGTATCCCTCTGACCTACTTATTGACGACGGAACACAGAAATTGCATCTTAATTAAATACAAAAGGCACAATGATGACTTAAGTACAAGATGTCTGACTCTTCTTACAGTCTATTTTTTGAACGATTCCTGTGACACTAGTTATAGATTCCGATGCTTCAATTCAGGTTTACTGTATTCCTCTGACCTTCTTATTGACGATGAAACACAGAAATTGCATCAGAATTTAATACAAAAGAAACAATGCCGACTCAAGTACAAGAAGACTGGCTCTCCATAGTGTCTATGATTTGAACCATTCCTGTGACACTAGTTATAGATTCCGATGCTTCACTTCAGGTTTACTCTATCCCTCTGACCTTCTTATTGGCGATGAAACACAGAAATTGCAACTTAATTAAATATAAACGGCCCAAAGCCGACTTAAGTACAAGAAGACTGAGTCTTCTTACTGTCTATGTTTAAATCATTCCTGTGACACTAGTTAAAGATTCCGATGCTTCACTTCAGGTTTAATGTTCTGAACTTCTTATTGACGATGAAACACAGAAAATTGATCGGAATTAAATACAAAAGGCACAATGCCGACTCAAGTACAAGAAGACTGACTCTTCTTACTGTCTATGTTTTTAACAATTCCTGTGACACTAGTTATAGATTCCGATGCTGCACTTCAGGTTTACTGTATCCAGCTGACCTTCTTATTGACGATGAAACACCAAAATTGCATCGGAATTAAAGACAAAAGGCACAATGCCGCCTAAAGTACAAGAAGACTGACTCTTCTTACTGTCTATGATTTGAACCATTCCTGTGACACAAGTTATAGATTCCGATGCTTCACTTTAGTTTTACTGTATCCCTCTGACCTTCTTATTGACGATGAAACACAGTAATTGCATCGGAATTAAATACAAAAGGCACAATGCCGACTTAAGTACAAGAAGACTGACTCATCCTATTGCCTACGTTTTGAACCATTCCTGTGACACTAGTTTTAGATTCCGATGCTTCACTTCAGGTTTAGTGTATCCCTCTGACCTCCTTATTGACGATGAAACACAGAAATAGCATCTTAATTAAATACAAAAGACACAACGCCGACATAAGTACAAGAGGTCTGTCTCTTCTTACTGTCTATGTTTTGAACCATTCCTGGGACACTAGTTATAGATTCCGATGCTTCACTTCAAGTTTACTGTATCCCTCTGACCTTCTCATTGGCGATGAAACACAGAAATTTCATCGGAATTAAATACAAAAGGCAATATGCCCACTCAAGTACAAGAAGACTCGCTCTTCTTACTGTCTATGTTTTGAACCTTTCCTGAGAGACCGGTTTTAGATTCCGATGCTTCACTTCAGGTTTACTGTATCCCTTGGACCTTCTTAGTGGTGACGAAACACAGAAATTGCATCGGAATTAAATAGAAAAGGCACAATGCCGACTTAAGTACAAGAAAACTGACTCTTCTTCCTGTCTATATTTTGAACCATTTCTGTGACACTAGTTATAGATTCCGATGCTTCACTTCAGGTTTACTGTATCCAGCTGACCTTCTTACTGACGATGAATCACAGAAATTGCATCGCAATTAAATACAAAAGGCACAATGACGACTTAAGTACAAGAAGACTGACTCTTCCTACTGTCTATGGTTTGAACCATTCCTGTGACACTAGTTATAGATTCCGATGCTTCACTTCAGGATTACTGTATCCCTCTGACCGTCTTATTGACGATGAAACACAGAAATTGCTTCGGAATTAAATACAAAAGGCACAATGACGACTCAGGTTCAAGAGGTCTGGCTCTTCTTCCTGTCTATGTTTGAAGCTTTCCTGTGAGACCGGTTTTAGATTCTGATGTTTCACTTCAGGTTTACTGTATCCCTTGGACCTTCTTATTGACGACGAAACACAGAAATTGCATCGGAATTAAATACAAAAGGCATAATGCCTACTTAAGTACAAGAAAACAGACTCTTCTTAATAACTATGTTTTGAGCCATTAATGTGACACTAGATATAGATTCCAATGCTTCACTTCAGGTTTACTGTATCCAGCTGACCTTCTTATTGACGATGAAACACAGATATTGCATCGGAATTAAATACAAAAGGCACAATGCCGACTTAAGTAAAAGAAGGCTGACTCTTCATACTGTATATGTTTTGAACCATTCCTGGGACACTAGTTTTATTTGCCGATGCTTCACTTCAGGTTTACTGTATCCCTCTGACCTTCGTATTGACGATGAAACACAGAAATTGCATCGGAATTAAATACAAAAGGCACAATGCCGACTCAAGTACAAGAAGACTGGCTCTTCTTCCTGTCTATGTTTTGAACCTTTAATGTAAGACCAGTTTTAGATTCCGATTCTTGACTTCAGGTTTACTGTATCCATTGGACCTTCTTATAGACGACCAAACACAGAATATGCATTGGAAATAAATAGATAAGGCACAATGCCGACTTAAGTACAAGAGAACTGACTCTTCTTCCTGTCTATGTTTTGAACTATTACTGTGACACTATTTATAGATTCCGATGCATCGCTTCAGGTTTACTGTATCCCTCTGACCTTCTTATTGACGATGAAACACAGAAATTGCATCGGAATTAAATACAAAAGGCACAATGCCAACTTACGTATAAGAAAACTGACTCTTCTTACGGTCTATGCTTTGAACCATTCCTGTGGCACTAGTTGTAGATTCCAATGCTTCACTTCCGGTTTACCGTATCCCTTGGACCTTCTTATTGACGACGAAACACAGAAATAGCATCGGAATTAAATACAAAGGCACAATGCCGACTTAAGTACAAGAAAAATGACTCTTCTTACTGTCTATGATTTGAACCATTCCTGTGACACTAGTTACAGATTCCGATGCTTCACTTCAGGTTTACTGTATCCAGCTGACCTTCTTATTGACAATGAAACACAGAAATTGCATCGGAATTAAATAGAAAAGGCACAAAGCCGACTTAAGAACAAGAAAACTGACTCGTCTTACTGTCTATGTTTTGAACCATTCCTGTGACACTAGTTATAGATTCCGATGCTTCACTTCAGGTTTACTGTATCCTTCTGAACTTTTTATTGACGATGAAACACAGAAATTGCATCGGAATTAAATACAAAAGGCACAAAGCCAAATCAAGCACTAGAAGACTGACTCTTCTTACTGTCTATGTTTTGAACCATTCCTCTGACACTAGTTATAGATTCCGATTCTTCATTTCAGGTTTATTGTATCCCTCTGACCTTCTTATTGACGATGAAACACAGAAATTGCATCGGAATACAAATAAAAGGTTAATGCCGACTTAAGTACCAGAGGACTGACTCTTCTTACTGTCTATGTTTTGAACCATTCCTGTGACTCTAGTTATAGATTCCGATGCTTCACTTGAATTTTACTGTATCCCTGTGACCTTCTTATTGACGATGAAACACAGAAATTGTATCGGAATTAAATACAAAAGGCACAATGTTGACTCCTAGTACAAGAAGACTGGCTCTTCTTACTGTCTATGTTTTGAACCTTTCCTGTGAGACCGGTTTTAGATTCCGATGCTTCACTTCTGGTTTACTGTATCCCTTCGACCTTCTTATTGACGCCGAAACACAGAAATTGCATTGGAATTAAAAAGAAAAGGCACAATGCCGACTTAAGTACAAGAAAACTGACTCTTCTTACTGTCTATGTTTTAAACCACTCCTGTGACACTAGTTACAGATTCCGATGCATCACTTCAGGTTTACTGTATCCCTCTGACGTTCTTATTGACGATGACACACAGAAATTGCATCGGAATTATATACGAAAGGCACAATGCCGACTTAAGTACAAGAAGACTGACTTTTCTTACTGTCTATGTTTTGAACCATTCCTGTGACACTAGTTATAGATTCCGATGCTTGACTTCAGGTTTACTCTATCCCTCTGACCTTCTTATTGACGATGAAACACAGAAATTTCAACTTAATTAAATACAAAAGGCACAAAGCCGACTTAAGTACAAGAAGACTGAGTCTTCTTACTGTCTATGTTTTGAATCATTCCTGTGACACTAGTTATAGATTCCGAAGCTTCACTTCAGGTTTACTGTATCCGTCTGACCTTCTTATTGACGATGAATCACAGAAAATTGATCGGAATTAAATACAAAAGGCACAATGCCGACTCAAATACAAGAAGACTGGCTCTTCTTACTGTCTACGTTTTGAACAATTCCTGTGACACTAGTTATATATTCCGATGCTGCACTTCAGGTTTACTGTATCCAGCTGACCTTCTTATTGACAATGGAACACCAAAATTGCATCGGAATTAAATACAAAAGGCACAAAGCCGACTTAAGTACACGAAGACTGACCCTTCTTACTGTCTATGATTTGAACCATTCCTGTGACACATGTTATAGATTCCGATGCTTCACTTTAGTTTTACTGATTCCCTCTGACCTTCGTATTGACGATGAAACACAGAAATAGCATCTTAATTAAATACAAAGGGCACAACGCCGACATAAGTACAAGAGGTCTGACTCTTCTTACTGTCTATGTTTTGAACCATTCCTGAGACACTAAATATAGATTCCGATGCTTCACTTCAGGTTTACTGTATCCCTCTGACCTTCTCATTGGCGATGAAACACATAAATTTCATCGGAATTAAATACAAAAGGCACAATGCCCACTCAAGTACAAGATGACTGGCTCTTCTTACTGTCTATGATTTGAACCTTTCCTGTGAGACCGGTTTAAGATTCCGATGCTTCACTTCAGGTTTGCTGTATCCCTTGGACCTTCTTAGTGACGACGAAACACAGAAATTTCATCGGAATTAAATAGAAAAGGCACAATGCCGACTTAAGTACAAGAAAACTGACTCTTCTTCCTGTCTATGTTTTGAACCATTCCTGTGACACTAGTTATAGATTCAGATGCTTCACTTCAGGTTTTCTGTATCCACCTGACCTTCTTACTGATGTTTAAACACAGAAATTGCATCGGAATTAAATACAAATGGCATATTGCCTACTTAAGTACAAGAAAACAGACTCTTCTTAATAACTATGTTTTGAGCCATTCCTGTGACACTAGTTATAGATTCCAATGCTTCACTTCAGGTATACTGTTTCCAGCTGTCCTTCTTTTTGGCGATGAAACACAGAAATTGCATCGGAATTAAATACAAAAGGCACAAAGCCGACTTAAGTACAAGAAGACTGACTCTTCTTACTGTCTATGATTTGAACCATTCCTGTGACACAAGTTATAGATTCCGGTGTTTCACTTTAGTTTTACTGTATCCCTCTGACCTTCGTATTGACGATGAAACACAGAAATAGCATCTTAATTAAATACAAAGGGCACAACGCCGACATAAGTACAAGAGGTCTGACTCTTCTTACTGTCTATGTTTTGAACCATTCCTGAGACACTAAATATAGATTCCGATGCTTCACTTCAGGTTTACTGTATCCCTCTGACCTTCTCATTGGCGATGAAACACAGAAATTTCATCGGAATTAAATACAAAATGCACAATGTCCACTCAAGTACAAGAAGACTGGCTCTTCTTACTGCCTATGTTTGAACCTTTCCTGTGAGACCGGTTTTAGATTCTGATGCTTCACTTCAGGTTTACTGTATCCCTTGGACCTTCTTATTGACGACGAAACAGAAATTGCATCGGAATTAAATACAAATGGCATATTGCCTACTTAAGTACAAGAAAACAGACTCTTCTTAATAACTATGTTTTGAGCCATTCCTGTGACACTAGTTATAGATTCCAATGCTTCACTTCAGGTTTACTGTTTCCAGCTGTCCTTCTTTTTGGCGATGAAACACAGAAATTGCATCGGAATTAAATACAAAAGGCACAAAGCCGACTTAAGTACAAGAAGACTGACTCTTCTTACTGTCTATGATTTGAACCATTCCTGTGACACAAGTTATAGATTCCGGTGTTTCACTTTAGTTTTACTGTATCCCTCTGACCTTCGTATTGACGATGAAACACAGAAATAGCATCTTAATTAAATACAAAGGGCACAACGCCGACATAAGTACAAGAGGTCTGACTCTTCTTACTGTCTATGTTTTGAACCATTCCTGAGACACTAAATATAGATTCCGATGCTTCACTTCAGGTTTACTGTATCCCTCTGACCTTCTCATTGGCGATGAAACACAGAAATTTCATCGGAATTAAATACAAAATGCACAATGTCCACTCAAGTACAAGAAGACTGGCTCTTCTTACTGCCTATGTTTGAACCTTTCCTGTGAGACCGGTTTTAGATTCTGATGCTTCACTTCAGGTTTACTGTATCCCTTGGACCTTCTTATTGACGACGAAACAGAAATTGCATCGGAATGAAATACAAATGGCATATTGCCTACTTAAGTACAAGAAAACAGACTCTTCTTAATAACTATGTTTTGAGCCATTCCTGTGACACTAGTTATAGATTCCAATGCTTCACTTCAGGTTTACTGTTTCCAGCTGTCCTTCTTTTTGGCGATGAAACACAGAAATTGCATCGGAATTAAATACAAAAGGCACAATGCCGACTTAAGTAAAAGAAGACTGACTCCTCTTACTGTCTATGTTTTGAACCATTCATGTGACACAAGTTATAGATTCCGATGCTTCACTTCTTTTTTACTGTATCCCTCTGACCTTCTTACTGACGATGAAACACAGAAATTGCATCGGAATTAAATTCAAAAGGCACAATGCCGACTCAAGTACTAGAAGACTGACTCTTCTTACCGTCTATGTTTTGAACCATTCTTGTGACACTAGTTATAGATTCCGATGCTTCACTTCAGATTTACTGTATCCCTCTGACCTTCGTATTGACGATGAAACACAGAAATTGCATCGGAATTAAATACAATAGGCACAAAGCCAAATCAAGTACTAGAAGACTGCCTCTTCTTACTCTCTATGTTTTGAACCATATCTGTGACACTAGTTATAGATTCCGATGCTTCACTTCAGGTTTATTGTATCCCTCTGACCTTCTTATTGACGATGAAACACAGAAATTGCATCGGAATTAAATACAATAGACACAATGCCGACTCAAGTACAAGAACACTGGCTCTTCTTACTGTCTATGTTTTGAACCTTTAAAGTAACACCAGTTTTAGATTCCGATGCTTGACGTCAGGTTTACTGTATCCATTGGACCTTCTTATTGACGACCAAACACAGAATATGCATTGGAAATAAATAGAAAAGGCACAATGCCGACTCAAGTACAAGAGAACTGACTCTTCTTCCTGTCTATGTTTTGAACTATTACTGTGACACTAGCTATAGTTTCCGATGCATCACTTCAGGTTTACTGTATCCCTCTGACCTTCTTATTGACGATGAAACACAGAAATTGCATCGGAATTAAATACAAAAGGCACAATGCCGACTTAAGTATAAGAAAACTGACTCCTCTTACTTTCTATGCTTTGAACCATTCCTGTGACACTAGTTATAGATTCCGATGCTTCACTTCAGGTTTACTGTATCCCTCTGACCTTCTTATTGACGATGACACACAGACATTCCATCGGAATTATATACGAAAGGCACAATGCCGACTTAAGTACAAGAAGACTGACTTGTCTTACTGTCTATGTTTTGAACTATTCCTGTGACACTAGTTATAGATTCCGATGCTTGACTTCAGGTTTACTCTATCCCTCTGACCTTCTTATTGACGATGAAACACAGAAATTTCAACTTAATTAAATACAAAAGGCACAAAGCCGACTTAAGTACAAGAAGACTGGCTCTTCTTACTTTTTATGTTTTGAACAATTCCTGTGACACTAGTTATATATTCTGATGCTGCACTTCAGGTTTACTGTATCCAGCTGACCTTCATATTGACAATGTAACACCAAAATTGCATCGGAATTAAATACAAAAGGCACAAAGCCGACTTAAGTACAAGAAGACTGACTCTTCTTACTGTCTATGATTTGAACCATTCCTGTGACACATGTTATAGATTCCGATGCTTCACTTTAGTTTTACTGTATCCCTCTGACCTTCGTATTGACGATGAAACACAGAAATAGCATCTTAATTAAATACAAAGGGCACAACGCCGACATAAGTACAACAGGTCTGACTCTTCTTACTGTCTATGTTTTAACCATTCCTGGGACACTAAATATAAATACCGATGCTTCACTTCAGGTTTACTGTATCCCTCTGACCTTCTCATTGGCGATGAAACACAGAAATTTCATCGGAATTAAATACAAAAGGCACAATGCCCACTCAAGTACAAGAAGACTGGCTCTTCTTACTGTCTATGATTTGAACCTTTCCTGGGAGACCGGTTTAAGATTCCGATGCTTCACTTCAGGTTTGCTGTATCCCTTGGACCTTCTTAGTGACGACGAAACACAGAAATTTCAACGGAATTAAATAGAAAAGGCACAATGCCGACTTAAGTACAAGAGAACTGACTCTTCTTCCTGTCTATGTTTTGAACCATTCCTGTGACACTAGTTATAGATTCAGATGCTTCACTTCAGGTTTACTGTATCCACCTGACCTTCTTACTGACGTTTAAACACAGAAATTGCATCGGAATTAAATACAAAAGGCACAATGCCGACTTAAGTACAAGAAGACTGACTCTTCCTACTGTCTATGTTTTGAACAATTCCTGTGACACTAGTTATATATTCCGATGCTGCACTTCAGGTTTACTGTATCCAGCTGACCTTCTTATTGACAATGAAACACCAAAATTGCATCGGAATTAAATACAAACGGCACAAAGCCGACTTAAGTACAAGAAGGCTGACTCTTCTTACTGTCTATGATTTGAACCATTCCTGTGACACAAGTTATAGATTCCGATGCTTCACTTTAGTTTTACTGTATCCCTCTGACCTTCGTATTGACGATGAAACACAGAAATAGCATCTTAATTAACTACAAACGGCACAACGCCGACATAAGTACAAGAGGTCTGACTCTACTTACTGTCTATGTTTTGAACCATTCCTGAGACACTAAATATAGATTCCGATGCTTCACTTCAGGTTTACTGTATCCCTCTGACCTTCACATTGGCGATGAAACACAGAAATTTCATCGGAATTAAATACAAAAGACACAATGCCCACTCAAGTACAAGAAGACTGGCTCTTCTTACTGTCTATGATTTGAACCTTTCCTGTGAGACCGGTTTAAGATTTCGATGCCTCACTTCAGGTTTGCTGTATCCCTTGGACCTTCTTAGTGACGACGATACACAGAAATTGCATCGGAATTAAATAGAAAAGGCACAATGCTGACTTAAGTACAAGAAAACTGACTCTTCTTCTTGTCTATGTTTTGAACCATTTCTGTGACACTAGTTATAGATTCAGATGCTTCACTTCAGGTTTACTGTATCCACCTGACCTTCTTACTGACGTTTAAACACAGAAATTGCATCGGAATTAAATACAAAAGGCACAATGCCGACATAAGTACAAGAAGACTGACTCTTCCTACTGTCTACGTTTTGAACCATTGCTGTGACACTAGTTATAGATTCCGATGCTTCACTTCAGGTTTACTGTATCCCTCTGACCGTCTTATTGACGATGAAACACAGAAATTGCTTCGGAGTTAAATACAAAAGGCACAATGCCGACTAAGGTTCAAGAGGTCTGGCTCTTCTTACTGCCTATGTTTGAACCTTTCCTGTGAGACCGGTTTTAGATTCTGATGCTTCACTTCAGGTTTACTGTATCCCTTGGACCTTCTTATTGACGACGAAACAGAAATTGCATCGGAATTAAATACAAATGGCATATTGCCTACTTAAGTACAAGAAAACAGACTCTTCTTAATAACTATGTTTTGAGCCATTCCTGTGACACTAGTTATAGATTCCAATGCTTCACTTCAGGTTTACTGTTTCCAGCTGTCCTTCTTTTTGGCGATGAAACACAGAAATTGCATCGGAATTAAATACAAAAGGCACAATGCCGACTTAAGTAAAAGAAGACTGACTCCTCTTACTGTCTATGTTTTGAACCATTCATGTGACACAAGTTATAGATTCCGATGCTTCACTTCTGTTTTACTGTATCCCTCTGACCTTCTTATTGACGATGAAACACAGAAATTGCATCCGAATTAAATACAAAAGGCACAATGCCGACTCAAGTACTAGAAGACTGACTCTTCTTACTGCCTATGTTTTGAACCATTCCTGTGACACTAGGTATAGATTCCGATGCATCACTTCAGGTTTACTGTATCCCTCTGACGGTCTTATTGACGATGAAACACAGAAATTGCTTCGGAATTAAATACAAAAGGCACAATGCCGACTCTGGTACAAGAGGTCTGGCTCTTCTTACTGTCTATGTTTGAACCTTTCCTGTGAGACCGGTTTTAGATTCTTATGCTTCACTTCAGGTTTACTGTATCCCTTGGACCTTCTTATAGACGACGAAACACAGAAATTGCATCGAAATTAAATACAAAAGGCATAATGCCAACTTAAGTACAAGAAAACAGACACTTCTCAATAACTACGTTTTGAGCCATTCCTGTAACACTAGTTATAGATTCCAATGCTTCACTTCAGGTTTACTGTATCCAGCTGAACTTCCTATTGACGACGAAACACAGAAATTGCATCGGAATGAAATACAAAAGGCACAATGCCGACCTAAGTAAAAGAAGACTGACACTTACTTACTGTCTATATTTTGAACCATTCATGTGACACTAGTTATAGATTCCGATGCTTCACTTCTGTATTACTGTATCCCTCTGACCTTCTTACTGACGATGAAACAGAGAAATTGCATCGGAATTAAATTCAAAAGGCACAATGCCGACTCAAGTACTAGAAGACTGACTCTTCTTACCGTCTATGTTTTGAACCATTCCTGTGACACTAGTTATAGATTCCGATGCTTCAATTCAGATTTACTGTATCCCTCTGACCTTCGTATTGACGATGAAACACAGAAATTGCATCGGGATTAAATACAAAAGGCACAAAGCCAAATCAAGTACTAGAAGACTGCCTTTTCTTGCTGTCTATGTTTTGAACCATTTCTGTGACACTAGTTATAGATTCCGATGCTTCACTTCAGGTTTATTGTATCCCTCTGACCTTCTTATTGACGATGAAACACAGAAATTGCATCGGAATTAAATACAAAAGACACAATGCCGACTCAAGTACAAGAAGACTGGCTCTTCTTACTGTCTATGTTTTGAACCTTTAAAGTAAGACCAGTTGTAGATTCCGATGCTTGACGTCAGGTTTACTGTATCCATTGGACCTTCTTATTGACGACCAAACACAGAATATGCATTGGAAATAAATAGAAAAGGCACAATGCCGACTCAAGTACAAGAGAACTGACTCTTCTTCCTGTCTATGTTTTGAACTATTACTGTGACACTAGCTATAGTTTCCGATGCATCACTTCAGGTTTACTGTTTCCCTCTGACCTTCTTATTGACGATGAAACACAGAAATTGCATCGGAATTAAATACAAAAGGCACAATGCCGACTTAAGTATAAGAAAACTGACTCCTCTTACTTTCTATGCTTTGAACTATTCCTGTGACACTAGTTGTAGATTCCAATGCTTCACTTCAGGTTTACTGTATCCCTTGGACCTTCTTATTGACGACGAAACACAGAAATAGCATCGGAGTCAAAAATTCAAAAGGCACAATGCCGACTTAAGTACAAGAAAAATGACTCTTCATACTGTCTATAATTTGAACCATTCCTGTGACACTAGTTATAGATTCCGATGCTTCACTTCAGGTTTACTGTATCCATCTGACCATCTTATTGACGATGAAACACAGAAATTGCAACGGAATTAAATACAAAAGGCACAATGCCGACTCAAGTACAAGATGACTGGCTCATCTTACTGTCTATGTTTTGAACCTTTCCTGTGAGACCAGTTTTAGAATCCAATGCTTCACTTCAGGTTTACTGTATCCCTTGGACCAAATTATTGACGTCGAAACACAGCAAATGCTTCGGAATTCAATAGAAAAGGCACAATGCCGACTCAAGTACAAGAAAACTGGCTCTTCGTAATGTTTATGTTTTGAAAAGTTCCTGTGCACTAGTTTTAGATTTCGATGCTTCACTTCAGGTTTACTGTATCCCTGTGACCTTCTTATTGACGATGAAACACAGAAATTGCATCGGAATTAAATACAAAAGGCACAATGCCGACTTAAGTACAAGAAGACAGACTCTTCTTACTGTCTATGTATTGAACCATTCCTGTGACACTAGTTATAGATTCCGATGCTTCACTTCAGGTTTACTGTATCCCTTGGACCTTCTTGTTGACGATGAAACACAGAAATTGCATCGGAATTAAATACAAAAGGCACAATGCCGACTTAAGTACAAGAAAACTGACTCTTCTCACAGTCTATGTTTTGAACCATTCCTGTGAAACTAGTTATAGATTCCGATGCTTCACTTCAGGTTTTGCTGTATCCCTCTGACCTTGTTATTGTCGATGAAACACAGGAATTGCATCGGAATTAAATACAAAAGGCACAATGCCAACTTAAGTACAAGAAAACTGACTCCTCTTACTGTCTATGTTTTCAACCATTCCTGTGACACTAGTTATAGATTCCGATGCTTCACTTCAGGTTTACTGTATCCCTCTGACCTTCTTACTGACGATGAAAAACAGAAATTGCATCGGAATTAAATACAAAAGGAACAGTGCCGACTCAAGTACAAGAAGACTGGCTCCTCTTACTGTCTATGTTTGAACCATTCCTGTGATACTAGTTATAGATTCCCATGCTTCACTTCAGGTTTACTGTAACCCTCTGACCGTCTTATTGACGGAGAAACACAGAAATTGCTTCGGAATTATATACAAAAGGCACAATGCCGACTTAAGTAAAAGAAGACTGACTCTTCTTACTGGTTATGTTTTGAACCATTCCTGCGACACTAGTTATAGATTCCGATGCTTCACTTCCGGTTTACCGTATCCCTCTGACCTTTCTATTGACGATCAAACACAGAAAATTGATCGGAATTAAATACAAAAGGCACAATACCGACTCATGTACAAGAAGACTGGTTCTTCTTACTGTCTATGTTTTGAACCATTCCTGTGACACTAGTTATAGATTCCGATGATTCACTTCAGGTTTACTGTATCCAGCTGACCTTCTTATTGACGATGAAACACAGATATTGCATCGGAATTAAATACAGAAGTCACAATGCCGACTTAAGTACAAGAAGACTGACTCTTCTTACTGTCTATGTTTTGAAACCATTCCTTTGACACAAGTTATAGATTCTGATGCTTCACTTCAGTTTTACTATATCCCTCTGACCTTCTTAATGACGATGAAACACAGAAATTGCATCTTAATTAAATACAAAATTCACAATGCCAACTTAGGTACACGAAGACTGACTCTTCTTACTATCTATGTTTTGAACCATTCCTGTGACACTAGTTATAGATTCCGATGCTTCACTTCAGGTTTACTGTATCCCTCTGACCTTCTTATTGACGATCAAACACAGAAAATTGATCGGAATCAAATACAAAATGCACAATGCCGACTCAAGTACAAGAAGGCCGGCTCTTTTTACTGCCTATGTTTTGAACCATTCCTGTGACACTAGTTATAAATTCCGATGCTTCACTTCAGGGTTACTGTATGCACCTGACCTTCTTATTGAAGATGAAACACAGAAAATACATCGGATTTAAATACAAAAAGCACAATGCCTTCTTAAGTACAAGAAGACTGACTCTTCTAATTGTCTATGTTTTGATCCATTCCTGTGACACAAGTTATATATTCCGATGCTTCACGTCAGTTTTACTGTATCCCTCTGACCTTCTTTTTGACGATGAAACACTGAAATTGCATCGGAATTAAATACAAAAGGCACAATGCCCACTCAAGTAAAAGAGGACTGGCTCTTCTTACTGTGTATGCTTTAAACCATTCCTGTGACAGAAGTTATAGATTCAGATGCTTCACTTCAGGTTTACTGTATCCAGCTGACCTTCTTATTGACGATGAAACACAGAAATTGCATCTTAATTAAATATAAAAGGCACAATGCCGGCTGAAGTACACGAAGACTGACTCTTCTTACTGTCTATGTTTTGAACCATTCCTATGACACTAGGTATAGATTCCGATGCTTCACTTCAGGTTTACTGTATGCAGCTGACCTTCTTATTGAAGATGAAACACAGAAAATACATCGGAATTATATACAAAAAGCACAATGCCTTCTTAAGTACAAGAAGACTGACTCTTCTAATTGTCTATGTTTTGAACCATTCCTGTGACACAAGTTATATATTCCGATGCTTCACGTCAGTTTTACTGTATCCCTCTGACCGTCTTATTGGCGATGAAACACAGATATTGCATCGGAATTAAATACAGATGGCACAATGACGACTCAGGTACAAGAAGTCTGGCTCTTCTTACAGTCTATGTTTTGAACCTTTCCTGTGAGACCGGTTTTAGATTGCGATGCTTCACCTCAGGTTTACTTTATCCCTTGGACCTTCTTATTGAGGACGAAACACAGAAATTTCATCGGAATTAAATAGAAAAGACAAAATCCTACTTAAGAACAAGAAAACAGACTCATCTTAATATCTATGTTTTGAACCATTCCTGTGACGCTAGTTAAGATTCCGATGCTTCACTTCCGTTTTACTATATCCCTCTGACCTTCGTAATGACGACGAAACATCGAAATTGCATCGGAATTAAATTCAAAAGGCACCATGCCGACACAAGTACAAGAAGACTGGCTCTTCTTACTGTCTATGTTTTGAACCTTTCCTGTGAGACCGGTATAAGATTCCGATGCATCACTTCATGTTTACTGTATCCCTCTGACCTTCTTATTGACGATGAAACACAGAAATTGCATCGGAATTAAATACAAAAGGCACAATGCCGACTTAAGTATAAGAAAACTGACTCTTCTTACTGTCTATGCTTTGAACCATTCCTGTGACACTAGTTATGGATTCCGATGTTTCACTTCAGGTTTACTGTATCCCTTGGACCTTCTTATTGACGACGAAACACAGAAATTGCATCGGAATTAAATACAAAAGGCACAATGCCGACTTAAGTACAAGAAAACTGACTCTTCTTACTGTCTATGTTTTGAACCATTCCTGTGACACTAGATATAGATTCCGATGCTTCACTTTAGGTTTACTGCATCCCTCTGACCTTCTTATTGATGATGAAACACAGTAATTGCATCAGAATTAAATACAAAAGGCAGAATGCTGACTTAAGTACAAGATAACTGATTCTTCTTACTGTCTATGTTTTGATCCATTCCTGTGACACTAGTTATAGATTCTGATCCTTCACTTCAGGTTTACTGTATACCTCTGACCGTCTTATTGACGATGAAACACAGAAATTGCATCGGAATTTAATACAAAAGGCACTATGCCGACTTAAGTATAAGAAAACTGACTCTTCTTAATGTCATTGCTTTGAACCATTCCTGTGACACTAGTTATGGATTCCGATGCTTCACTTCAGGTTTACTGTATCCCTCTGACCTTCTTATTGACGATGAAACACAGAAATTGGATCGGAATTAGATAAAAAAGGCACAATGCCGACTCAAGTACAAGAAGACCGGCTCTTCTCACTGTCTATGGTTTTAACCTTTCCTGTGAGATCACTTTTAGAATCCGATGCTTCACTTCAGGTTTACTGTATAACTTGTACCTTCTTATTGACGACGAAAAACAGAAATTGCATCGGAATTCAATAGAAAGGGCACTATGCTGACTCAAGGACAAGATAACTGACTCTTCTTACTGTCTATGTTCTGAACCATTCCTGTGACACTAGTTATAGATTCCGATGCTTCACTTCAGGTTTACTGTATTCCCCTGACCTTCTTAATGATGATGAAACACAGAAATTGCATCGGAATACAGATAAAAGGCACAATGCCAACTTAAGTACAACAAGACTGACTCTTCTTACTGTCTATGTTTTGAACCATTCCTGTGACACTAGTTATAGATTCCGAAGCTTCACTTCAGGTTTACTGTATCCCTCTGACCGTCTTATTGACGATGAAACACCGAAATTGCATCGGAATTAAATCCAAAAGGCACCATGCCGACACAAGTACAAGAAGACTGGCTCTTCTAACTGTCTATGTTTTGAACCTTTCCTGTGAGACCGGTTTTAGATTCCGATGCATCACTTCATGTTAACTGTATCCCTCTGACCTTCTTATTGACGATGAAACACAGAAATTGCATCGGAATAAACTACAAAAGTCACAATGCCGACTTAAGTACACGAAAACTGACTCTTTTAACTGTCTATGCTTTGAACCATTCCTGTGACACTAGTTATAGATTCCGATGTTTCACTTCAGGTTTACTGTATCCCTCTGACCGTCTTATTGACGATGAAACACCGAAATTGCATCAGAATTAACTTCAAAAGGCACCATGCCGACACAAGTACAAGAAGACTGGCTCTTCTAACTGTCTATGTTTTGAACCTTTCCTGTGAGACCGGTTTTAGATTCCAATGCTTGACGTCAGATTTACTGTATCCATTGGACCTTCTTATTGACGACCAAACACAGAATATGCATTGGAAATAAATAGAAAAGGCACAATGCCGACTCAAGTACAAGAGAACTGACTCTTCTTCCTGTCTATGTTTTGAACTATTACTGTGACACTAGCTATAGTTTCCGATGCATCACTTCAGGTTTACTGTATCCCTCTGACCTTCTTATTGACGATGAAACACAGAAATTGCATCGGAATTAAATACAAAAGGCACAATGCCGACTTAAGTATAAGAAAACTTACTCCTCTTACTGTCTACGCTTTGAACTATTCCTCTGACACTAGTTGTAGATTTCAATGCTTCACTTCAGGTTCACTGTATCCCTTGGACCTTCTTATTGACGACGAAACACAGAAATAGCATCGGAGTGAAAAATTCAAAAGGCACAATGCCGACTTAAGTACATGAAAAATGACTCTTCATACTGTCTATGATTTGAACCATTCCTGTGACACTAGTTATAGATTCCGATGCTTCACATCAGGTTTACTGTATCCATCTGACCATCTTATTGACTATGAAACACAGAAATTGCAACCGAATTAAATACAAAAGGCACAATGCCGACTCAAGTACAAGAAGACTGGCTCTTCTTACTGTCTATGTTTTGAAACTTTCCTGTGAGACCAGTTTTAGAATCCAATGCTTCACTTCAGGTTTACTGTATCCCTTGGACCAAATTATTGACGTCGAAACACAGAAATTGCATCGGAATTCAATTGAAAAGGCACAATGCGACTTAAGAACAAGAAAATTGACTCTTCTTACTGTCTATGTTTTGAACCATTCCTGTGACACTAGTTATAGATTCCGATGCTTCACTTCAGGTTTACTATATCCCTCTGACCTTCATAATGACGATGAAACACAGAAATTGCATCGAAATTAAATACAAAAGTCACAATCCCGACTTAAGTACAAGAAAACTGGCTCTTCGTAATGTTTATGTTTTGAAAAGTTCCTGTGCAATAGTTTTAGATTCCGATGCTTCACTTCAGGTTTACTGTATCCCTGTGACCTTCTTATTGACGATTAAACACAGAAATTGCATCGGAATTAAATACAAAAGGCACAATACCGACTTAAGTACAAGAAAACTGACTCTTCCTACTGTCTATGTTTTGAACCATTCCTGTGACACTATTTATAGATTCCGATGCTTCACTTCAGGTTTACTGTATCCCTCTGACCTTCGTAATGACGATGAAACACAGAAATTGCATCGGAATACACAAAAAGGCACAATGCCGACTTAAGTACAAGAAGACAGACTCTTCTTACTGTCTATGTATTGAACCATTCCTGTGACACTAGTTATAGATTCCGATGCTTCACTTCAGGTTTACTGTATACCTTGGACCTTCTTGTTGACGATGAAACACAGAAATTGCATCGGAATTAAATACAAAAGGTACATGCCGACTCAGGTACAAGAAGACTGGCTCTTCCTACTGTCTATGTTTTGAACCTTTCCTGTGAGACCGGTTTTAGATTCCGATGCTTCACTTCAGGTTTACTGTATCACTTGGACCATCTTATTGACGCCGAAACACAGAAATTGCATCGGAATTAAAAAGAAAAGGCACAATGCCGACTTAAGTACAAGAATACTGACTCCTCTTACTGTCTATGTTTTGAACCATTCCTGTGACACTAGTTATAGATTCCGATGCTTCACTTCAGGTTTACTGTATCCCTCTGACCTTCTTACTGACGATGAAACACAGAATATGCATCGGAATTAAATACAAAAGGAACAGTGCCGACTCAAGTACAAGAAGACTGGCTCCTCTTACTGTCTATGTTTGAACCATTCCTGTGATACTAGTTATAGATTCCCATGCTTCACTTCAGGTTTACTGTATCCCTCTGACCGTCTTATTGACGGAGAAACACAGAAATTGCTTCGGAATTATATACAAAAGGCACAATGCCGACTTAAGTACAAGAAGACTGACTCTTCTTACTGTCTAAGTTTTGAACCATTCCTGTGACACTAGTTATAGATTCCGATGCTTCACTTCCGGTTTACCGTATCCCTCTGACCTTTCTATTGACGATCAAACACAGAAAATTAATCGGAATTAAATACAAAAGGCACAATACCGACTCAAGTACAAGAAGACTGGTTCTTCTTACTGTCTATGTTTTGAACCATTCCTGTGACACTAGTTATAGATTCCGATGCTTCACTTCAGGTTTACTGTATCCAGCTGACCTTCTTATTGACGATGAAACACAGATATTGCATCGGATTTAAATACAGAAGTCACAATGCCGACTTAAGTACAAGAAGACTGACTCTTCTTACTGTCTATGTTTTGAACCATTCCTTTGACACAAGTTATAGATTCTGATGCTTCACTTCAGTTTTACTATATCCCTCTGACCTTCTTATTGACGATGAAACACAGAAATTGCATCTTAATTAAATTCAAAATTCACAATGCCAACTTAGGTACACGAAGACTGACTCTTCTTACTATCTATGTTTTGAACCATTCCTGTGACACTAGTTATAGATTCCGATGCTTCACTTTAGGTTTACTGTAACCCTCTGACCTTCTTATTGACGATCAAACACAGAAAATTGATCGGAATTAAATACAAATTGCACAATGCCGACTCAAGTACAAGAAGACCGGCTCTTCTTACTGCCTATGTTTTGAACCATTCCTGTGACACTAGTTATAGATTCCGATGCTTCACTTCAGGTTTACTGTATGCAGCTGACCTTCTTATTGAAGATGAAACACAGAAAATACATCGGAATTAAATACAAAAAGCACAATGCCTTCTTAAGTACAAGAAGACTGACTCTTCTAATTGTCTATGTTTTGAACCATTCCTGTGACACAAGTTATATATTCCGATGCTTCACGTCAGTTTTACTGTATCCCTCTGACCTTCTTTTTGGCGATGAAACACTGAAATTGCATTGGAATTAAATACAAAAGGCACAATGCCCACTCAAATAAAAATGTTTTGAACCATTCCTGTGACACAAGTTATATATTCCGATGCTTCACGTCAGTTTTACTGTATCCCTCTGACCTTCTTTTTGGCGATGAAACACTGAAATTGCATCGGAATTAAATACAAAAGGCACAATGCCCACTCAAATAAAAGAGGACTGGCTCTTCTTACTGTGTATGCTTTAAACCATTCCTGTGAGAAAAGTTATAGATTCCGATGCTTCACTTCAGGTTTACTGAATCCAGCTGACCTTCTTATTGACGATGAAACACAGAAATTGCATCGCAATTAAATATAAAAGGCACAATGCCGGCTGAAGTACACGAAGACTGACTCTTATTACTGTCTATGTTTTGAACCATTCCTGTGACGCTAGTTAAGATTCCGATGCTTCACTTCCGTTTTACTATATCCCTCTGACCTTCGTAATGACGACGAAACATCGAAATTGCATCGGAATTAAATTCAAAAGGCACCATGCCGACACAAGTACAAGAAGACTGGCTCTTCTTACTGTCTATGTTTTGAACCTTTCCTGTGAGACCGGTATAAGATTCCGATGCATCACTTCATGTTTACTGTATCCCTCTGACCTTCTTATTGACGATGAAACACAGAAATTGCATCGGAATTAAATACAAAAGGCACAATGCCGACTTAAGTATAAGAAAACTGACTCTTCTTACTGTCTATGCTTTGAACCATTCCTGTGACACTAGTATGGATTCCGATGTTTCACTTCAGGTTAACTGTATCCCTTGGACCTTCTTATTGACGACGAAACACAGAAATTGCATCGGAATTAAATACAAAAGGCAGAATGCCGACTTAAGTACAAGATAACTGATTCTTCTTACTGTCTATGTTTTGATCCATTCCTGTGACACTAGTTATAGATTCTGATCCTTCACTTCAGGTTTACTGTATACCTCTGACCGTCTTATTGACGATGAAACACAGAAATTGCATCGGAATTTAATACAAAAGGCACAATGCCGACTTAAGTATAAGAAAACTGACTCTTCTTACTGTAATTGCTTTGAACCATTCCTGTGACACTAGTTATGGATTCCGATGCTTCACTTCAGGTTTACTGTATCCCTCTGACCTTCTTATTGACGATGAAACACAGAAATTGGATCGGAGTTAGATAAAAAAGGCACAATGCCGACTCAAGTACAAGAAGACCGGCTCTTCTCACTGTCTATGGTTTTAACCTTTCCTGTGAGATCACTTTTAGAATCCGATGCTTCACTTCAGGTTTACTGTATCCCTTGTACCTTCTTATTGACGACGAAAAACAGAAATTGCATCGGAATTCAATAGAAAGGGCACTATGCTGACTTAAGGACAAGATAACTGACTCTTCTTACTGTCTATGTTCTGAACCATTCCTGTGACACTAGTTATAGATTCCGATGCTTCACTTCAGGTTTACTGTATTCCCCTGACATTCTTAATGATGATGAAACACAGAAATTGCATCGGAATACAAATAAAAGGCACAATGCCAACTTAAGTACAAGAAGACTGACTCTTCTTACTGTCTATGTTTTGAACCATTCCTGTGACACTAGTTATAGATTCCGAAGCTTCACTTCAGGTTTACTGTATCCCTCTGACCGTCTTATTGACGATGAAACACCGAAATTGCATCGGAATTAAATTCAAAAGGCACCATGCCGACACATGTACAAGAAGACTGGCTCTTCTAACTGTCTATGTTTTGAGCCTTTCCTGTGAGACCGGTTTTAGATTCCGATGCATCACTTCATGTTAACTGTATCCCTCTGACCTTCTTATTGACGATGAAACACAGAAATTGCATCGGAATAAACTACAAAAGTCACAATGCCGACTTAAGTACACGAAAACTGACCCTTTTAACTGTCTATGCTTTGAACCATTCCTGTGACACTAGTTATAGATTCCGATGTTTCACTTCAGGTTTACTGTATCCCTCTGACCGTCTTATTGACGATGAAACACCGAAATTGCATCGGAATTAATTCAAAAGGCACCATGCCGACTCAAGTACAAGAAGACTGGCTCCTCATACTGTCTATGTTTGAACCATTCCTGTGATACTAGTTATAGATTCCCATGCTTCACTTCAGGTTTACTGTATCCCTCTGACCGTCTTATTGACGGAGAAACACAGAAATTGCTTCGGAATTATATACAAAAGGCACAATGCCGACTTAAGTACAAGAAGACTGACTCTTCTTACTGTCTATGTTTTGAACCATTCCTGTGACACTAGTTATAGATTCCGATGCTTCACTTCCGGTTTACCGTATCCCTCTGACCTTTCTATTGACGATCAAACACAGAAAATTGATCGGAATTAAATACAAAAGGCACAATACCGACTCAAGTACAAGAAGACTGGTTCTTCTTACTGTCTATGTTTTGAACCATTCCTGTGACACTAGTTATAGATTCCGATGCTTCACTTCAGGTTTACTGTATCCAGCTGACCTTCTTATTGACGATGAAACACAGATATTGCATCAGAATTAAATACAGAAGTCACAATGCCGACTTAAGTACAAGAAGACTGACTCTTCTTACTGTCTATGTTTTGAACCATTCCTTTAACACAAGTTATAGATTCTGATGCTTCACTTCAGTTTTACTATATCCCTCTGACCTTCTTATTGACGATGAAACACAGAAATTGCATCTTAAGTAAATTCAAAATTCACAATGCCAACTTAGGTACACGAAGACTGAATCTTCTTACTATCTATGTTTTGAACCATTCCTGTGACACTAGTTATAGATTCCGATGCTTCACTTTAGGTTTACTGTAACCCTCTGACCTTCTTATTGACGATCAAACACAGAAAATTGATCGGAATTAAATTCAAATTGCACAATGCCGACTCAAGTACAAGAAGACCGGCTCTTCTTACTGCCTATGTTTTGAACCATTCCTGTGACACTAGTTATAGATTCCGATGCTTCACTTCAGGTTTACTGTATGCAGCTGACCTTCTTATTGAAGATGAAACACAGAAAATACATCGGAATTAAATACAAAAAGCACAATGCCTTCTTAAGTACAAGAAGACTGACTCTTCTAATTGTCTATGTTTGGAACCATTCCTGTGACACAAGTTATATATTCCGATGCTTCACGTCAGTTTTACTGTATCCCTCTGACCTTCTTTTTGACGATGAAACACTGAAATTGCGTCGGAATTAAATACAAAAGGCACAATGCCCACTCAAATAAAAGAGGACTGGCTCTTCTTACTGTGTATGCTTTAAACCATTCCTGTGAGAAAAGTTATAGATTCCGATATTTCACTTCAGGTTTACTGTATCCAGCTGACCTTCTAATTGACGATGAAACACAGAAATTGCATCGTAATTAAATATAAAAGCACAATGCCGGCTGAAGTACACGAAGACTGACCCTTTTTACTGTCTATGTTTTGAACCATTCCTGTGACACTAGGTATAGATTCCGATGCTTCACTTCAGGTTTACTGTATGCAGCTGACCTTCTTATTGAAGATGAAACACAGAAATTGCATCGGAATTAAATACGAATGGCACAATGCCGACTCAGGTACAAGAAGTCTGGCTCTTCTTACAGTCTATGTTTTGAACCTTTCCTGTGAGACCGGTTTTAGATTGCGATGGTTCACCTCAGGTTTACTTTATCCCTTGGACCTTCTTATTGACGACGAATTACAGAAATTTCATCGGAATTAAATAGAAAAAACAAAATCCTACTTAAGAACAAGAAAACAGACTCATCTTAATATCTATGTTTTGAACCATTCCTGTGACGCTAGTTAAGATTCCGATGCTTCACTTCCGTTTTACTATATCCCTCTGACCTTCGTAATGACGACGAAACACCGAAATTGCATCGGAATTAAATTCAAAAGGCACCATGCCGACACAAGTACAAGAAGACTGGCTCTTCTTACTGTCTATGTTTTGAACCTTTCCTGTGAGACCGGTTTTAGATTCCGATGCATCACTTCATGTTTACTGTATCCCTCTGACCTTCTTATTGACGATGAAACACAGAAATTGCATCGGAATTAAATACAAAAGGTACAATGCCGACTTAAGTATAAGAAAACTGACTCTTCTTACTGTCTATGCTTTGAACCATTCCTGTGACACTAGTTATGGATTCCGATGTTTCACTTCAGGTTAACTGTATCCCTTGGACCTTCTTATTGACGACGATACACAGAAATTGCATCGGAATTAAATACAAAAGGCACAATGCCGAATTAAGTACAAGAAAACTGACTCTTCTTACTCTCTATGTTTTGAACCATTCCTGTGACACTAGATATAGATTCCGATGCTTCACTTCAGGTTTACTGTATCCCTCTGACCTTCTTATTGACGATGAAACACAGAAATTGCATCAGAATTAAATACAAAAGGCACAATGCCGACTTAAGTACAAGATAACTAATTCTTCTTACTGTCTATGTTTTGATCCATTCCTGTGACACTAGTTATAGATTCTGATCCTTCACTTCTGGTTTACTGTATCCCTCTGACCGTCTTATTGACGATCAAACACAGAAATTGCACCGGAATTTAATAAAAAATTCACAATGCCGACTTAAGTATAAGAAAACTGACTCTTCTTACTGTCATTGCTTTGAACCATTCCTGTGACACTAGTTATGGATTCCGATGCTTCACTTCAGGTTTACTGTATCCCTCTGACCTTCTTATTGACGATGAAACACAGAAATTGCATCGGAATTAAATAAAAAAGGCACAATGCCGACTCAAGTACAAGAAGACCGGCTCTTCTCACTGTCTATGGTTTTAACCTTTCCTGTGAGACCACTTATAGAATCCGATGCTTCACTTCAGATTTACTGTATCCCTTGTACCTTCTTATTGACGACGAAAAACAGATATTGCATCGGAATTCAATAGAAAAGGCACTATGCTGACTTAAGGACAAGATAACTGACTCTTCTTACTGTCTATGTTCTGAACCATTCCTGTGACACTAGTTATAGATTCCGATGCTTCACTTCAGGTTTACTGTATTCCCCTGACCTTCTTAATGATGATGAAACACAGAAACACAGAAATTGCATCGGAATACAAATAAAAGGCACAATGCCAATTTAAGTACAAGAAGACTGACTCTTCTTACTGTCTATGTTTTGAACCATTCCTGTGACACTAGTTATAGATTCCGAAGCTTCACTTCAGGTTTACTGTATCCCTCTGATCTTCTTATTCACGATGAAACACAGAAATTGCATCGGAAATAAATGCCAAAGGCACAATGCCGACTCTAGTACAAGAAGTCTGGCTCTTCTTACTGTCTACGTTTTGAACCTATCCTATGAGACCGGTTTTAGATTCCGATGCTTCACTTCAGGTTTACTGTATCCCATGGACCTTCTTATTGACGATGAAAAACAGAAATTGCATCGGAATTAACTACAAAATTCACAATGCAGACTTAAGTACAAGAAAACTGACTCTTCTTACTGTCTATGTTTTGAACCATTCCTGTGACACTAGTTATAGATTCCGATGTTTCACTTCAGGTTTACTGTATGCCTCTGACCGTCTTATTGACGATGAAACACAGAAAATGCATCGGAATTAAATACAAAAGGGACAATGCCGACTCAAGTACAGGAAGACTGGCTCTTCTTAGAGTCTATCTTTTGACCTTTCCTGTGATACCGGTTTCAGTTTCGGATGCTTCACTTCAGGTTTACTGTATCCCTTGGACCTTCTTATTGACGACGAAACACAGAAATTGCATCGGAATTCAATAGAAAAGGCACAATGCCGACTTAAGAACAAAAAAACTGACTCATCTCACTGTCTATGTTTTGAACCATTCCTGTGACACTAGTTATAGATTCCGATGCTTCACTTCAGGTTTACTGTATCCCTCTGACCTTCTTAATGACGATGAAACACAGAAATTGCATCGGAATACAAACAAAAGGCACAATGCCGACTTAAGTACAAGAAGACTGACTCTTCTTACTGTCTCTGTTTTGAACCATTCCTGTGACACTAGTTATAGATTCCGATGGTTCATTTCAGGTTTACTGTATCCCTCTGACCTTCTTATTGACGATGAAACACAGATATTGCATCGGAATTAAATACAAATGGCACAATGCCGACTCTTTACATGAAGACTAGCTCTTCTTACTGTGTATGATTTGAATTTTTCCTGTGAGACCGGTTTTAGATTCCGATGCTTCACTTCAGGTTTACTGTATCCCTTGGACCTTCTTATTGGCGACGATACACAGAAATTGCATCGGAATTAAATAGAAAAGGCACAATGTCGACTTAAGTTCACGGAAACTGACTCTTCTTACTGTCTATGTTTTGAACCATTCCTGTGACACTAGTTATAGATTCCGATGCTTCACTACAGGTTTACTGTATCTCTCTGACCTTCTTATTGACGATGAAACACAGAAATTACATCATAATTAAATACAAAAGGCACAATAACGACTGAAGTACAAGAAGACTGGCTGTTCTTACTGTCTCTGTTTTGAACCTCTCCTGTGAGACCTGTTTTAGATTCCGATGCTTGACTTCAGGTTTACTGTATCCCTTGTACCCTCTTATTGACGATGAAACACAGAAATTGCATCGGAATTAAATTTAAAAGGCATAATGCCGACTTAAGTACAAAAAAACTGACTCTTCTTACTGTCTATGTTTGAACCATTCCTGTGACACTAGTTATAGATTCCGATGCTTCACTTCAGATTTACTGTATCCCTCCGACCGTCTTATTCACGATGAAACACAGAAATTGCATTGGAATTAAATAGAAAAGGCACAATGCCGACTCTAGTACAAGAAGACTGGCTCTTCTTACTGTCTATAATTTGAACCTTTCCTGTGAGACCGGTTTTAGATTCCGATGCTTCACTTCAGGTTTACTGTATCCCTGGGACCTTCTTATTGACGACGAAACACAGAAATTGCATCGGAATTAAATAGAAAAGCACAATGCCGACTTAAGTACAAGAGAACTGACATTTCATCCTGTCTATGTTTTGAACCATTACTGTGACACTTGTTATAGATTCCGATGCATCACTTCAGGTTTACTGTATCCCTCTGACCTTCTTATTGACGATGAAACACAGAAATTGCATCGGAATTAAATAAAAAAGGCACAATGCCGGCTGAAGTACACGAAGACTGACCCTTTTTACTGTCTATGTTTTGAACCATTCCTGTGACACTAGGTATAGATTCCGATGCTTCACTTCAGGTTTACTGTATGCAGCTGACCTTCTTATTGAAGATGAAACACAGGAAATACATCGGAATTAAATACAAAAAGCACAATGCCTTCTTAAGTACAACAAGACTGACTCTTCTAATTGTCTATGTTTTAAACCATTCCTGTGACTCAAGTTATATATTCCGATGCTGCACGTCAGTTTCACTGTATCCCTCTGACCGTCTTATTGACGATGAAACACAGAAATTGCATCGGAATTAAATACGAATGGCACAATGCCGACTCAGGTACAAGAAGTCTGGCTCTTCTTACAGTCTATGTTTTGAACCTTTCCTGTGAGACCGGTTTTAGATTGCGATGGTTCACCTCAGGTTTACTTTATCCCTTGGACCTTCTTATTGACGACGAATTACAGAAATTTCATCGGAATTAAATAGAAAAAACAAAATCCTACTTAAGAACAAGAAAACAGACTCATCTTAATATCTATGTTTTGAACCATTCCTGTGACGCTAGTTAAGATTCCGATGCTTCACTTCCGTTTTACTATATACCTCTGACCTTCGTAATGACGACGAAACACCGAAATTGCATCGGAATTAAATTCAAAAGGCACCATGCCGACACAAGTACAAGAAGACTGGCTCTTCTTACTGTCTATGTTTTGAACCTTTCCTGTGAGACCGGTTATAGAATCCGATGCATCACTTCATGTTTACTGTATCCCTCTGACCTTCTTATTGACGATGAAACACAGAAATTGCATCGGAATTAAATACAAAAGGCACAATGCCGACTTAAGTATAAGAAAACTGACTCTTCTTACTGTCTATGCTTTGAACCATTCCTGTGACACTAGCTATGGATTCCGATGTTTCACTTCAGGTTAACTGTATCCCTTGGACCTTCTTATTGACGACGATACACAGAAATTGCATCGGAATTAAATACAAAAGGCACAATGCCGAATTAAGTACAAGAAAACTGACTCTTCTTACTCTCTATGTTTTGAACCATTCCTGTGACACTAGATATAGATTCCGATGCTTCACTTCAGGTTTACTGTATCCCTCTGACCTTCTTATTGACGATGAAACACAGAAATTGCATCAGAATTAAATACAAAAGGCACAATGCCGACTTAAGTACAAGATAACTGATTCTTCTTACTGTCTATGTTTTGATCCATTCCTGTGACACTAGTTATAGATTCTGATCCTTCACTTCTGGTTTACTGTATCCCTCTGACCGTCTTATTGACGATCAAACACAGAAATTGCACCGGAATTTAATAAAAAATTCACAATGCCGACTTAAGTATAAGAAAACTGACTCTTCTTACTGTCATTGCTTTGAACCATTCCTGTGACACTAGTTATGGATTCCGATGCTTCACTTCAGGTTTACTGTATCCCTCTGACCTTCTTATTGACGATGAAACACAGAAATTGCATCGGAATTAAATAAAAAAGGCACAATGCCGACTCAAGTACAAGAAGACCGGCTCTTCTCACTGTCTATGGTTTTAACCTTTCCTGTGAGACCACTTATAGAATCCGATGCTTCACTTCAGATTTACTGTATCCCTTGTACCTTCTTATTGACGACGAAAAACAGATATTGCATCGGAATTCAATAGAAAAGGCACTATGCTGACTTAAGGACAAGATAACTGACTCTTCTTACTGTCTATGTTCTGAACCATTCCTGTGACACTAGTTATAGATTCCGATGCTTCACTTCAGGTTTACTGTATTCCCCTGACCTTCTTAATGATGATGAAACACAGAAATTGCATCGGAATACAAATAAAAGGCACAATGCCAATTTAAGTACAAGAAGACTGACTCTTCTTACTGTCTATGTTTTGAACCATTCCTGTGACACTAGTTATAGATTCCGAAGCTTCACTTCAGGTTTACTGTATCCCTCTGATCTTCTTATTCACGATGAAACACAGAAATTGCATCGGAAATAAATGCCAAAGGCACAATGCCGACTCTAGTACAAGAAGTCTGGCTCTTCTTACTGTCTACGTTTTGAACCTATCCTATGAGACCGGTTTTAGATTCCGATGCTTCACTTCAGGTTTACTGTATCCCATGGACCTTCTTATTGACGATGAAAAACAGAAATTGCATCGGAATTAACTACAAAATTCACAATGCAGACTTAAGTACAAGAAAACTGACTCTTCTTACTGTCTATGTTTTGAACCATTCCTGTGACACTAGTTATAGATTCCGATGTTTCACTTCAGGTTTACTGTATGCCTCTGACCGTCTTATTGACGATGAAACACAGAAAATGCATCGGAATTAAATACAAAAGGGACAATGCCGACTCAAGTACAGGAAGACTGGCTCTTCTTAGAGTCTATCTTTTGACCTTTCCTGTGATACCGGTTTCAGTTTCGGATGCTTCACTTCAGGTTTACTGTATCCCTTGGACCTTCTTATTGACGACGAAACACAGAAATTGCATCGGAATTCAATAGAAAAGGCACAATGCCGACTTAAGAACAAAAAAACTGACTCATCTCACTGTCTATGTTTTGAACCATTCCTGTGACACTAGTTATAGATTCCGATGCTTCACTTCAGGTTTACTGTATCCCTCTGACCTTCTTAATGACGATGAAACACAGAAATTGCATCGGAATACAAACAAAAGGCACAATGCCGACTTAAGTACAAGAAGACTGACTCTTCTTACTGTCTCTGTTTTGAACCATTCCTGTGACACTAGTTATAGATTCCGATGGTTCATTTCAGGTTTACTGTATCCCTCTGACCTTCTTATTGACGATGAAACACAGATATTGCATCGGAATTAAATACAAATGGCACAATGCCGACTCTTTACATGAAGACTAGCTCTTCTTACTGTGTATGATTTGAATTTTTCCTGTGAGACCGGTTTTAGATTCCGATGCTTCACTTCAGGTTTACTGTATCCCTTGGACCTTCTTATTGGCGACGATACACAGAAATTGCATCGGAATTAAATAGAAAAGGCACAATGTCGACTTAAGTTCACGGAAACTGACTCTTCTTACTGTCTATGTTTTGAACCATTCCTGTGACACTAGTTATAGATTCCGATGCTTCACTACAGGTTTACTGTATCTCTCTGACCTTCTTATTGACGATGAAACACAGAAATTACATCATAATTAAATACAAAAGGCACAATAACGACTGAAGTACAAGAAGACTGGCTGTTCTTACTGTCTCTGTTTTGAACCTCTCCTGTGAGACCTGTTTTAGATTCCGATGCTTGACTTCAGGTTTACTGTATCCCTTGTACCCTCTTATTGACGATGAAACACAGAAATTGCATCGGAATTAAATTTAAAAGGCATAATGCCGACTTAAGTACAAAAAAACTGACTCTTCTTACTGTCTATGTTTGAACCATTCCTGTGACACTAGTTATAGATTCCGATGCTTCACTTCAGATTTACTGTATCCCTCCGACCGTCTTATTCACGATGAAACACAGAAATTGCATTGGAATTAAATAGAAAAGGCACAATGCCGACTCTAGTACAAGAAGACTGGCTCTTCTTACTGTCTATAATTTGAACCTTTCCTGTGAGACCGGTTTTAGATTCCGATGCTTCACTTCAGGTTTACTGTATCCCTGGGACCTTCTTATTGACGACGAAACACAGAAATTGCATCGGAATTAAATAGAAAAGCACAATGCCGACTTAAGTACAAGAGAACTGACATTTCATCCTGTCTATGTTTTGAACCATTACTGTGACACTTGTTATAGATTCCGATGCATCACTTCAGGTTTACTGTATCCCTCTGACCTTCTTATTGACGATGAAACACAGAAATTGCATCGGAATTAAATAAAAAAGGCACAATGCCGGCTGAAGTACACGAAGACTGACCCTTTTTACTGTCTATGTTTTGAACCATTCCTGTGACACTAGGTATAGATTCCGATGCTTCACTTCAGGTTTACTGTATGCAGCTGACCTTCTTATTGAAGATGAAACACAGGAAATACATCGGAATTAAATACAAAAAGCACAATGCCTTCTTAAGTACAACAAGACTGACTCTTCTAATTGTCTATGTTTTAAACCATTCCTGTGACTCAAGTTATATATTCCGATGCTGCACGTCAGTTTCACTGTATCCCTCTGACCGTCTTATTGACGATGAAACACAGAAATTGCATCGGAATTAAATACGAATGGCACAATGCCGACTCAGGTACAAGAAGTCTGGCTCTTCTTACAGTCTATGTTTTGAACCTTTCCTGTGAGACCGGTTTTAGATTGCGATGGTTCACCTCAGGTTTACTTTATCCCTTGGACCTTCTTATTGACGACGAATTACAGAAATTTCATCGGAATTAAATAGAAAAAACAAAATCCTACTTAAGAACAAGAAAACAGACTCATCTTAATATCTATGTTTTGAACCATTCCTGTGACGCTAGTTAAGATTCCGATGCTTCACTTCCGTTTTACTATATACCTCTGACCTTCGTAATGACGACGAAACACCGAAATTGCATCGGAATTAAATTCAAAAGGCACCATGCCGACACAAGTACAAGAAGACTGGCTCTTCTTACTGTCTATGTTTTGAACCTTTCCTGTGAGACCGGTTATAGAATCCGATGCATCACTTCATGTTTACTGTATCCCTCTGACCTTCTTATTGACGATGAAACACAGAAATTGCATCGGAATTAAATACAAAAGGCACAATGCCGACTTAAGTATAAGAAAACTGACTCTTCTTACTGTCTATGCTTTGAACCATTCCTGTGACACTAGCTATGGATTCCGATGTTTCACTTCAGGTTAACTGTATCCCTTGGACCTTCTTATTGACGACGATACACAGAAATTGCATCGGAATTAAATACAAAAGGCACAATGCCGAATTAAGTACAAGAAAACTGACTCTTCTTACTCTCTATGTTTTGAACCATTCCTGTGACACTAGATATAGATTCCGATGCTTCACTTCAGGTTTACTGTATCCCTCTGACCTTCTTATTGACGATGAAACACAGAAATTGCATCAGAATTAAATACAAAAGGCACAATGCCGACTTAAGTACAAGATAACTGATTCTTCTTACTGTCTATGTTTTGATCCATTCCTGTGACACTAGTTATAGATTCTGATCCTTCACTTCTGGTTTACTGTATCCCTCTGACCGTCTTATTGACGATCAAACACAGAAATTGCACCGGAATTTAATAAAAAATTCACAATGCCGACTTAAGTATAAGAAAACTGACTCTTCTTACTGTCATTGCTTTGAACCATTCCTGTGACACTAGTTATGGATTCCGATGCTTCACTTCAGGTTTACTGTATCCCTCTGACCTTCTTATTGACGATGAAACACAGAAATTGCATCGGAATTAAATAAAAAAGGCACAATGCCGACTCAAGTACAAGAAGACCGGCTCTTCTCACTGTCTATGGTTTTAACCTTTCCTGTGAGACCACTTATAGAATCCGATGCTTCACTTCAGATTTACTGTATCCCTTGTACCTTCTTATTGACGACGAAAAACAGATATTGCATCGGAATTCAATAGAAAAGGCACTATGCTGACTTAAGGACAAGATAACTGACTCTTCTTACTGTCTATGTTCTGAACCATTCCTGTGACACTAGTTATAGATTCCGATGCTTCACTTCAGGTTTACTGTATTCCCCTGACCTTCTTAATGATGATGAAACACAGAAATTGCATCGGAATACAAATAAAAGGCACAATGCCAATTTAAGTACAAGAAGACTGACTCTTCTTACTGTCTATGTTTTGAACCATTCCTGTGACACTAGTTATAGATTCCGAAGCTTCACTTCAGGTTTACTGTATCCCTCTGATCTTCTTATTCACGATGAAACACAGAAATTGCATCGGAAATAAATGCCAAAGGCACAATGCCGACTCTAGTACAAGAAGTCTGGCTCTTCTTACTGTCTACGTTTTGAACCTATCCTATGAGACCGGTTTTAGATTCCGATGCTTCACTTCAGGTTTACTGTATCCCATGGACCTTCTTATTGACGATGAAAAACAGAAATTGCATCGGAATTAACTACAAAATTCACAATGCAGACTTAAGTACAAGAAAACTGACTCTTCTTACTGTCTATGTTTTGAACCATTCCTGTGACACTAGTTATAGATTCCGATGTTTCACTTCAGGTTTACTGTATGCCTCTGACCGTCTTATTGACGATGAAACACAGAAAATGCATCGGAATTAAATACAAAAGGGACAATGCCGACTCAAGTACAGGAAGACTGGCTCTTCTTAGAGTCTATCTTTTGACCTTTCCTGTGATACCGGTTTCAGTTTCGGATGCTTCACTTCAGGTTTACTGTATCCCTTGGACCTTCTTATTGACGACGAAACACAGAAATTGCATCGGAATTCAATAGAAAAGGCACAATGCCGACTTAAGAACAAAAAAACTGACTCATCTCACTGTCTATGTTTTGAACCATTCCTGTGACACTAGTTATAGATTCCGATGCTTCACTTCAGGTTTACTGTATCCCTCTGACCTTCTTAATGACGATGAAACACAGAAATTGCATCGGAATACAAACAAAAGGCACAATGCCGACTTAAGTACAAGAAGACTGACTCTTCTTACTGTCTCTGTTTTGAACCATTCCTGTGACACTAGTTATAGATTCCGATGGTTCATTTCAGGTTTACTGTATCCCTCTGACCTTCTTATTGACGATGAAACACAGATATTGCATCGGAATTAAATACAAATGGCACAATGCCGACTCTTTACATGAAGACTAGCTCTTCTTACTGTGTATGATTTGAACCTTTCCTGTGAGACCGGTTTTAGATTCCGATGCTTCACTTCAGGTTTACTGTATCCCTTGGACCTTCTTATTGGCGACGATACACAGAAATTGCATCGGAATTAAATAGAAAAGGCACAATGCCGACTTAAGTTCACGGAAACTGACTCTTCTTACTGTCTATGTTTTGAACCATTCCTGTGACACTAGTTATAGATTCCGATGCTTCACTTCAGGTTTACTGTATCTCTCTGACCTTCTTATTGACGATGAAACACAGAAATTACATCATAATTAAATACAAAAGGCACAATAACGACTGAAGTACAAGAAGACTGGCTGTTCTTACTGTCTCTGTTTTGAACCTCTCCTGTGAGACCTGTTTTAGATTCCGATGCTTGACTTCAGGTTTACTGTATCCCTTGTACCCTCTTATTGACGATGAAACACAGAAATTGCATCGGAATTAAATTTAAAAGGCATAATGCCGACTTAAGTACAAAAAAACTGACTCTTCTTACTGTCTATGTTTGAACCATTCCTGTGACACTAGTTATAGATTCCGATGCTTCACTTCAGATTTACTGTATCCCTCCGACCGTCTTATTCACGATGAAACACAGAAATTGCATTGGAATTAAATAGAAAAGGCACAATGCCGACTTAAGTACAAGAGAACTGACATTTCATCCTGTCTATGTTTTGAACCATTACTGTGACACTTGTTATAGATTCCGATGCATCACTTCAGGTTTACTGTATCCCTCTGACCTTCTTATTGACGATGAAACACAGAAATTGCCTCGGAATTAAATACAAAAGGCACAATGCCGACTCAAGTACAAGAAGACTGGCCCTTCTTACTGTCTATATTTTGATCCTTTCCTGTGATACCGGTTTTAGATTCCAATGCTTCACTTCAGGTTTACTGTATCCCTCCGACCGTCTTATTCACGATGAAACACAGAAATTGCATCGGAATTAAATAGAAAAGGCAAGAGCCGATTCTAGTACAAGAAGACTGGCTCTTCTTACTGTCTATAATTTGAACCTTTCCTGTGAGACCGGTTTTAGATTCCTATGCTTCGCTTCAGGTTTACTGTATCCCTCGGACCTTCTTATTGGCGACGAAACACAGAAACTGCATCGGAATTAAACAGAGAAGGCACAATGTCGACTTAAGTATAAGAAAACTGACTCTTCTTACTGTTTATGTTTGAACCATTCCTGTGACACTAGTTATAGATTCCGATGCTTCACTTCAGGTTTACTGTATCTCTCTGACCTTCTTATTGACAATGAAACACAGAAATTACATCATAATTAAATACAAAAGGCACAATAACGACTCAAGTACAAGAAGACAGGCTCTTCTTACTGTCTATGTTTTGAACCTCTCCTGTAAGACCAGTTTTAGATTCCGATGTTTGTCTTCAGGTTTACTGTATCCCTTGTACCCTCTTATTGACGATGAAACACAGAAATTGCATCGGAATTAAATAGAAAAGGCACAATGCCGACTCTAGTACAAGAAGACTGGCTCATCTTACTGTCTATAATTTGAACCATTCCTGTGAGACAGGTTTTAGATTCCGATGATTCACTTCTTTTTTGCTGTATCCCTTGGACCTCCTTATTGACGATAAAACACAGATATTGCATCGGAATTAAATAGAAAAGGCACAATGCCGACTTAAGTACAAGAGAACTAACTCTTCTTCCTGTCTATGTTTTGAACGATTACTGTGACACTAGTTATAGATTCCGTTGCATCACTTCATGTTTACTGTATCCAGCTGACCTTCTTATTGACGATGAAACACAGAAACTGCATCGGAATTAAATACAAAAGGCACAAAGACGACTTAAGTACAAGAAGACTGGCTCTTCTTACTGTCTATGCTTTGAACCATTCCTGTGACACTAGTTATAGATTCCGATTCTTCACTTCAGGTTTACTGTATCCCTTGACCTTCTTAATGACGATAAAACACAGAAATTGCATCGGAATACAAATAAAAGGCACAATGCCGACCTAAGTACAATAAGACTGACTCTTCTTACTGTCTATGTTTTGAACCATTCCTGTGACACTAGTTATAGATTCCGATGCCTCACTTCAGGTATACTGTATCCCTTGGACCTTCTTATTGACGACGAAACACAGAAATTGCATCGGAATTATATACAAAAGGCACAATGCCGACTTAAGTACAAGAAAACTGACTCTTCATACTGTCTATGATTTGAAGCATTCCTGTGACACTAGTTACAGATTCCGGTGCTTCACTTCAGGTTTACTGTATCCCTCTGACCTTCTTATTGACGATGAAACACAGAAATTGCATCAGAATTAAATACAAAAGGCACAAAGACGACTTTAGTAGAAGAAAACTGATTCTTCTTACTGTCTATGTTTTCACCATTCCTGTGACACTAGTTATAGATTCCGATGCTTCACTTCAGGTTTAATGTATCCCTCTGAACTTCTTATTGACGATGAAACACAGAAATTGCATCGGAATTAAATACAAAAGGCACAATGCCGACTCAAGTACAAGAACACTGGCTCTTCTTACTGTCTATGCTTTGAACCATTCCTGTGACACTAGTTATAGATTCCGATGCTTCACTTCAGGTTTACTGTATCCCTTGACCTTTTTAATGACGATAAAACACAGAAATTGTATCGGATTACAAATAAAAGGCACAATGCCGACCTAAGTACAATAAGACTGACTCTTCCTACTGTCTATGCTTTGAACCATTCCTGTGACACTAGTTATAGATTCCGATGCTTCACTTCAGGTATACTGTATCCTTTGGACATTCTTATTGACGACGAAACACAGAAATTGGATCGGAATTAAATACATAAGGCACAATGCCGACTTAAGTATAAGAAAACTGACTCTTCATACAGTCTATGATTTGAAGCATTCCTGTGACAATAGTTATAGATTCCGGTGCTTCACTTCAGGTTTACTGTATCCCTCTGACCTTCTTATTGACGATGAAACACAGAAATTGCATCGGAATACAAATAAAAGGCACAATGCCGACTTAAGTACAAGAAGACTGATTCTTCTTATTGTCTATGTTTTGAACCATTCCTGTGACACTAGTTATAGATTCCGATGCTTCACTTCAGCTATACTGTATCCCTTGGACCTTCTCATTGACGACGAAACACAGAAATAGCATCGGAATTTAATACAAAAGGCACAATGCCGACTTAAGTACAAGAAAACTGACCATTCTTACTGTCTATGCTTTGAACCATTCCTGTGTTACTAGTTACAGATTACGATGCTTCACTTCACGTTTACTGTATCCCTTGACCTTCTTATTGACGATGAAACACAGAAATTGCATCGGAATGAAATACAAAAGGCACAATGCCGACTCAAGTACGAGAAGACTGGCTCTTCTTACTGTCTATGTTTTGAACCATTTTTGTGACACTAGTTATAGATTCCGATGCTTCACTTCAGGTATACTGTATCCCTTGGACCTTCTTATTGACGACGAAACACAGAAATTGCATCGGAATTAAATATAAGAGGCACAATGCCGACTTAAGTACAAGGAAACTTACTCATCTCACTGTCTATGCTTTGAACCATTCCTGTGACACTAGTTATAGATTCCGATGCTTCACTTCATGTTTACTGTATCCCTCTGACAATCGTATTGACGATGAAACACAGAAATTGCATCGGAATTAAATACAAAAGGCACAATGCCGACTTAAGTACAAGAAAACTGATTCTTCTTACTGTCTGTTTTTTTAACCATTCCTGTGACACTAGTTATAGCTTCCGATACTTCACTTCAGGTTTACTGTATCCCTCTGACCGTATTATTGACGATGAAACACAGACATTGCATCGGAATTAAATGCAAAGAGCACATTGCCGACTCAAGTAGAAGAAGACTGGCTCTTCTTAGTGTCTATATTTTGAACCTTTCCTGTGATACCGGTTTTAGTTTCGGATTCTTCACTTCAGGTCTACTGTATCCCTTGGACCTTGTTTTGACGACGAAACACAGAAACGGCATCGGAATTAAAAGGAAAAGGCACATTGTCGACTTAAGTACAAGAAAACAGACTCTTCTTACTGTCTATGTTTTGAACCATTCCTGAGACACTAGTTATAGATTCCCATGCTACACTTCAGGTTTACTGTATCCCCTGACCTTCTTATTGACGACGAAACACAGAAAATGCATCGGAATTAAATACAAAAGGCACAATGCCAAATTAAGTATAAGAAAACTGACTCTTCTTACTGTCTATGTTTGAACCATTCCTGTGACACTAGTTATAGATTCCGATGCTTCACTTCAGGTTTACTGTATCCCTCTGGCCTTCATATTGACGATGAAAACAGAAATTGCATCGAAATTAAATACAAAAGGCACAATGCCGACCCTAGTACAAGAAAACTGGCTCTTCTTACAGTCTATGTTTTGAACCTTTCCTGTGAGACCGGTTTTAGATTCCGATGCTTCACTTCAAGTTTACTGTATCCCTTGGACCTTCTTATTTACGACAAAAACACAGAAATTGCATCGGAATTGAATAGAAAAGGCACAATGCCGACTTAAGACCATGAAAATTGACTCTTGTTACTGTCTGTGTTTTGAACCATTCCTGTGACACTAGTTATAGATTCCGATGCTTCACTTCAGGTTTACTGTATCCCTCTGACCTTCTTATTGACGATGAAACACTTAAATTGCATCGGAATTTAATACAAAATGCACAAACACGACTTAAGTAGAAGAAAACTGACTCTTCTTACTGTCTATGCTTTGATCCATTCCTGTGACAATAGTTATAGATTCCGATGCTTCACTTCACGTTTACTGTATCCCTTGACCTTCTTATTGACGATGAAACACAGAAATTGCATCGGAATGAAATACAAAAGGCACAATGCCGACTCAAGTACAAGAAGACTGGCTCTTCTTACTGTCTATGTTTTGAACCATTTTTGTGACACTAGTTATAGATTCCGATGCTTCACTTCAGGTATACTGTATCCCTTGGACCTTCTTATTGACGACGAAACACAGAAATTGCATCGGAATTAAATACAAAAGGCACAATGCCGACTTAAGTACAAGAAAACTTACTCTACTTACTGTCTATGCTTAGAACCATTCCTGTGACACTAGTTATAGATTCCGATGCTTCACTTCATGTTTACTGTATCCCTCTGACCATCGTATTGACGATGAAACACAGAAATTGCATCGGAATTAAATACAAAAGGCACAATGCCGACTTAAGTACAAGAAAACTGATTCTTCTTACTGTCTATTTTTTTAACCATTCCTGTGACACTAGTTATAGATTCCGATGCTTCACTTCAGGTTTACTGTATCCCTCTGACCGTCTTATTGACGATGAAACACAGACATTGCAACGGAATTAAATGCAAAGAGCACAATGCCGACTCAAGTAGAAGAAGACTGGCTCTTCTTAGTGTCTATATTTTGAACCTTTCCTGTGATACCGGTTTTAGTTTCGGATTCTTCACTTCAGGTCTACTGTATCCCTTGGACCTTCTTTTGACGACGAAACACAGAAACGGCATCGGAATTAAAAGGAAAAGGCACAATGTCGACTTAAGTACAAGAAAACTGACTCTTCTTACTGTCTATGTTTTGAACCGATCCTGTGACACTAGTTATAGATTCCCATGCTACACTTCAGATTTACTGTATCCCCTGACCTTCTTATTGACGACGAAACACAGAAAATGCATCGGAATTAAATACAAAAGGCACAATATCAAATTAAGTATAAGAAAACTGACTCTTCTTACTGTCTATGTTTGAACCATTCCTGTGACACTAGTTATAGATTCCGATGCTTCACTTCAGGTTTACTGTATCCCTCTGGCCTTCTTATTGACGATGAAAACAGAAATTGCATCGAAATTAAATACAAAAGGCACAATGCCGACCCTAGTACAAGAAAACTGGCTCTTCTTACAGTCTATGTTTTGAACCTTTCCTGTGAGACCGGTTTTAAATTCCGATGCTTCACTTCAAGTTTACTGTATCCCTTGGACCTTCTTATTTACGACAAAAACACAGAAATTGCATCGGAATTGAATAGAAAAGGCACAATGCCGACTTAAGACCAAGAAAATTGGCTCTTGTTACTGTCTGTGTTTTGAACCATTCCTGTGACACTAGTTATAGATTCCGATGCTTCACTTCACTTTTACTGTATCCCTCTGACCTTCTTATTGACGATGAAACACTTAAATTGCATCGGAATTTAATACAAAATGCACAAACACGACTTAAGTAGAAGAAAACTGACTCTTCTTACTGTCTATACTTTGATCCATTCCTGTGACAATAGTTATAGATTCCGATGCTTCACTTCAGGTTTACAGTATCCCTTGACCTTCTTATTGACGATGAAACACAGAAATTGCATCGGAATACAAATAAAAGGCACAATGCCGACTTAAGTACAAGAAGACTGATTCTTCTTATTGTCTATGTTTCGAACCATTCCTGTGACACTAGTTATAGATTCCGATGCTTCACTTCAGCTATACTGTATCCCTTGGACCTTCTTATTGACGACGAAACACAGAAATAGCATCGGAATTTAATACAAAAGGCACAATGCCGACTTAAGTACAAGAAAACTGACCATTCTTACTGTCTATGCTTTGAACCATTCCTGTGACACTAGTTACAGATTCCGATGCTTCACTTCACGTTTACTGTATCCCTTGACCTTCTTATTGACGATGAAACACAGAAATTGCATCGGAGTGAAATACAAAAGGCACATTGCCGACTCAAGTACAAGAAGACAGGCTCTTCTTACTGTCTATGTTTTGAACCATTTTTGTGACACTAGTTATAGATTCCGATGCTTCACTTCAGGTATACTGTATCCCTTGGACCTTCTTATTGACGACGAAACACAGAAATTGCATCGGAATTAAATACAAAAGGCACAATGCCGACTTAAGTACAAGAAAACTTACTCTTCTTACTGCCTATGCTTTGAACCATTCCTGTGACACTAGTTATAGATTCCGATGCTTCACTTCATGTTTACTGTATCCCTCTGACCATCGTATTGACGATGAAACACAGAAACTGCATCGGAATTAAATACAAAAGGCACAATGCCGACTTAAGAACAAGAAAACTGATTCTTCTTACTGTTTATTTTTTTAACCATTCCTGTGACACTAGTTATAGATTCCGATGCTTCACTTCAGGTTTACTGTATCCCTCTGACCGTCTTATTGACGATGAAACACAGACATTGCATCGGAATTAAATGCAAAGAGCACAATGCCGACTCAAGTAGAAGAAGACTGGCCCTTCTTAGTGTCTATATTTTGAACCTTTCTTGTGATACCGGTTTTAGTTTCGGATTCTTCACTTCAGGTCTACTGTATCCCTTGGACCTTGTTTTGACGACGAAACACAGAAACGGCATCGGAATTAAAAGGAAAAGGCACAATGTCGACTTAAGTACAAGAAAACTGACTCTTCTTACTGTCTATGTTTGAACCATTCCTGTGACACTAGTTATAGATTCCGATGCTTCACTTCAGGTTTACTGTATTGCTCTGGCTTTCTTATTGACGATGAAAACAGAAATTGCATCGAAATTAAATACAAAAGGCACAATGCCGACCCTAGTACAAGAAAACTGGCTCTTCTTACAGTCTATGTTTTGAACCTTTCCTGTGAGACCGGTTTTAGATTCCGATGCTTCACTTCAAGTTTACTGTATCCCTTGGACCTTCTTATTTACGACAAAAACACAGAAATTGCATCGGAATTGAATAGAAAAGGCACAATGTCGACTTAAGACCAAGAAAATTGACTCTTGTTACTGTCTGTGTTTTGAACCATTCCTGTGACACTAGTTATAGATTCCGATGCTTCACTTCAGGTTTACTGTATCCCTCTGACTTCTTATTGACGATCAAACACTTAAATTGCATCGGAATTTAATACAAAATGCACAAACACGACTTAAGTAGAAGAAAACTGACTCTTCTTACTGTCTATGCTTTGATCCATTCCTGTGACAATAGTTACAGATTCCGATGCTTCACTTCAGGTTTACTGTATCCCTTGACCTTCTTGTTGACGATGAAACACAGAAATTGCATCGGAATTAAATACAAAAGGCACATTGCCGACTCAAGTACAAGAAGACTGGCTCTTCTTACTGTCTATGCTTTGAAACATTCCTGTGACACTAGTTATAGATTCCGATGCTTCACTTCAGGTTTACTGTATCCCTTGACCTTCTTAATGACGATAAAACACAGAAATAGCATCGGAATACAAATAAAAGGCACAATGCCGACCTAAGTACAATAAGACTGACTTTTCTTACTGTCTATGATTTGAACCATTCCTGTGACACTAGTTATAGATTCCAATGCTTCACTTCAGGTATACTGTATCCCTTGGACCTTCTTATTGACGACGAAACACAGAAATTGCACCTGAATTAAATACAAAAGGCACAATGCCGACCCTAGTACAAGAAAACTGGCTCTCCTTACTGTCTATGTTTTGAGCCTTTCCTGTGAGACCGGTTTTAGATTCCGATGCTTCACTTCAAGTTTACTGTATCCCTTGGACCTTCTTATTTACGACGAAACACAGAAATTGCATCGGAATTAAATAGAAAAGGCACAATGCGGACTTAAGTACACGGAAACTGACTCTTCTTACCGTCTACGTTTTGAACCATTCCTGTGACACTAGATATAGATTCCGATGCTTCACTTCAATGTACTGTATCCTTCTGACCTTCTTATCGACGATGTAACACAGATATTGGCTCGGAATTAAATACAAAAGGCACAATGCCGGCTCAAGTACATGATGACTGGCTGTTCTTACTGTCTATGCTTTGAATCTATCCTGTGAGACCAGTTTTAGATTCCGATGCTTCACTTCCGGTTTACTGTATCCCTTGGACGTTCTTATTAACCACGAAACACAGAAATTGCATGGGAATTCAATAGAAAAGTCACAATGCCGACTTAAGAACAAGAAAACAGACTCTTCTTACTGTCTATGTTTTGAACCATTCCTATGACACAAGTTATAGATTCCGATGCTTCACTTCAGGTTTACTGTATCTCTCTGACCTTCTTAATGACAATGAAGCACTGAAATTGCATCGGAATTAAATACAAAAGGCACAATGCCGACTCTAGTACAAGAAGACTGGCTATTCTTATTGTCTATGTTTTGAACCTTTCCTGGGAGACCAGTTTTTGATTCAGATGCTTCACTTCAGGGTTACTGTATCCCTTGGACCTTCTTATTGACGACGAAACACAGAAATTGCATCGGAATTAAATAGAAAAGGCACAGTGCCGACTTAAGCACACAGAAACTGACTCTTCTTACTGTCTATGTTTTGAACCATTCCTGTGACACTAGTTATAGATTCCGATGCTTCACTTCAGGTTTACTGTATCCCTCTGACCTTCTTATTGACGATGAAACACAGAAATTGCATCGAAATACAAACAAAAGGCACAATGCCGAATTAAGTTCAGGAAGACTAAATCTTCTTACTGTCTATGTTTTGAACCATTCCTGTGACACTACTTATAGATTCCGATGCTTCACTTCAGGTTTACTGTATCCCTCTGACCTTCTTATTGACTATGAAACACAGAAATTGCATCGGAATTAATTACAAAAGGCACAATGCCGACTTAAGTACACGGAAACTGACTCTTCTTACTGTCTATGTTTTGAACCATTCCTGTGGCACTAGTTATAGATTCCGATGCTTCACTTCAGGTTTACTGTATCCCTTGGACATTCTTATTGACGACGAAACACAGAAATTGCATCGGAATTAAATAGAAATGGCACAATGCCGACTTAAGCTCACGGAAACTGACTCTTCTTACTGTCTATGTTTTGAACCATTCCTGTGACACTAGTTATAGATTTCGATGCTTCACTTCAGGTTTACTGTATCCCTCTGACCTTCTTAATGACGATGACGCACGGAAATTGCATCGGAATACAAACAAAAGGCAGAATGCCGACTTAAGTACAAGAAGACTGACTCTTCTTACTGTCTATGTTTTGAACCATTCCTGTGACACTAGTTATAGATTCCGATGGTTCACTTCAGGTTTACTGTATCCCTCTGACCTTTTTATTGACGATGTAACACAGAAATTGCATCGGAATTAAATACAAAAGGCACAATGCCGACTCTAGTACAAGAAGACTGGCTCTTCTTACTGCCTATGTTTTGAACCTTTCCTGTGAGACCGGTTTTAGATTCCGATGCTTCACTTCGGGTTTACTGTATCCCTTGGACTTTCTTATTGACGACGAATCACAGAAATTGCATCGGAATTAAATAGAAATGGCACAGTGCCGACTTAAGCACACGGAAACTGACTCTTCTTACTGTCTATGATTTGAACCATTCCTGTGGCACTAGTTATAGATTCCGATGCTTCACTTCAGGTTTACTGTATCCCTCTGACCTTCTAATTGACGAAGAAACACAGAAATTGCATCGGAATTAAATACAAAAGGCACAATGCCGACTCTAGTACAAGAAGACTGGCTCTTCTTACTGTCTATATTTTGAACCTTTCCAGTCAGACGGTTATTAGATTCCGATGCTTCGCTTCAGGTTTACTGTATCCCTTGGACCTTCTTATTGACGACGAAACACAGAAATTGCATCGGAATTAAATAGAAAAGGTACAATGCCGACTTAAGTACAAGAAAACTGACTCTTCTTACTGTCTATGTTTGAACCATGCCAGTGACACTAGTTATAGATTCCGATGCTTCACTGCAGGTTTCCTGTATCCATCTGACCGTCTTATTGACGGTGAAACACAGAAATTCCTCCGGAATTAAATACAATAGGGCACAATGCCGACTCAAGTACAAGAAGACTGACTCTTCTTACTGTCTATGTTTTGAACCATTCCTGTGACACTAGTTATAGATTCCGATGGTTCACTTCAGGTTTACTGTTTCCCTCTGACCTTCTTATTGACGATGAAACACAGAAATTGCATCGGAATTAAATACAAAAGGCACAATGCCGACTCTAGAACAAGAAGCCTGGCTCTTCTTACTGTCTATGATTTACACTTTCCTGTGAGACCGGTTTTAGATTCCGATGCTTCACTTCAGGTTTACTGTATCCATTGGAGCTTCTTATTGACGACGAAACACAGATATTGCATCGGAATTAAATAGAAAAGGCACAATGCCGACTTAAGCACACGGAAACTGACTCTTCTTACTGTCTATGTTTTGAACCATTCCTGTGACACTAGTTATAGATTCCGATTCTTCACTTCAGGTTTACTGTATCCCTCTGACCTTCTTATTGACGATGAAACACAGAAATTGCATCGGAATTAAATAACAAAGGCACAATGCCGACTCTAGTACAAGAAGACTGGCTCTTCTTACTGTCTATATTTTGAACCTTTCCTGTGAGACCGGTTTTAGATTACGATGCTTCGCTTCAGGTTTACTGTATCCCTTGGACCTTCTTATTGACGACGAAACACAGAAATTGCACCGGAATTAAATAGAAAAGATACAATGCCGACTTAAGTACAAGAAAACTGACTCTTCTTACTGTCGATGTTTGAACCATTCCTGTGACACTAGTTATAGATTCCGGTGCTTCACTTCAGGTTTACGGTATCCCTCCGACCTTCTTATTGACGATGAATCACAGAAATTGCATCGGAAGTAAATGGAAAAGACACAATGCAGACTTAAGTACAAGAAAACTGACTCTTCTTACTGTCAATCTTTTTAACCATTCCTGTGACACTAGTTATAGATTCCGATGCTTCACTTCAGGGTTACTGTATCCCTTGGACCTTCTTATTGACGATGAATCACAGAAATTGCATCGGAATTAAATAGAAAAGGCACAATACAGACTTAAGTGCAAGAAAACTGACTCTTCTTACTGTCTATGTTTTGAACCATTCCTGTGACACTAGTTACAGATTTCGATGCTTCACTTCAGGTTTACTGTATCCCTCTGACCTTCTTAATGACGATGACGCACGGAAATTGCATCGGAATACAAACAAAAGGCACAATGCCAACTTAAGTTCAAAAAGACTGACCCTTGTCACTGTCTATGTTTTGTACCATTCCTGTGACACTAGTTATAGATTCCGATGGTTTACTTCAGGTTTACTGTATCCCTCTGACCTTCGTATTCACGATGAAACACAGAAATTGCATCGGAATTAAATAAAAAAGGCACAATGCCGACTCTAGTACAAGAAGACTGGCTCTTCTTACTGCCTATGTTTAGAACCTCTCCTGTGTGACCGGTTTAGATTCCGATGCTTCACTTCGGGTTTACTGTATCCCTTGGACCTTCTTATTGACGACGAAACACAGAAATTGCATCGGAATTAAATAGAAAAGGCACAATGCCGACTTAAGCATACGGATACTGACTCTTCTTACTGTCTATGTTTTGAACCATTCCTGTGACACTAGTTATTGATTCCGATGCTTCACTTCAGGATTACTGTATCCCTCTGACCTTCTTATTGACGATGAAACACAGAAATTGCATCGGAATTAAATACAAAAGGCACAATGCCAACTCCAGTACAAGAAGACTGGCTCTCCTTACTGTCTATATATTGAACATTTCCTGTCAGACCGGTATTAGATTCCGATGCTTCGCCTCAGGTTTACTCTAACCCTTGGACCTTCTTATTGACGACGAAACACAGAAATTGCATCGGAATTAAATAGAAAAGGATTCAATGCCGACTTAAGTACATGAAAACTGACTCTTCTTACTGTCTAAGTTTTGAACCATTCCTGTGACACTAGTTATAGAATCCGATGCTTCACTGCAGGTTTCCTGTATCCATCTGACGGTCTTATTGACGATGAAACACAGAAATTGCTCCGGAATTAAATACAAAAGGCACAATGCCGACTCAAGTACAAGAAGACTGGCTCTCCTTCATGTCTATGATTTGAACCTTTCCTGTGAGACCAGTTTTCGATTCCGATGCTTGACTTCAGGTTTACTCTATCCCTTGGACGTTCTTATTGACGATGGATCACATAAATTGCATCGGAAGTAAATACCAAAGGCACAATGCCGACTCTAGTACAAGAAGACTGGCTCTTCTTACTGTCTATATTTTGAACCTTTCCTGTGAGACCGGTTTTAGATTCCGATGCTACGCTTCAGGTTTACTGTATCCCTTGGACCTTCTTATTGACGACGAAACACAGAAATTGCATCGGAATTAAATAGAAAAGATACAATGCCGACTTAAGTACAAGAAGACTGACTCTTCTTACTGTCTATGTTTTGAACCATTTCTGTGACACTAGTTATAGATTCCGATGGTTCACTTCAGGTTTACTGTATCCCTCTGACCTTCTTATTGACGATGAAACACAGAAATTGCATCGGAATTAAATACAAAAGGCACAATGCCGACTCTAGAACAAGAAGCCTGGCTCTTCTTACTGTCTATGATTTTAAACTTTCCTGTGAGACCGGTTTTAGATTCCGATGCTTCACTTCAGGTTTACTGTATCCATTGGACCTTCTTATTGACGACGAAACACAGATATTGCATCGGAATTAAATAGAAAAGGCACAATGCCGAGTTAAGCACACGGAAACTGACTCTTCTTACTGTCTATGTTTTGAACCATTCCGTTGACACTACTTATAGATTCCGATTCTTCACTTCAGGTTTACTGTATCCCTCTGACCTTCTTATTGACGATGAAACACAGAAATTGCATCGGAATTAAATAACAAAGGCACATTGCCGACTCTAGAACAAGAAGACTGGCTCTTCTTACTGCCTATGATTTGAACCTTTCCTGTGAGACCGGTTTTAGATTCCGATGCTTCACTTCGGGTTTACTGTATCCCTTGGACTTTCTTATTGACGACGAAACACAGAAATTGCATCGGAATTAAATAGAAATGGCACAATGCCGACTTAAGCACACGGAAACTGACTCTTCTTACTGTCTATGTTTTGAACCATTCCTGTGGCACTAGTTATAGATTCCGATGCTTCACTTCAGGTTTACTGTATCCCTCTGACCTTCTAATTGACGAAGAAACACAGAAATTGCATCGGAATTAAATACAAAAGGCACAGTGCCGACTCTAGTACAAGAAGACTGGCTCTTCTTACTGTCTATATTTTGAACCTTTCCTGTCAGACGGTTATTAGATTCCGATGCTTCGCTTCAGGTTTACTGTATCCCTTGGACCTTCTTATTGACGACGAAACACAGAAATTGCATCGGAATTAAATAGAAAAGGTACAATGCCGACTTAAGTACAAGAAAACTGACTCTTCTTACTGTCTATGTTTGAACCATGCCAGTGACACTAGTTATAGATTCCGATGCTTCACTGCAGGTTTCCTGTATCCATCTGACCGTCTTATTGACGGTGAAACACAGAAATTCCTCCGGAATTAAATACAAAAGGCACAATGCCGACTCAAGTACAAGAAGACTGACTCTTCTTACTGTCTATGTTTTGAACCATTCCTGTGACACTAGTTATAGATTCCGATGGTTCACTTCAGGTTTACTGTTTCCCTCTGACCTTCTTATTGACGATGAATCACAGAAATTGCATCGGAAGTAAATGGAAAAGGCACAATGCAGACTTAAGTACAAGAAAACTGACTCTTCTTACTGTCAATCTTTTTACCATTCCTGTGACACTAGTTATAGATTCCGATGCTTCACTTCAGGGTTACTGTATCCCTTGGACCTTCTTATTGACGATGAATCACAGAAATTGCATCGGAATTAAATAGAAAAGGCACAATACAGACTTAAGTGCAAGAAAACTGACTCTTCTTACTGTCTATGTTTTGAACCATTCCTGTGACACTAGTTATAGATTCCGATGGTTCACTTCAAGTTTACTGTATCCCTCTGACCTTCTTATTGACGATGAAACACAGAAATTGCATCGGAATTAAATACAAAAGGCACAATGCCGACTCTAGAACAAGAAGCCTGGCTCTTCTTACTGTCTATGATTTTAAACTTTCCTGTGAGACCGGTTTTAGATTCCGATGCTTCACTTCAGGTTTACTGTATCCATTGGACCTTCTTATTGACGACGAAACACAGATATTGCATCGGAATTAAATAGAAAAGGCACAATGCCGAGTTAAGCACACGGAAACTGACTCTTCTTACTGTCTATGTTTTGAACCATTCCGTTGACACTACTTATAGATTCCGATTCTTCACTTCAGGTTTACTGTATCCCTCTGACCTTCTTATTGACGATGAAACACAGAAATTGCATCGGAATTAAATAACAAAGGCACAATGCCGACTCTAGTACAAGAAGACTGGCTCTTCTTACTGCCTATGATTTGAACCTTTCCTGTGAGACCGGTTTTAGATTCCGATGCTTCACTTCGGGTTTACTGTATCCCTTGGACTTTCTTATTGACGACGAAACACAGAAATTGCATCGGAATTAAATTGAAATGGCACAATGCCGACTTAAGCACACGGAAACTGACTCTTCTTACTGTCTATGTTTTGAACCATTCCTGTGGCACTAGTTATAGATTCCGATGCTTCACTTCAGGTTTACTGTATCCCTCTGACCTTCTAATTGACGAAGAAACACAGAAATTGCATCGGAATTAAATACAAAAGGCACAATGCCGACTCTAGTACAAGAAGACTGGCTCTTCTTACTGTCTATATTTTGAACCTTTCCTGTGAGATCGGTTTTAGATTCCGATGCTTCACTTCGGGTTTACTGTATCCCTTGGACTTTCTTATTGACGACGAAACACAGAAATTGCATCGGAATTAATTAGAAATGGCACAATGCCGACTTAAGCACACGGAAACTGACTCTTCTTACTGTCTATGTTTTGAACCATTCCTGTGGCACTAGTTATAGATTCCGATGCTTCACTTCAAGTTTACTGTATCCCTCTGACCTTCTAATTGACGAAGAAACACAGAAATTGCATCGGAATTAAATACAAAAGGCACAATGCCAACTCCAGTACAAGAAGACTGGCTCTCCTTACTGTCTATATTTTGAACATTTCCTGTCAGACCGGTATTAGATTCCGATGCTTCACTTCAGGTTTACTGTATCCATTGGACCTTCTTATTGACGACGAAACACAGATATTGCATCGGAATTAAATAGAAAAGGCACAATGCCGAGTTAAGCACACGGAAACTGACTCTTCTTACTGTCTATGTTTTGAACCATTCCGTTGACACTACTTATAGATTCCGATTCTTCACTTCAGGTTTACTGTATCCCTCTGACCTTCTTATTGACGATGAAACACAGAAATTGCATCGGAATTAAATAATAAAGGCACAATGCCGACTCTAGTACAAGAAGACTGGCTCTTCTTACTGTCTATATTTTGAACCTTTCCTGTGAGACCGGTTTTAGATTCCGATGCTTCACTTCAGGTTTACTGTATCCCTTGGACCTTCTTATTGACGACGAAACACAGAAATTGCATCGGAATTAAATAGAAAAGGTACAATGCCGACTTAAGTACAAGAAAACTGCCTCTTCTTACTGTCTATGTTTTGAACCATTCCTGTGACACTAGTTATAGATTCCGATGGTTCACTTCAAGTTTACTGTATCCCTCTGACCTTCTTATTGACGATGAAACACAGAAATTGCATCGGAATTAAATACAAAAGGCACAATGCCGACTCTAGAACAAGAAGCCTGGCTCTTCTTACTGTCTATGATTTTAACCTTTCCCTTGAGACCGGTTTTAGATTCCGATGCTTCACTTCAGGTTTACTGTATCCATTGGATCTTCTTATTGACGACAAAACACAGATATTGCATCGGAATTAAATAGAAAAGGCACAATGCCGACTTAAGCACACGGAAACTGACTCTTCTTACTGTCTATGTTTTGAACCATTCCTGTGACACTAGTTATAGATTCCGATTCTTCACTTCAGGTTTACTGTATCCCTCTGACCTTCTTATTGACGATGAAACACAGAAATTGCATCGGAATTAAATACCAAAGGCACAATGCCGACTCTAGTACAAGAAGACTGGTTCATCTTACTGTCTATATTTTGAACCTTTCCTGTGAGACCGGTTTCAGATTCCGATGCTTCGCTTCAGGTTTACTGTATCCCTTGGCCCTTCTTATTGACGACGAAACACAGAAATTGCATCGGAATTAAATAGAAAAGATACAATGCCGACTTAAGTACAAGAAAACTGACTCTTCTTACTGTCTATGTTTGAACCATTCCTGTGACACTAGTTATAGATTCCGGTGCTTCACTTCAGGTTTACTGTATCCCTTGGACCTTCTTATTGACATGTGAATCACAGAAATTGCATCGGAATTAAATAGAAAAGGCACAATACAGACTTAAGTACAAGAAAACTGACTCTTCTTCCTATCTATGTCTTGAACCATTCCTGTGACACTAGTTATAGATACCGATGCTTCACTTCAGGTTTACTGCATCCCTCTGAACTTCTTAATGACGACGACGCACAGAAATTGCATCGGAATACAAACAAAAGGTACAATGCCAATTTAAGTTCAAGAAGACTGAGTCTTGTCACTGTCTATGTTTTGTACCATTCCTGTGACACTAGTTATAGATTCCGATGGTTTACTTCAGGTTTACTGTATCCCTTTGACCTTCGTATTCACGATGAAACACAGAAATTGCATCGGAATTAAATACAAAAGGCACAATGCCGACTCTAGTACAAGAAGACTGGCTCTTCTTACTGCCTATGTTTAGAACCTTTCCTGTGTGACCGGTTTAGATTCCGATGCTTCACTTCGGGTTTACTGTATCCCTTGGACCTTCTTATTGACGACGAAACACAGAAATTGCATCGGAATTAAATAGAAAAGATACAATGCCGACTTAAGTACAAGAAAACTGACTCTTCTTACTGTTTATGTTTGAACCATTCCTGTGACACTAGTTATAGATTCCGGTGCTTCACTTCAGGTATACTGTATCCCTCTGACCTTCGTATTGACGATGAAACACAGAAATTGCATCGGAATTAAATACAAAAGGCACAATCCCAACTCCAGTACAAGAAGACTGGCTCTTCTTACTGGGTATATTTTGAACCTTTCCTGAGAGACCGGTTTTAGTTTCCGATGCTTCGCTTCAGGTTTACTGTATCTCTTGGACCTTCTTATTGACGACGAAACACAGAAATTGCATCGGAACTAAATAGAAAAGGAACATTGCCGACTTAAGTACAGGAAAACTGACTCTTCTTACTGTCTATGTTTGAACCATTCCTGTGACACTAGTTATAGATTCCGATGCTTAACTTCAGGTATACTGTATCCCTCAGACCTTCGTATTGACGATGAAACACAGATATTGCATCGGAATTAAATACAAAAGGCACAATGCCGACTCAACTAGAAGAAGGCTGGGTCTTCTTACTGTCTATTTTTTGAACCTTTCCTGTGAGATCAGTTTTAGAATCTGATGCTTAACTTCAGGTTTACTGTATCCCTCGGACCTTCTTATTGACGACGAAACACAGAAATTGCATCGGAATTCAATAGAAAAGGCACAATGCCGACTTAAGAACAAGAAAACTGATTCTTCTTACTGTCTATGCTTTGAACCATTCCTGTGACACTAGTTTTGGATACCGATGCTTCACTTCAGGTTTATTGTATCCCTCTGACTTTTTAATGACGATGACACACGGAGATTGCATCGGAATACAAGCAAAAGGCACAATGCCAACTTAAGTTCAAGAAGACTGACTCTTCTCACTGTCTTTATTTTTGAACCATTCCTGTGACACTAGTTATAGATTCCGTTGGTTTACTTCAGGTTTACTGTATCCTTCTGACCTTCTTATTGACGATGAAACACAGAAATTGCATCGGAATTAATTACAAAAGGCACAATGCCGATTTAATTATAAGAAAACTGACTCTTCCTACTGTCTATGCTTTGAACCATTCCTGTGACACTAGTTATAGATTCCGAAGCTTCACTTCAGGTTTACTGTATCCCTCTGACCTTCTTATTGATGATGAAACACAGAAATAACATCGGAATTAATTACAAAAGGCAAAATGCCGACTTAAGTACAAGAAAACTGACTCTTCTTACTGTCTATGCTTTTAACCAATCCAGTGACATTAGTTATAGATTCCGATGCTTCACTTCAGGTTTGCTGTATCAATCTGACCGTCTTATTGACGATGAAACACAGAAATTGCATCGGAATTAAATACAAAAGGCACAATGCCGACTCTAGTACAAGAAGACTGGCTCTTCTTACTGTCTATATTTTGAACCTTTCCTGTGAGACCGGTTTTAGATTCCGATGCTTCGCTCGAGGTTTACAGTATCCCTTGGACCTTCTTATTGACGACGAAACACAGAAATTGCATCGGTATTAAATAGAAAAATCACAATGCCGACTTAAGAACAAGAAAACTGACTCATCTTACTGTCTATGTTTGAACCATTCCTGTGCACTAGTTATAGATTCCGATGTTCACTTCAGGTTTACTGTATCCCTCTGACCTTCTTATTGACGATGAAACACAGATATTGCATCGGAATTGAATACAAAAGCACAATGTCGACCCTAGTACAAGAAGACAGGCTCTTCTTACTCTCTATATTTTGAACCTTTCCTCTGAGACCGGTCTTAGATTCCGATGCTTCGCTTCAGGTTTACTTTATCCCTCTGAACCTCTTATTGACGAAGAAACACAGAAATTACACCGGAATTAAATACAAAAGGCACAATGCCGACTCAAGTACAAGAAGACTGGCTCTTCTTACCGACGATGATTTGAACCTTTCCCCTGAGACCGGTTTTAGATTCCGATGCTTCACTTCAGGTTTACTGTATCCCTTGGACCTTCTTATTGACGACGAAACACAGAAATTGCATAGGAATTAAATACAAAAGGGACAATGCTCACTTAAGTACAAGAAAACTGACTCTTCTTAATCTCTATGTTTTGAACCATTCCCGTGACACTAGTTATAGATTCCGACGCTTCACTTCAGGTTTACTGTATCCCTCCGACCTTCTTATTGACGATGAAACACAGAAATTGCTTCGGAATTAAATACAAAATACACAATGACGACCTAAGTACAAGAAAACTGACTCTTCTTACTGTCTATGTTTTTAACCATTCCTGTGACACTAGTTATAGATTCCGATGCCTCACTTCAGGTTTACTATATCCCTTGGACCTTCTTATTGACGATGAAACACAGAAATTGCATCGGAATTAATTACAAAAAAAACAATGCCGACTTAAGTACAAGAAAACTGACTCTTCTTACTGTCTATGTTTTGAACCATTCCTGTGACATTAGTTATAGATTCCGATGCTTCACTTCAGGTTTAGTGTATCCCTCTGACCTTCATGTTGACGAGGAAACACAGAAATTGCATCGAAATTAAATAGAAAAGGCACAATGCCAATTTAAGCCCACGGAAACTGACTCTTCTTACTGTCTAAGTTTTGAACCTTTCCTGTGAGACCAGTTTTAGATTCCGATGCTTCACTTCAGGTTTACTGTATCCCGTGGGCCTTCATATTGACGACGAAACACAGAAATTGCTTCGGTATTATATAGAAAAGGCACAATGCCGAATTATGTACAAGAAAACTGACTCTTCTTACTGTCTATGTTTTGAACCATTCCTTTGACACATGTTGTAGACTCCGATGCTTCACTTCAGGTTTGCTGTATCAATCTGACCGTCTTATTGACGATGAAACACAGAAATTGCATCGGAATTAAATACAAAAGGCACAATGCCGACTCTAGTACAAGAAGACTGGCTCTTCTTACTGTCTATATTTTGAACCTTTCCTGTGAGACCGGTTTTAGATTCCGATGCTTCGCTCGAGGTTTACAGTATCCCTTGGACCTTCTTATTGACGACGAAACACAGAAATTGCATCGGTATTAAATAGAAAAATCACAATGCCGACTTAAGAACAAGAAAACTGACTCATCTTACTGTCTATGTTTGAACCATTCCTGTGCACTAGTTATAGATTCCGATGCTTCGCTTCAGGTTTACTTTATCCCTCTGAACCTCTTATTGACGATGAAACACAGAAATTGCATCGGAATTAATTACAAAAAGCACAATGCCGACTTAAGTACAAGAAAACTGACTCTTCTTACTGTCTATGTTTTAAACCATTCCTGTGACATTACTTATAGATTCCGATGCTTCACATCAGGTTTACTGTATCCCTCTGTCCTTCTTATTGACGATGAAACACAGAAATTGCATCGGAATTAAATACAAAATGCACAATGCCGACCTAAGTACAAGAAAACTGACTCTTCTTACTGTCTATGTTTGAACCATTCCTGTGACACCTGTTATAGATTCCGATGCTTCACTTCAGGTTTACTTTATCCCTCTGAACTTCTTATTGACGATGAAACACAGAAATTGCATCGGAATTAATTACAAAAAGCACAATGCCGACTTAAGTACAAGAAAACTGACTCTTCTTACTGTCTATGTTTTAAACCATTCCTGTGACATTAGTTATAGATTCCGATGCTTCACTTCAGGTTTAGTGTATCCCTCTGACCTTCATGTTGACGATGAAACAAAGAAATTGCATCGGAATTGAATAGAAAAGGCACAATGCCGACTTAAGCCAACGGAAACTGACTCTTCTTACTGTCTATGCTTTGAACCATTCCTGTGACACTAGTTACAGATTCCGATGCTTCACTTCAGGTTTACTGTATCCCTCTGACCTTCTTATTGACGATGAAACACAGAAATTGCATCGGAATTAAATACAAAAGGCACAATGCCGACCCTAGTATAAGAAGACTGGCTCTTCTTACTGTCTATATTTTGAACCTTTCCTGTGAGACCGGTCTTAGATTCCGATGCTTCGCTTCAGGTTTACTGTATCCCTTGGACCTTCTTATTGACGTCGAAACACAGAAATTGCATCGGAATTAAATAGAAAAGATACAAAGCTGACTTAAGTACAAGAAAACTGACTCTTCTTACTGTCTATGGTTTTAACCATTCCTGTGACACTAGTTATAGATTTGGATGCTTCACTTCAGGTTTACTGTACCCCTCTGACCGTCTTATTGACGATGAAACACAGAAATTGCATCGGAAGTAATTACAAAAGTCGCAATGCCGACTTAAGTACAAGAAAACTGACTCTTCTTACTGTCTATGTTTTGAACTATTCCTGTGACATTACTTGTAGATTCCGATGCTTCACTACAGGTTTACTGTATCCCTCTGACCTTCTTATTCGACGATGAAACACAGAAATTGCATCGGAATTAAATACAAAAGTTACAATGCCGACATAAGTACAAGAAAACCAACTCTTCTTACTGTCTATGTTTTGAACCATTCCTGTGCCACTAGTTATAGATTCCGATGCTCCACTTCAGGTTTACTGTCTCCCTCTGACCTTCTTATTGGCGATGAAACACAGAAATTGCATCGGAATTAAATACAAAAGGCACAATGCCGACTTAATTATAAGTAAACTGACTCTTCTTACTGTCTATGATTTGAACCATTACTGTGACACTAGTTATAGATTCCGAAGCTTCACTTCAGGTTTACTGTATCCCTGTGACCTTCTTATTGACGATGAAACACAGAAATTGCATGGGGATTAATTAATAAAGGCACAATAACGATTCAAGTACAAGAAGACTGGCTCTTCTTACTGTCTATGTTTTGAACCTTTCCTGTGAGACCAGTTTTAGATTCCGATGCTTGACTTCAGGTTTACTGTATTCCTTGGACCTTCTTATAGACGATGGAACACAGAAATTGCATCGGATTTAAATACAAAAGGCACAATGCCGACTTCAGTACAAGAAAACTGACTCTTCATACTGTCTATGTTTTGAACCATTCCTGTGACACTAGTTATAGATTCCGACGCTTCACCTCAGGTTTACTGTATCCCTCCGACCTTCTTATTGACGATGAATTACAGAAATTGCATCGGAATTAAATAGAAGGGGCACAATGGCGACTTAAGTACAAGGAAACTGACTCTTCTTACTGTCTATGGTTTTAACCATTCCTGTGACACTAGTTATAGATTCCGATGCTTCACTTCAGGTTTACTTTATCCCTCCGACCTTCTTATGGACGATGAATTACAGAAATTGCATCGGAATTAAATAGAAGGGGCACAATGGCGACTTAAGTACAAGGAAACTGGCTCTTCTTACTGTCTATGTCTTGAACCTTTCCTGTGAGACCGGTTTTAGATTCCGATGCTTCACTTCAGGTTTACTGTATCCCTCTGACCTTCTTATTGACGATGGAAAACAGAAATTGCATCGGAATTAAATACAAAAGGCACAATGCCGACTTAAGTACAAGAAAACTGACTCTTCTTACTGTCTATGTTTTGAACCATTCCTGTGACACTAGTTATAGATTCCGACGCTTCACTTCAGGTTTACTGTATCCCTCCGACCTTCTTATTGACAATGAAACACAGAAATTGCATCGGAATTAAATAGAAGAGGCACAATGGCGACTTAAGTACAAGCAAACTGACTCTTCTTACTGTCTATAGTTTTAACCATTCCTGTGATACTAGTTATAGATTCCGATGCTTCACTTCAGGTTTACTGTATCCCTCCGACCTTCTTATTGACGATGAAACACAGAAATTGCATCGGAATTAACTGCAAAAGGCACAATGCCGACTTAAGTACAAGATAACTGACTCTTCTTACTGTCTATGTTTTGAACCAATCCTGTGATATTAGTTATAGATTCCGATGCTTCACATCAGGTTTACTGTATCCCTCTGTCCTTCTTATTGACGATGAAACACAGAAATTACATCGCAATTAAATACAAAAGGCACAATGCCGACTTAAGTACAAGAAAACTGACTCTTCTTACTGTCTATATTATGAACCATTCCTGTGACACTAGTTATAGATTCCGATGCTTCACTTCAGGTTTACTGTATCCCTCTGACCTTCTTATTGACGATGAAACATAGAAATTGCTTCGGAATTAAATACAAAAGGCACAATGCCGACTCAAGTACAAGAAGACTGGCTCTTCCTACTGTCTATGTTTTGAACCTTTGCTGTGAGACCAGTTTTAGATTCCGATGCTTCACTTCAGGTTTACTGTATCCCTTGGCCCTTCTTATTGACGACGAAACACAGAAATTGCATCGGAATTATATAGAAAAGGCACAATGCCGAATTAAGTACAAGAAAACTGACTCTTCTTAGTGTCTATGTTTTGAACCATTCCTGTGACACTAGTTATGGATTGCGATAGTTCACTTCAGGTTTCCTCTATCAATCTGACCGTCTTATTGACGATGAAACACAGAAACTGCATCGGAATTACATACAAAAGGCACAATGCCGTCTTAATTATAAGAAAACTGACTCTTCTTACTGCCTATGCTTTGAACCTTTCCTATGACACTAGTTATAGATTCCGATGCTTCACTTCAGGTTATCTGTATCCCTCTGACCTTCTTATTGACGATGAAACACAGAAATTGCATCGGAATTAAATACAAAAGGCACAATGCCGACTCTAGTACAAGAAGACTGGCTCTTCTTACTGTCTATGTTTTGAACCTTTCCTGTGAGACCGGTTTTAGATTCCGATGCTTTACTTCAGGTCTACTGTATTCCTTGGACCTTCTTATTGACAACGAAACACAGAAATTGCAACGGAATTAAATACAAAAGGCACAATGCCGACTCTAGTACAAGAAGACTGGCTCTTCTTACTGTCTATGTTTTGAACCTTTCCTGTGAGACCGGTTTTAGATTCCGATGCTTTACTTCAGGTTTACTGTATTCCTTGGACCTTCTTATTGACAACGAAACACAGAAATTGCATCGGAATTAAATAGAAAAGGCACAGTGCCGACTTAATCACATGGAAACTACCTCTTCTTACTGTCTATGTTTTGAACCATTCCTGTGACACTAGTTATAGATTCCGATGCTTCACTTCAGGTTTACTGTATCACTCTGACCGTCTTATTGACGATGAAACACAGAAATTGCACATGAAAAAAATACAAAAGGCACAATGCCAACTCAAGTACAAGAAGACTGGCTCTTCTAACTTTCTATGATTTGAACCTTTCCTGTGAGACCGGTTATAGACTCCGATGCTTCACTTCAGGTTTACTGTATCCCTTGGACACTCTTATTGACGACGAAACACAGAAATTTCATCGGAATTAAATAGAAAAGGAACATTGCCGACTTAAGTACAAGAAAACTGACTCTTCTTACTGTCGATGTTTTGAACCATTCCTGTGACTCTAGTTATAGATTCCGATGCTTCACTTCAGGTTTACTGTATCCCTCTCACCTTCTTATTGACGATGAAACACAGAAATTGCATCGGAATTAAATACAAAAGGCACAATGCCGACTTAATTATAAGAAAACTGACTCTTCTTACTGTCTATGCTTTGAACCATTCCTGTGACACTCGTTATAGGTTCCGATGCTTCACTTCAGGTTTACTGTATCCCTCTGACCTTCTTATTGACGATGAAACACAGAAATTGCATCGGAATTAAATACAAAAGGCACAATGCCGACTTGAGTACAAGTAAACTGACTCTTCTTACTGTCTATGTTTTGAACCATTCCTGTGACACTAGTTATAGATTTGGATGCTTCACTTCAGGTTTACTGTATCCCTCTGACCGTCTTATTGACGATGAAACACAGAAATTGCATCGGAAGTAATTACAAAAGTCTCAATGCCGACTTAAGTACAAGAAAACTGACTCTCCTTGCTGTCTATGTTTTGAACCATTCCTGTGACATTACTTATAGATTCCGATGCTTCACTTCAGGTTTACAGTATCCCTCTGACATTCTTATTCGACGATGAAACACAGAAATTGCATCGGAATTAAATACAAAAGTTACAAGGCCGACATAAGTACAAGAAAACTAACTCTTCTTACTGTCTATGTTAGAACCATTCCTGTGACACTAGTTATAGATTCCGATGCTCCACTTCAGGTTTATTGTATCCCTCTGACCTTCTTATTGACGATGAAACACAGAAATTGCATCGGAATTAAATACAAAAGGCACAATGCCGACTTAATTATAAGTAAACTGACTCTTCTTACTGTCTATGCTTTGAACCATTCCTGTGACACTAGTTATGGATTCCGAAGCTTCCCTTCAGGTTTACTGTATCCCTGTGACCTTCTTATTGACGATGAAACACTGAAATTGCATGGGAATTAATTAAAAAAGGCACAATAACGATTCAAGTACAAGAAGACTGGCTCTTCTTACTGTCTATGTTTTGAACCTTTCCTGTGAGACCAGTTTTTGATTCCGATGCTTGACTTCAGGTTTACTGTATCCCTCCGACCTTCTTATTAACGATGAAACACAGAAATTGCATCGGAATTAAATAGAAGAGGCACAATGGCGACTTAAGTACAAGCAAAATGACTATTCTAACTGTCTATGGTTTTAACCATTCCTGTGACACTAGTTATAGATTCCGATGCTTCGCTTCAGGTTTACTGTATCCCTCCGACCTTCTTATTGACGATGAAACACAGAAATTGCATCGGAATTAATTGCAAAAGGCACAATGCCGACTTAAGTACAAGAAAACTGACTCTTCTTACTGTCTATGTTTTGAACCAATCCTGTGACATTAGTTATAGATTCCGATGCTTCACTTCAGGTTTACTGTATCCCTCTGACCTTCTAATTGACGATGAAACACAGAAATTACATCGGAATTAAATACAAAAGGCACAATGCCGACTTAAGTACAAGAAAACTGACTCTTCTTACTGTCTATATTTTGAACCATTCCTGTGACACTAGTTATAGATTCCGATGCTTCACTTCAGGTTTACTGTATCCCTCTGACCTTCTTATTGACGATGAAACACAGAAATTGCATCGGAATTAAATACAAAAGGCACAATGGCGACTCAAGTACAAGAAGACTGGCTCTTCTTACTGTCTATGTTTTGAACCTTTCCTGTGAGACCGGTTTCAGATTCCGATGCTTCACTTCAGGTTTACTGTATCCCTTGGCCCTTCTTATTGACGACGATACACAGAAATTGCATCGGAATTATATAAAAAAGGCACAATGCCGAATTAAGTACAAGAAAACTGACTCTTCTTAGTGTCTATGATTTGAACCACTCCTGTGACACTAGTTATAGATTCCGATGGTTCACTTCAGGTTTCCTGTATCAATCTGACCGTCTTATTGACGATGAAACACAGAAATTGCATCGGAATTAAATACAAAAGGCACAATGCCGAATTAATTATAAGAAAACTTACTCTTCTTACTGCCTATGCTTTGAACCATTCCTGTGACACTAGTTATAGATGCCGATGCTTCACTTCAGGTTTACTGTATCCCTCTGACCTTCGTACTGACGATGAACCACAGAAATTACATGGGAATTAAATACAAAAGGTACAATGCCGACTCTAGTATAAGAAGACCGGCTCTTCTTACTGTCTATATTTTGAACCTTTCCTGTAAGACCGGATTTAGATTCCGATGCTTCGCTTCAGGTTTACTGTATCCCTCTGACCTTCATAATGACGATGAAACACAGAAATTGCATCGGAATACAAACAAAAGGCACAATGCCGACTTAAGTACAAGAAGACTGACTCTTCTTACTGTCTATGTTTTGAACCATTCCTGTGACACTAGTTATAGATTCCGATGCTTCACTTCAGGTTTACTGTATCCCTCATACCTTCTTATTGACGATGAAACACAGAAATTGCATCGGAATTAAATACAAAAGGCACAATGCCGACTCTAGTACAAGAAGACTGGCTCTTCTTACTGACTATGTTTTGAACCTTTCCTGTGAGACCGGTTTTAGATTCCGATGCTTCACTTCAGGTTTACTGTATTCCTTGGACCTTCTTATTGACGACGAAACACAGAAATTGCATCGGAATTAAATAGAAAAGGCACAATGCCGACTTAATCACATGGAAACTACCTCTTCTTACTGTCTATGTTATGAACCATTCCTGTGACAGTAGTTATAGATTCCGGTGCTTCACTTCAGGTTTACTGTATCACTCTGACCGTCTTATTGACGATGAAACACAGAAATTGCACCTGAATTAAATACAAAAGGCACAATGCCAACTCAAGTACAAGAAGACTGGCTCTTCTTACTGTCTATGTTTTGAACCATTCCTGTGACTCTAGTTATAGATTCCGATGCTTCACTTCAGGTTTACTGTATCCCGCTGACCTTCTTATTGACGATGAAACACAGAAATTGCATCGCAATTAAATACAAAAGGCACAATAAAGACTCAAGTACAAGAAGACTGGCTCTTCTTACTGTCTATGTTCTGAACCTTTCCTGTGAGACCAGTTTTAGATTCCGATGCTTCACTTCAGGTTTACTGTATCCCTCGCACCTTCTTATTGACGATGAAACACAGAAATTGCATCGGAATTAAAACCAAAAGGCACAGTGCCGACTTAATTATAAGAAAACTGACTCTTCTTACTGTCTATGCTTTGAACCATTCCTGTGACACTAGTTATAGATTCCGATGCTTCACTTCAGGTTTACTGTATCCCTCTGACCTTCTTATTGACGATGAAACACAGAAATAGCATTGGAATTAAATGCAAACGGCACAATAACGACCCAAGTACAAGAAGACTGGTTCAACTTACTGTCTATGTTTTGAACCTTTCCTGTGAGACCAGTTTTAGATTCCGATGCTTGACTTCAGGTTTACTGTATCCCTTGGACCTTCGTATTGACGATGGAACACATAAATTGCATCGGAATGAAATACAAAAGGCACAATGCCGACTTAAGTACACGAAAACTGACTCTTCTTACTGTCCATGTTTTTAACCATTCCTGTGACACTAGTTATAGATTGCGATGCTTCACTTCAGGTTTACTGTATCCCTCCGACCTTCTTATTGACGATGAAACACAGAAATTGCAATGTAATTAAATAGAAAAGGCACAATGCCGACTTAAGTACAAGAAAACTGACTCTTCTTACTGTCTATGTTTTGAACCATTCCTGTGACACTAGTTATTGATTCCGACGCTTCACTTCAGGTTTACTGTATCCCTCCGACGTTCTTATTGACGATGAAACACAGAAATTGCATCGGAAATAAATAGAAGAGGCACAATGGCGACTTAAGTACAAGCAAACTGACTCTTCTTACTGTCTATGATTTAACCATTCCTGTGACACTAGTTATAGATTCCGATGCTTCACTTCAGGTTTACTGTATCCCTCCGACCTTCTTATTGACGATGAAACACAGAAATTGCATCGGAATTAATTGCAAAAGGCACAATGCCGACTTAAGTACAAGAAAACTGACTCTTCTTACTGTCTATGTTTTGAACCAATCCTGTGACATTAGTTATGGATTCCGATGCTTCACTTCAGGTTTACTGTATCCTTCTGACCGTCTTATTGACGATGAAACACAGAAATTACATCGGAATTAAATACAAAAGGCACAATGCCGACTTAAGTACAAGAAAACTGACTCTTCTTACTGTCTATATTTTGAACCATTCCTGTGACACTAGTTATAGATTCCGATGCTTCACTTCAGGTTTACTGTATCCCTCTGACCTTCTTATTGACGATGAAACACAGAAATTGCATCGGAATTAAATACAAACCGCACAATGCCGACTCAAGTACAAGAAGACGGGCTCTTCTTACTGTCTATGATTTGAACCTTTCCTGTGAGACCGGTTTTAGATTCCGATGCTTCGCTTCAGGTTTACTGTATCCCTCTGACCTTCATAATGACGATGAAACACAGAAATTGCATCGGAATACAAACAAAGGGCACAATGCCGACTTAAGTACAAGAAGACTGACACTTCTTACTGTCTATATTTTGAACCATTCCTGTGACACTAGTTATAGATTCCGATGCTTCACTTCAGGTTTACTGTATCCCTCATACCTTCTTATTGACGATGAAACACAGAAATTGCATCGGAATTAAATAAAAAAGGCACAATGCCGACTCTAGTACAAGAAGACTGGCTCTTCTTACTGTCTATGTTTTGAACCTTTCCTGTGAGAACGGTTTTAGATTGCGATGCTTCACTTCAAGTTTTACTGTATTCCTTGGACCTTCTTATTGACGACGAAACACAGAAATTGCATCGGAATTAAATAGAAAAGGCATAATGCCGACTTAATCACATGGAAACTACCTCTTCTTACTGTCTATGTTTAGAACCATTCCTGTGACACTAGTTATAGATTCCGATGCTTCACTTCATGTTTACTGTATCACTCTGACCGTCTTATTGACGATGAAACAAAGAAATTGCACCTGAATTAAATACAAAAGGCACAATGCCACTCAAGTAGAAGAAGACTGGCTCTTCTTACTTTCTATGATTTGAACCTTTCCTGTGAGACCGGTTTTAGACTCCGATGCTTCACTTCAGGTTTACTGTATCCCTTGGACACTCTTATTGACGATGGAACACAGAAATTGCATCGGAATTAAATACAAAAGGCACAATGCCGACTTAATTATAAGACAACTGACTCTTCTTACTGTCTATGTTTTGAACCATTCCTGTGACACTAGTTATAGATTCTGATGCTTCACTTCAGGTTTACTGTAACCCTCTGACCTTCTTATTGACGATGAAACACAGAGATTGCATCGGAATTGAATACAAAAGGCACAATGCCGACTTAAGTACAAGAAGACTGACTCTTCTTACTGTCTATGTTTTGAACCATTCCTTTGACATTAGTTATAGATTCCGATGCTTCTTTTCAGATTTACTGTATCCCTCTGACTGTCTTATTGACGATGAAACACAGAAATTGCATCGGAATTAAATAGAAAAGGCACAATGCCGACTTAATCACATGGAAACTGACTCTTCTTACTGTCTATGTTTTGAACCATTCCTGTGACACTAGTTATAGATTCCGAAACTTCACTTCAGGTTTACTGTATCCCTCCGATCTTCTTATTGACGATGAAACACAGAAATAGCAACGGAATTAAATAGAAAATTCACAATGCCGACTTAAGTACAAGAAAAGTGACTCTTCTTACTGTCTATGGTTGTAACCACTCCTGTGACACTAGTTATGGGTTCCGATCCTTAACTTCAGGTTTACTATATCCCTCTGACCTACTTATTAACGATGAAACACAGAAATTGCATCGGAATAAATACAAAAGGCACAATGCCGACTTAAGTACAAGAAAACTGACTCTACTTACTGTCTATAATTTGAACCATTCCTGTGACACTAGTTATAGATTCCGATGCTTCACCTCAGGTTTACTGTAACCCTCTGACCTTCTTATTGACGATGAAACACAGAGAATGCATCGGAATTGAATACAAAAGGCACAATGCCGACTTAAGTACAAGAAGACTGACTCTTCTTACTGTCTATGTTTTGAACCATTCCTTTGACATTAATTATAGATTCCGATGCTTCTTTTCAGATTTACTGTATCCCTCTGACCTTCTTATTGACGATGAAACACAGAAATTGCATCGGAACAAATACAAAAGGCACAATGCCGACTTAAGTACAAGAAAACTGGCTCTTCTTACTGTCTATGTTTTGAACCTTTCCAGTGAGACCGGTTATAGACTCCGATGCTTCACTTCAGGTTTACTGTATTCCTTGGAACTTCTTATTGACGTGAAACACAGAAATTGCATCGAAATTAAATAGAAAAGGCACAATGCCGACTTAATCACATGGAAACTGACTCTTCTTACTGTCTATGTTTTGAACCTTTCCAGTGAGACCGGTTTTAGATTCCGATGCTTGACTTCAGGTTTACTGTATCCCTTGGACCTTCTTATTGACGATGGAACACTGAAATTCCATCGGAATTAAATACAAAAGGCACAATGCCAACTTAAGTACAAGAGAACTGACTCTTCTTACTGTCCATGTTTTTAACCATTCCTGTGACACTAGTTATAGATTGCGATGCTTCACTTCAGGTTTACTGTATCCCTCTGACCTTCTTATTGACGATGAAACACAGAAATAGCATCGGAATGAAATTCAAACGGCACAATAACGACCCAAGTACAAGAATACTGGTTCATCTTACTGTCTATGTTTTGAACCTTTCCTGTGAGACCAGTTTTAGATTCCGATGCTTGACTTCAGGTTTACTGTATCCCTTGGACCTTCTTATTGACGATGGAACACTGAAATTGCATCGGAATTAAATACAAAAGGCACAATGCCAACTTAAGTACAAGAAAACTGACTCTTCTTACTGTCCATGTTTTTAACCATTCCTGTGACACTAGTTATAGATTGCGATGCTTCACTTCAGGTTTACTGTATCCCTCCGACCTTCTTATTGACGATGAAAGACAGAAATTGCAACGGAATTAAATAGAAGAGGCACAATGGCGACTTAAGTACAAGCAAACTGAGTCTTCTTACTGTCTATGATTTAACCATTCCTGTGACACTAGTTATAGATTCCGATGCTTCACTTCAGGTTTACTGTATCCCTCCGACCTTCTTATTGACGATGAAACACAGAAATTGCATCGGAATTAATTGCAAAAGGCACAATGCCGACTTAAGTACAAGAAAACTGACTCTTCTTACTGTCTTTGTTTTGAACCAATCCTGTGACATTAGTTATGGATTCCGATGCTTCACTTCAGGTTTACTGTATCCCTCCGACCTTCTTATTGACGATGAAACACAGAAATTACATCGGAAATTAATACAAAAGGCACAATGCCGACTTAAGTACAAGAAAACTGACTCTTCTTACTGTCTATATTTTGAACCATTCCTGTGACACTAGTTATAGATTCCGATGCTTCACTTCAGGTTTACTGTATCCCTCTGACCTTCTTATTGACGATGAAACACAGAAACTGCATCGGAATTAAATACAAAAGGTACAATGCCGACTCAAGTACAAGAAGACTGGCTCTTCTTACTGTCTATGTTTTGAACCTTTCCTGTGAGACCGGTTTTAGATTCCGATGCTTCACTTCAGGTTTACTGTATCCCTTGGCCCTTCTTATTGACGACGAAACACAGAAATTGCATCGGAATTATATAGAAAAGGCACAATGCCGAATTAAGTACAAGAAAACTGACTCTTCTTAGTGTCTATGTTTTGAACCATTCCTGTGACACTAGTTATAGATTCCGATGGTTCACTTCAGATTTCCTGTATCAATCTGACCGTCTTATTGACGATGAAACACAGAAATTGCATCGGAATTAAATACAAATGGCACTATGCCGACTTAATTATAAGAAAACTGACTCTTCTTACTGCAAATGCCTTGAACCATTCCTGTGACACTAGTTATAGATTCCGATGCTTCACTTCAGGTTTACTGTATCCCTCTGACCTTCGTACTGACGATGAACCACAGAAATTACACGGGAATTAAATACAAAAGGTACAATGCCGACTCTAGTATAAGAAGACTGGCTCTTCTTACTGTCTATATTTTGAACCTTTCCTGTAAGACCGGTTTTAGATTCCGATGCTTTGCTTCAGGTTTACTGTATCCCTCTGACCTTCATAATGACGATGAAACACAGAAATTGCATCGGAATACAAACAAAGGGCACAATGCCGACTTAAGTACAAGAACACTGACTCTTCTTACTGTCTATGTTTAGAACCATTCCTGTGACACTAGTTATAGTTTCCGATGCTTCACTTCAGGTTTACTGAATCCCTTGGACACTCTTATTGACGACGAAACACAGAAATTTCATCGGAATTAAATACAAAAGGCACAATGCCCACTTAAGTACAAGAAAACTGACTCTTCTTACTGTCCATGTTTTTAACCATTCCTGTGACACTAGTTATAGATTGCGATGCTTCACTTCAGGTTTACTGTATCCCTCCGACCTTCTTATTGACGATGAAACACAAAAATTTCAACGGAATTAAGTAGAAAAGGCACAATGCCGACTTAAGTACAAGAAAAGCGACTCTTCTTACTGTCTATGGTTTTAACCACTCCTGTGACACTAGTTATGAATTCCGATGCTTAACTTCAGGTTTACTATATCCCTCTGACCTTCTTATTGACGATGAAACACAGAAATTGCATCGGAACAAATACAAAAGGCACAATGCCGACTTAAGTACAAGAAAACTGACTCTTCTTACTGTCTATGCTTTGAACCATTCCTGTGACACTAGTTATAGATTCCGATGCCTGACGTCAGGTTTACTGTATCTCTCTGACCTTCTTATTGACGATGAAACACAGAAATTGCATTGGAATGAAACACAAAAGGAACAATGCCAACTTAAGTACAAGTAAACTGACTCTTCTTACTGTCCATGTTTTGAACCATTCCTGTGACACTAGTTATAGATTCCGATGCTTCACTTCAGGTTTCCTGTACCCCTCATACCTTCTTATTGACGATGAAACACAGAAATTGCATCGGAATTAAATACAAAAGGCACAATGCCGACTCTAGTACAAGAAGACTGGCTCTTCTTACTGTCTATGTTTTTGGTCCTTTCCAGTGAGACCGGTTTTAGACTCCGATGCTTCACTTCAGGTTTACTGTATTCCTTGGAACTTCTTATTGACGACGAAACACAGAAATTGCATCGGAATTAAATAGAAAAGGCACAATGCCTACTTAATCACATGGAAACCGACTCTTCTTACTGTCTATGTTTTGAACCTTTCCTGTGAGACCGGTTTTAGATTCCGATGCTTCACTTCAGGTTTACTGTATCCCTTGGCCCTTCTTATTGACGACGAAACACAGAAATTGCATCGGAACTATATAGAAAAGGCACAATGCCGAATTAAGTACAAGAAAACTGACTCTTCTTAGTCTCTATGTTTTGAACCATTCCTGTGACACTAGTTATAGATTCCGATGCTTCACTTCAGGTTTACTGTATCACTCTGACCGTCTTATTGACGATGAAGCACAGAAATTGCACCTGAATTACATACAAAAGGCACAATGCCAACTCAAGTACAAGAAGACTGGCTCTTCATACTTTCTATGATTTGAACCTTTCCTGTGAGACTGGTTTTAGACTCCGATGCTTCACCTCAGGTTTACTGTATCCCTTGGACACTCTTATTGACGATGAAACACAGAAATTACATCGGAATTAAATAGAAAAGGCACATTGCCGACTCAAGTACAAGAAGACTGGCTATTCTTACTGTCTATGTTTTGAACCTTTCCTGTGAGACCGGTTTTAGATTCCGATGCTTCACTTCAGGTTTACTGTATCCCTTGGCCCTTCTTATTGACGACGAAACACAGAAATTGCATCGGAATTATATAGAAAAGGCACAATGCCGAATTAAGTACAAGAAAACTGACTCTTCTTAGTGTCTATGTTTTCAACCATTCCTGTGACACTAGTTATAGATTCCGATGGTTCACTTCAGGTTTCCTGTATCAATCTGACCGTCTTATTGACGATGAAACACAGAAATTGCATCGGAATTAAATACAAAAGGCACTATGCCGACTTAATTATAAGAAAACTGACTCATCTTACTGCCTATGCCTTGAACCATTCCTGTGACACTAGTTATAGATTCCGATGCTTCACTTCAGGTTTACTGTATCCCTCTGACCTTCGTACTGACGATGAACCACAGAAATTACACGGGAATTAAATACAAAAGGTACAATGCCGACTCTAGTATAAGAAGACTGGCTCTTCTTACTGTCTATATTTTGAACCTTTCCTGTAAGACCGGTTTTAGATTCCGATGCTTTGCTTCAGGTTTACTGTATCCCTCTGACCTTCATAATGACGATGAAACACAGAAATTGCATCGGAATACAAACAAAGGGCACAATGCCGACTTAAGTACAAGAAGACTGACTCTTCTTACTGTCTATGTTTTGAACCATTCCTGTGAGACTAGTTATAGATTCCGATGCTTCACTTCAGGTTTACTGTATCCCTCATACCATCTTATTGACGATGAAACACAGAAATTGAATCGGTATTAAATAAAAATGGCACAATGCCGACTCTAGTACAAGAAGACTGGCTCTTCTTACTGTCTATGTTTTGAACCTTTCCTGTGAGATCGGTTTTAGATTCCGATGCTTCACTTCAGGTTTACTGGATTCCTTGGACCTTCTTATTGACGACAAAACACAGAAATTGCATCGGAATTAAATAGAAAAAGCACAATGCCGACTTAATCACATGGAAACTACCTGTTCTAACTGTCTATGTTTTGAACCATTCCTGTGACACTAGTTATAGATTCCGATGCTTCACTTCAGGTTTACTGTATCAGTCTGACCGTCTTATTGACGATGAAACACAGAAATTGCACCTGAATTAAATACAAAAGGCACAATGCAAACTCAAGTACAAGAAGACTGGCTCTTCTTACTGTCTATGTTTTGAACCTTTCCTGTGAGACCGGTTTCAGATTCCGATGCTTCACTTCAGGTTTACTGTATCCCTTGGCCCTTCTTATTGACGACGATACACAGAAATTGCATCGGAATTATATTAAAAAGGCACAATGCCGAATTAAGTACAAGAAAACTGACTCTTCTTAGTGTCTATGTTTTGAACCATTCCTGTGACACTAGTTATAGATTCCGATGGTTCACTTCAGGTTTCCTGTATCAATCTGACCGTCTTATTGACGATGATACACAGAAATTGCATCGGAATTAAATACAAAAGGCACAATGCCCACTTAATTATAAGAAAACTTACTCTTCTTACTGCCTATGCTTTGAACCATTCCTGTGACACTAGTTATAGATGCCGATGCTTCACTTCAGGTTTACTGTATCCCTCTGACCTTCGTACTGACGATGAACCACAGAAATTCCATGGGAATTAAATACAAAAGGTACAATGCGGACTCTAGTATAAGAAGACTGGCTCTTCTTACTGTCTATATTTTGAACCTTTCCTGTAAGACCGGTTTTAGATTCCGATGCTTCGCTTCAGGTTTACTGTATCCCTCTGACCTTCATAATGACGATGAAACACAGAAATTGCATCGGAATACAAACAAAAGGCACAATGCCGACTTAAGTACAAGAAGACTGACTCTTCTTACTGTCTATGTTTTGAACCATTCCTGTGACTCTAGTTATAGATTCCGATGCTTCACTTCAGGTTTACTGTATCCCTCTCACCTTCTTATTGACGATGAAACACAGAAATTGCATCGGAATTAAAACCAAAAGGCACAATGCCAACTTAATTATAAGAAAACTGACTCTTCTTACTGTCTATGCTTTGAACCATTCCTGTGACACTAGTTATAGATTCCGATGCTTCACTTCAGGTTTACTGTATCCCTCTGACCTTCTTATTGACGATGAAACACAGAAATAGCATCGGAATGAAATTCAAACGGCACAATAACGACCCAAGTACAAGAATACTGGTTCATCTTACTGTCTATGTTTTGAACCTTTCCTGTGAGACCAGTTTTAGATTCCGATGCTTGACTTCAGGTTTACTGTATCCCTTGGACCTTCTTATTGACGATGGAACACTGAAATTGCATCGGAATTAAATACAAAAGGCACAATGCCAACTTAAGTACAAGAAAACTGACTCTTCTTACTGTCCATGTTTTTAACCATTCCTGTGACACTAGTTATAGATTGCGATGCTTCACTTCAGGTTTACTGTATCCCTCCGACCTTCTTATTGACGATGAAAGACAGAAATTGCAACGGAATTAAATAGAAGAGGCACAATGGCGACTTAAGTACAAGCAAACTGAGTCTTCTTACTGTCTATGATTTAACCATTCCTGTGACACTAGTTATAGATTCCGATGCTTCACTTCAGGTTTACAGTATCCCTCCGACCTTCTTATTGACGATGAAACACAGAAATTGCATCGGAATTAATTGCAAAAGGCACAATGCCGACTTAAGTACAAGAAAACTGACTCTTCTTACTGTCTTTGTTTTGAACCAATCCTGTGACATTAGTTATGGATTCCGATGCTTCACTTCAGGTTTACTGTATCCCTCCGACCTTCTTATTGACGATGAAACACAGAAATTACATCGGAAATTAATACAAAAGGCACAATGCCGACTTAAGTACAAGAAAACTGACTCTTCTTACTGTCTATATTTTGAACCATTCCTGTGACACTAGTTATAGATTCCGATGCTTCACTTCAGGTTTACTGTATCCCTCTGACCTTCTTATTGACGATGAAACACAGAAACTGCATCGGAATTAAATACAAAAGGTACAATGCCGACTCAAGTACAAGAAGACTGGCTCTTCTTACTGTCTATGTTTTGAACCTTTCCTGTGAGACCGGTTTTAGATTCCGATGCTTCACTTCAGGTTTACTGTATCCCTTGGCCCTTCTTATTGACGACGAAACACAGAAATTGCATCGGAATTATATAGAAAAGGCACAATGCCGAATTAAGTACAAGAAAACTGACTCTTCTTAGTGTCTATGTTTTGAACCATTCCTGTGACACTAGTTATAGATTCCGATGGTTCACTTCAGGTTTCCTGTATCAATCTGACCGTCTTATTGACGATGAAACACAGAAATTGCATCGGAATTAAATACAAATGGCACTATGCCGACTTAATTATAAGAAAACTGACTCTTCTTACTGCAAATGCCTTGAACCATTCCTGTGACACTAGTTATAGATTCCGATGCTTCACTTCAGGTTTACTGTATCCCTCTGACCTTCGTACTGACGATGAACCACAGAAATTACACGGGAATTAAATACAAAAGGTACAATGCCGACTCTAGTATAAGAAGACTGGCTCTTCTTACTGTCTATATTTTGAACCTTTCCTGTAAGACCGGTTTTAGATTCCGATGCTTTGCTTCAGGTTTACTGTATCCCTCTGACCTTCATAATGACGATGAAACACAGAAATTGCATCGGAATACAAACAAAGGGCACAATGCCGACTTAAGTACAAGAACACTGACTCTTCTTACTGTCTATGTTTAGAACCATTCCTGTGACACTAGTTATAGTTTCCGATGCATCACTTCAGGTTTACTGAATCCCTTGGACACTCTTATTGACGACGAAACACAGAAATTTCATCGGAATTAAATACAAAAGGCACAATGCCCACTTAAGTACAAGAAAACTGACTCTTCTTACTGTCCATGTTTTTAACCATTCCTGTGACACTAGTTATAGATTGCGATGCTTCACTTCAGGTTTACTGTATCCCTCTGACCTTCTTATTGACGATGAAACACAGAAATTTCAACGGAATTAAGTAGAAAAGGCACAATGCCGACTTAAGTACAAGAAAAGTGACTCTTCTTACTGTCTATGGTTTTAACCACTCCTGTGACACTAGTTATGAATTCCGATGCTTAACTTCAGGTTTACTATATCCCTCTGACCTTCTTATTGACGATGAAACACAGAAATTGCATCGGAACAAATACAAAAGGCACAATGCCGACTTAAGTACAAGAAAACTGACTCTTCTTACTGTCTATGCTTTGAACCATTCCTGTGACACTAGTTATAGATTCCGATGCCTGACGTCAGGTTTACTGTATCTCTCTGACCTTCTTATTGACGATGAAACACAGAAATTGCATTGGAATGAAACACAAAAGGAACAATGCCAACTTAAGTACAAGTAAACTGACTCTTCTTACTGTCCATGTTTTGAACCATTCCTGTGACACTAGTTATAGATTCCGATGCTTCACTTCAGGTTTCCTGTACCCCTCATACCTTCTTATTGACGATGAAACACAGAAATTGCATCGGAATTAAATACAAAAGGCACAATGCCGACTCTAGTACAAGAAGACTGGCTCTTCTTACTGTCTATGTTTTTGGTCCTTTCCAGTGAGACCGGTTTTAGACTCCGATGCTTCACTTCAGGTTTACTGTATTCCTTGGAACTTCTTATTGACGACGAAACACAGAAATTGCATCGGAATTAAATAGAAAAGGCACAATGCCTACTTAATCACATGGAAACCGACTCTTCTTACTGTCTATGTTTTGAACCTTTCCTGTGAGACCGGTTTTAGATTCCGATGCTTCACTTCAGGTTTACTGTATCCCTTGGCCCTTCTTATTGACGACGAAACACAGAAATTGCATCGGAATTATATAGAAAAGGCACAATGCCGAATTAAGTACAAGAAAACTGACTCTTCTTAGTCTCTATGTTTTGAACCATTCCTGTGACACTAGTTATAGATTCCGATGCTTCACTTCAGGTTTACTGTATCACTCTGACCGTCTTATTGACGATGAAGCACAGAAATTGCACCTGAATTACATACAAAAGGCACAATGCCAACTCAAGTACAAGAAGACTGGCTCTTCATACTTTCTATGATTTGAACCTTTCCTGTGAGACTGGTTTTAGACTCCGATGCTTCACCTCAGGTTTACTGTATCCCTTGGACACTCTTATTGACGATGAAACACAGAAATTACATCGGAATTAAATAGAAAAGGCACATTGCCGACTCAAGTACAAGAAGACTGGCTATTCTTACTGTCTATGTTTTGAACCTTTCCTGTGAGACCGGTTTTAGATTCCGATGCTTCACTTCAGGTTTACTGTATCCCTTGGCCCTTCTTATTGACGACGAAACACAGAAATTGCATCGGAATTATATAGAAAAGGCACAATGCCGAATTAAGTACAAGAAAACTGACTCTTCTTAGTGTCTATGTTTTCAACAATTCCTGTGACACTAGTTATAGATTCCGATGGTTCACTTCAGGTTTCCTGTATCAATCTGACCGTCTTATTTACGATGAAACACAGAAATTGCATCGGAATTAAATACAAAAGGCACTATGCCGACTTAATTATAAGAAAACTGACTCTTCTTACTTCCTATGCCTTGAACCATTCCTGTGACACTAGTTATAGATTCCGATGCTTCACTTCAGGTTTACTGTATCCCTCTGACCTTCGTACTGACGATGAACCACAGAAATTACACGGGAATTAAATACAAAAGGTACAATGCCGACTCTAGTATAAGAAGACTGGCTCTTCTTACTGTCTATATTTTGAACCTTTCCTGTAAGACCGGTTTTAGATTCCGATGCTTTGCTTCAGGTTTACTGTATCCCTCTGACCTTCATAATGACGATGAAACACAGAAATTGCATCGGAATACAAACAAAGGGCACAATGCCGACTTAAGTACAAGAAGACTGACTCTTCTTACTGTCTATGTTTTGAACCATTCCTGTGAGACTAGTTATAGATTCCGATGCTTCACTTCAGGTTTACTGTATCCCTCATACCATCTTATTGACGATGAAACACAGAAATTGAATCGGTATTAAATAAAAATGGCACAATGCCGACTCTAGTACAAGAAGACTGGCTCTTCTTACTGTCTATGTTTTGAACCTTTCCTGTGAGATCGGTTTTAGATTCCGATGCTTCACTTCAGGTTTACTGTATTCCTTGGACCTTCTTATTGACGACAAAACACAGAAATTGCATCGGAATTAAATAGAAAAAGCACAATGCCGACTTAATCACATGGAAACTACCTGTTCTAACTGTCTATGTTTTGAACCATTCCTGTGACACTAGTTATAGATTCCGATGCTTCACTTCAGGTTTACTGTATCAGTCTGACCGTCTTATTGACGATGAAACACAGAAATTGCACCTGAATTAAATACAAAAGGCACAATGCAAACTCAAGTACAAGAAGACTGGCTCTTCTTACTGTCTATGTTTTGAACCTTTCCTGTGAGACCGGTTTCAGATTCCGATGCTTCACTTCAGGTTTACTGTATCCCTTGGCCCTTCTTATTGACGACGATACACAGAAATTGCATCGGAATTATATAAAAAAGGCACAATGCCGAATTAAGTACAAGAAAACTGACTCTTCTTAGTGTCTATGTTTTGAACCATTCCTGTGACACTAGTTATAGATTCCGATGGTTCACTTCAGGTTTCCTGTATCAATCTGACCGTCTTATTGACGATGAAACACAGAAATTGCATCGGAATTAAATACAAAAGGCACAATGCCCACTTAATTATAAGAAAACTTACTCTTCTTACTGCCTATGCTTTGAACCATTCCTGTGACACTAGTTATAGATACCGATGCTTCACTTCAGGTTTACTGTATCCCTCTGACCTTCGTACTGACGATGAACCACAGAAATTACATGGGAATTAAATACAAAAGGTACAATGCCGACTCTAGTATAAGAAGACTGGCTCTTCTTACTGTCTATATTTTGAACCTTTCCTGTAAGACCGGTTTTAGATTCCGATGCTTCGCTTCAGGTTTACTGTATCCCTCTGACCTTCATAATGACGATGAAACACAGAAATTGCATCGGAATACAAACAAAAGGCACAATGCCGACTTAAGTACAAGAAGACTGACTCTTCTTACTGTCTATGTTTTGAACCATTCCTGTGACTCTAGTTATAGATTCCGATGCTTCACTTCAGGTTTACTGTATCCCTCTCACCTTCTTATTGACGATGAAACACAGAAATTGCATCGGAATTAAAACCAAAAGGCACAATGCCAACTTAATTATAAGAAAACTGACTCTTCTTACTGTCTATGCTTTGAACCATTCCTGTGACACTAGTTATAGATTCCGATGCTTCACTTCAGGTTTACTGTATCCCTCTGACCTTCTTATTGACGATGAAACACAGAAATAGCATTGGAATTAAATGCAAACGGCACAATAACGACCCAAGTACAAGAAGACTGGTTCAACTTACTGTCTATGTTTTGAACCTTTCCTGTGAGACCAGTTTTAGATTCCGATGCTTGACTTCAGGTTTACTGTATCCCTTGGACCTTCTTATTGACGATGGAACACATAAATTGCATCGGAATGAAATACAAAAGGCACTATGCCGACTTAAGTACACGAAAACTGACTCTTCTTACTGTCCATTTTTTTAACCATTCCTGTGACACTAGTTATAGATTGCGATGCTTCACTTCAGGTTTACTGTATCCCTCCGACCTTCTTATTGACGATGAAACACAGAAATTGCAACGTAATTAAATAGAAAAGGCACAATGCCGACTTAAGTACAAGAAAACTGACTCTTCTTACTGTCTATGTTTTGAACCATTCCTGTGACACTAGTTATTGATTCCGACGCTTCACTTCAGGTTAACCGTATCCCTCCGACGTTCTTATTGACGATGAAACACAGAAATTGCATCGGAATTAAATAGAAGAGGCACAATGGCGACTTAAGTACAAGCAAACTGACTCTTCTTACTGTCTATGATTTAACCATTCCTGTGACACTACTTATAGATTCCAATGCTTCACTTCAGGTTTACTGTATCCCTCCGACCTTCTTATTGACGATGAAACACAGAAATTGCATCGGAATTAATTGCAAAAGGCACAATGCCGACTTAAGTACAAGAAAACTGACTCTTTTTACTGTCTATGTTTTGAACCAATCCTGTGACATTAGTTATGGATTCCGATGCTTCACTTCAGGTTTACTGTATCCCTCTGACCTTCTTATTGACGATGAAGCACAGAAATTACATCGGAATTAAATACAAAAGGCACAATGCCGACTTAAGTACAAGAAAACTGACTCTTCTTACTGTCTATATTTTGAACCATTCCTGTGACACTAGTTATAGATTCCGATGCTTCACTTCAGGTTTACTGTATCCCTCTGACCTTCTTATTGACGATGAAACACAGAAATTGCATCGGAATTAAATACAAACCGCACAATGCCGACTCAAGTACAAGAAGACTGGCTCTTCTTACTGTCTATGTTTTGAACCTTTCCTGTGAGACCGGTTTTAGATTCCGATTCTTCGCTTCAGGTTTACTGTATCCCTCTGACCTTCATAATGACGATGAAACACAGAAATTGCATCGGAATACAAACAAAGGGCACAATGCCGACTTAAGTACAAGAAGACTGACTCTTCTTACTGTCTATATTTTGAACCATTCCTGTGACACTAGTTATAGATTCCGATGCTTCACTTCAGGTTTACTGTATCCCTCATACCTTCTTATTGACGATGAAACACAGAAATTGCATCGGAATTAAATAAAAAAGGCACAATGCCGACTCTAGTACAAGAAGACTGGCTCTTCTTACTGTCTATGTTTTGAACCTTTCCTGTGAGACCGGTTTTAGATTGCGATGCTTCACTTCAAGTTTTACTGTATTCCTTGGACCTTCTTATTGACGACGAAACACAGAAATTGCATCGGAATTAAATAGAAAAGGCATAATGCCGACTTAATCACATGGAAACTACCTCTTCTTACTGTCTATGTTTAGAACCATTCCTGTGACACTAGTTATAGATTCCGATGCTTCACTTCAGGTTTACTGTATCACTCTGACCGTCTTATTGACGATGAAACAAAGAAATTGCACCTGAATTAAATACAAAAGGCACAATGCCAACTCAAGTAGAAGAAGACTGGCTCTTCTTACTTTCTATGATTTGAACTTTTCCTGTGAGACCGGTTTTAGACTCCGATGCTTCACTTCAGGTTTACTGTATCCCTTGGACACTCTTATTGACGATGGAACACAGATATTGCATCGGAATTAAATACAAAAGGCACAATGCCGACTTAACTACAAGAAAAATGACTCTTCTTAATGTCCATGTTTTTAACCATTCCTGTGACACTAGTTATAGATTGCGATGCTTCACTTCAGGTTTACTGTATCCCTCCGACCTTCTTATTGACGATGAAACACAGAAATTTCAACGGAATTAAATAGAAAAGGCGCAATGCCGCCTTAAGTACAAGAAAACTGACTCTACTTACTGTCTATAATTTGAACCATTCCTGTGACACTAGTTATAGATTCCGATGCTTCACTTCAGGTTTGCTGTATCACTCTGACCGTCTTATTGACGATGAAACACAGAAATTGCATCGGAATTAAATACAAAAGGCACAATGCCGACTTAATTATAAGAAAACTGACTCTTCTTACTGTCTATGTTTTGAACCATTCCTGTGACACTAGTTATAGATTCCGATGCTTCACTTCAGGTTTACTGTAACCCTCTGACCTTATTATTGACGATGAAACACAGAGATTGCATCGGAATTGAATACAAAAGGCACAATGCCGACTTAAGTACAAGAAGACTGACTCTTCTTACTGTCTATGTTTTGAACCATTCCTTTGACATTTGTTATAGATTCCGATGCTTCTTTTCAGATTTACTGTATCCCTCTGACCTTCTTATTGACGATGAAACACAGAAATTGCATCGGAATTAAATAGAAAAGGCACAATGCCGACTTAATCACATGGAAACTGACTCTTCTTACTGTCTATGTTTTGAACCATTCCTGTGACACTAGTTATAGATTCCGAAACTTCACTTCAGGTTTACTGTATCCCTCCGATCTTCTTATTGACGATGAAACACAGAAATAGCAACGGAATTAAATAGAAAACGCACAATGCCGACTTAAGTACAAGAAAAGTGACTCTTCTTACTGTCTATGGTTGTAACCACTCCTGTGACACTAGTTATGGGTTCCGATCCTTAACTTCAGGTTTACTATATCCCTCTGACCTACTTATTAACGATGAAACACAGAAATTGCATCGGAATAAATACAAAAGGCACAATGCCGACTTAAGTACAAGAAAACTGACTCTACTTACTGTCTATAATTTGAACCATTCCTGTGACACTAGTTATAGATTCCGATGCTTCACTTCAGGTTTGCTGTATCACTCTGACCGTCTTATTGACGATGAAACACAGAAATTGCATCGGAATTAAATAGAAAACGCACAATGCCGACTTATTTATAAGAAAACTGACTCTTCTTACTGTCTATGTTTTGAACCATTTCTGTGACACTAGTTATAGATTCCGATGCTTCACTTCAGGTTTACTGTAACCCTCTGAACTTCTTATTGACGATGAAACACAGAGAATGCATCGGAATTGAATACAAAAGGCACAATGCCGACTTAAGTACAAGAAGACTGACTCTTCTTACTGTCTATGTTTTGAACCATTCCTTTGACATTAATTATAGATTCCGATGCTTCTTTTCAGATTTACTGTATCCCTCTGACCTTCTTATTGACGATGAAACACAGAAATTGCATCGGAACAAATACAAAAGGCACAATGCCGACTTAAGTACAAGAAAACTGACTCTTCTTACTGTCAATGCTTTGAAACATTCCTGTGACACTAGTTATAGATTCCGATGCCTGACGTCAGGTTTACTGTATCTCTCTGACCTTCTTATTGACGATGAAACACAGAAATTGCATCGGAATGAAACACAAAAGGCACAATGCCAACTTAAGTACAAGTAAACTGACTCCTCTTACTGTCCATTATTTGAACCATTCCTGTGACACTAGTTATAGATTCCGATGCTTCACTTCAGGTTTACTGTATCCCTCATACCTTCTTATTGACGATGAAACACAGAAATAGCATCGGAATTAAATACAAATGGCACAATGCCGACTCTAGTACAAGAAGACTGGCTCTTCTTACTGTCTATGTTTTGAACCTTTCCAGTGAGACCGGTTTTAGATTCCGATGCTTCACTTCAGGTTTACTGTATCCCTTGGCCCTTCTTATTGACGACGAAACACAGAAATTGCATCGGAATTATATAGAAAAGGCACAATGCCGAATTAAGTACAAGAAAACTGACTCTTCTTAGTGTCTATGTTTTGAACCATTCCTGTGACACTAGATATAGATTCCGATGGTTCACTTCAGGTTTCCTGTATCAATCTGACCGTCTTATTGACGATGAAACACAGAAATTGCATCGGAATTAAATACAAAAGGCACAATGCCGACTTAATTATAAGAAAACTTACTCTTCTTACTGCCTATGCTTTGAACCATTCCTGTGACACTAGTTATAGATTCCGATGCTTCACTTGAGGTTTACTGTATCCCTCTGACCTTCGTACTGACGAAGAACCACAGAAATAACATGGGAAATAAATACAAAAGGTACAATGCCGACTCTACTATAAGAAGACTGGCTCTTCTTACTGTCTATATTTTGAACCTTTCCTGTAAGACCGGTTTTAGATTCCGATGCTTCGCTTCAGGTTTACTGTATCCCTCTGACCTTCATAATGACGATGAAACACAGAAATTGCATCGGAATACAAACAAAAGGCAAAATGCCGACTTAAGTACAAGAAGACTGACTCTTCTTACTGTCTATGTTTTGAACCATTCCTGTGACACTAGTTATATATTCCGATGCTTCACTTCAGGTTTACTGTATCCCTCATACCTTCTAATTGACGATGAAACACATAAATATCATCGAAATTAAATACAAAAGGCACAATGCCGACTCTAGTACAAGTAGACTGGCTCTTCTTACTGTCTATGTTTTGAACCTTTCCTGTGACACCGGTTTTAGATTCCGATGCTTCACTTCAGGTTTACTGTATTCGTTGGGCCTTCTTATTGACGACGAAACACAGAATTTGCATCGGAATTAAATTGAAAAGGCACAATGCCGACTTAATCACATGGTAACTACCTCTTCTTAGTGTCTATGTTTTGAACCATTCCTGTGACACTAGTTATAGATTCCGATGCTTCACTTCAGGTTTACTGTATCACTCTGACCGTCTTATTGACGATGAAACACAGAAATTGCACCTGAATTACATACAAAAGGCACAATGCCAACTCAAGTACAAGAAGACTGGCTCTTCTTACTTTCTATGATTTGAACCTTTACTGTGAGACTGGTTTTAGACTCCGATGCTTCACTTCAGGTTTACTGTATCCCTTGGACACTCTTATTGACGATGAAACACAGAAATTACATCGGAATTAAATAGAAAAGGCACATTGCCGACTTAAGTACAAGAAAACTGACTCTTCTTACTGTCTATGTTTTTAACCATTCCTGTGACTCTAGTTATAGATTCCGATGCTTCACTTCAGGTTTACTGTATCCCTCTCACCTTCTTATTGACGATGAAACACAGAAATTGCATCGGAATTAAAACCAAAAGGCACAATGCCGACTTAATTATAAGAAAACTGACTCTTCTTACTGTCTATGCTTTGAACCATTCCTGAGACACTAGTTATAGATTCCGATGCTTCACTTCAGGTTTACTGCATCCCTCTGACCTTCTTATTGACGATAAAACACAGAAATAGCATCGGAATGAAATTCAAACGGCACAATAACGACCCAAGTACAAGAAGACTGGTTCATCTTACTGTCTATGTTTTGAACCTTTCCTGTGAGACCGGTTTTAGATTGCGATGCTTCACTTCAGGTTTACTGTATTCCTTGGACCTTCTTATTGACGACGAAACACTGAAATTGCATCGGAATTAAATAGAAAAGGCACAATGCCGACTTAATCACATGGAAACTACCTCTTCTTACTGTCTATGTTTAGAACCATTACTGTGACACAAGTTATAGATTCCGATGCTTCACTTCAGGTTTACTGTATCACTCTGACCGTCTTAATGACGATGAAACAAAGAAATTGCACCTGAATTAAATACAAAAGGCACATGCCAACTCAAGTAGAAGAAGACTGGCTCTTCTTACTTTCTATGATTTGAACCTTTCTTGTGAGACCGGTTTTTGACTCCGATGCTTCACTTCAGATTTACTGTATCCCTTGGACACTCTTATTGACGACGAAACACAGAAATTTCATCGGAATTAAATAGAAAAGGCACATTGCCGACTTAAGTACAAGAAAACTGACTCTTCTTACTGTCTATGTTTTGCACCATTCCTGTGACTCTAGTTATAGATTCCGATGCTTCACTTCAGGTTTACTGTATCCCTCTCACCTTCTTATTGACGATGAAACACAGAAATTGCATCGGAATTAAATACAAAAGGCACAATGCCGACTTAAGTACAAGAAAACTGACTCTTCTTACTGTCCATGTTTTTAACCATTCCTGTGACACTAGTTATAGATTGCGATGCTTCACTTCAGGTTTACTGTATCCCTTGGCCTTCTTATTGACGACGAAACACAGAAATTGCATCGGAATTATATAGAAAAGGCACAATGCCGAATTAAGTACAAGAAAACTGACTCTTCTTAGTGTCTATGTTTTTAACCATTCCTGTGACACTAGTTATAGATTCCAATGCTTCACTTCAGGTTTACTGTATCACTCTGACCGTCTTATTGACGATGAAACACAGAAATTGCACCTGAATTACATACAAAAGGCACAATGCCAACTCAAGTACAAGAAGACTATCTCTTCTTACTTTCTATGATTTGAACCTTTCCTGTGAGACTGGTTTTAGACTCCGATGCTTCACTTCAGGTTTACTGTATCCCTTCGACACTCTTATTGACGATGAAACACAGAAATTACATCGGAATTAAATAGAAAAGGCACATTGCCGACTTAAGTACAAGAAAACTGACTCTTCTTACTGTCTATGTTTTGAACCATTCCTGTGACTCTAGTTATAGATTCCGATGCTTCACTTCAAGTTTACTGTATCCCTCTCACCTTCTTATTGACGATGAAACACAGAAATTGCATCGGAATTAAAACCAAAAGGCACAATGCCGACTTAATTATAAGAAAACTGACTCTTCTTACTGTCTATGCTTTGAAATATTCCTGTGACACTAGTTATAGATTCCGATGCTTCACTTCAGGTTTACTGTATCCCTCTGACCTTCTTATTGACGATGAAACACAGAAATACCATCGGAATGAAATTCAAACGGCACAATAACGACCCAAGTACAAGAAGACTGGTTCATCTTACTGTCTATGTTTTGAACCTTTCCTGTGAGACCAGTTTTAGATTCCGATGCTTGACTTCAAGTTTACTGTATCCCTTGGACCTTCTTATTGACGATGGAACACATAAATTGCATCGGAATGAAATACAAAAGGCACAATGCCAACTTAAGTACAAGAAAACTGACTCTTCTTACTGTCCATGTTTTTAACCATTCCTGTGACACTAGTTATAGATTGCGATGCTTCACTTCAGGTTTACTGTATCCCTCCGACCTTCTTATTGACGACGAAACACAGAAATTGCAACGGAATTAAATAGAAGAGGCACAATGGCGACTTAAGTACAAGCAAACTGAGTCTTCTTACTGTCTATGATTTAACCATTCCTGTGACACTACTTATAGATTCCGATGCTTCACTTCAGGTTTACTGTATCCCTCCGACCTTCTTATTGACGATGAAACACAGAAATTGCATCGGAATTAATTGCAAAAGGCACAATGCCGACTTAAGTACAAGAAAACTGACTCTTCTTACTGTCTTTGTTTTGAACCAATCCTGTGACATTAGTTATGGATTCAGATGCTTCACTTCAGGTTTACTGTATCCCTCCGACCTTCTTATTGACGATGAAACACAGATATTACATCGGAAATTAATACAAAAGGCACAATGCCGACTTAAGTACAAGAAAACTGACTCTTCTTACTGTCTATATTTTGAACCATTCCTGTGACACTAGTTATAGATTCCGATGCTTCACTTCAGGTTTACTGTATCCCTCTGACCTTCTTATTGACGATGAAACACAGAAACTGCATCGGAATTAAATACAAAAGGTACAATGCCGACTCAAGTACAAGAAGACTGGCTCTTCTTACTGTCTATGTTTTGAACCTTTCCTGTGAGACCGGTTTTGGATTCCGATGCTTCACTTCAGGTTTCCTGTATCCCTTGGCCCTTCTTATTGACGACGAAACACAGAAATTGCATCGGAATTATATAGAAAAGGCACAATGCCGAATTAAGTACAAGAAAACTGACTCTTCTTAGTGTCTACGTTTTGAACCATTCCTGTGACACTAGTTATAGATTCCGATGGTTCACTTCAGGTTTCCTGTATCAATCTGACCGTCTTATTGACGATGAAACACAGAAATTGCATCGGAATTAAATACAAAAGGCACTATGCCGACATAATTATAAGAAAACTGACTCTTCTTACTGCAAATGCCTTGAACCATTCCTGTGACACTAGTTATAGATTCCGATGCTTCACTTCAGGTTTACTGTATCCCTCTGACCTTCGTACTGACGATGAACCACAGAAATTACACGGGAATTAAATACAAAAGGTACAATGCCGACTCTAGTATAAGAAGACTGGCTCTTCTTACTGTCTATATTTTGAACCTTTCCTGTAAGACCGGTTTTAGATTCCGATGCTTCGCTTCAGGTTTACTGTATCCCTCTGACCTTCATAATGACGATGAAACACAGAAATTGCATCGGAATACAAACAAAGGGCACAATGCCGACTTAAGTACAAGAACACTGACTCTTCTTACTGTCTATGTTTAGAACCATTCCTGTGACACTAGTTATAGTTTCCGATGCTTCACTTCAGGTTTACTGTATCCCTTGGACACTCTTATTGACGACGAAACACAGAAATTTCATCGGAATTAAATACAAAAGGCACAATGCCCACTTAAGTACAAGAAAACTGACTCTTCTTACTGTCCATGTTTTTAACCATTCCTGTGACACTAGTTATAGATTGCGATGCTTCACTTCAGGTTTACTGTATCCCTCCGACCTTCTTATTGACGATGAAACACAGAAATGTCAACGGAATTAAGTAGAAAAGGCACAATGCCGACTTAGGTACAAGAAAAGAGACTCTTCTTACTGTCTATGGTTTTAACCACTCCTGTGACACTAGTTATGAATTCCGATGCTTAACTTCAGGTTTACTATATCCCTCTGACCTTCTTATTGACGATGAAACACAGAAATTGCATCGGAATAAATGCAAAAGGCACAATGCCGACTTAAGTACAAGAAAACTGACTCTACTTACTGTCTATAATTTGAACCATACCTGTGACACTAGTTATAGATTCCGATGCTTCACTTCAGGTTTGCTGTATCACTCTGACCGTCTTATTGACGATGAAACACAGAAATTGCATCGGAATTAAAAACAAAAGGCACAATGCCGACTTAATTATATGAAAACTGACTCTTCTTACTGTCTATGTTTTGAACCATTCCTGTGACACTAGTTATAGATTCCGATGCTTCACTTCGGGTTTACTGTAACCCTCTGACCTTCTTATTGGAGATGAAACACAGTGATTGCATCGGAATTGAATACAAAAGGCACAATGCTGACTTAAGTACAAGAAGACTGACTCTTCTTACTGTCTATGTTTTGAACCATTCCTTTGACATTAGTTATAGATTCCGATGCTTCTTTTCAGTTTTACTGTATCCCTCTGACCTTCTTATTGACGATGAAACACAGAAATTGCATCGGAACAAATACAAAAGGCACAATGCCGACTTAAGTACAAGAAAACTGACTCTTCTTACTGTCTATGCTTTGAACCATTCCTGTGACACTAGTTATAGATTCCGATGCCTGACGTCAGGTTTACTGTATCTCTCTGACCTTCTTATTGACGATGAAACACAGAAATTGCATTGGAATGAAACACAAAAGGCACAATGCTAACTTAAGTACAAGTAAACTGACTCTTCTTACTGTCCATGTTTTGAACCATTCCTGTGACACTAGTTATAGATTCCGATGCTTCACTTCAGGTTTCCTGTACCCCTCATACCTTCTTATTGACGATGAAACACAGAAATTGCATCGGAATTAAATACAAAAGGCACAATGCCGACTCTAGTACAAGAAGACTGGCTCTTCTTACTGTCTATGTTTTGAACCTTTCCTGTGAGACCGGTTTTAGACTCCGATGCTTCACTTCAGGTTTACTGTATTCCTTGGAACTTCTTATTGACGACGAAACACAGAAATTGCATCGGAATTAAATAGAAAAGGGACAATGCCGACTTAATCACATGGAAACTGACTCTTCTTACTATCTATGTTTTGAACCATTCCCGTGACACTAGTTATCGATTCCGAAACTTCTCTTCAGGTTTACTGTATCCCTCCGTCCTTCTTATTGACGATGAAACACAGAAATTGCAACGGAATTAAATAGAAAAGGCACAATGCCGACTTAAGTACAAGAAAAGTGACTCTTCTTACTGTCTATGGTTTTAACAACTCCTGTGACACTAGTTATGGATTCCGATGCTTAACTTCAGGTTTACTACATCCCTCTGACCTTCTTATTAACGATGAAACACAGAAATTGCATCAGAATAAATACAAAAGGCACAATGCCGACTTAAGTACAAGAAAACTGACTCTACTTACTGTCTATAATTTGAACCATTCCTGTGACACTAGTTATAGATTCCGATGCTTCACTTCAGGTTTGCTGTAACACTCTGACCGTCTTATTGACGATGAAACACAGAATTTGCATCGGAATTAAATACAAAAGGCACAATGCCGACTTATTTATAAGAAAACTGACTCTTCTTACTGTCTATGTTTTGAACCATTCCTGTGACACTAGTTAGAGGTTCCGATGCTTCACTTCAGGTTTACTGTAACCCTCTGAACTTCTTATTGACGATGAAACACAGAGATTGCATCGGAATTGAATACAAAAGGCACAATGCCGACTTAAGTACAAGAAGACTGACTCTTCTTACTGTCTATGTTTTGAACCATTCCTTTGACATTAGTTATAGATTCCGATGCTTCTTTTCAGATTTACTGTATCCCTCTGACCTTCTTATTGACGATGAAACACAGAAATTGCATCGGAACAAATACAAAAGGCACAATGCCGACTTAAGTACAAGAAAACTGACTCTTCTTACTGTCTATGCTTTGAACAATTCCTGTTACACTAGTTATAAATTCCGATGCCTGACGTCAGGTTTACTGTATCTCTCTGACCTTCTTATTGACGATGAAACACAGAAATTGCATCGGAATGAAACACAAAAGGCACGATGCCAACTTAAGTACAAGTAAACTGACTCTTCTTACTGTCCATGATTTGAACCATTCCTGTGACACTAGTTATAGATTCCGATGCTTCACTTCAGGTTTACTGTATCCCTCATACCTTCTTATTGACGATGAAACACAGAAATTGCATCGGAATTAAATACAAAAGGCACAATGCCGACTCTAGTACAAGAAGACTGGCTCTTCTTACTGTCTATGTTTTGGTCCTTTCCAGTGAGACCGGTTTTAGACTCCGATGCTTCACTTCAGGTTTACTGTATTCCTTGGAACTTCTTATTGACGACGAAACACAGAAATTGCATCGGAATTAAATAGAAAAGGCACAATGCCGACTTAATCACATGGAAACTGACTCTTCTTACTGTCTATGTTTTGAACCTTTCCTGTGAGACCGGTTTTAGATTCCGATGCTTCACTTCAGGTTTACTGTATCCCTTGGCCCTTCTTATTGACGACGAAACACAGAAATTGCATCGGAATTATATAGAAAAGGCACAATGCCGAATTAAGTACAAGAAAACTGACTCTTCTTAGTGTCTATGTTTTGAACCATTCCTGTGACACTAGTTATAGATTCCGATGCTTCACTTCAGGTTTACTGTATCACTCTGACCGTCTTATTGACGATGAAGCACAGAAATTGCACCTGAATTACATACAAAAGGCACAATGCCAACTCAAGTACAAGAAGACTGGCTCTTCATACTTTCTATGATTTGAACCTTTCCTGTGAGACTGGTTTTAGACTCCGATGCTTCACCTCAGGTTCACTGTATCCCTTGGACACTCTTATTGACGATGAAACACAGAAATTACATCGGAATTAAATAGAAAAGGCACATTGCCGACTTAAGTACAAGAAAACTGACTCTTCTTACTGTCTATGTTTTGAACCATTCCTATGACTCTAGTTATAGATTCCGATGCTTCACTTCAGGTTTACTGTATCCCTCTCACCTTCTTATTGACGATGAAACACAGAAATTGCATCGGAATTAAAACCAAAAGGCACAATGCCGACTTAATTATAAGAAAACTGACTCTTCTTACTGTCTATGCTTTGAACCATTCCTGTGACACTAGTTATAGATTCCGATGCTTCACTTCAGGTTTACTGTATCCCTCTGACCTTCTTATTGACGATGAAATACAGAAATAGCATCGGAATGAAATTCAAACGGCACAATAACGACCCAAGTACAAGAAGACTAGTTCATCTTACTGTCTATGTTTTGAACCTTTCCTGTGAGACCAGTTTTAGATTCCGATGCTTGACTTCAGGTTTACTGTATCCCTTGGACCTTCTTATTGACGATGGAACACTGAAATTGCATCGGAATTAAATACAAAAGGCACAATGCCAACTTAAGTACAAGAAAACTGACTCTTCTTACTGTCCATGTTTTTAACCATTCCTGTGACACTAGTTATAGATTGCGATGCTTCACTTCAGGTTTACTGTATCCCTCCGACCTTCTTATTGACGATGAAACAATGAAATTGCAACGTAATTATATAGAAAAGGCACAATGCCGACTTAAGTACAAGAAAACTGACTCTTCTTACTGTTTATGATTTAACCATTCCTGTGACGCTAGTTATAGATTCCGATGCTTCACTTCAGGTTTACTGTATCCCTCCGACCTTCTTATTGACGATGAAACACAGAAATTGCATCGGAATTAATTGCAAAAGGCACAATGCCGACTTAAGTACAAGAAAACTGACTCTTCTTACTGTCTATGTTTTGAACCAATCCTGTGACATTAGTTATGGATTCCGATGCTTCACTTCAGGTTTACTGTATCCTCCGACCTTCTTATTGACGATGAAACACAGAAATTACATCGGAATTAAATACAAAAGGCACAATGCCGACTTAAGTACAAGAAAACTGACTCTTCTTACTGTCTATATTTTGAACCATTCCTGTGACACTAGTTATAGATTCCGATGCTTCACTTCAGGTTTACTGTATCCCTCTGACCTTCTTATTGACGATGAAACACAAAATTGCATCGGAATTAAATACAAAAGGTACAATGCCGACTCAAGTACAAGAAGACTGGCTATTCTTACTGTCTATGTTTTGAACCTTTCCTGTGAGACCGGTTTTAGATTCCGATGCTTCACTTCAGGTTTACTGTATCCCTTGGCCCTTCTTATTGACGACGAAACACAGAAATTGCATCGGAATTATATAGAAAAGGCACAATGCCGAATTAAGTACAAGAAAACTGACTCTTCTTAGTGTCTATGTTTTGAACCATTCTTGTGACACTAGTTATAGATTCCGATGGTTCACTTCAGGTTTCCTGTATCAATCTGACCGTCTTATTGACGATGAAACACAGAAATTGCATCGGAACTAAATACAAAAGGCACTATGCCGACTTAATTATAAGAAAACTGACTCTTCTTACTGCCTATGCCTTGAACCATTCCTGTGACACTAGTTATAGATTCCGATGCTTCACTTCAGGTTTACTGTATCCCTCTGACCTTCGTACTGACGATGAACCACAGAAATTACACGGGAATTAAATACAAAAGGTACAATGCCGACTCTAGTATAAGAAGACTGGCTCTCCTTACTGTCTATATTTTGAACCTTTCCTGTAAGACCGGTTTTAGATTCCGATGCTTTGCTTCAGGTTTACTGTATCCCTCTGACCTTCATAATGACGATGAAACACAGAAATTGCATCGGAATACAAACAAAGGGTCAATGCCGACTTAAGTACAAGAAGACTGACTCTTCTTACTGTCTATGTTTTGAACCATTCCTGTGAGACTAGTTATAGATTCCGATGCTTCACTTCAGGTTTACTGTATCCCTCATACCATCTTATTGACGATGAAACACAGAAATTGAATCGGAATTAAATAAAAAAGGCACAATGCCGACTCTAGTACAAGAAGACTGGCTCTTCTTACTGTCTATGTTTTGAACCTTTCCTGTGAGATCGGTTTTAAATTCCGATGCTTCACTTCAGGTTTACTGTATTCCTTGGACCTTCTTATTGACGACAAAACACAGAAATTGCATCGGAATTAAATAGAAAAAGCACAATGCCGACTTAATCACATGGAAACTACCTGTTCTAACTGTCTATGTTTTGAACCATTCCTGTGACACTAGTTATAGATTCCGATGCTTCACTTCAGGTTTACTGTATCAGTCTGACCGTCTTATTGACGATGAAACACAGAAATTGCACCTGAATTAAATACGAAAGGCACAATGCAAACTCAAGTACAAGAAGACTGGCTCTTCTTACTGTCTATGTTTTGAACCTTTCCTGTGAGACCGGTTTCAGATTCCGATGCTTCACTTCAGGTTTACTGTATCCCTTGGCCCTTCTTATTGACGACGATACACAGAAATTGCATCGGAATTAAATACAAAAGGCACAATGCCCACTTAATTATAAGAAAACTTACTCTTCTTACTGCCTATGCTTTGAACCATTCCTGTGACACTAGTTATAGATGCCGATTCTTCACTTCAGGTTTACTGTATCCCTCTGACCATCGTACTGACGATGAACCACAGAAATTACATGGGAATTAAATACAAAAGGTACAATGCCAACTCAAGTACAAGAAGACTGGCTCTTCTTACTGTCTATGTTTTGAACCATTCCTGTGACACTAGTTATAGATTCCGGTGCTTCACTTCAGGTTTACTGTATCACTCTGACCGTCTTATTGGCGATGAAACACAGAAATTGCACCTGAATTAAATACAAAAGGCACAATGCCAACTCAAGTACAAGAAGACTGGCTCTTCTTACTGTCTATGTTTTGAACCATTCCTGTGACTCTAGTTATAGATTCCGATGCTTCACTTCAGGTTTACTGTATCCCTCTCACCTTCTTATTGACGATGAAACACAGAAATTGCATCGGAATTAAAACCAAAAGGCACAATGCCGACTTAATTATAAGAAAACTGACTCTTCTTACTGTCTATGCTTTGAACCATTCCTGTGACACTAGTTATAGATTCCGATGCTTCACTTCAGGTTTACTGTATCCCTCATACCTTCTTATTGACGATGAAACACAGAAATTGCATCGGAATTAAATAAAAAAGGCACAATGCCGACTCTAGTACAAGAAGACTGGCTCTTCTTACTGTCTATGTTTTGAACCTTTCCTGTGAGACCGGTTTTAGATTGCGATGCTTCACTTCAAGTTTTACTGTATTCCTTGGACCTTCTTATTGACGACGAAACACAGAAATTGCAACGTAATTATATAGAAAAGGCACAATGCCGACTTAAGTACAAGAAAACTGACTCTTCTTACTGTCTATGATTTAACCATTCCTGTGACACTAGTTATAGATTCCGATGCTTCACTTCAGGTTTACTGTATCCCTTGGCCCTTCTTATTGACGACGAAACACAGAAATTGCATCGGAATTATATAGAAAAGGCACAATGCCGAATTAAGTACAAGAAAACTGACTCTTCTTAGTGTCTATGTTTTGAACCATTCCTGTGACACTAGTTATAGATTCCGATGGTTCACTTCAGGTTTCCTGTATCAATCTGACCGTCTTATTGACGATGAAACACAGAAATTGCATCGGAACTAAATACAAAAGGCACTATGCCGACTTAATTATAAGAAAACTGACTCTTCTTACTGCCTATGCCTTGAACCATTCCTGTGACACTAGTTATAGATTCCGATGCTTCACTTCAGGTTTACTGTATCCCTCTGACCTTCGTACTGACGATGAACCACAGAAATTACACGGGAATTAAATACAAAAGGTACAATGCCGACTCTAGTATAAGAAGACTGGCTCTTCTTACTGTCTATATTTTGAACCTTTCCTGTAAGACCGGTTTTAGATTCCGATGCTTTGCTTCAGGTTTACTGTATCCCTCTGACCTTCATAATGACGATGAAACACAGAAATTGCATCAAAATACAAACAAAGGGAACAATGCCGACTTAAGTACAAGAAGACTGACTCTTCTTACTGTCTATGTTTTGAACCATTCCTGTGAGACTAGTTATATATTCCGATGCTTCACTTCAGGTTTACTGTATCCCTCATACCATCTTATAGACGATGAAACACAGAAATTGAATCGGAATTAAATAAAAAAGGCACAATGCCGACTCTAGTACAAGAAGACTGGCTCTTCTTACTGTCTATGTTTTGAACCTTTCCTGTGAGATCGGTTTTAGATTCCGATGCTTCACTTCAGGTTTACTGTATTCCTTGGACCTTCTTATTGACGACAAAACACAGAAATTGCATCGGAATTAAATAGAAAAAGCACAATGCCGACTTAATCACATGGAAACTACCTGTTCTAACTGTCTATGTTTTGAACCATTCCTGTGACACTAGTTATAGATTCCGATGCTTCACTTCAGGTTTACTGTATCAGTCTGACCGTCTTATTGACGATCAAACACAGAAATTGCACCTGAATTAAATACAAAAGGCACAATGCAAACTCAAGTACAAGAAGACTGGCTCTTCTTACTGTCTATGTTTTGAACCTTTCCTGTGAGACCGGTTTCAGATTCCGATGCTTCACTTCAGGTTTACTGTATCCCTTGGCCCTTCTTATTGACGGCGATACACAGAAATTGCATCGGAATTATATAAAAAAGGCACAATGCCGAATTAAGTACAAGAAAACTGACTCTTCTTAGTGTCTATGTTTTGAACCATTCCTGTGACACTAGTTATAGATTCCGATGGTTCACTTCAGGTTTCCTGTACCAATCTGACCGTCTTATTGACGATGAAACACAGAAATTGCATCGGAATTAAATACAAAAGGCACAATGCCCACTTAATTATAAGAAAACTTACTCTTCTTACTGCCTATGCTTTGAACCATTCCTGTGACACTAGTTATAGATGCCGATGCTTCAATTCAGGTTTACTGTATCCCTCTGACCTTCGTACTGACGATGAACCACAGAAATTACATGGGAATTAAATACAAAAGGTACAATGCCGACTCTAGTATAAGAAGACTGGCTCTTCTTACTGTCTATATTTTGAACCTTTCCTGTAAGACCGGTTTTAGATTCCGATGCTTCGCTTCAGGTTTACTGTATCCCTCTGACCTTCATAATGACGATGAAACACAGAAATTGCATCGGAATACAAACAAAAGGCACAATGCCGACTTAAGTACAAGAAGACTGACTCTTCTTACTGTCTATGTTTTGAACCATTCCTGTGACACTAGTTATAGATTCCGATGCTTCACTTCAGGTTTACTGCATCCCTCATACCTTCTTATTGACGATGAAACACAGAAATTGCATCGGAATTAAATACAAAAGGCACAATGCCGACTCTAGTACAAGAAGACTGGCTCTTCTTACTGACTATGTTTTGAACCTTTCCTGTGAGACCGGTTTTAGATTCCGATGCTTCACTTCAGGTTCACTGTATTCCTTGGACCTTCTTATTGACGACGAAACACAGAAATTGCATCGGAATTAAATAGAAAAGGCACAATGCCGACTTAATCACATGGAAACTACCTCTTCTTACTGTCTATGTTTTGAACCATTCCTGTGACACTAGTTATAGATTCCGGTGCTTCACTTCAGGTTTACTGTATCACTCTGACCGTCTTATTGACGATGAAACACAGAAATTGCACCTGAATTAAATACAAAAGGCACAATGCCAACTCAAGTACAAGAAGACTGGCTCTTCTTACTGTCTATGTTTTGAACCATTCCTGTGACTCTAGTTATAGATTCCGATGCTTCACTTCAGGTTTACTGTATCCCTCTCACCTTCTTATTGACGATGAAACACAGAAATTGCATCGGAATTAAAACCAAAAGGCACAATGCCGACTTAATTATAAGAAAACTGACTCTTCTTACTGTCTATGCTTTGAACCATTCCTGTGACACTAGTTATAGATTCCGATGCTTCACTTCAGGTTTACTGTATCCCTCTGACCTTCTTATTGACGATGAAACACAGAAATAGCATTGGAATTAAATGCAAACGGCACAATAACGACCCAAGTACAAGAAGACTGGTTCCACTTACTGTCTATGTTTTGAACCTTTCCTGTGAGACCAGTTTTAGATTCCGATGCTTGACTTCAGGTTTACTGTATCCCTTGGACCTTCTTATTGACGATGGAACACATAAATTGCATCGGAATGAAATACAAAAGGCACAATGCCGACTTAAGTACACGAAAACTGACTCTTCTTACTGTCCATGTTTTTAACCATTCCTGTGACACTAGTTATAGATTGCGATGCTTCACTTCAGGTTTACTGTATCCCTCCGACCTTCTTATTGACGATGAAACACTGAAATTGCAACGTAATGAAATAGAAAAGGCACAATGCCGACTTAAGTACAAGAAAACTGACTCTTCTTACTGTCTATGTTTTGAACCATTCCTGTGACACTAGTTATTGATTCCGACGCTTCACTTCAGGTTTACTGTATCCCTCCGACGTTCTTATTGACGATGAAACACAGAAATTGCATCGGAATTAAATAGAAGAGGCACAATGGCGACTTAAGTACAAGCAAACTGACTCTTCTTACTGTCTATGATTTAACCATTCCTGTGACACTAGTTATAGATTCCGATGCTTCACTTCAGGTTTACTGTATCCCTCCGACCTTATTATTGACGATGAAACACAGAAATTGCATCGGAATTAATTGCAAAAGGCACAATGCCGACTTAAGTACAAGAAAACTGACTCTTCTTACTGTCTATGTTTTGAACCAATCCTGTGACATTAGTTATGGATTCCGATGCTTCACTTCAGGTTTACTGTATCCCTCTGACCTTCTTATTGACGATGAAACACAGAAATTACATCGGAATTAAATACAAAAGGCACAATGCCGACTTAAGTACAAGAAAACTGACTCTTCTTACTGTCTATATTTTGAACCATTCCTGTGACACTAGTTATAGATTCCGATGCTTCACTTCAGGTTTACTGTATCCCTCTGACCTTCTTATTGACGATGAAACACAGAAATTGCATCGGAATTAAATACAAACCGCACAATGCCGACTCAAGTACAAGAAGACTGGCTCTTCTTACTGTCTATGTTTTGAACCTTTCCTGTGAGACCGGTTTTAGATTCCGATGCTTCGCTTCAGGTTTACTGTATCCCTCTGACCTTCATAATGACGATGAAACACAGAAATTGCATCGGAATACAAACAAAGGGCACAATGCCGACTTAAGTACAAGAAGACTGACTCTTCTTACTGTCTATATTTTGAACCATTCCTGTGACACTAGTTATAGATTCCGATGCTTCACTTCAGGTTTACTGTATCCCTCATACCTTCTTATTGACGATGAAACACAGAAATTGCATCGGAATTAAATAAAAAAGGCACAATGCCGACTCTAGTACAAGAAGACTGGCTCTTCTTACTGTCCATGTTTTGAACCTTTCCTGTGAGACCGGTTTTAGATTGCGATGCTTCACTTCAAGTTTTACTGTATTCCTTGGACCTTCTTATTGACGACGAAACACAGAAATTGCATCGGAATTAAATAGAAAAGGCATAATGCCGACTTAATCACATGGAAACTACCTCTTCTTACTGTCTATGTTTAGAACCATTCCTGTGACACTAGTTATAGATTCCGATGTTTCACTTCAGGTTTACTGTTTCACTCTGACCGTCTTATTGACGATGAAACAAAGAAATTGCACCTGAATTAAATACAAAATGCACAATGCCAACTCAAGTAGAAGAAGACTGGCTCTTCTTACTTTCTATGATTTGAACCTTTCCTGTGAGACCGGTTTTAGACTCCGATGCTTCACTTCAGGTTTACTGTATCCCTTGGACACTCTTATTGACGATGGAACACAGAAATTGCATCGGAATTAAATACAAAAGGCGCAATGCCGACATAACTACAAGAAAACTGACTCTTCTTAATGTCCATGTTTTTAACCATTCCTGTGACACTAGTTATAGATTGCGACGCTTCACTTCAGGTTTACTGTATCCCTCCGACCTTCTTATTGACGATGAAACACAGAAATTTCAACGGAATTAAATAGAAAAGGCGCAATGCCGCCTTAAGTACAAGAAAACTGACTCTACTTACTGTCTATAATTTGAACCATTCCTGTGACACTAGTTATAGATTTTGATGCTTCACTTCAGGTTTGCTGTATCACTCTGACCGTCTTATTGACGATGAAACACAGAAATTGCATCGGAATTAAATACAAAAGGCACAATGCCGACTTAATTATAAGAAAACTGACTCTTCTTACTGTCTATGTTTTGAACCATTCCTGTGACACTAGTTATAGATTCCGATGCTTCACTTCAGGTTTACTGTAACCCTCGGACCTTCTTATTGACGATGAAACACAGAGATTGCATCGGAATTGAATACAAAAGGCACAATGCCGACTTAAGTACAAGAAGACTGACTCTTCTTACTGTCTATGTTTTGAACCATTCCTTTGACATTAGTTATAGATTCCGATGCTTCTTTTCAGATTTACTGTATCCCTCTGACCTTCTTATTGACGACGAAACACAGAAATTGCATCGGAATTAAATAGAAAAGGGACAATGCCGACTTAATCACATGGAAACTGACTCTTCTTACTTTCTATGTTTTGAACCATTCCTGTGACTCTAGTTATTGATTCCGATGCTTCACTTCAGGTTTACTGTATCCCTCTCACCTTCTTATTGACGATGAAACACAGAAATTGCATCGGAATTAATTGCAAAAGGCACAATGCCGACTTAAGTACAAGAAAACTGACTCTTCTTACTGTCTATATTTTGAACCATTCCTGTGACACTAGTTATAGATTCCGATGCTTCACTTCAGGTTTACTGTATCCCTCTGACCTTCTTATTGACGATGAAACACAGAAATTGCATCGGAATTAAATACAAAAGGTACAATGCCGACTCAAGTACAAGAAGACTGGCTATTCTTACTGTCTATGTTTTGAACCTTTCCTGTGAGACCGGTTTTAGATTCCGATGCTTCACTTCAGGTTTACTGTATCCCTTGGCCCTTCTTATTGACGACGAAACACAGAAATTGCATCGGAATTATATAGAAAAGGCACAATGCCGAATTAAGTACAAGAAATCTGACTCTTCTTAGTGTCTATGTTTTGAACCATTCCTGTGACACTAGTTATAGATTCCGATTCTTCACTTCAGGTTTACTGTATCAATCTGACCGTCTTATTGACGATGAAACACAGAAATTGCATCGGAATTAAATACAAAAGGCACTATGCCGAATTAATTATAAGAAAACTGACTCTTCTTACTGCCTATGCCTTGAACCATTCCTGTGACACTAGTTATAGATTCCGATGCTTCACTTCAGGTTTACTGTATCCCTCTGACCTTCGTACTGACGATGAACCACAGAAATTACACGGGAATTAAATACAAAAGGTACAATGCCGACTCTAGTATAAGAAGACTGGCTCTTCTTACTGTCTATATTTTGAACCTTTCCTGTAAGACCGGTTTTAGATTCCGATGCTTTGCTTCAGGTTTACTGTATCCCTCTGACCTTCATAATGACGATGAAACACAGAAATTGCATCGGAATACAAACAAAGGGCACAATGCCGACTTAAGTACAAGAAGACTGACTCTTCTTACTGTCTATGTTTAGAACCATTCCTGTGAGACTAGTTATAGATTCCGATGCTTCACGTCAGGTTTACTGTATCCCTCATACCATCTTATTGACGATGAAACACAGAAATTGAATCGGAATTAAATAAAAAAGGCACAATGCCGACTCTAGTACAAGAAGACTGGCTCTTCTTACTGTCTATGTTTTGAACCTTTCCTGTGAGACCGGTTTTAGATTGCGATGCTTCACTTCAGGTTTACTGTATTCCTTGGACCTTCTTATTGACGTCGAAACGCAGAAATTGCTTCGGAATTAAATAGAAAAGGCACAATGCCGACTTAATCACATGGAAACTACCTCTTCTTACTGCCTATGTTTAGAACCATTCCTGTGACACTAGTTATAGTTTCCGATGCTTCACTTCAGGTTTACTGTATCACTCTGACCGTCTTATTGACGATGAAACAAAGAAATTGCACCTGAATTAAATACAAAAGGCACAATGCCAACTCAAGTACAAGAAGACTGGCTCTTCTTACTTTCTATGATTTGAACCTTTCCTGTGAGACCGGTTTTAGACTCCGATGCTTCACTTCAGGTTTACTGTATCCCTTGGACACTCTTATTGACGACGAAACACAGAAATTTCATCGGAATTAAATAGAAAAGGCACATTGCCGACTTAAGTACAAGAAAACTGACTCTTCTTACTGTCTATGTTTTGAACCATTCCTGTGACTCTAGTTATAGATTCCGATGCTTCACTTCAGGTTTACTGTATCCCTCTCACCTTCTTATTGACGATGAAACACAGAAATTGCATCGGAATTAAATACAAAAGGCACAATGCCGACTTAATTAAAAGAAAACTGACTCTTCTTACTGTCTATGCTTTGAATCATTCCTGTGACACTAGTTATAGATTCCGATACTTCACTTCAGGTTTACTGTATCCCTCTGACCTTCTTATTGATGATGAAACACAGAAATTGCATCGGAATTAAATACAAAAGGCACAATGCCGACTTAATTATAAGAAAACTGAATCTTCTTACTGTCTATGCTTTGAACCATTCCTGTGACACTAGTTATAGATTCCGATGCCTGACGTCAGGTTTACTGTATCTCTCTGACCTTCTTATTGACGATGAAACACAGAAATTGCATTGGAATGAAACACAAAAGGCACAATGCCAACTTAAGTACAAGTAAACTGACTCATCTTACTGTCCATGATTTGAACCATTCCTGTGACACTAGTTATAGATTCCGATGCTTCACTTCAGGTTTACTGTACCCCTCACACCTTCTTATTGTCGATGAAACACAGAAATTACATGGGAATTAAATACAAAAGGGACAATGCCGACTCTAGTACAAGAAGACTGGCTCTTCTTACTGTCTATGTTTTGAACCTTTCCTGTGAGACCGGTTTTAGACTCCGATGCTTCACTTCAGGTTTACTGTATTCCTTGGAACTTCTTATTGACGACGAAACACAGAAATTGCATCGGAGTTAAATAGTAAAGGCACAATGCCGACTTAATCACATGGAAACTGACTCTTCTTACTGTCTATGTTTTGAACCATTCCTGTGACACTAGTTATAGATTCCGAAACTTCACTTCAGGTTTACTGTATCCCTCCGACCTTCTTATTGACGATGAAACACAGAAATTGCAACGGAATTCAATAGAAAAGGCGCAATGCCGACTTAAATACAAGAAAAGTGACTCTTCTTACTGTCTATGGTTTTAACCACTCCTGTGACACTAGTTATGGATTCCGATGCTTAACTTCAGGTTTACTATATCCCTCTGACCTTCTTATTGGCGATGAAACACAGAAATTGCATCGGAATAAATACAAAAGGCACAATGCCGACTTAAGTACAAGAAAACTGACTCCACTTACTGTCTATAATTTGAACCATTCCTGTGACACTAGTTATAGATTCCGATGCTTCACTTCAGGTTTGCTGTATCACTCTGACCGTCTCATTGACGATGAAACACAGAAATTGCATCGGAATTAAATACAAAAGGCACAATGCCGACTTAATTATAAGAAAACTGACTCTTCTTACTGTCTATGTTTTGAACCATTCCTGTGACACTAGTTATAGATTCCGATGCTTCACTTCAGGTTTACTGTATCCCTCACACCTTCTTATTGACGATGAAACACAGAAATTGCATCGGAACAAATACAAAAGGCACAATGCCGACTTAAGTACAAGAAAACTGACTCTTCTTACTGTCTATGCTTTCAACCATTCCTGTGACACTAGTTATAGATTCCGATGCCTGACGTCAGGTTTACTGTATCTCTCTGACCTTCTTATTGACGATGAAACACAGAAATTGCATCGCAATGAAACACAAAAGGCACAATGCCAACTTAAGTACAAGTAAATTCTCTCTTCTTACTGTCCATGATTTGAACCATTCCTGTGACACTAGTTATAGATTCCGATGCTTCACTTCAGGTTTACTGTACCCCTCATACCTTCTTATTGACGATGAAACACAGAAATTACATGGGAATTAAATACAAAAGGGACAATGCCGAATCTAGTACAAGAAGACTGGCTCTTCTTACTGTCTATGTTTTGAACCTTTCCTGTGAGACCGGTTTTAGACTCCGATGCTTCACTTCAGGTTTAGTGTATCCCTTGGACACTCTTATTGACGACGAAACACAGAAATTGCATCGGAATGAAACACAAAAAGCACAATGCCAACTTAAGTACAAGTAAACTGTCTCTTCTTACTGTCCATGTTTTGAACCATTCCTGTGACACTAGTTATAGATTCCGATGCTTCACTTCAGGTTTACTGTATCCCTCACACCTTCTTATTGACGATGAAACACAGAAATTGCATCGGAATTAAATACGAAAGGCACAATGCCGACTCTAGTAGAAGAAAACTGACTCTTCTTACTGTCTATGTTTTGAACCATTCCTGTGACTCTAGTTATAGATTCCGATGCTTCACTTCAGGTTTACTGTATCCCTCTCACCTTCTTACTGACGATGAAACACAGAAATTGCATCGCAATTAAATACAAAAGGTACAATGCCGACTTAATTATAAGAAAACTGACTCTTCTTGCTGTCTGTGCTTTGAATCATTCCTGTGACACTAGTTATAGATTCCGATGCTTCACTTCAGGTTTACTGTATCCCTCTGACCTTCTTATTGACGATGAAACACAGAAATTGCATCGGAATTAAATACAAACGGCACAATAACGACTCAAGTACAAGAAGACTGGTTCATCTTACTGTCTATGCTTTGAACCTTTCCTGTGAGAGGAGTTCTAGATTCCGATGCTTGACTTCAGGTTTACTGTATCCCTTGGACCTTCTTATTGACGATGGAACACATAAATTGCATCGGAATGAAATACAAAAGGCACAATGCCGACTTAAGTACAAGAAAACTGACTCATCTTACTGTCCATGTTTTTAACCATTCCTGTGACACTAGTTATAGATTGCGATGCTTCACTTCAGGTTTACTGTATCCCTTCGACCTTCTTATTGACGATGAAACACAGAAATTGCAACGGAATTAAATAGAAAAGGCACAATGCCGACTTAAGTACAAGAAAAGTGACTCTTCTTACTGTCTATGGTTTTAACCATTCGTGTGACACTAGTTATGGATTCCGATGCTTAACTTCAGGTTTACTATATCCCTCTGCCCTTCTTATTGACGATGAAACACAGACATTGCATCGGAATAAATACAAAAGGCACAATGCCGACTTAAGTACAAGAAAACTGACTCTTCTTACTGTCTATAATTTGAACCATTCCTGTGACACTAGTTATAGATTCCGATGCTTCACTTCAGGTTTGCTGTATCACTCTGACCGTCTTATTGACGATGAAACACAGAAATTGCATCGGAATTAAATACAAAAGGCACAATGCCGACTTAATTATAAGAAAACTGACTGTTCTTACTGTCTATGCTTTGAACCATTCCTGTGACACTAGATATAGATTCGGATGCTTCACTTCAGGTTACTGTTTCCCCGTAATGTCTTATTGACGATGAAACACATAAATTGCATCGGAATTAAATACAAAATGCCCAATGCCAACTCAAGTACAAGAAGACTGGCTCTTCTTACTGTCTATGTTTTGAACCTTTCCTGTGAGACCGGTTATAGATTCCGATGCTTCACTTCAGGTTTACTGTATCCCTTGGCCCTTCTTATTGACGACGAAACACAGAAATTGCATCGGAATTAAATACAAAATGCACAATGCCGACTTAATTATAAGAAAACTGACTCTTCTTACTGTCTATGCTTTGAACCATTCCTGTGACACTAGTTATAGATTCCGATGCTTCACTTTAGGTTTACTAGATCCCTCTGACCTTCTTATTGACGATGAAACACAGAAATTGCATCGCATCAAATGCAAAAGGCACAATGCCGACTTAAGTACAAGAAAACTGACTCTTCTTACAGTCTATGTTTGGAACCATTCCTTTGACATTAGTTATAGATTCCGATGCTTTACTTCAGGTTTACTGTATCCCTCTGACCTTCTTATTGACGATGAAACACAGAAATTGCATCGGAATTAAATACAAAAGGCACAATGCCGACTTAAGTACAAGAAAACTAACTCTTCTTACTGTCTATGTTTTGAACCATTCCTGTGACACTAGTTATAGATTCGGATGCTTCACTTCAGGTCTACTGTATCCCTCTAACCTTCTTATTGACGATGAAACACAGAAATTGCATCGGAATTAAATACAAAAGGCACAATGCCTACAAAAGTACAAGAAGTCTGGCTCTTCTTACTGTCTATGTTTTGAACCTTTCCTGTGAGACCGATGCTTCCCTTCTGCTTTGCTTTATCCCTTGGCCCTTCCTCTTGACGACGAATCACAGAAATTGCATCGGAATTATATAGAAAAGGCACAATGCTGACTTAAGTACAGGAAAAATGACTCTTCTTATTGTCTATGTTTTGAACCATTCTTTAGACACTAGTTATAGATTCCGATGCTTCACTTCAGGTTTGCTGTATCACTCTGACCGTCTTATTGACGATGAAACACAGAAATTGCATCGGAATTAAATACAAAACGCACAATGCCGACTTAATTATAAGAAAACTGACTCTTCTTACTGTCTATGCTTTGAACCATTCCAGTGACACTAGTTATAGATTCCGATGCCTGACGTCAGGTTTACTGTATCTCTCTGACCTTCTTATTGACGATGAAACACAGAAATTGCATCGGAATGAAATACAAAAGGCACAATGCCGACTTAATTACAATAAAATTAACTCTTCTTACTGTCTATGCTTTGAACCATTCCTGTGACACTAGTTATAGATTCCGATGCCTGACACAGGTTTACTGTATCTCTCTGACCTTCTTATTGACGATGAAACACAGAAATTGCATCGGAATTTTATACAAATGGAAAAATGCCGAATTAAGTACAAGTAAACTGACTCTACTTACTGTCTATGTTTATAACTATTCCTGTGACTCTAGTTATAGATTCCGATCCTTCACTTCAGGTTTACTGTATCCCTCTGATCTTCTTATTGACGATGAAACACACAAATTGCATCGGAATTAAATACAAAAGGCACAATGCCGACTTAAGTACAAGAAAACTGACTCTTCTTACTGTCTATGTTTTGAACCATTCCTGTGACACTAGTTATTGATTCCGATGCTTCACTTCAGCTTTACTGTATCCCTCTGACCTTCTTATTAACGATGAAACACAGAAATTTCATCGGCATTAAATACAAAAGGCACAATGCCGACTTAAGTAAAAGAAAACTGACTCTTCTTACTGTCTATGTTTTGAACCATTACTGTGACACTAGTTATAGATTCCGATGCTTCACTTCACGTTTACTGTATCCCTCTGACCTTCTTATTCACGATGAAACACAGAAATTTCATCGGCATTAAATACAAAAGGCACAATGCCGACTTAAGTACAAGAAAACTGACTCTTCTTACTGTCTATGATTTGAACCATTACTGTGACACTAGTTATAGATTCTGATGCTTCACTTCAGGTTTACTGTATCCCTCTGACCTTCTTATTGACGATGAAACACAGAAATTGCATCGGAATTAAATACAAAAGGCGCAATGCCGACTTAAGTACAAGAAAACTGACTCTTGTTACTCTCTATGATTTTCACCATTCCTGTGTCACTAGTTATAGATTCCGATGCTTCGCTTCAGGTTTAGTGTATCCCTCTGACATTCTTATTGACGATGAAACACAGAAATTGCATCGGAATTAATTACAAAAGGCACAATGCCGACTTGAGTACAAGTAAACTGTCTCTTCTTACTGTCTATGTTTTGAACCATTCCTGTGACACTAGTTATAGATTCCGATGCTTCACTTCATGTTTACTGTAGCCCTCTGACCTTCTTATTGACGATGAAACACAGAGATTGCATCGGAATTGAATACAAAAGGCGCAATGCCGACTTAAGTACAAGAAGACTGACTCTTCTTACTGTCTATGTTTTGAACCATTCCTGTGACACTAGTTATGGATTCCGATGCTTCACTTCAGGTTTACTGTATCCCTCTGACCTTCATATTGACGATGAAACACAGAAATTGCATCGCAACAAATACAAAAGGCACAATGCCGACTTAAGCACAAGAAAACTGACTCTTCTTACTGTCTATGTTTGGAACCATTCCTGTGACACTAGTTATAGATTCCGATGCCTGACGTCAGGTTTACTGTATCTCTCTGACCTCCTTATTGACGATGAAACACAGAAATTGCATCGGAATGAAATACAAAAGGCACAATGCCGACTTAAGTACAAGAAAACTGACTCTTCTTACTGCCTATGTTTTGAACCATTACTGTGACACTAGTTATAGATTCCGATGCTTCACTTCAGGTTTACTGTATCCCTCTGACCATCTTATTGACGATGAAACACAGAAATTGCATCGGAATTAAATACAAAAGGCGCAATGCCGACTTAAGTACAAGAAAACTGACTCTTGTTACTCTCTATGATTTTAACCAATCCTGTGTCACTAGTTATAGATTCCAATGCTTCAATTCAGGTTTACTGTATCCCTCTGACTTTCTTATTGACGATGAAACACAGAAATTGCAACGGAATTAAATACAAAAGGCACAATGCCAACGTAAGTACAAGAAAACTGACTCTTCTTACTGTCTATGTTTTGAACCATTCCTGTGACACTAGTTGTTGATTCCGATACTTCACTTCAGGTTTACTGTATCCCTCTCACCGTCTTATTGACGATGAAACACAGAAATTGCATCGAAATTAAATGCAAAAGGCACAATGCAGACTTAAGTACAAGAAAACTGACTCTTCTTACGGTCTATGTTTTGAACCATTCCTCTGACACTAGTTATGGATTCCAACGCTTCACTTCAGGTTTAATGTATCCCTCTGACCTTTCGTATGGACCATGAAACACAGAAATTGCATCGGAATTAAATACAAAAGGCACAATGCCGACTTAAGTACAAGAAAACTGACTCTTCTTACTGTCTATTCTTTGAACCATTCCTGTGACACTAGTTATAGATTCCGATGCTTCACTTCAGGTTTACTGTATGCCTCTGACCTTCTTATTGACGATGCAACACAGAAAATTCATCGGCATTAAATACAAAAGGCACAAGTCCGACATAAGTACAAGAAAACTGACTCTTCTTACTGCCTATGTTTTGAACCATTACTGTGACAAAAGTTATAGATTCCGATGCTTCACTTCAGGTTTACTTTATCCCTCTGACCTTCTTATTGACGATGACACACAGAAATTGCATCGGAATTAAATACAAAAGCGCAATGGCGGCTTAAGTACAAGAAAACTGACTCTTGTTACTCTCTATGTTTTTAACCATTCCTGTGTCACTAGTTATAGATTCCGATGCTTCACTTCAGGTTTACTGTATCCCTCTGACCTTCTTATTGACGATGAAACACAGAAATTGCATCGCAATTAAATTCAAAAGGCACAATAAAGACTCAAGTATAAGAAGACTGGCTCTTCCTACTGTCTATGTTCTGAACCTTTCCTGTGAGACCAGTTTTAGATTCCGATGCTTGACTTCAGGTATACTGTATCCCTCTGACCATCTTATTGACGATGAAACACAGAAATTGCATCGGAATTAAATACAAAAGGCACAATGCCGACTTAAGTACAAGAAAACTGACTCTTCTTACTGTCTATGTTTTGAACCATTCCTGTGACACTAGTTATAGATTCAGATGCTTCACTGCAGGTTTACTGTATCCCTCTGACCTTCTTATTGACGATGAAACACAGAAATTTCATCGGCATTAAGTACAAAAGGCACAATGCCGACTTACGTTCAAGAAAATTTACTCTTCTTACTGTCTATGTTTTGAACCATTCCTGTGACACTAGTTATAGATTCCGATGCTTCACTTCAGGTTTACTGTATCCCTCAGACCTTCTTATAGACGATGAAACACAGAAATCGCATCGGAATTAAATACAAAAGGCACAATGCCGACTAAAGTACAAGTAAACTGACCCTTCTTACTGTCTATGTTTTGAACCATTCCTGTGACACTAGTTATAGATTCCGATGCTTCACTTCAGGTTTACTGTATCCCTCGGACCTTCTTATTGACGATGAAACACGGAAATTGCATCGGAATTAAATACAAAAGGCACAATGCCGACTAAAGTACAAGTAAACTGACTCTTCTTACTGTCTATGCTTTGAACCATTCCTGTGACACTAGTTACAGATTCCGATGCTTCACTTCAGGTTTACTGTATCCCTTGGACCTCCTTATAGACGATGAAACACAGAAATTGCATCGGAATTAAATACAAAAGGCACAATGCCGACTTAAGTACATGTAACCTGACTCTTCTTACTGTATATGTTTTGAACCATTCCTCTGACACTAGTTATAGATTCCGATACTTCACTTCAGGTTTACTGTTTCCCTCTGACCGTCTTGTTGACGTTGAAAGACAGAAATTGCATCGAAATTAAATACAAAAGGCACAATGCCGACTTAAGTACAAGAATATTGACTCTTCTTACTGTCTATGCTTTGAACCATTCCTGTGACACTAGTTATAGATTCCGATGCTTCACTTTAGGTTTACTAGATCCCTCTGACCTTCTTATTGACGATGAAACACAGAAATTGCATCGCAACAAATGCAAAAGGCACAATGCCGACTTAAGTACAAGAAAACTGACTCTTCTTACAGTCTATGTTTGGAACCATTCCTTTGACATTAGTTATAGATTCCGATGCTTTACTTCAGGTTTACTGTATCCCTCTGACCTTCTTATTGACGATGAAACACAGAAATTGCATCGGAATTAAATACAAAAGGCACAATGCCGACTTAAGTACAAGAAAACTAACTCTTCTTACTGTCTATGTTTTGAACCATTCCTGTGACACTAGTTATAGATTCGGATGCTTCACTTCAGGTCTACTGTATCCCTCTAACCTTCTTATTGACGATGAAACACAGAAATTGCATCGGAATTAAATACAAAAGGCACAATGCCTACAAAAGTACAAGAAGTCTGGCTCTTCTTACTGTCTATGTTTTGAACCTTTCCTGTGAGACCGATGCTTCCCTTCTGCTTTGCTTTATCCCTTGGCCCTTCCTCTTGACGACGAATCACAGAAATTGCATCGGAATTATATAGAAAAGGCACAATGCTGACTTAAGTACAGGAAAAATGACTCTTCTTATTGTCTATGTTTTGAACCATTCTTTAGACACTAGTTATAGATTCCGATGCTTCACTTCAGGTTTGCTGTATCACTCTGACCGTCTTATTGACGATGAAACACAGAAATTGCATCGGAATTAAATACAAAACGCACAATGCCGACTTAATTATAAGAAAACTGACTCTTCTTACTGTCTATGCTTTGAACCATTCCAGTGACACTAGTTATAGATTCCGATGCCTGACGTCAGGTTTACTGTATCTCTCTGACCTTCTTATTGACGATGAAACACAGAAATTGCATCGGAATGAAATACAAAAGGCACAATGCCGACTTAATTACAATAAAATTAACTCTTCTTACTGTCTATGCTTTGAACCATTCCTGTGACACTAGTTATAGATTCCGATGCCTGACACAGGTTTACTGTATCTCTCTGACCTTCTTATTGACGATGAAACACAGAAATTGCATCGGAATTTTATACAAATGGCAAAATGCCGAATTAAGTACAAGTAAACTGACTCTACTTACTGTCTATGTTTATAACTATTCCTGTGACTCTAGTTATAGATTCCGATCCTTCACTTCAGGTTTACTGTATCCCTCTGATCTTCTTATTGACGATGAAACACACAAATTGCATCGGAATTAAATACAAAAGGCACAATGCCGACTTAAGTACAAGAAAACTGACTCTTCTTACTGTCTATGTTTTGAACCATTCCTGTGACACTAGTTATTGATTCCGATGCTTCACTTCAGCTTTACTGTATCCCTCTGACCTTCTTATTAACGATGAAACACAGAAATTTCATCGGCATTAAATACAAAAGGCACAATGCCGACTTAAGTAAAAGAAAACTGACTCTTCTTACTGTCTATGTTTTGAACCATTACTGTGACACTAGTTATAGATTCCGATGCTTCACTTCACGTTTACTGTATCCCTCTGACCTTCTTATTCACGATGAAACACAGAAATTTCATCGGCATTAAATACAAAAGGCACAATGCCGACTTAAGTACAAGAAAACTGACTCTTCTTACTGTCTATGATTTGAACCATTACTGTGACACTAGTTATAGATTCTGATGCTTCACTTCAGGTTTACTGTATCCCTCTGACCTTCTTATTGACGATGAAACACAGAAATTGCATCGGAATTAAATACAAAAGGCGCAATGCCGACTTAAGTACAAGAAAACTGACTCTTGTTACTCTCTATGATTTTCACCATTCCTGTGTCACTAGTTATAGATTCCGATGCTTCGCTTCAGGTTTAGTGTATCCCTCTGACATTCTTATTGACGATGAAACACAGAAATTGCATCGGAATTAATTACAAAAGGCACAATGCCGACTTGAGTACAAGTAAACTGTCTCTTCTTACTGTCTATGTTTTGAACCATTCCTGTGACACTAGTTATAGATTCCGATGCTTCACTTCATGTTTACTGTAGCCCTCTGACCTTCTTATTGACGATGAAACACAGAGATTGCATCGGAATTGAATACAAAAGGCGCAATGCCGACTTAAGTACAAGAAGACTGACTCTTCTTACTGTCTATGTTTTGAACCATTCCTGTGACACTAGTTATGGATTCCGATGCTTCACTTCAGGTTTACTGTATCCCTCTGACCTTCATATTGACGATGAAACACAGAAATTGCATCGCAACAAATACAAAAGGCACAATGCCGACTTAAGCACAAGAAAACTGACTCTTCTTACTGTCTATGTTTGGAACCATTCCTGTGACACTAGTTATAGATTCCGATGCCTGACGTCAGGTTTACTGTATCTCTCTGACCTCCTTATTGACGATGAAACACAGAAATTGCATCGGAATGAAATACAAAAGGCACAATGCCGACTTAAGTACAAGAAAACTGACTCTTCTTACTGCCTATGTTTTGAACCATTACTGTGACACTAGTTATAGATTCCGATGCTTCACTTCAGGTTTACTGTATCCCTCTGACCATCTTATTGACGATGAAACACAGAAATTGCATCGGAATTAAATACAAAAGGCGCAATGCCGACTTAAGTACAAGAAAACTGACTCTTGTTACTCTCTATGATTTTAACCAATCCTGTGTCACTAGTTATAGATTCCAATGCTTCAATTCAGGTTTACTGTATCCCTCTGACTTTCTTATTGACGATGAAACACAGAAATTGCAACGGAATTAAATACAAAAGGCACAATGCCAACGTAAGTACAAGAAAACTGACTCTTCTTACTGTCTATGTTTTGAACCATTCCTGTGACACTAGTTGTTGATTCCGATACTTCACTTCAGGTTTACTGTATCCCTCTCACCGTCTTATTGACGATGAAACACAGAAATTGCATCGAAATTAAATACAAAAGGCACAATGCAGACTTAAGTACAAGAAAACTGACTCTTCTTACTGTCTATGTTTTGAACCATTCCTCTGACACTAGTTATGGATTCCAACGCTTCACTTCAGGTTTAATGTATCCCTCTGACCTTTCGTATGGACCATGAAACACAGAAATTGCATCGGAATTAAATACAAAAGGCACAATGCCGACTTAAGTACAAGAAAACTGACTCTTCTTACTGTCTATTCTTTGAACCATTCCTGTGACACTAGTTATAGATTCCGATGCTTCACTTCAGGTTTACTGTATGCCTCTGACCTTCTTATTGACGATGCAACACAGAAAATTCATCGGCATTAAATACAAAAGGCACAAGTCCGACATAAGTACAAGAAAACTGACTCTTCTTACTGCCTATGTTTTGAACCATTACTGTGACAAAAGTTATAGATTCCGATGCTTCACTTCAGGTTTACTTTATCCCTCTGACCTTCTTATTGACGATGACACACAGAAATTGCATCGGAATTAAATACAAAAGCGCAATGGCGGCTTAAGTACAAGAAAACTGACTCTTGTTACTCTCTATGTTTTTAACCATTCCTGTGTCACTAGTTATAGATTCCGATGCTTCACTTCAGGTTTACTGTATCCCTCTGACCTTCTTATTGACGATGAAACACAGAAATTGCATCGCAATTAAATTCAAAAGGCACAATAAAGACTCAAGTATAAGAAGACTGGCTCTTCTTACTGTCTATGTTCTGAACCTTTCCTGTGAGACCAGTTTTAGATTCCGATGCTTGACTTCAGGTATACTGTATCCCTCTGACCATCTTATTGACGATGAAACACAGAAATTGCATCGGAATTAAATACAAAAGGCACAATGCCGACTTAAGTACAAGAAAACTGACTCTTCTTACTGTCTATGTTTTGAACCATTCCTGTGACACTAGTTATAGATTCAGATGCTTCACTGCAGGTTTACTGTATCCCTCTGACCTTCTTATTGACGATGAAACACAGAAATTTCATCGGCATTAAGTACAAAAGGCACAATGCCGACTTACGTTCAAGAAAATTTACTCTTCTTACTGTCTATGTTTTGAACCATTCCTGTGACACTAGTTATAGATTCCGATGCTTCACTTCAGGTTTACTGTATCCCTCAGACCTTCTTATAGACGATGAAACACAGAAATCGCATCGGAATTAAATACAAAAGGCACAATGCCGACTAAAGTACAAGTAAACTGACCCTTCTTACTGTCTATGTTTTGAACCATTCCTGTGACACTAGTTATAGATTCCGATGCTTCACTTCAGGTTTACTGTATCCCTCGGACCTTCTTATTGACGATGAAACACGGAAATTGCATCGGAATTAAATACAAAAGGCACAATGCCGACTAAAGTACAAGTAAACTGACTCTTCTTACTGTCTATGCTTTGAACCATTCCTGTGACACTAGTTATAGATTCCGATGCTTCACTTCAGGTTTACTGTATCCCTTGGACCTCCTTATAGACGATGAAACACAGAAATTGCATCGGAATTAAATACAAAAGGCACAATGCCGACTTAAGTACATGTAACCTGACTCTTCTTACTGTATATGTTTTGAACCATTCCTCTGACACTAGTTATAGATTCCGATACTTCACTTCAGGTTTACTGTTTCCCTCTGACCGTCTTGTTGACGTTGAAAGACAGAAATTGCATCGAAATTAAATACAAAAGGCACAATGCCGACTTAAGTACAAGAATATTGACTCTTCTTACTGTCTATGTTTGGAACCATTCCTGTGACACTAGTTATGGATTCCGATGCTTCACTTCAGGTTTACTGTATCCCTCTGACATTTCGTATAGACGATAAAACACAGAAATTGCATCGGAATTGAATACAAAAGGCACAATGCCGACTTAAGTACAAGAAAACTGACTCTTTTTACTGTCTATTCTTTGAACCTTTCTTGTGACACTAGTTATAGATTCCGATGCTTCACTTCAGGTTTACTGTATCCCTCTGACCTTCTTATTGACGATGAAACACAGAAACTTCATCAGCATTAAATACAAAAGGCACAATGCCGACTTAAGTACAAGAAAGCTGACTCTTCTTACTGTCTATGCTTTGAACCATTCCTGTGACACTAGTTATAGATTCTGATTCTTCAATTCAGGTTTACTGTATCCCTCTGACCTTCTTATTGACGATGAAACACAGATATTGCATCGGAATTAATTACAAAATGCACAATGCCGACTTGAGTACAAGTAAACTGACTCTTCTTACTGTCTATGTTTTGAACCATTCCTGTGACACTAGTTATAGATTCCGATGCTTCAATTCAGGTTTACTGTAACCCTCTGACCTTCTTATTGACGATGAAACACAGAGATTGCATCGGAATTGAGTACAAAAGGCATAATGCCGACTTAAGTACAAGAAGATTGACTCTTCTTACTGTCTATGTTTGGAACAATTCCTGTGACACTAGTTATGGATTCCGATGCTTCACTTTAGGTTTACTAGATCCCTCTGACCTTCTTATTGACGATGAAACACAGAAATTGCATCGCAACAAATACAAAAGGCACAATGCCGACTTAAGTACAAGAAAACTGACTCTTCTTACAGTCTATGTTTGGAACCATTCCTTTGACATTAGTTATAGATTCCGATGCTTCACTTCAGGTTTACTGTATCCCTCTGACCTTCTTATTGACGATGAAACACAGAAATTGCATCGGAATTAAATACAAAAGGCACAATGCCGACTTAAGTACAAGAAAACTAACTCTTCTTACTGTCCATGTTTTGAACCATTCCTGTGACACTAGTTATAGATTCGGATGCTTCACTTCAGGTCTACTGTATCCCTCTAACCTTCTTATTGACGATGAAACACAGAAATTGCATCGGAATTAAATACAAAAGTCACAATGCCTACTCAAGTACAAGAAGTCTGGCTCTTCTTACTGTCTATGTTTTGAACCTTTCCTGTGAGACCGATGCTTCACTTCTGCTTTGCTTTATCCCTTGGCCCTTCCTCTTGACGACGAATCACAGAAATTGAATCGGAATTATATAGAAAAGGCACAATGCCGACTTAAGTACAGGAAAAATGACTCTTCTTATTGTCTATGATTTGAACCATTCTTTAGACACTAGTTATAGATTACGATGCTTCACTTCAGGTTTGCTGTATCACTCTGACCGTCTTATTGACGATGAAACACAGAAATTGCATCGGAATTAAATACAAAACGCACAATGCCGACTTAATTATAAGAAAACTGACTCTTCTTACTGTCTATGCTTTGAACCATTCCAGTGACACTAGTTATAGATTCCGATGCCTGACGTCAGGTTTACTGTATCTCTCTGACCTTCTTATTGACCATGAAACACAGATATTGCATCGGAATGAAATACAAAAGGCACAATGCCGACTTAATTACAATAAAATTAACCATTCTTACTGTCTATGCTTTGAACCATTCCTGTGACACTAGTTATAGATTCCGATGCCTCACGTCAGGTTTACTGTATCTCTCTGACCTTCTTATTGACGATGAAACACAGAAATTGCATCGGAATTTTATACAAAAGGCAAAATGCCGAATTAAGTACAAGTAAACTGACTCTACTTACTGTCTATGTTTATAACTATTCCTGTGACTCTAGTTATAGATTCCGATGCTTCACTTCAGGTTTACTGTATCCCTCTGATCTTCTTATTGACGATGAAACACAGAAATTGCATCGGAATTAAATACAAAAGGCACAATGCCGACTTAAGTACAAGAAAACTGACTCTTCTTACTGTCTATGTTTTGAACCATTCCTGTGACACTAGTTATTGATTCCGATGCTTCACTTCAGCTTCACTGTATCACTCTGACCTTCTTATTGACGATGAAACACAGAAATTTCATCGGCATTAAATACAAAAGGCACAATGCCGACTTAAGTAAAAGAAAACTGACTCTTCTTACTGTCTATGTTTTGACCCATTACTGTGACACTAGTTATAGTTTCCGATGCTTCACTTCAGGTTTACTGTATCCCTCTGACCTTCTTATTCACGATGAAACACAGAAATTTCATCGGCATTAAATACAAAAGGCACAATGCCGACTTAAGTACAAGAAAACTGACTCTTCTTACTGTCTATGATTTGAACCATTACTGTGACACTAGTTATAGATTCTGATGCTTCACTTCAGGTTTACTGTATCCCTCTGACCTTCTTATTGACGATGAAACACAGAAATTGCATCGGAATTAAATACAAAAGGCGCAATGCCGACTTAAGTACAAGAAAACTGACTCTTGTTATTCTCTATGATTTTCACCATTCCTGTGTCACTAGTTATAGATTCCGATGCTTCGCTTCAGGTTTAGTGTATCCCTCTGACATTCTTATTGACGATGAAACACAGAAATTGCATCGGAATTAACTACAAAAGGCACAATGCCGACTTGAGTACAAGTAAACTGACTCTTCTTACTGTCTATGCTTTGAACCATTCCTGTGACACTAGTTATAGATTCCGATGCTTCACTTCATGTTTACTGTAGCCCTCTGACCTTTTTATTGACGATGAAACACAGAGATTGCATCGGAATTGAATACAAAAGGCGCTATGCCGACTTAAGTACAAGAAGACTGACTCTTCTTACTGTCTATGTTTTGAACCATTCCTGTGACACTAGTTATGGATTCCGATGCTTCACTTCAGGTTTACTGTATCCCTCTGACCTTCTTATTGACGATGAAACACAGATATTGCATCGCAACAAATACAAAAGGCACAATGCCGACTTAAGTACAAGAAAACTGACTCTTCTTACTGTCTATGTTTGGAACCATTCCTGTGACACTAGTTATAGATTCCGATGCCTGACGTCAGGTTTACTGTATCTCTCTGACCTCCTTATTGACGATGAAACACAGAAATTGCATCGGAATGAAATACAAAAGGCACAAGGCCGACTTAAGTACAAGAAAATTAACTCTTCTTACTGTCTATGTTTTGAACCATTCCTGTGACACTAGTTATAGATTCCGATGCTTCACTTCAGCTTTACTGTATCCCTCTGACCTTCTTATTGACGATGAAACACAGAAATTTCATCGGCATTAAATACAAAAGGGACAATGCCGACTTAAGTACAAGAAAACTGACTCTTCTTACTGTCTATGTTTTGAACCATTACTGTGACACTAGTTATGGATTCCGATGCTTCACTTCAGGTTTACTGTATCCCTCTGACCTTCTTATTGACGATGAAACACAGAAATTTCATCGGAATTAAATACAAAAGGCGCAATGCCGACTTAAGTACAAGAAAACTGACTCTTGTTACTCTCTATGATTTTAACCAATCCTGTGTCACTAGTTATAGATTCCAATGCTTCACTTCAGGTTTACTGTATCCCTCTGACATTCTTATTGACGATGAAACACAGAAATTGCAACGGAATTAAATACAAAAGGCACAATGCCAACGTAAGTACAAGAAAACTGACTCTTCTTACTGTCTATGTTTTGAACCATTCCTGTGACACTAGTTGTTGATTCCGATACTTCACTTCAGGTTTACTGTATCCCTCTCACCGTCTTATTGACGATGAAACACAGAAATTGCATCGAAATTAAATACAAAAGGCACAATGCAGACTTAAGTACAAGAAAACTGACTCTTCTTACTGTCTATGTTTTGAACCATTCCTCTGACACTAGTTATGGATTCCAACGCTTCACTTCAGGTTTAATGTATCCCTCTGACCTTTCGTATGGACCATGAAACACAGAAATTGCATCGGAATTAAATACAAAAGGCACAACGCCGACTTAAGTACAAGAAAACTGACTCTTCTTACTGCCTATTCTTTGAACCATTCCTGTGACACTAGTTATAGATTCCGATGCTTCACTTCAGGTTTACTGTATGCCTCTGACCTTCTTATTGACGATGCAACACAGAAAATTCATCGGCATTAAATACAAAAGGCACAAGTCCGACATAAGTACAAGAAAACTGACTCTTCTTACTGCCTATGTTTTGAACCATTACTGTGACAAAAGATATAGATTCCGATGCTTCACTTCAGGTTTACTTTATCCCTCTGACCTTCTTATTGACGATGACACACAGAAATTGCATCGGAATTAAATACAAAAGCGCAATGGCGGCTTAAGTACAAGAAAACTGACTCTTGTTACTCTCTATGTTTTTAACCATTCCTGTGTCACTAGTTATAGATTCCGATGCTTCACTTCAGGTTTACTGTATCCCTCTGACCTTCTTATTGACGATGAAACACAGAAATTGCATCGCAATTAAATACAAAAGGCACAATAAAGACTCAAGTACAAGAAGACTGGCTCTTCTTACTGTCTATGTTCTGAACCTTTCCTGTGAGACCAGTTTTAGATTCCGATGCTTGACTTCAGGTATACTGTATCCCTCTGACCATCTTATTGACGATGAAACACAGAAATTGCATCGGAATTAAATACAAAAGGCACAATGCCGACATAAGTACAAGAAAACTGACTCTTCTTACTGTCTATGTTTTGAACCATTCCTGTGACACTAGTTATAGATTCAGATGCTTCACTGCAGGTTTACTGTATCCCTCTGACCTTCTTATTGACGATGAACACAGAAATTTCATCGGCATTAAGTACAAAAGGCACAATGCCGACTTAAGTTCAAGAAAATTGACTCTTCTTACTGTCTATGTCCTGTGACACTAGTTATAGATTCCGATGCTTGACTTCAGGTTTACTGTATCCCTCGGACCTTCTTATAGACGATGAAACACAGAAATTGCATCGGAATAAAATACAAAAGGCACAATGCCGACTAAAGTACAAGTAAACTGACTCTTCTTACTGTCTATGCTTTGAACCATTCCTGTGACACTAGTTATAGATTCCGATGCTTCACTTCAGGTTTAATGTATCCCTCGGACCTTCTTATTGACGATGAAACACAGAAATTGCATCGGAATTAAATACAAATGCACAATGCCGACTAAAGTACAAGTAAACTGACTCTTCTTACTGTCTATGCTTTGAACCATTCCTGTGACACTAGTTATAGATTCCGATGCTTCACTTCAGGTTTTCTGTATCCCTCGGACCTTCTTATAGACGATGAAACACAGATATTGCATCGGAATTAAATACAAAAGGCTAAATGCCGACTTAAGTACATGTAACCTGACTCTTCTTACTGTCTATGTTTTGAACCATTCCTCTGACACTAGTTATTGATTCCGATACTTCACTTCAGGTTTACTGTATCCCTCTGACCGTCTTATTGACGATGAAAGACAGAAATTGCATCGAAATTAAATACAAAAGGCACAATGCCGACTTAAGTACAAGAATATTGACTCTTCTTACTGTCTATGTTTGGAACCATTCCTGTGACACTAGTTATGGATTCCGATGCTTCACTTCAGGTTTACTGTATCCCTCTGACATTTCGTATAGACGATAAAACACAGAAATTGCATCGGAATTGAATACAAAAGGCACAATGCCGACTTAAGTACAAGAAAACTGACTCTTTTTACTGTCTAATCTTTGAACCTTTCTTGTGACACTAGTTATAGATTCCGATGCTGCACTTCAGGTTTACTGTATCCCTCTGACCTTCTTATTGACGATGAAACACAGAAACTTCATCGGCATTAAATACAAAAGGCACAATGCCGACTTAAGTCCAAGAAAACTGACTCTTCTTACTGTCTATGTTTTGAACCACTACTGTGACACTAGTTATAGATTCCGATGCTTCACTTCAGGTTTACTGTATCCCTCTGACCTTCTTATTCACGATGAAACACAGAAATTTCATCGGCATTACATACAAAAGGCACAATGGCGACTTAAGTACAAGAAAACTGACTCTTCTTACTGTCTATGATTTGAACCATTACTGTGACACTAGTTATAGATTCTGATGCTTCACTTCAGGTTTACTGTATCCCTCTGACCTTCTTATTGACGATGAAACACAGAAATTGCATCGGAATTAAATACAAAAGGCGCAATGCCGACTTAAGTACAAGAAAACTGACTCTTGTTATTCTCTATGATTTTCACCATTCCTGTGTCACTAGTTATAGATTCCGATGCTTCGCTTCAGGTTTAGTGTATCCCTCTGACATTCTTATTGACGATGAAACACAGAAATTGCATCGGAATTAATTACAAAAGGCACAATGCCGACTTGAGTACAAGTAAACTGACTCTTCTTACTGTCTATGCTTTGAACCATTCCTGTGACACTAGTTATAGATTCCGATGCTTCACTTCATGTTTACTGTAGCCCTCTGACCTTCTTATTGACGATGAAACACAGAGATTGCATCGGAATTGAATACAAAAGGCGCTATGCCGACTTAAGTACAAGAAGACTGACTCTTCTTACTGTCTATGTTTTGAACCATTCCTGTGACACTAGTTATGGATTCCGATGCTTCACTTCAGGTTTACTGTATCCCTCTGACCTTCTTATTGACGATGAAACATAGATATTGCATCGCAACAAATACAAAAGGCACAATGCCGACTTAAGTACAAGAAAACTGACTCTTCTTACTGTCTATGTTTGGAACCATTCCTGTGACACTAGTTATAGATTCCGATGCCTGACGTCAGGTTTACTGTATCTCTCTGACCTCCTTATTGACGATGAAACACAGAAATTGCATCGGAATGAAATACAAAAGGCACAAGGCCGACTTAAGTACAAGAAAATTAACTCTTCTTACTGTCTATGTTTTGAACCATTCCTGTGACACTAGTTATAGATTCCGATGCTTCACTTCAGCTTTACTGTATCCCTCTGACCTTCTTATTGACGATGAAACACAGAAATTTCATCGGCATTAAATACAAAAGGGACAATGCCGACTTAAGTACAAGAAAACTGACTCTTCTTACTGTCTATGTTTTGAACCATTACTGTGACACTAGTTATAGATTCCGATGCTTCACTTCAGGTTTACTGTATCCCTCTGACCTTCTTATTGACGATGAAACACAGAAATTTCATCGGAATTAAATACAAAAGGCGCAATGCCGACTTAAGTACAAGAAAACTGACTCTTGTTACTCTCTATGATTTTAACCAATCCTGTGTCACTAGTTATAGATTCCAATGCTTCACTTCAGGTTTACTGTATCCCTCTGACATTCTTATTGACGATGAAACACAGAAATTGCAACGGAATTAAATACAAAAGGCACAATGCCAACGTAAGTACAAGAAAACTGACTCTTCTTACTGTCTATGTTTGAACCATTCCTGTGACACTAGTTGTTGATTCCGATACTTCACTTCAGGTTTACTGTATCCCTCTCACCGTCTTATTGGCAATGAAACACAGAAATTGCATCGAAATTAAATACAAAAGGCACAATGCAGACTTAAGTACAAGAAAACTGACTCTTCTTACTGTCTATGTTTTGAACCATTCCTGTGACACTAGTTATGGATTCCAACGCTTCACTTCAGGTTTAATGTATCCCTCTGATCTTTCGTATGGACCATGAAACACAGAAATTGCATCGGAATTAAATACAAAAGGCACAACGCCGACTTAAGTACAAGAAAACTGACTCTTCTTACTGCCTATTCTTTGAACCATTCCTGTGACACTAGTTATAGATTCCGATGCTTCACTTCAGGTTTACTGTATGCCTCTGACCTTCTTATTGACGATGCAACACAGAAAATTCATCGGCATTAAATACAAAAGGCACAAGTCCGACATAAGTACAAGAAAACTGACTCTTCTTACTGCCTATGTTTTGAACCATTACTGTGACAAAAGATATAGATTCCGATGCTTCACTTCAGGTTTACTTTATCCCTCTGACCTTCTTATTGACGATGACACACAGAAATTGCATCGGAATTAAATACAAAAGCGCAATGGCGGCTTAAGTACAAGAAAACTGACTCTTGTTACTCTCTATGTTTTTAACCATTCCTGTGTCACTAGTTATAGATTCCGATGCTTCACTTCAGGTTTACTGTATCCCGCTGACCTTCTTATTGACGATGAAACACAGAAATTGCATCGCAATTAAATACAAAAGGCACAATAAAGACTCAAGTACAAGAAGACTGGCTCTTCTTACTGTCTATGTTCTGAACCTTTCCTGTGAGACCAGTTTTGGATTCCGATGCTTGACTTCAGGTATACTGTATCCCTCTGACCATCTTATTGACGATGAAACACAGAAATTGCATCGGAATTAAATACAAAAGGCACAATGCCGACATAAGTACAAGAAAACTGACTCTTCTTACTGTCTATGTTTGAACCATTCCTGTGACACTAGTTATAGATTCAGATGCTTCACTGCAGGTTTACTGTATCCCTCTGACCTTCTTATTGACGATGAACACAGAAATTTCATCGGCATTAAGTACAAAAGGCACAATGCCGACTTAAGTTCAAGAAAATTGACTCTTCTTACTGTCTATGTTTTGAACCATTCCTGTGACACTAGTTATAGATTCCGATGCTTGACTTCAGGTTTACTGTATCCCTCGGACCTTCTTATAGACGATGAAACACAGAAATTGCATCGGAATAAAATACAAAAGGCACAATGCCGACTAAAGTACAAGTAAACTGACTCTTCTTACTGTCTATGCTTTGAACCATTCCTGTGACACTAGTTATAGATTCCGATGCTTCACTTCAGGTTTACTGTATCCCTCGGACCTTCTTATTGACGATGAAACACAGAAATTGCATCAGAATTAAATACAAAAGGCACAATGCCGACTAAAGTACAAGTAAACTGACACTTCTTACTGTCTATGCTTTGAACCATTCCTGTGACACTAGTTATAGATTCCGATGCTTCACTTCAGGTTTTCTGTATCCCTCGGACCTTCTTATAGCCGATGAAACACAGATATTGCATCGGAATTAAATACAAAAGGCTAAATGCCGACTTAAGTACATGTAACCTGACTCTTCTTACTGTCTATGTTTTGAACCATTCCTCTGACACTAGTTATTGATTCCGATACTTCACTTCAGGTTTACTGTATCCCTCTGACCGTCTTATTGACGATGAAAGACAGAAATTGCATCGAAATTAAATACAAAAGGCACAATGCCGACTTAAGTACAAGAATATTGACTCTTCTTACTGTCTATGTTTGGAACCATTCCTGTGACACTAGTTATGGATTCCGATGCTTCACTTCAGGTTTACTGTATCCCTCTGACATTTCGTATAGACGATAAAACACAGAAATTGCATCGGAATTGAATACAAAAGGCACAATGCCGACTTAAGTACAAGAAAACTGACTCTTTTTACTGTCTAATCTTTGAACCTTTCTTGTGACACTAGTTATAGATTCCGATGCTTCACTTCAGGTTTACTGTATCCCTCTGACCTTCTTATTGACGATGAAACACAGAAACTTCATCGGCATTAAATACAAAAGGCACAATGCCGACTTAAGTACAAGAAAACTGACTCTTCTTACTGTCTATGTTTTGAACCACTACTGTGACACTAGTTATAGATTCCGATGCTTCACTTCAGGTTTACTGTATCCCTCTGACCTTCTTATTCACGATGAAACACAGAAATTTCATCGGCATTACATACAAAAGGCACAATGCCGACTTAAGTACAAGAAAACTGACTCTTCTTACTGTCTATGATTTGAACCATTACTGTGACACTAGTTATAGATTCTGATGCTTCACGTCAGGTTTACTGTATCCCTCTGACCTTCTTATTGACGATGAAACACAGAAATTGCATCGGAATTAAATACAAAAAGCGCAATGCCGACTTAAGTACAAGAAAACTGACTCTTGTTACTCTCTATGATTTTCACCATTCCTGTGTCACTAGTTACAGATTCCGATGCTTCGCTTCAGGTTTAGTGTATCCCTCTGACATTCTTATTGACGATGAAACACAGAAATTGCATCGGAATTAATTACAAAAGGCACAATGCCGACTTGAGTACAAGTAAACAGACTCTTCTTACTGTCTATGTTTTGAACCACTACTGTGACACTAGTTATAGATTCCGATGCTTCACTTCATGTTTACTGTAGCCCTCTGACCTTCTTATTGACGATGAAACACAGAGATTGCATCGGAATTGAATACAAAAGGCGCTATGCCGACTTAAGTACAAGAAGACTGACTCTTCTTACTGTCTATGTTTTGAACCATTCCTGTGACACTAGTTATGGATTCCGATGCTTCACTTCAGGTTTACTGTATCCCTCTGACCTTCTTATTGACGATGAAACACAGATATTGCATCGCAACAAATACAAAAGGCACAATGCCGACTTAAGTACAAGAAAACTGACTCTTCTTACTGTCTATGTTTGGAACCATTCCTGTGACACTAGTTATAGATTCCGATGCCTGACGTCAGGTTTACTGTATCTCTCTGACCTCCTTATTGACGATGAAACACAGAAATTGCATCGGAATGAAATACAAAAGGCACAAGGCCGACTTAAGTACAAGAAAATTAACTCTTCTTACTGTCTATGTTTTGAACCATTCCTGTGACACTAGTTATAGATTCCGATGCTTCACTTCAGCTTTACTGTATCCCTCTGACCTTCTTATTGACGATGAAACACAGAAATTTCATCGGCATTAAATACAAAAGGGACAATGCCGACTTAAGTACAAGAAAACTGACTCTTCTTACTGTCTATGTTTTGAACCATTACTGTGACACTAGTTATAGATTCCGATGCTTCACTTCAGGTTTACTGTATCCCTCTGACCTTCTTATTGACGATGAAACACAGAAATTTCATCGGAATTAAATACAAAAGGCGCAATGCCGACTTAAGTACAAGAAAACTGACTCTTGTTACTCTCTATGATTTTAACCAATCCTGTGTCACTAGTTATAGATTCCAATGCTTCACTTCAGGTTTACTGTATCCCTCTGACATTCTTATTGACGATGAAACACAGAAATTGCAACGGAAATAAATACAAAAGGCACAATGCCAACGTAAGTACAAGAAAACTGACTCTTCTTACTGTCTATGTTTTGAACCATTCCTGTGACACTAGTTGTTGATTCCGATACTTCACTTCAGGTTTACTGTATCCCTCTCACCGTCTTATTGACGATGAAACACAGAAATTGCATCGAAATTAAATACAAAAGGCACAATGCAGACTTAAGTACAAGAAAACTGACTCTTCTTACTGTCTATGTTTTGAACCATTCCTCTGACACTAGTTATGGATTCCAACGCTTCACTTCAGGTTTAATGTATCCCTCTGACCTTTCGTATGGACCATGAAACACAGAAATTGCATCGGAATTAAATACAAAAGGCACAACGCCGACTTAAGTACAAGAAAACTGACTCTTCTTACTGCCTATTCTTTGAACCATTCCTGTGACACTAGTTATAGATTCCGATGCTTCACTTCAGGTTTACTGTATGCCTCTGACCTTCTTATTGACGATGCAACACAGAAAATTCATCGGCATTAAATACAAAAGGCACAAGTCCGACATAAGTACAAGAAAACTGACTCTTCTTACTGCCTATGTTTTGAACCATTACTGTGACAAAAGATATAGATTCCGATGCTTCACTTCAGGTTTACTTTATCCCTCTGACCTTCTTATTGACGATGACACACAGAAATTGCATCGGAATTAAATACAAAAGCGCAATGGCGGCTTAAGTACAAGAAAACTGACTCTTGTTACTCTCTATGTTTTTAACCATTCCTGTGTCACTAGTTATAGATTCCGATGCTTCACTTCAGGTTTACTGTATCCCTCTGACCTTCTTATTGACGATGAAACACAGAAATTGCATCGCAATTAAATACAAAAGGCACAATAAAGACTCAAGTACAAGAAGACTGGCTCTTCTTACTGTCTATGTTCTGAACCTTTCCTGTGAGACCAGTTTTAGATTCCGATGCTTGACTTCAGGTATACTGTATCCCTCTGACCATCTTATTGACGATGAAACACAGAAATTGCATCGGAATTAAATACAAAAGGCACAATGCCGACATAAGTACAAGAAAACTGACTCTTCTTACTGTCTATGTTTTGAACCATTCCTGTGACACTAGTTATAGATTCAGATGCTTCACTGCAGGTTTACTGTATCCCTCTGACCTTCTTATTGACGATGAACACAGAAATTTCATCGGCATTAAGTACAAAAGGCACAATGCCGACTTAAGTTCAAGAAAATTGACTCTTCTTACTGTCTATGTTTTGAACCATTCCTGTGACACTAGTTATAGATTCCGATGCTTGACTTCAGGTTTACTGTATCCCTCGGACCTTCTTATAGACGATGAAACACAGAAATTGCATCGGAATAAAATACAAAAGGCACAATGCCGACTAAAGTACAAGTAAACTGACTCTTCTTACTGTCTATGCTTTGAACCATTCCTGTGACACTAGTTATCGATTCCGATGCTTCACTTCAGGTTTACTGTATCCCTCGGACCTTCTTATTGACGATGAAACACAGAAATTGCATCGGAATTAAATACAAAAGGCACAATGCCGACTAAAGTACAAGTAAACTGACTCTTCTTACTGTCTATGCTTTGAACCATTCCTGTGACACTAGTTATAGATTCCGATGCTTCACTTCAGGTTTTCTGTATCCCTCGGACCTTCTTATAGACGATGAAACACAGATATTGCATCGGAATTAAATACAAAAGGCTAAATGCCGACTTAAGTACATGTAACCTGACTCTTCTTACTGTCTATGTTTTGAACCATTCCTCTGACACTAGTTATTGATTCCGATACTTCACTTCAGGTTTACTGTATCCCTCTGACCGTCTTATTGACGATGAAAGACAGAAATTGCATCGAAATTAAATACAAAAGGCACAATGCCGACTTAAGTACAAGAATATTGACTCTTCTTACTGTCTATGTTTGGAACCATTCCTGTGACACTAGTTATGGATTCCGATGCTTCACTTCAGGTTTACTGTATCCCTCTGACATTTCGTATAGACGATAAAACACAGAAATTGCATCGGAATTGAATACAAAAGGCACAATGCCGACTTAAGTACAAGAAAACTGACTCTTTTTACTGTCTAATCTTTGAACCTTTCTTGTGACACTAGTTATAGATTCCGATGCTTCACTTCAGGTTTACTGTATCCCTCTGACCTTCTTATTGACGATGAAACACAGAAACTTCATCGGCATTAAATACAAAAGGCACAATGCCGACTTAAGTACAAGAAAACTGACTCTTCTTACTGTCTATGTTTTGAACCACTACTGTGACACTAGTTATAGATTCCGATGCTTCACTTCAGGTTTACTGTATCCCTCTGACCTTCTTATTCACGATGAAACACAGAAATTTCATCGGCATTACATACAAAAGGCACAATGCCGACTTAAGTACAAGAAAACTGACTCTTCTTACTGTCTATGATTTGAACCATTACTGTGACACTAGTTATAGATTCTGATGCTTCACGTCAGGTTTACTGTATCCCTCTGACCTTCTTATTGACGATGAAACACAGAAATTGCATCGGAATTAAATACAAAAGGCGCAATGCCGACTTAAGTACAAGAAAACTGACTCTTGTTACTCTCTATGATTTTCACCATTCCTGTGTCACTAGTTATAGATTCCGATGCTTCGCTTCAGGTTTAGTGTATCCCTCTGACATTCTTATTGACGATGAAACACAGAAATTGCATCGGAATTAATTACAAAAGGCACAATGCCGACTTGAGTACAAGTAAACAGACTCTTCTTACTGTCTATGTTTTGAACCATTCCTGTGACACTAGTTATAGATTCCGATGCTTCACTTCATGTTTACTGTAGCCCTCTGACCTTCTTATTGACGATGAAACACAGAGATTGCATCGGAATTGGATACAAAAGGCGCAATGCCGACTTAAGTACTAGAAGACTGACTCTTCTTACTGTCTATGTTTTGAACCATTCCTGTGACACTAGTTATGGATTCCGATGCTTCACTTCAGGTTTACTGTATCCCTCTGACCTTCTTATTGACGATGAAACACAGAAATTGCATCGCAACAAATACAAAAGGCACAATGCCGACTTAAGTACAAGAAAACTGACTCTTCTTACTGTCTATGTTTGGAACCATTCCTGTGACACTAGTTATAGATTCCGATGCCTGACGTCAGGTTTACTGTATCTCTCTGACCTCCTTATTGACGATGAAACACAGAAATTGCATCGGAATGAAATACAGAAGGCACTAGGCCGACTTAAGTACAAGAAAATTAACTCTTCATACTGTCTATGCTTTGAACCATTCCTGTGACACTAGTTATAGATTCCGATGCTTCACTTCAGCTTTACTGTATCCCTCTGACCTTCTTATTGACGATGAAACACAGAAATTTCATCGGCATTAAATACAAAAGGCACAATGCCGACTTAAGTACAAGAAAACTGACTCTTCTTACTGTCTATGTTTTGAACCATTACTGTGACACTAGTTATAGATTCCGATGATTCACTTCAGGTTTACTGTATCCCTCTGACCTTCTTATTGACGATGAAACACAGAAATTGCATCGGAATTAAATACAAAAGGCGCAATGCCGACTTAAGTACAAGAAAACTGACTCTTGTTACTCTCTATGATTTTAACCAATCCTGTGTCACTAGTTATAGATTCCAATGCTTCACTTCAGGTTTACTGTATCCCTCTGACATACTTATTGACGATGAAACACAGAAATTGCAACGGAATTAAATACAAAAGGCACAATGCCAACGTAAGTACAAGAAAACTGACTCTTCTTACTGTCTATGTTTTGAACCATTCCTGTGGCACTAGTTGTTGATTCCGATACTTCACTTCAGGTTTACTGTATCCCTCTCACCGTCGTATTGACCATGAAACACAGAAATTGCATCGAAATTAAATACAAAAGGCACAATGCCGACTTAAGTACAAGAAAACTGACTCTTCTTACTGTCTATATTTTGAACCATTCCTGTGACACTAGTTATATATTCCGATGCTTCACTTCAGGTTTACTTTATCCCTCTGACCTTCTTATTGACGATGACACACAGAAATTGCATCGGAATTAAATACAAAAGCGCAATGGCGGCTTAAGTACGAGAAAACTGACTCTTGTTACTCTCTATGTTTTTAACCATTCCTGTGTCACTAGTTATAGATTCCGGTGCTTCACTTCAGGTTTACTGTATCCCTCTGACCTTCTTATTGACGATGAAACACAGAAATTGCATCGCAATTAAATACAAAAGGCACAATAAAGACTCAAGTACAAGAAGACTGGCTCTTCTTACTGTCTATGTTCTGAACCTTTCCTGTGAGACCAGTTTTAGATTCCGATGCTTGACTTCAGGTATACTGTATACCTCTCACCATCTTATTGACGATGAAACACAGAAATTGCATCGGAATTAAATACAAAAGGCACAATGCCGACTTAAGTACAAGAAAACTGACTCTTCTTACTGTCTATGTTTTGAACCATTCCTGTGACACTAGTTATAGATTCAGATGCTTCACTGCAGGTTTACTGTATCCCTCTGACCTTCTTATTGACTATGAAACACAGAAATTTCATCGGCATTAAGTACAAAAGGCACAATGCCGACTTAAGTTCAAGAAAATTGACTCTTCTTACTGTCTATGTTTTGAACCATTCCTGTGACACTAGTTATAGATTCCGATGCTTCACTTCAGGTTTACTGTATCCCTCGGACCTTCTTATAGACGATGAAACACAGAAATTGCATCGGAATTAAATACAAAAGGCATAATGCCGACTAAAGTACAAGTAAACTGACTCTTCTTACTGTCTATGCTTTGAACCATTCCTGTGACACTAGTTATAGATTCCGATGCTTCACTTCAGGTTTACTGTATCCCTCGGACCTTCTTATTGACGATGAAACACAGAAATTGCATCGGAATTAAATACAAAAGGCACAATGGAGACTAAAGTACAAGTAAACTGACTCTTCTTACTGTCTATGCTTTGAACCATTCCTGTGACACTAGTTATAGATTCCGATGCTTCACTTCAGGTTTACTGTATCCCTCGGACCTTCTTATAGACGATGAAACACAGAAATTGCATCGGAATTAAATACAAAAGGCACAATGCCGACTTAAGTACATGTTACCTGGCTCTTCTTACTGTCTATGTTTTGAACCATTCCTCTGACACTAGTTATAGATTCCGATACTTCACTTCAGGTTTACTGTATCCCTCTGACCGTCTTATTGACGATGAAAGACAGAAATTGCATCGAAATTAAATACAAAAGGCTCAATGCCGACTTAAGTACAAGAATATTGACTCTTCTTACTGTCTATGTTTGGAACAATTCCTGTGACACTAGTTATGGATTCCGATGCATCACTTCAGGTTTACTGTATCCCTCTGACATTTCGTATAGACGATAAAACACAGAAATGGCATCGGAATTGAATACAAAAGGCACAATGCCGACTTAAGTACAAGAAAACTGACTCTTTTTACTGTCTATTCTTTGAACCTTTCTTGTGACACTAGTTATAGATTCCGATGCTTCACTTCAGGTTTACTGTATCCCTCTGACCTTCTTATTGACGATGAAACACAGAAACTTCATCGGCATTAAATACAAAAGGCACAATGCCGACTTAAGTACAAGAAAGCTGACTCTTCTTACTGTCTATGTTTTGAACCATTAGTGTGACACTAGTTATAGATTCCGATGCTTCACTTCAGGTTTACTGCATCCCTCGGACCTTCTTATAGACGATGAAACACAGAAATTGCATCGGAATTAAATACAAAAGGCACAATGCCGACTTAAGTACAAGTAACCTGACTCTTCTTACTGTCTATGTTTTGAACCATTCCTGTGACACTAGTTATAGATTCCGATGCTTCACTTAAGGTTACTGTATCCCTCTGACCCACTTATTGACGATGACACACAGAAATTGCTTCGGAATTGAATACAAAAGGCGCAATGCCGACTTAAGTACAGGAAAACTGTCTCTTGTTACTCTCTATGTTTTTATCCATTCCTGTGTCACTAGTTATAGATTCCGATGCTTCACTTCAGGTTTACTGTATCCCTCTGACCGTCTTATTGACGACGAGACACAGAAATCGCATCGAAATTAAATACAAAAGGCTCAGTGCCGACTTAAGTACAAGAAAACTTACTCTTCTTACTGTCTATGTTTTGAACCATTCCTGTGACACTAGTTAGGGATTCCGATGCTTCACTTCAGGTTTTCTATATCTCTCTGACCTTTCGTATTGACGACGAAGCACAGAAATTGCATCGGAATTAAATACAAAAGGCACAATGCCGATTTAAGTACAAGAAAACTGACTCTTCTTACTGCCTATTCTTTGAAACATTCTTGTGACACTAGTTATAGATTCCGATGCTTCACTTCAGGTTTACTGTATCCCTCTGACCTTCTTATTGACGATGAAACATAGTAATTGCATCGGAATTAGATACAAAAGGCACAATAACGACTCATGTACAAGTAGACTGGCTGTTCTTACTGTCTATGTTTTGACTCTTTCCTGTGGGACCAGTTTTAGATTCCGATGCTTGACTTCAGGTTTACTGTATCCCTTGGACCGTCTTATTGACGATGGAACACATAAATTGCATCGGAATTAAATACAAAACGCACAATGCCGACTCAAGTACAAGAAGACTGGCTCTTCTTACTGTCTATGCATTGAACCTTTCCTGTGAGACCGGTTTTAGATTCCGATGCTTCACTTCAGGTTTACTGTATCCCTTGGCCCTTCTTATTGACGACGAAACACAGATTTTGCATCGGAATTATATAGAAAAGGCAGAAGGCCGACTTAAGTGCAAGAAAACTGAACTCTTCTTATTGTCTATATTTTGAACCATTCTTGTGACACTAGTTATAGATTCCGATGCTTCACTTCAGGTTTACTGTAACACTCTGACCTTCTTATTGGCGATGAAACACAGCGATTGCATCGGAATTGAATACAAATGGAACAATGCCGACTTAAGTACAACAAGACTGACTCTTCTTACTGTCTATGTTTTGAACCATTCCAGTGACACTGGTTATAGATTCCGATGCTTCACTTCAGGTTTACTGTATCCCTCTAACATACTTATTGACGATGAAACACAGAAATTGCAACGGAATTAAATACAAAAGGCACAATGCCAACTTAAGAACAGGTAGACTGACTCTTCTTACTGTCTATGTTTTGAACCATTCCTTTGACACTAGTTATAGATTCCGATATTTCACTTCAGGTTTACTGTATCCCTCTGACCTTCGTATTGACGATGAAACACAGAAATTGCATCGGAATTAAATACAAAAGGCACAATGCCGACTAAAGTACAAGAAAATCAACTCTTCTTACTGTCTATGTTTTGAACCATTCCTGTGACACTAGTTATGGATTCCGATGCTACACTTCAGGTTTACTGTATCCCTCTGACCTTTCGTATTGACGATGAAACACAGATATTGCATCGGAATTGAATACAAAAGGCACAATGCCGACTTCAGTACAAGAAAACTGACGCTTCTTACTGTTTATGTTTTGAACCACTCCTGTGACACTAGTTATAGATTCCGATGCTTTTCTTCAGGTTTACTGTATCCCTCTGACCGTCTTATTAACGATGAAACAGAGATATTGCATGGGAATTAAATACAAAATGCACAATGCCGACTTAAGGACAAGTAAACTGACTCTTTTTACTGTCTATGATTTGAACTATTCCTGTGACATTAGTTATGGATTCCGATGCTTCACTTCAGGTTTACTGTATCCCTCTGACTTTCTTATTGACGATGAAACACAGAAATTGCATCGGAATTAAATACAAAAGGCACAATGCCGACTCAAGTAGAAGAAGACTGGCTCTTCTTACTGTCTATGTTTTGAACGTTTCCTGTGAGACCGGTTTTAGATTCCGATGCTTCACTTCAGGTTTACTGTATCCCTTAGCTCTTCTTATTGACGACGAAACACAGAAATTGCATCGGAATTATATACAAAACGCACAATGCCGAATTAAGTACAAGTAAACTGGCTCTACTTACTGTCTATGTTTTGAACTATTCCTGTGACACTAGTTATAGATTCCGATGCTTCACTTCAGGTTTACTGTATCCCTCTGACCTTCTTATTGACGATGAAACACAGATATTGCATCGGAATTATATACAAAAGGCACAATGCCGACTTAAGTACAAGAAAACTGACACTTCTTACTGTGTATGTTTTGAACCATTCCGGTGACACTAGTTATAGATTCCGATGCTGCACTTCAGGTTTACTGTATCCCTCTGACCTTCTTATTGACGATGAAACACAGAAATTGCATCGGAATTATTTACAAAAGGCACTATGAAGAGTTAAGTACAAGAAAACTGACTCTTCTTACTGTCTATGTATTGAACCATTCCTGTGACATTAATTATAGATTCCGATGCTTCACTTCAGGTTTACTGTATCCCTCTGACCTTCTTATTCGACGATGAAACACAGATATTGCATCGGAATTAAATACAAAAGGCACAATGACGACTTAAGTACAAGAAAACTAACTATTCTTACTGTCTATGATTTGAACCATTCCTGTGACACTAGTTATAGATTTGGATGCTTCACTTCAGGTTTACTGTATCCCTCTGACCTTCTTATTGACGATGAAACACAGAAATTGCTTCGGAATTAAATACAGAAGGCACAATGCCAACTCAAGTACAAGAAGACTGGCTCTTCTTACTGTCTATGTTTTGAACCTTTCCTGTGAGACCGGTTTTAGATTCCGATGCTTCACTTCTGGTTTACTGTATCCCTTGGCCCTTCTTCTTGACGACGAAACACAGAAATTGCATCGGAATTATATAGAAAAGGCACAATGCCGACTTAAGTACAGGAAAACTGATTCTTCTTATTGTCTAAGTTTTGAACCATTCTTGTGACACTAGTTATAGATTCCGATGCTTCACTTCAGGTTTGCTGTATCGCTCTGACCGTCTTATTGACAATGAAACACAGAAATTGCATCGGAATTAAATACAAAAAGCGCTATGCCGACTTAAGTACAAGACAACTGACTCTTGTTACTGTCTATGTTTTGAACCATTCCTCTGACACTAGTTATGGATTCCGACGCTTCACTTCAGGTTTACTGTATCCCTCTGACCTTTCGTATTGACGATGAAGCACAGAAATTGCATCGGAATTGAATACAAAAGGCACAATGCCGACTTAAGTACAAGAAAACTGACTCTTGTTACTCTTTATGTTTTGAACCATTCCGGTGACACTAGTTATAGATTCCGATGCTGCACTTCAGGTTTACTGTATCCCTCTGACATTCTTATTGACGGTGAATGACAGAAATTGAAACGGAATTAAATACAAAAGGCACAATGATGACTTAAGTACAAGTAACCTGACTCTTCTTACTGTCTATGTTTTGAACCATTCCTGTGACACTAGTTATAGATTCCGATGCTGCACTTCAGGTTTACTGTATCCCTCTGACATTCTTATTGACGATGAAACACAAAGATTGCATCGGAATTGAATACAAATGGAACAATGCCGACTTAAGTACAACAAGACTGACTCTTCTTACTGTCTATGTTTTGAACCATTCCTGTGACACTAGTTATGGATTCCGATGCTTCACTTCAGGTTTTCTGTATCCCTCTGACCTTTCGTATTGACGATGAAGCACAGAAATTGCATCGGAATTGAATACAAAAGGCACAATGCCGACTTAAGTACAAGAAAACTGACTCTTCTTACTGTCTATGTTTTGAACCATTCCTGTGACATTAGTTATAGATTCCGATGCTTCACTTCAGGTTTACTGTATCCCTCTGACCTTCTTATTGACGATGAAACACAGAGATTGCATCGGAATTAAATACAAAAGGCACACTGCCGACTCAAGTACAAGAAGACTGGCTCTTCTTACTGTCTATGTTTTGAACCTTTCCTGCCAGACCAGTTTTAGATTCCGATGCTTGACTTCAGGTTTACTGTATCCCTTGGACCGTCTTATTGACGATGGAACACATAAATTGCATCGGAATTAAATACAAAAGTCGCAATGCCGACTTAAGTAGAAGAAAACTGACTCTTCTTACTGTCTATGTTTTGAACAATTCCTGTGACACTAGTTATAGATTCCGATGCTTCACTTCAGGTTTACGGTATCCCTCTGACCTTCTTATTGGCGATGAAACACAAAGATTGCATCGGAATTGAATACAAATGGAACAATGCCGACTTAAGTACAACAAGACTGACTCTTCTTACTGTCTATGTTTTGTACCATTCCTGTGACACTGGTTATAGATTCCGATGCTTCACTTCAGGTTTACTGTATCCCTCTGACCTTCTGATTGACGATGAAACACAGAAATTGCACCGGAATTAAATTCAAAGGGCACAATGCCGATTAAAGTACAAGAAAATTAACTCTTCTTACTGTCTATGCTTTGAACCATTCCTAGGTCACTACTTATAGATTCCGATGCCTCACGTCAGGTTTACTGTATCCCTCCGATCTTCTTATTGACGATGAAACACAGAAATTGCATCGGAATTAAACACAAAACGCACAATGCCAACTTAAGTACAAGTAAACTGACTCTTCTTACAGTCTATGTTTTCAACCATCCCTGTGACACTAGTTATAGATTCCGATGCTTCACTACAGGTTTACTGTATCCCTCTGACCTTCGTATTGACGATGAAACACTGAAATTGCATCGGAATTATATACAAAAGGCACAATGCCAACTTAAGTACAAGTAAACTGACTCTTCTTATTGTCTATGTTTTGAACCATTCCTGTGACACTAGTTATAGATTCCGATGCATCACTTCAGGGTTACTGTATCCCTCTGACCTTCTTATTGACGATGAAACACAGAAGTTGCATCGGAATTAAATACACAAGGCACAATGCCGACTTAATTATTAGGAAAGTGACTGTTCTTACTGTCTATGCTTTGAACCATTCCTGTGACACTAGTTATAGATTCCGATGCTTCACTTCAGGTTTACTGTATCCCTCTGACCTTCTTATTGACGATGAAACACACAAATTGCATCGGAATTAAATACAAAAGGCACAATGCCGACTCAAGTAGAAGAAGACTGGCTCTTCTTTCTGTCTATGGTTTGAACGCTCCCTGTGAGACTGGTTTTAGATTCCGATGCTTCACTTCAGGTTTACTGTATCCCTTGGCCCTTCTTATTGACGACGAAACACAGAAATTGCATCGGAATTATATACAAAACGCACAATGCCGAATTAAGTACAAGTAAACTGACTCTACTTACTCTCTATGTTTTGAACTATTCCTGTGACACTAGTTATAGATTCCGATGCATCACTTCAGGTTTACTGCATCCCTCGGACCTTCTTATTGACGATGAAACACAGATATTGCATCGGAATTAAATACAAAAGGCACAATGCCGACTTGAGTACAAGGAAACTGACACTTCTTACTGTGTATGTTTTGAACCTTTCCTGTGACACTAGTTATAGATTCCGATGCTTCACTTCAGGTTTACTGTATCCCTCTGACCTTCGTATTGACGATGAAACACAGAAATTGCATCGGAATTAATTACAAAAGGCACAATTAAGACTTAAATAAAAGAAAACTGACTCTTCTTACTGTCTATGTTTTGAACCATTCCTGTGACACTAGTTATAGATTCCGATGCTTCACTTCAGGTTTACTGTATACCTTGGCCCTTCTTATTGACGACGAAACACAGAAATTGAATCGGAATTATATAGAAAAGGCACAATGCCGACTTAAGTACAAGAAAACTGACTCTTCTTATTGTCTATGTTTTGAACCATTCCTGTGACACTAGTTATAGATTCCGATGCATCACTTCAGGGTTACTGTATCCCTCTGACCTTCTTATTGACGATGAAACACAGAAGTTGCATCGGAATTAAATACACAAGGCACAATGCCGTCTTAATTATTAGGAAAGTGACTGTTCTTACTGTCTATGCCTTGAACCATTCCTGTGACACTAGTTATAGATTCCGATGCATCACTTCAGGTTTACTGTACCCCTCTGACCTTCTTATTCGACAATCAAACACAGAAATTGCATCGGAATTAAATACAAAAGGCACAATAACGACTTAAGTACAAGAAAACTAACTCTTCTTACTGACTATGTTTTGAACCATTCCTGTGACACTAGTTATAGATTCCGATGCTTCACTTCAGGTTTACTGTATCCCTCTGACCCTCTTATTGACGATGAAACACAGAAATTGCATCGGAATTAAATACAAAAAGCACAATGCCGAATTAAGTACAATAAATTTAACTCTTCTTACTGTCTATGCTTTGAACCATTCCTGTGACACTAGTTATAGATTCCGATGCCTCACGTCAGGTTTACTGTATCCCTCTGACCTTCTTATTGACGATGAAACACAGAAATTGCATCGGAATGAAACACAAAACGCACAATGCCAACTTAAGTATAAATAAACTGACTCTTCTTACTGTCCATGTTTTGAACCATTCGTGTGACACTAATTATAGATTCCGATGCTTCACTACAGGTTTACTGTATCCCTCTGACCTTCTTATTGACGACGAAACACAGAAATTGCATCGGAATTATATACAAAAGGCACAATGCCGAATTAAGTACAATTAAACTGACTGTACTTACTGTCTATGTTTTGAACTATTCCTGTGACACTAGTTATAGATTCCGATGCTGCACTTCAGGTTTACTGTATCCCTCTGACATTCTTATTGACGATGAAACACAAAGATTGCATCGGAATTGAATACAAATGGAACAATGCCGACTTAAGTACAACAAGACTGACTCTTCTTACTGTCTATGTTTTGAACCATTCCTGTGACACTAGTTATGGATTCCGATGCTTCACTTCAGGTTTTCTGTATCCCTCTGACCTTTCGTATTGACGATGAAGCACAGAAATTGCATCGGAATTGAATACAAAAGGCACAATGCCGACTTAAGTACAAGAAAACTGACTCTTCTTACTGTCTATGTTTTGAACCATTCCTGTGACATTAGTTATAGATTCCGATGCTTCACTTCAGGTTTACTGTATCCCTCTGACCTTCTTATTGACGATGAAACACAGAAATTGCATCGGAATTAAATACAAAAGGCACACTGCCGACTCAAGTACAAGAAGACTGGCTCTTCTTACTGTCTATGTTTTGAACCTTTCCTGCGAGACCAGTTTTAGATTCCGATGCTTGACTTCAGGTTTACTGTATCCCTTGGACCGTCTTATTGACGATGGAACACATAAATTGCATCGGAATTAAATACAAAAGTCGCAATGCCGACTTAAGTAGAAGAAAACTGACTCTTCTTACTGTCTATGTTTTGAACAATTCCTGTGACATTAGTTATAGATTCCGATGCTTCACTTCAGGTTTACGGTATCCCTCTGACCTTCTTATTGGCGATGAAACACAAAGATTGCATCGGAATTGAATACAAATGGAACAATGCCGACTTAAGTACAACAAGACTGACTCTTCTTACTGTCTATGTTTTGTACCATTCCTGTGACACTGGTTATAGATTCCGATGCTTCACTTCAGGTTTACTGTATCCCTCTGACCTTCTGATTGACGATGAAACACAGAAATTGCACCGGAATTAAATTCAAAGGGCACAATGCCGATTAAAGTACAAGAAAATTAACTCTTCTTACTGTCTATGCTTTGAACCATTCCTAGGTCACTACTTATAGATTCCGATGCCTCACGTCAGGTTTACTGTATCCCTCCGATCTTCTTATTGACGATGAAACACAGAAATTGCATCGGAATTAAACACAAAACGCACAATGCCAACTTAAGTACAAGTAAACTGACTCTTCTTACAGTCTATGTTTTCAACCATCCCTGTGACACTAGTTATAGATTCCGATGCTTCACTACAGGTTTACTGTATCCCTCTGACCTTCGTATTGACGATGAAACACTGAAATTGCATCGGAATTATATACAAAAGGCACAATGCCAACTTAAGTACAAGTAAACTGACTCTTCTTATTGTCTATGTTTTGAACCATTCCTGTGACACTAGTTATAGATTCCGATGCATCACTTCAGGGTTACTGTATCCCTCTGACCTTCTTATTGACGATGAAACACAGAAGTTGCATCGGAATTAAATACACAAGGCACAATGCCGACTTAATTATTAGGAAAGTGACTGTTCTTACTGTCTATGCTTTGAACCATTCCTGTGACACTAGTTATAGATTCCGATGCTTCACTTCAGGTTTACTGTATCCCTCTGACCTTCTTATTGACGATGAAACACACAAATTGCATCGGAATTAAATACAAAAGGCACAATGCCGACTCAAGTAGAAGAAGACTGGCTCTTCTTTCTGTCTATGGTTTGAACGCTCCCTGTGAGACTGGTTTTAGATTCCGATGCTTCACTTCAGGTTTACTGTATCCCTTGGCCCTTCTTATTGACGACGAAACACAGAAATTGCATCGGAATTATATACAAAACGCACAATGCCGAATTAAGTACAAGTAAACTGACTCTACTTATTCTCTATGTTTTGAACTATTCCTGTGACACTAGTTATAGATTCCGATGCATCACTTCAGGTTTACTGTATCCCTCTGACCTTCGTATTGACGATGAAACACAGAAATTGCATCGGAATTAATTACAAAAGGCACAATGAAGACTTAAATAAAAGAAAACTGACTCTTCTTACTGTCTATGTTTTGAACCATTCCTGTGACACTAGTTATAGTTTCCGATGCTTCACTTCAGGTTTACTGTATACCTTGGCCCTTCTTATTGACGACGAAACACAGAAATTGAATCGGAATTATATAGAAAAGGCACAATGCCGACTTAAGTACAAGAAAACTGACTCTTCTTATTGTCTATGTTTTGAACCATTCCTGTGACACTAGTTATAGATTCCGATGCATCACTTCAGGGTTACTGTATCCCTCTGACCTTCTTATTGACGATGAATCACAGAAGTTGCATCGGAATTAAATACACAAGGCACAATGCCGACTTAATTATTAGGAAAGTGACTGTTCTTACTGTCTATGCTTTGAACCATTCCTGTGACACTAGTTATAGATTCCGATGCTTCACTTCAGGTTTACTGTATCCCTCTGACCTTCTTATTCGACAATCAAACACAGAAATTGCATCGGAATTAAATACAAAAGGCACAATAACGACTTAAGTACAAGAAAACTAACTCTTCTTACTGACTATGTTTTGAACCATTCCTGTGACACTAGTTATAGATTCCGATGCTTCACTTCAGGTTTACTGTATACCTTGGCCCTTCTTATTGACGACGAAACACAGAAATTGAATCGGAATTATATAGAAAAGGCACAATGCCGACTAAAGTACAAGAAAACTGACTCTTCTTATTGTCTATGTTTTGACCCATTCTTGTGACACTAGTTATAGATTCCGTTGCTTCACTTCAGGTTTTCTTTATCACTCTGACCGTCTTATTGACGAAGAAAAACAGAAATTAAATCGGAATTAAATACAAAAGGCACAATGCGGACTTAAGTACAAGAAAACTAACTCTTCTTACTGTCTATGTTTTGAACCATTCCTGTGACACTAGTTATAGATTCCGATGCTTCACTTCAGGTTTACTGTATCCCTCTGACCTTCTTATTGACGATGAAACACAGAAATTGCATCGGAATTAAATACAAAAGGCACAATGCCGACTCAAGTACAAGAAGACTGGCTCTTCTTACTGTCTATGCTTTGAACCTTTCCTGTGAGACCGGTTTTAGATTCCGATTCTTCACTTCAAGTTTACTGTATCCCTTGGCCCTTCTTATTGACGACGAAACACAGAAATTGAATCGGAATTATATAGAAAAGGCACAATGCCGACTTAATTACAAGAAAACTGACTCTGCTTATTGTCTATGTTTTGAACCATTCTTGTGACACTAGTTATAGATTCCGATGCTTCACTTCAGGTTTACTGTATCCCTCTGACCCTCTTATTGACGATGAAACACAGAAATTGCATCGGAATTAAATACAAAAAGCACAATGCCGAATTAAGTACAATAAATTTAACTCTTCTTACTGTCTATGCTTTGAACCATTCCTGTGACACTAGTTATAGATTCCGATGCCTCACGTCAGGTTTACTGTATCCCTCTGACCTTCTTATTGACGATGAAACACAGAAATTGCATCGGAATGAAACACAAAACGCACAATGCCAACTTAAGTATAAATAAACTGACTCTTCTTACTGTCCATGTTTTGAACCATTCGTGTGACACTAATTATAGATTCCGATGCTTCACTACAGGTTTACTGTATCCCTCTGACCTTCTTATTGACGACGAAACACAGAAATTGCATCGGAATTATATACAAAAGGCACAATGCCGAATTAAGTACAATTAAACTGACTGTACTTACTGTCTATGTTTTGAACTATTCCTGTGACACTAGTTATAGATTCCGATGCTGCACTTCAGGTTTACTGTATCCCTCTGACATTCTTATTGACGATGAAACACAAAGATTGCATCGGAATTGAATACAAATGGAACAATGCCGACTTAAGTACAACAAGACTGACTCTTCTTACTGTCTATGTTTTGAACCATTCCTGTGACACTAGTTATGGATTCCGATGCTTCACTTCAGGTTTTCTGTATCCCTCTGACCTTTCGTATTGACGATGAAGCACAGAAATTGCATCGGAATTGAATACAAAAGGCACAATGCCGACTTAAGTACAAGAAAACTGACTCTTCTTACTGTCTATGTTTTGAACCATTCCTGTGACATTAGTTATAGATTCCGATGCTTCACTTCAGGTTTACTGTATCCCTCTGACCTTCTTATTGACGATGAAACACAGAAATTGCATCGGAATTAAATACAAAAGGCACACTGCCGACTCAAGTACAAGAAGACTGGCTCTTCTTACTGTCTATGTTTTGAACCTTTCCTGCGAGACCAGTTTTAGATTCCGATGCTTGACTTCAGGTTTACTGTATCCCTTGGACCGTCTTATTGACGATGGAACACATAAATTGCATCGGAATTAAATACAAAAGTCGCAATGCCGACTTAAGTAGAAGAAAACTGACTCTTCTTACTGTCTATGTTTTGAACAATTCCTGTGACATTAGTTATAGATTCCGATGCTTCACTTCAGGTTTACGGTATCCCTCTGACCTTCTTATTGGCGATGAAACACAAAGATTGCATCGGAATTGAATACAAATGGAACAATGCCGACTTAAGTACAACAAGACTGACTCTTCTTACTGTCTATGTTTTGTACCATTCCTGTGACACTGGTTATAGATTCCGATGCTTCACTTCAGGTTTACTGTATCCCTCTGACCTTCTGATTGACGATGAAACACAGAAATTGCACCGGAATTAAATTCAAAGGGCACAATGCCGATTAAAGTACAAGAAAATTAACTCTTCTTACTGTCTATGCTTTGAACCATTCCTAGGTCACTACTTATAGATTCCGATGCCTCACGTCAGGTTTACTGTATCCCTCCGATCTTCTTATTGACGATGAAACACAGAAATTGCATCGGAATTAAACACAAAACGCACAATGCCAACTTAAGTACAAGTAAACTGACTCTTCTTACAGTCTATGTTTTCAACCATCCCTGTGACACTAGTTATAGATTCCGATGCTTCACTACAGGTTTACTGTATCCCTCTGACCTTCGTATTGACGATGAAACACTGAAATTGCATCGGAATTATATACAAAAGGCACAATGCCAACTTAAGTACAAGTAAACTGACTCTTCTTATTGTCTATGTTTTGAACCATTCCTGTGACACTAGTTATAGATTCCGATGCATCACTTCAGGGTTACTGTATCCCTCTGACCTTCTTATTGACGATGAAACACAGAAGTTGCATCGGAATTAAATACACAAGGCACAATGCCGACTTAATTATTAGGAAAGTGACTGTTCTTACTGTCTATGCTTTGAACCATTCCTGTGACACTAGTTATAGATTCCGATGCTTCACTTCAGGTTTACTGTATCCCTCTGACCTTCTTATTGACGATGAAACACACAAATTGCATCGGAATTAAATACAAAAGGCACAATGCCGACTCAAGTAGAAGAAGACTGGCTCTTCTTTCTGTCTATGGTTTGAACGCTCCCTGTGAGACTGGTTTTAGATTCCGATGCTTCACTTCAGGTTTACTGTATCCCTTGGCCCTTCTTATTGACGACGAAACACAGAAATTGCATCGGAATTATATACAAAACGCACAATGCCGAATTAAGTACAAGTAAACTGACTCTACTTACTCTCTATGTTTTGAACTATTCCTGTGACACTAGTTATAGATTCCGATGCATCACTTCAGGTTTACTGTATCCCTCTGACCTTCGTATTGACGATGAAACACAGAAATTGCATCGGAATTAATTACAAAAGGCACAATGAAGACTTAAATAAAAGAAAACTGACTCTTCTTACTGTCTATGTTTTGAACCATTCCTGTGACACTAGTTATAGATTCCGATGCTTCACTTCAGGTTTACTGTATACCTTGGCCCTTCTTATTGACGACGAAACACAGAAATTGAATCGGAATTATATAGAAAAGGCACAATGCCGACTTAAGTACAAGAAAACTGACTCTTCTTATTGTCTATGTTTTGAACCATTCCTGTGACACTAGTTATAGATTCCGATGCATCACTTCAGGGTTACTGTATCCCTCTGACCTTCTTATTGACGATGAATCACAGAAGTTGCATCGGAATTAAATACACAAGGCACAATGCCGACTTAATTATTAGGAAAGTGACTGTTCTTACTGTCTATGCTTTGAACCATTCCTGTGACACTAGTTATAGATTCCGATGCTTCACTTCAGGTTTACTGTATCCCTCTGACCTTCTTATTCGACAATCAAACACAGAAATTGCATCGGAATTAAATACAAAAGGCACAATAACGACTTAAGTACAAGAAAACTAACTCTTCTTACTGACTATGTTTTGAACCATTCCTGTGACACTAGTTATAGATTCCGATGCTTCACTTCAGGTTTACTGTATACCTTGGCCCTTCTTATTGACGACGAAACACAGAAATTGAATCGGAATTATATAGAAAAGGCACAATGCCGACTAAAGTACAAGAAAACTGACTCTTCTTATTGTCTATGTTTTGACCCATTCTTGTGACACTAGTTATAGATTCCGTTGCTTCACTTCAGGTTTTCTTTATCACTCTGACCGTCTTATTGACGAAGAAAAACAGAAATTAAATCGGAATTAAATACAAAAGGCACAATGCGGACTTAAGTACAAGAAAACTAACTCTTCTTACTGTCTATGTTTTGAACCATTCCTGTGACACTAGTTATAGATTCCGATGCTTCACTTCAGGTTTACTGTATCCCTCTGACCTTCTTATTGACGATGAAACACAGAAATTGCATCGGAATTAAATACAAAAGGCACAATGCCGACTCAAGTACAAGAAGACTGGCTCTTCTTACTGTCTATGCTTTGAACCTTTCCTGTGAGACCGGTTTTAGATTCCGATTCTTCACTTCAAGTTTACTGTATCCCTTGGCCCTTCTTATTGACGACGAAACACAGAAATTGAATCGGAATTATATAGAAAAGGCACAATGCCGACTTAATTACAAGAAAACTGACTCTGCTTATTGTCTATGTTTTGAACCATTCTTGTGACACTAGTTATAGATTCCGATGCTTCACTTCAGGTTTTCTTTATCACTCTGACCGTCTTATTGACGATAAAACACAGAAATTACATCGGAATTAAATACAAAAGGCACAATGCCGACTTAATTATAAGATAACTGACTCTTCTTACTGTCTATGCTTTGAACCATTTCTGTGACACTAGTTATAGATTCCGATGCTTCACTTCAGGTTTACTGTATCCCTCTGACCTTCTTATTGACGATGAAACACAGAAATTGCATCGGAATTAAATACAAAAGGCACAAAGCAGACTTAAGTACAAGTAAACAGACTCTTCTTATGGTATATGCTTTCAACCATTCCTGTGACACTAGTTATAGATTCCGATGCTTCACTTAAGGTTTACTGTAACCCTCTCACCTTCTTATTGGCGATGAAACACAGAGATTGCATCGGAAGTGAATAAAAAAGGCACAATGCCGACTTAAGTACAAGACGACTGACTCTTCTTACTGTCTATGTTTGAACCATTCCTGTGACACTACTTATAGATTCCGATGCTTCACTTCAGGTTTACTGTATCCCTCTGACCTTCTTATTAGACAATCAAACACAGAAATTGCATCGGAATTAAATACAAAAGGCACAATAACGACTTAAGTACAAGAAAACTAACTCTTCTTACTGACTATGTTTTGAACCATTCCTGTGACACTAGTTATAGATTCCGATGCCTCACGTCAGGTTTACTGTATCCCTCTGACCTTCTTATTGACGATGAAACACAGAAATTGCATCGGAATGAAACACAAAACGCACAATGCCAACTTAAGTATAAATAAACTGACTCTTCTTACTGTCCATGTTTTGAACCATTCGTGTGACACTAATTATAGATTCCGATGCTTCACTACAGGTTTACTGTATCCCTCTGACCTTCTTATTGACGACGAAACACAGAAATTGCATCGGAATTATATACAAAAGGCACAATGCCGAATTAAGTACAATTAAACTGACTGTACTTACTGTCTATGTTTTGAACTATTCCTGTGACACTAGTTATAGATTCCGATGCTTCACTTCAGGTTTACTGTATCCCTCTGACCTTCTTATTGACGATGAAACACAGAAATTGTATCGGAATTAAATACAATAGGCACAATGCCGACTTAAGTACAAGATAACTGACTCTTCTTACTGTCTATGCTTTGAACCATTCCTGTGACACTAGTTATAGATTCCGATACTTCACTTCAGGTTTACTGTATCCCTCTGACCGTCTTATTGACGATTAAACACAGAAATTGCATCGAAATTAAATACAAAAGGAACAATGCCGACTAAAGTACAAGAAAACTGACTCTTCTTACGGTCTATGTTTGAACCATTCCTGTGCCACTAGTTATGGATTCCGATGCTTCACTTCAGGTTTACTTTATCCCTCTGACCTTTCGTACTGACGATGAAACACAGAAATTCCATCGGAATTGAATACAAATGGCACAATGCCGACTTAAGTACAAGAAAACCGACTCTTCTTACTGTCTATGTTTTGAACCATTCCTGTGACACTAGTTATAGATTCCGATTCTTCACTTCAGGTTTACTGTATCCCTCTGCCCTTCTTATTGACGATGAAACACAGAAATTGCATCGGAATTAAATACAAAAGGCACAATGCAGACTTAAGTACAAGAAAACGACCTCTTCTTACTGTCTATGTTTGAACCATTCCTGTGACACTAGTTATAGATTCCGATGCTTCACTTCAGGTTTACTGTATCCATCTGACCTCCTTATTGGCGATGAAACACAGAAATTGCATCGGAATTAAATACAAAAGGCACAATGCCGACTCAAGTACAAGAAGACTGGCTCTTCTTACAGTCTATGCTTTGATCCTTTCCTGTGAGACCGGTTTTTGATTCCGATGCTTCACTTCAGGTTTACTGTATCCCTTGGCCCTTCTTATTGACGAGGAAACACAGAAATTGCATCAGAATTATATAGAAAAGGCACAATGCCGACTTAAGAACAAGAAAACTGACTCTTCTTATTGTCTATGTTTTCAACCATTCTTGTGACACTAGTTATAGATTCCGATGCTTCACTTCAGGTTTGCTGTATCACTCTGACCGTCTTATTGACGATGAAACACAGAAATTGCATCGGAATTAAATTCAAAAGGCACAATTACGACTTAATTATAAGAAAACTGACTCCTCTTACAGTCTATGCTTTGAACCATTCCTGTGACACTAGTTCTAGATTCCGATGCTTCACTTCAGGTTTACTGTATCCCTCTGAACTTCTTATTGACGATGAAACACAGAAATTGCATCGGAATTAAATACAAAAGGCACAATGCAGACTTAAGTACAAGTAAACTGACTCTTCTTACTGTCTATGTTTGAACCTTTCCTGTGACACTATTTATAGATTCCGATGCTTCACTTAAGGTTTACTGTAACACTCTGACCTTCTTATTGGTGATGAAACACAGAGATTGCATCGGAATTGAATACAAAAGGCACAATGCCGACATAAGTACAAGAAAATTAACTCTTCTTACTGTCTATGCTTTGAACCATTCCCTTGACACTAGGTATAGATTCCGATGCCTCACGTCATGTTTACTGTATCCCTCTGACATTCTTTTTGACGATGAAACACAGAAATTGCATCGGAATGAAACACCAAACACACAATGCCAACTTAAGTACAAGTAAACTGACTCTTCTTACTGTCCATGTTTTGAACCATTCCTGTGACACTAATTATAGATTCCGATGCTTCACTACAGGTTTACTGTATCCCTCTGACCTTCTTATTGACGATGAAACACAGAAATTGCATCGGAATTATATACAAAATGCACAATGCCGAATTAAGTACAAGTAAACTGACTCTACTTACTGTCTATGTTTTGAACTATTCCTGTGACACAAGTTATAGATTCCGATGCTTCACTTCAGGTTTAATGTATCCCTGTGACCTTCTTATTGACGATGAAACACAGAAATTGCATCGGAATTAAATACAAAAGGCACAATGCCTACTTAAGTACAAGAAAACTGACTCTTCTTACTGTCTATGTTTTGAACCATTCCTGTGACGCTAGTTATAGATTCCGATGCTTCACTTCAGGTTTACTGTATCACTCTGACCTTCTTATTGATGATGAAACTCAGAAACTGCAACGGCATTAAATACAAATGGCACAATGCCAACTTAATTACAAGTAAATTGACTCTTCTTACTGTCTATGTTTTGAACCATTCCTGTGACACTAGTTATAGATTCCGATACTTCACTTCAGGTTTACTGTATCCCTCTGACCGTCTTATTGACGATGAAACACAGAAATTGCAACGAATTTAAATACAAAAGGCACAATGCCGACTTAAGTACAAGGAAACTGACTCTTCTTACTGTCTATGTTTTCAACCATTCCTGCGACACTAGTTATGGGTTCCGATGCTTCACTTCAGGTTTACTGTAACCCTCTGGCCTTTCGTATTGACGATGAAATACAGAAATTGCATCGGAATTGAACGCAATAGGCACAATGCCGACTTAAGTACAAGAAAACTGACGCTTCTTACTGTTTATGTTTTGAACCACTCCTGTGACACTAGTTATAGATTCCGATGCTTCACTTCAGGTTTACTGTATCCCTCTGACCTTCCAATTGACGATGAAACACAGAAATTGCATCGGAATTAAATACTAAAGGCACAATGCCGACTTAAGTACAAGTAAACTGACTCTTCTCACTGTCTATGATTTGAACCATTCCTGTGTCACTAGTTATAGTTTCCCATGCTTTACTTAAGGTTTACTGTATCCCTCTGACCTTCTTATTGACGATGACACACAGAAATTGCACCGGAATTAAATACAAAAGGCGCAATGCCGACTTAAGTACAAGAGAACTGACCCTTGTTACTCTCTATGTTTTTAACCACTCCTGTGTCACTAGTTGTAGATTCCGATACTTCACTTCAGGTTTACTGTATCCCTCTGACATTCTTATTGGCGATGAAACACAGAAATTGCGACGGAATTAAATACAAAAAGCACAATGCCAACTTAAGTACAAGTAAACTGATGCTTCTTACTGTCTATGTTTTGAACCATTCCTGTGACACTAGTTATAGATTCCGATACTTCACTTCAGGTTTACTGTATCCCTCTGACCGTCTTATTGACGATGAAACACAGAAATTGCATCGAAATTAAATACAAAAGGCCCAATGCCGACTTAAGTACAAGAAAACTGACGCTTCTTATTGTCTATGTTTTGAACCATTCTTGTGACACTAGTTATAGATTCCGATGCTTCACTTCAGGTTTTCTTTATCCCTCTGACATTCCTATTGACGATGAAACACAGAAATTGCATCGCAATTAATTACAAAATGCACAATGACGACTTAAGTACAAGAAAACTGATTCTTCTTACCGCCTATGTTTTGAACCATTCCTGTGACATTAGTTATAGATTCCGATGCTTCACTTCAGGTTAACTGTATCCCTCTGGCCTTCTTATTCGACGATGAAACACAGAAATTGCATCGGAATTATATACAAAAGGCACAATGCCGACTTAAGTACAAGAAAACTAACTCTTCTTACTGTCTATGATTTGAACCATTCCTGTGACACTAGTTATAGATTCCGATGCTTCACTTCAGGTTTACTGTATCCCTCTGACCTTCTTATTGACGATGAAACACAGAAATTGCATCGGAATTAGATACAAAAGGCACAATGCCGACTCAAGTACAAGAAGACTGGCCCTTCTTACTGTCTATGCTTTGAACCTTTCCTGTGAGACCGGTTTTAGATTCCGATGCTTCACTTCAAGTTTACTGAATCCCTTGGCCCTTATTATTGACGACGAAACACAGAAATTGCATCGGAATTATATAGAAAAGTCACAATGCCGACTTAAGTACAAGAAAACTGACTCTTCTTATGGTCTATGTTTTGAACCATTCTTGTGACACTAGTTATAGATTCCGATGCTTCACTTCAGCTTTGCTGTATCACTCTGACCGTCTTATTGACGATGAAACACAGAAATTGCTTCGGAATTAAATACAAAAGGCACAATGCCGACTTAATTATAAGAAAACTGACTCTTCTTACAGTCTATGCTTTGAACCATTCCTGTGACACTAGTTATAGATTCCGATGCCTCACTTCAGGTTTACTGTATCCCTCTGCCCTTCTTAATGACGATGAAACACAGAAATTGCATCGCAATTAAATACAAATGCACAATGCAGACTTAAGTACAAGTAAACTGACTCTTCTTGCTGTCTATGTTTTCAACCATTCCTGTGACACTAGTTATAGATTCCGATACTTCACTTAAGGTTTACTGTAACCCTCTGACCTTCTTATTGGCGATGAAACACAGAGATTGCATCGGAATTGAATACAAAAGGCACAATGCCGACTTAAGTACAAGAAGACTGACTCTTCTTACTATCTATGCTTTGAACCATTCCTGTGACGCTAGTTATAGATTCCGATGCTTCACTACAGGTTTACTGTATCCCTCTGACCCTCTTATTGACGATGAAACACAGAAATTGCATCGGAATTAAATACAAAAAGCACAATGCCGTCTTAAGTACAAGAAATTTAACTCTTCTTACTGTCTATGCTTTGAACCATTCCTGTGACACTAGTTATAGATTCCGATGCCTCACGTCAGGTTTACTGTATCCCTCTGACCTTCTTATTGACGATGAAACACAGAAATTGCATCGGAATGAAACACAAAACGCACAATGCCAACTTAAGTATAAATAAACTGACTCTTCTCACTGTCCATGTTTTGAACCATTCCTGTGACACTAATTATAGATTCCGATGCTTCACTACAGGTTTACTGTATCCCTCTGACCTTCTTATTGACGATGAAACACAGAAATTGCATCGGAATTATATACAAAAGGCACAATGCCGAATTAAGTACAAGTAAACTGACTCTACTTACTGTCTATGTTTTGAACTATTCCTGTGACACTAGTTATAGATTCCGATGCTTCACTACAGGTTTACTGTATCCCTCTGACCTTCTTATTGACGGTGAAACACAGAAATTGCATCGGAATTAAATACAAAAGGCACAATGCCCACTTAAGTACAAGAAAACTGACTCTTCTTACTGTCTATGTTTTGAACCATTCCTGTGACACTAGTTAAAGATTCCGATACTTCACTTCAGGTTTACTGTATCCCTCTGACCGTCTTATTGACGATTAAACACAGAAATTGCATCGAAATTAAATACAAAAGGCACAATGCCGACTAAAGTACAAGAAAACTGACTCTTCTTACGGTCTATGTTTTGAACCATTCCTGTGCCACTAGTTATGGATTCCGATGCTTCACTTTAGGTTTACTTTATCCCTCAGACCTTTCGTACTGACGATGAAACACAGAAATTCCATCGGAATTGAATACAAATGGCACAATGCCGACTTAAGTACAAGAAAACTGACTCTTCTTACTGTCTATGTTTTGAACCATTCCTGTGACACTAGTTATAGATTCCGATGCTTCACTTCAGGTTTACTGTATCCCTCTGCCCTTCTTATTGACGATGAAACACAGAAATTGCATCGGAATAAAATACAAAAGGCACAATGCAGACTTAAGTACAAGAAAACTAACTCTTCTTACTGTCTATGTTTTGAACCATTCCTGTGACACTAGTTATAGATTCCGATGCTTCACTTTAGGTTTACTGTATCCATCTGACCTCCTTATTGGCGATGAAACACAGAAATTGCATCGGAATTAAATACAAAAGGCACAATGCCGACTCAAGTACAAGATGACTGGCTCTTCTTACAGTCAATGCTTTGATCCTTTCCTGTGAGACCGGTTTTAGATTCCGATGCTTCACTTCAGGTTTACTGTATCCCTTGGCCCTTCTTATTGACGAGGAAACACAGAAATTGCATCGGAATTATATAGAAAAGGCACAATGCCGACTTAAGAACAAGAAAACTGACTCTTCTTATTGTCTATCTTTTCAACCATTCTTGTGACACTAGTTATAGATTCCGATGCTTCACTTCAGGTTTGCTGTATCACTCTGACCGTCTTATTTACGATGAAACACAGAAATTGCATCGGAATTAACTTCAAAAGGCACAATTACGACTTAATTATAAGAAAACTGACTCCTCTTACAGTCCATGCTTTGAACCATTCCTGTGACACTAGTTATAGATTCCGATGGTTCACTTCAGGTTTACTGTATCCCTCTGAACTTCTTATTGACGATGAAACACAGAAATTGCATCGGAATTAAATACAAAAGGCACAATGCAGACTTAAGTACAAGTAAACTGACTCTTCTTACTGTCTATGTTTTGAACCTTTCCTGTGACACTAGTTATAGATTCCGATGCTTCACTTAAGGTTTACTGTAACACTCTGACCTTCTTATTGGTGATGAAGTACAGAGATTGCATCGGAATTGAATACAAAAGGCACAATGCCGACTTAAGTACAAGAAGACTGACTCTTCTTACTGTCTATGCTTTGAACCATTCCTGTGACACTAGTTATAGATTCCGATGCTTCACTTCAGGTTTACTGTATCCCTCTCACTGTCTTATTGACGATGAAACACAGAAATTGCATCGGAATTAAATACAAAATGCACAATGCCGACTTAAGTACAAGAAAACTAACTCTTCTTACTGTCTATGATTTGAACCATTCCTATGACACTAGTTATAGATTCCGATGCTTCACTGCAGGTTTACTGTATCCCTCTGACCTTCTTATTGACGATGAAACACAGAAATTGCATCGGAATTAAATACAAAAGGCACAATGCAGGCTCAAGTACAAGAAGACTGGCCCTTCTTACTGTCTATGCTTTGAACCTTTCCTGTGAGACCGGTTTTAGATTCCGATGCTTCACTTCTAGTTTACTGAATCACTTGGCCCTTATTATTGACGACGAAATACTGAAATTGCATCGGAATTATTTAGAAAAGGCACAATGCCGACTTAAGTACAAGAAGACTGACTCTTCTTATTGTCTATGTTTTGAACCATTCTTGTGACACTAGTTATAGATTCCGATGCTTCACTACAGGTTTACTGTATCCCTCTGACCCTCTTATTGACAATGAAACACAGAAATTGCATCGGAATGACACACAAAACGCACAATGCCAACTTAAGTATAAATAAACTGACTCTTCTTACTGTCCATGTTTTGAACCATTCCTGTGACACTAATTATAGATTCCGATGCTTCACTACAGGTTTACTGTATCCCTATGACCTTCTTATTGACGATGAAACAAAGAAATTTGATCGGAATTATATACAAAAGGCACAATGCCGAATTAAGTACAAGTAAACTGACTCTACTTACTGTCTATGTTTTGAACTATTCCTGTGACACTAGTTATAGATTCCGATGCTTCACTTCAGGTTTACTGTATCCCTCTGACCTTCTTATTGACGATGAAACACAGAAATTGCATCGGAATTAAATACAAAAGGCACAATGCCGACTTAAGTACAAGAAAACTGACTGTTCTTACTGTCTATGTTTTGAACCATTCCTGTGACACTAGTTATAGATTCCGATACTTCACTTCAGGTTTACTGTATCCCTCTGACCGTCTTATTGACGATTAAACACAGAAATTGCATCGAAATTAAATACAAAAGGCACAATGCCGACGAAAGTACAAGAAAACTGGCTCTTCTTACGGTCTATGGTTTGATCCATTCCTGTGCCACTAGTTATGCATTCCGATGCTTCACTTTAGGTTTACTTTATCCCTCTGACCTTTCGTACTGACGATGAAACACAGAAATTCCATCGGAATTGAATACAAATGGCACAATGCCGACTTAAGTACAAGAAAACTGACTCTTCTTACTGTCTATGTTTTGAACCATTCCTGTGACACTAGTTATAGATTCCGATGCTTCACTTCAGGTTTACTGTATCCCTCTGCCCTTCTTATTGACGATGAAACACAGAAATTGCATCGGAATTAAATACAAAAGGCACAATGCAGACTTAAGTACAAGAAAACTAACTCTTCTTACTGTCTATGTTTTGAACCATTCCTGTGACACTAGTTATAGATTCCGATGCTTCACTTCAGGTTTACTGTATCCATCTGACCTCCTTATTGGCGATGAAACACTGAAATTGCATCGGAATTAAATACAAAAGGGACAATGCCGACTCAAGTACAAGAAGACTGGCTCTTCTTACAGTCAATGCTTTGATCCTTTCCTGTGAGACCGGTTTTAGATTCCGATGCTTCACTTCAGGTTTACTGTATCCCTTGGCACTTCTTATTGACGAGGAAACACAGAAATTGCATCGGAATTACATAGAAAAGGCACAATGCCGACTTAAGAACAAGAAAACTGACTCTTCTTATTGTCTATGTTTTCAACCATTCTTGTGACAGTAATTATAGATTCCGATGCTTCACTTCAGGTTTGCTGTATCACTCTGACCGTCTTATTGACGATGAAACACAGAAATTGCATCGGAATTAAATTCAAAAGGCACAATTACGACTTAATTATAAGAAAACTGACTCCTCTTACAGTCTATGCTTTGATCCATTCCTGTGACACTAGTTATAGATTCCGATGCTTCACTTCAGGTTTACTGTATCCCTCTGAACTTCTTATTGACGATGAAACACAGAAATTGCATCGGAATTAAATACAACGGGCACAATGCAGACTTAAGTACAAGTAAACTGACTCTTCTTACTGTCTATATTTTGAACCTTTCCTGTGACACTAGTTATAGATTCCGATGCCTCACGTCAGGTTTACTGTATCCCTCCGACCTTCTTATTGACGATGAAACACAGAAATTGCATGGGATTGATACACAAAACGCACAATGCCAACATAAGTATAAATAAACTGACTCTTCTTACTGTCCATGTTTTGAACCATTCCTGTGACACTAATTATAGATTCCGATGCTTCACTACAGGTTTACTGTATCCCTATGACCTTCTTATTGACGATGAAACACAGAAATTTTATCGGAATTATATACAAAAGGCACAATGCCGAATTAAGTACAAGTAAACTGACTCTACTTACTGTCTATGTTTTGAACTATTCCTGTGACACTAGTTATAGATTCCGATGCTTCACTTCAGGTTTACTGTATCCCTCTGACCTTCTTATTGACGATGAAACACAGAAATTGCATCGGAATTAAATACAAAAGGCACAATGCCGACTTAAGTACAAGAAAACTGACTCTTCTTACTGTCTATGTTTTGAACCATTCCTGTGACACTAGTTATAGATTCCGATACTTCACTTCAGGTTTACTGTATCCCTCTGACCGTCTTATTGACGATTAAACACAGAAATTGCATCGAAATTAAATACAAAAGGCACAATGCCGACGAAAGTACAAGAAAACTGACTCTTCTTACGGTCTATGTTTTGAACCATTCCTGTGCCACTAGCTATGCATTCCGATGCTTCACTTTAGGTTTACTTTATCCCTCTGACCTTTCGTACTGACGATGAAACACAGAAATCCCATCGGAATTGAATACAAATGGCACAATGCCGACTTAAGTACAAGAAAACTGACGCTTCTTACTGTTTATGTTTTGAACCACTCCTGTGACACTAGTTATAGATTCCGATGCTTCACTTCAGGTTTACTGTATCCCTGTGACCTTCTTATTGACGATGAAACAGACAAATTGCATCGGAATTAAATACAAAATGCACAATACCGAATTAAGTACAAGAAAACTGCCTCTTCTTACTGTCTATGTTTTGAACCATTCCTGTGACACTAGTTATAGATTCCGATGCTTCACTTAAGGTTTACTGTAACACTCTGACCTTCTTATTGGTGATGAAACACAGAGATTGCATCGGAATTGAATACAAAAGGCACAATGCCGACTTAAGTACAAGGAGACTGACTCTTCTTACTGTCTATGCTTTGAACCATTCCTGTGACACTAGTTATAGATTCCGATGCTTCACTTCAGGTTTACTATATCCCTCTGACCGTCTTATTGACGATGAAACACAGAAATTGCATCGGAATTAAATACAAAATGCGCAATGCCGACTTAAGTACAAGAAAATTAACTCTTCTTACTGTCTATGCTTTGATCCATTCCTGTGACACTAGTTATAGATTCCGATGCCTCACGTCATGTTTACTGTATCCCTCTGACCTTCTTTTTGACGATGAAAAACAGAAATTGCATCGGAATGAAACACAAAACACACAATGCCAACTTAAGTAAAAGTAAACTGACTCTTCTTACTGTCCATGTTTTGAACCATTCCTGTGACACTATTTATAGATTCCGATGCTTCACTACAGGTTTATTGTATCCCTCTGACCTTGTTATTGACGATGAAACACAGAAATTGGATCGGAATTATATTTAAAAGGCACAATGCAGAATTAAGTACAAGTAACCTGACTCTACTTACTGTCTATGTTTTGAACTATTCCTGTGACACAAGTTATAGATTCCGATGCTTCACTTCAGGTTTAATGTATCCCTGTGACCTTCTTATTGACGATGAAACACAGAAATTGCATCGGAATTAAATACAAAAGGCACAATGCCTACTTAAGTACAAGAAAACTGACTCTTCTTACTGTCTGTGTTTTGAACCATTCCTGTGACGCTAGTTATAGATTCCGATGCTTCACTTCAGGTTTACTGTATCCCTCTGAACTTCTTATTGACGATGAAACACAGAAATTGCATCGGAATTAAATACAAAAGGCTCAATGCAGACTTAAGTACGAATAAACTGACTCTTCTACGGTCTATGTTTTGAACCTTTCCTGTGACACTAGTTATAGATTCCGATGCTTCACTTAAGGTTTACTGTAACACTCTGACCTTCTTATTGGTGATGAAACACAGAGATTGCATCGGAATTGAATACAAAAGGCACAATGCCGACTTAAGTACAAGGAGACTGACTCTTCTTACTGTCTATGCTTTGAACCATTCCTGTGACACTAGTTATAGATTCCGATGCTTCACTTCAGGTTTACTGTATCCCTCTGACCGTCTTATTGACGATGAAACACAGAAATTGCATCGGAATTAAATACAAAATGCACAATGCCGACTTTAGTACAAGAAAATTAACTCTTCTTACTATCTATGCTTTGATCCATTCCTGTGACACTAGTTATAGATTCCGATGCCTCACGTCATGTTTACTGTATCCCTCTGACCTTCTTTTTGACGATGAAACACAGAATTTGCATCGGAATGAAACACAAAACACACAATGCCAACTTAAGTAAAAGTAAACTGACTCTTCTTACTGTCCATGTTTTGAACCATTCCTGTGACACTATTTATAGATTCCGATGCTTCACTACAGGTTTACTGCATCCCTCTGACCTTGTTATTGACGATGAAACACAGAAATTGCATCGGAATTATATTTAAAAGGCACAATGCAGAATTAAGTACAAGTAAACTGACCCTACTTACTGTCTATGTTTGAACTATTCCTGTGACACAAGTTATAGATTCCGATGCTTCACTTCAGGTTTAATGTATCCCTGTGACCTTCTTATTGACGATGAAACACAGAAATTGCATCGGAATTAAATACAAAAGGCACAATGCCTACTTAAGTACAAGAAAACTGACTCTTCTTACTGTCTATGTTTTGAACCATTCCTGTGTCGCTAGTTATAGATTCCGATGCTTCACTTCAGGTTTACTGTATCCCTCTGACCTTCTTATTGACGATGAAACACAGAAATTTCATCGGCATTAGATACAAAAGGCACAATGCAGACTTAAGTACAAGTAAACAGACTCTTCTTACTGTCTATGTTTTCAACCATTCCTGTAACACTAGTTATAGATTCTGATGCTTCACTTCAGGTTTACTGTATCCCTCTGACTTCTTATTGACGATGACACACAGAAATTGCATCGGAATTAAATACAAAAGGCGCAATGCCGACTTAAGTACAAGAAAATTAACTCTTCTTACTGCCTATGCTTTGAACCATTCCTGTGACACTAGTTATAGATTCCGATGCTTCACTTCAGGTTTACTGTATCCCTCTGACATTCGTACTGACGATGAAACACAGAAATTGCAACGGAATTAAATACAAATGGCACAATGCCAACTTAAGTACAAGTAAATTGACTCTTCTTACTGTCTATGTTTTGAACCATTCCTGTGACATTAGTTATAGATTCCGATGCTTCACTTCAGGTTTACTGTATCCCTCTGACCTTCTTATTCGACGATGAAACACAGAAATTGCATCGGAATTAAATACAAAAGGGACAATGCAGACTTAAGTACAAGAAAACTAACTCTTCTCACTGTCTATGTTTTGAACCATTCCTGTGACACTAGTTATAGATTCCGATCCTTCACTTCAGGTTTGCTATATCCATCTGACCTCCTTATTGACGATGTTACACAGAAATTGCATCGGAATTCAATACAAAAGGCACAATGCCGGCTCAAGTACAAGAAGACTGGCTCTTCTTACAGTCTATGTTTTGAACCTTTCCTGTGAGACCGGTTTTAGATTCCGATGCTTCACTTCAGGTTTACTGTATCCCTCTGACATTCTTATTGACGATGAAACACAGAAATTGCAACGGAATTAAATACAGATGGCACAATGCCAACTTAAGTACAAGTAAATTGACTCTTCTTACTGTCTATGTTTTGAACCATTCCTGTGACACTAGTTATAGATTCCGATACTTCACTTCAGGTTTACTGTATCCCTCTGACCGTCTTATTGACGTTGAAACACAGAAATTGCATCGAATTTAAATACAAAAGGCACAATGCCGACTTAAGTACTAGAAAACTGACTCTTCTTACTGTCTATGTTTTGAACCATTCCTGTGACACTAGTTATGGGTTCCGATGCTTCACTTCAGGTTTACTGTATCCCTCTGGCCTTTCGTATTGACGATGAAACAAAGAAATTGCATCGGAATTGAACACAAAAGGCACAATGCCGACTTAAGTACAAGAAAACTGACGCTTTTTTCTGTTTATGTATTGAACCACTCCTGTGACACTAGTTATAGATTCCGATGCTTCACTTCAGGTTTACTGTATCCCTGTGACCTTCTTATTGACGATGAAACAGACAAATTGCATCGGAATTAAATACAAAATGCACAATACCGACTTAAGTACAAGAAAACTGACTCTTCTTACTGTCTATGTTTAGAACCATTCCTGTGACACTAGTTATAGAATCCGATGCTTCACTTCAGGTTTACTCTATCCCTCTGACCTTCTTATTGACGATGAAACACAGAAATTGCATCGGAATTAAAAACAAAAGGCACAATGCCGACTCAAGTACAAGAAGACTGGCTCTTCTTACTGTCTATGTTTTGAACCTTTCCTGTGAGACCGGTTTTAGATTCTGATGCTTCTCTTCAGGTTTACTGTATCCCTTAGACCTTCTTATTGACGACGAAACACAGAAATTGCATCGGAATTATATAGAAAAGGCACAATGCCGACTTAAGTACAAGAAAACTGACTCTTCTTACCGTCTATGTTTTGAACCATTCCTGTGACACTAGTTATAGATTCCGATGCTTCACTTCAGGTTTACTGTATCCCTCTGACCGTCTTATTGACGATGAAACACAGAAATTGCATCGAAATTAAATACAAAAGGCACAATGCCGACTTAAGTACAAGAAAACTGACGCTTCTTACTGTTTATGCTTTGAACCACTCCTGTGACACTAGTTAATGATTCCGATGCTTCACTTCAGGTTTACTGTATCCCTGTGACCTTCTTATTGACGATGAAACAGACAAATTGCATCGGAATTAAATACAAAATGCACAATACCGACTTAAGTACAAGAAAACTGACTCTTCTTACTGTCTATGTTTAGAACCATTCCTGTGACACTAGTTATAGAATCCGATGCTTCACTTCAGGTTTACTGTATCCCTCTGACCTTCTTATTGACGATGAAACACAGAAATTGCATCGGAATTAAAAACAAAAGGAACAATGCCGACTCAAGTACAAGAAGACTGGCTCTTCTTACTGTCTATGTTTTGAACCTTTCCTGTGACACTAGTTATAGATTCCGATGCATTCACTTCAGGGTTACTGTATCCCTCTGACCTTCTTATTGACGATGAAACACAGAAGTTGCATCGGAATTAAATACAAAAGGCACAATGCCGACTTAATTATTAGAAAAGTGACTCTTCTTACAGTCATTGCTTTGAACCATTTCTGTGACACTAGTTATAGATTCCGATGCTTCACTTGAGGTTTACTGTATCCCTCTGTCCTTCTTATTGACGTTGAAACACAGAAATTGCATCGGAATGAAATACAAACGGCACAGTGCCGACTTAAGTAAAGTAAACTGACTCTTCTTACTGTCTGTTTTGAACCATACCTGTGACACTAGTTTAGATTCCGATGCTTCACTTCAGGTTTACTGTATCCCTCTGACCTTCTTATTGACGATGAAACACAGAAATTCCATCAGAATTAAATACAAAAGGCACAATGCCGACATAAGTACAAGAAAACTGACTCTTCTTACTGTCTATGTTTTGAACCATTCCTGTGACACTAGTTTTAGATTCCGATGCTTCACTTCCGGTTTACTGTATCCCTCTGACCTTCTTATTGACGATGAAACACAGAAACTTCATCGGCATTAAAGACAAAAGGCACAATGCCGACTTAAGTACAAGAAAACTGACTCTTGTTACTCTCTATGTTTTTAACCATTCCCGTGTCACTAGTTTTAGATTCCGATACTTCACTTCAGGTTTACTGTATCCCTCTGACATTCTCATTGACGATGAAACACATAAATTTGAATCGAAATTAAATACAAAAGGCACAATGCCGACTTAAGTACAAGAAAACTGACTCTTCTTGCTGTCTATGTTTTGAACCATTCCTGTGACACTAGTTATGGATTCCGATGCTTCACTTCATGTTTACTGTATCCCTCTGGCCTTTCGTATTGACGATGAATACAGAAATTGCATCGGAATTGAATACAAAAGGCACAATGCCGACTTAAGTACAAGAAAACTGACGCTTCTTACTGTTTATGTTTTGAACCACTCCTGTGACACCAGTTATAGATTCCGATGCTTCACTTCAGGTTTACTGTATCCCTGTGACCTTCTTAGTGACGATGAAAAAGAGAAATTGCATCGGAATTAAATACAAAATGCACATTGCCGACTTAAGTACAAGAAAACTGACTCTTCTCACTGACTATGTTTTGAACCACTATTGTGACACTAGTTATAGATTCCGATGCTTCACTTCAGGTTTACTGTATCCCTGTGACCTTCTTATTGATGATGAAACAGAGAAATAGCATCGGAATTAAACACAAAATGCACAATGCCGACATAAGTACAAGAAAACTGACTCATCTTACCGTCTATGTTTTGAACCATTCCTGTGACACTAGTTATAGATTCCGATGCTTCACTTCAGGTTTACTGTATCCCTCTGACCTTCTTATTGACGATGAAACACAGAAATTGAATCGGAATTAAACACAAAAGGCACAATGCCGACTTAAGTACAAGTAAACTGACTCTTCTCACTGTCTATGTTTTGAACCATTCCTGTGACACTAGTTACAGTTTCCGATGCATTACTTCACTTTTACTGTATCCCTCTGACATTCTTATTGACGATGACACACAGAAATTGCACCGGAATTAAGTACAAAATGCGCAATGCCGACTTCAGTACAATAATACTGACTCTTGTTACTCTCTATGTTTTAACCACTCCTGTGTCACTAGTTTTAGATTCCGATACTTCACTTCAGGTTTACTGTATCCCTCTGACCGTCTTATTGACGATGAAACACAGAAATTGCATCGAAATTAAATACAAAAGGCACAATGCCGACTTAAGTACAAGAAAACTGACGCTTCTTACTGTTTATGTTTTGAACCACTCCTGTGACACTAGTTATAGAATCCGATGCTTCACTTCAGGTTTACTGTATCCCTGTGACCTTCTTAGTGACGATGAAACACAGAAATTGCTTCGGAATTTAATACAAAAGGCACAATGCCGACTCAAGTACAAGATGACTGGCTCTTCTTACTGTCTATGTTTTGAACCTTTCCTGTGAGACCAGTTTTAGATTCCGATGCTTCACTTCAGGTTTTCTGTATCCCTTGGCCCTTCTTATTGACGATGGAACACAGAAAGTGCATCGGAATTAAATACAAAAGCATAATGCCGACTTAAGTAAAAGAAAACTGACTCTTCTTACTGTCTATGTTTTGAACCATTGCTGTAACACTAGTTATAGATTCCGATGATTCACTTAAGGTTTGCTGTATCCCTCTGACCGTCTCATTGACGATGAAACACAGAAATTGCATCGGAATTAAAAACAAAAGGCACAATGCCCACTCAAGTACAAGAAGACTGGCTCTTCTTACTGTCTATGTTTTGAACCTTTCCTGTGAGACCGGTTTTAGATTCTGATGCTTCTCTTCAGGTTTACTGTATCCCTTAGACCTTCTTATTGACGACGAAACACAGAAATTGCATCGGAATTATATAGAAAAGGCACTATGCCGGGTAAAGTACAAGAAAACTTACTCTTCTTATTGTCTATGTTTTGAACCATTCCTGTGACACTAGTTATAGATTCCGATGCATCACTTCAGGGTTACTGTATCCCTCTGACCTTCTTATTGACGATGAAACACAGAAGTTACATCGGAATTAAATACAAAAGGCACAATGCCGACTTAATTATTAGAAAAGTGACTCTTCTTACAGTCAATGCTTTGAACCATTCCTGTGACACTAGTTATAGATTCCGATGCTTCACTTCAGGTTTACTGTATCCCTCTGTCCTTCTTATTGACGTTGAAACACTGAAATTGCATCGGAATGAAATACAAAAGGAACAGTGCCGACTTAAGTAAAGTAAACTGACTCTTCTTACTGTCTATGTTTTGAACCATACCTGTGACACTAGTTTAGATTCCGATGCTTCACTTCAGGTTTACTGTATCCCTCTGACCTTCTTATTGACGATGAAACACAGAAATTGCTTCGGAATTTAATACAAAAGGCACAATGCCGACTCAAGTACAAGAAGACTCGCTCTTCTTACTGTCTATGTTTTGAACCTTTCCCGTGAGACCAGTTTTAGATTCCGATGCTTCACTTCAGGTTTACTGTATCCCTTGGCCCTTCTTATTGACGATGGAACACAGAAAGTGCATCGGAATTAAATAGAAAAGCATAATGCCGACTTAAGTAAAAGAAAACTGACTCTTCTTACTGTCTATGTTTTGAACCATTGCTGTGACACTAGTTATAGATTCCGATGATTCACTTAAGGTTTGCTGTATCCCTCTGACCGTCTCATTGACGATGAAACACAGAAATTGCATCGGAATTAAAAACAAAAGACACAATGCCCACTCAGGTACAAGAAGACTGGCTCTTCTTACTGTCTATGTTTTAAACCTTTCCTGTGAGACCGGTTTTAGATTCTGATGCTTCTCTTCAGGTTTACTGTATCCCTTAGACCTTCTTATTGACGACGAAACACAGAAATTGCATCGGAATTATATAGAAAAGGCACAATGCCGGGTAAAGTACAAGAAAACTTACTCTTCTTATTGTCTATGTTTTGAACCATTCCTGTGACACTAGTTATTGATTCCGATGCATCACTTCAGGGTTACTGTATCCCACTGACCTTCTTATTGACGATGAAACACAGAAGCTGCATCGGAATTAAATACAAAAAGCACAATGCCGACTTAATTATTAGAAAAATGACTCTTCTTACAGTCAATGCTTTGAACCATTCCTGTGACACTAGTTATAGATTCCGATGCTTCACTTCAGGTTTACTGTATCCCTCTGTCCTTCTTATTCACGTTGAAACACTGAAATTGCATCGGAATGAAATACAAAAGGCACAGTGCCGACTTTAGTAAAGTAAACTGACTCTTCTTACTGTCTATGTTTTGAACCATACCTGTGACACTAGTTTAGATTCCGATGCTTCACTTCAGGTTTACTGTATCCCTCTGACCTTCTTATTGACGATGAAACACAGAAATTGAATCGTAATTAAATACAAAAGGCACAATGCCGACTCAAGTAGAAGAAGACTGGCACTTCTTACTGCCTATGTTTTGAACCTTTCCTGTGAGACCGGTTTTAGATTCCGATGCTTCTCTTCAGGTTTACTGTATCACTTGGCCCTTCGTATTGACGACGAAACACAGAAATTACATCGGAATTATATAGAAAAGGCACAATGCCGACTTAAGTACAAGAAAACTGACACTTCTTACTGTCTATGTTTTGAACCATTCCTGTGGCACTAGTTATAGATTCCGATGCCTCACGTCAGGTTTACTGTATCCCTCTAACCTACGTAATGAAGATGAAACAAAGAATTTGCATCGGAAAGAAACACAAAACGCACAATGCCAACTTAAGTACAAGTAAACTGACTCTACTTACTGTCTATGTTTTGAACTATTCCTGTGACACTAGTTATAGATTCCGATGCTTCACTTCAGGTTTACTGTATCCCTCTGACCTTCTTATTGACGATGAAACACAGAAATTGCATCGGAATTTAATACAAAAGGCACAATGCCGACTCAAGTACAAGAAGACTGGCTCTTCTTACTGTCTATGTTTTGAACCTTTCCTGTGAGACCAGTTTTAGATTCCGATGCTTCACTTCAGGTTTACTGTATCCCTTGGCCCTTCTTATTGACGATGGAGCACAGAAAGGTTATCGGAATTAAATAGAAAAGCAAAATGCCGACTTAAGTAAAAGAAAACTGACTCTTCTTACTGTCTATGTTTTGAACCATTGCTGTGACACTAGTTATAGATTCCGATGATTCACTTAAGGTCTGCTGTATCCCTCTGACCGTCTCATTGACGATGAAACACAGAAATTGCATCGGAATTAAAAACAAAAGGCACAATGCCGACTCAAGTATAAGAAGACTTGCTCTTCTTACTGTCTATGTTTTGAACTTTTCCTGTGAGACCGGTTTTAGATTCTGATGCTTCTCTTCAGGTTTACTGTATCCCTTAGACCTTCTTATTGACGACGAAACACAGAAATTGCGTCGGAATTATATAGAAAAGGCACAATGCCGGGTAAAGTACAAGAGAACTGACTCTTCTTATTGTCTATGTTTTGAACCATTGCTGTGACACTAGTTATAGATTCCGATGCATCACTTCAGGGTTACTGTATCCCTCTGACCTTCTTATTGACGATGAAACACAGACGTTGCATCGGAATTAAATACAACAGGCACAATGCCGACTTAATTATTAGAAAAGTGACTCTTCTTACAGTCAATGCTTTGAACCATTCCTGTGACACTAGTTATAGATTCCGAAGCTTCACTTCAGGTTTACTGTATCCCTCTGTCCTTCTGATTGACGTTGAAACACAGAAATTGCATCGGAATGAAATACAAAAGGCACAGTGCCGACTTAAGTAAAGTAAACTGACTGTTCTTACTGTCTATGTTTTGAACCTTTCCTGTGAGACCGGTTTTAGATTCCGATGTTTCTCTTCAGGTTTACTGTATCACTTGGCCCTTCGTATTGACGACGAAACACAGAAATTGCATAGGAATTATATAGAAAAGGCACAATGCCGACTTAAGTACAAGAAAACTGACACTTCTTACTGTCTATGTTTTGAACCATTCCTGTGGCACTAGTTATAGATTCCGATGCCTCACGTCAGGTTTACTGTATCCCTCTGACCTACGTAATGAAGATGAAACACAGAATTTGCATCGGAATGAAACACAAAACGCACAATGCCAACTTAAGAACAAGTAAAGTGACTCTTCTTACAGTCCATGTTTTGAACCATTCCTGTGACACTAGTTATGGATTCCGATGCTTCACTTCATGTTTACTGTATCTCTCTGGCCTTTCGTATTGACGATGAAACACAGAAATTGCATCGGAATTTAATACAAAAGGCACAGTGCCGACTTAAGTACAAGAAAACTGACGCTTCTTACTGTTTATGTTTTGAACCACTCCTGTGACACCAGTTATAGATTCCGATGCTTCACTTCTGGTTTACTGTATCCCTGTGACCTTCTTAGTGACGATGAAACAGAGAAATTGCATCGGAATTAAATACAAAATGCACATTGCCGACTTAAGTACAAGAAAACTGACTCTTCTTACTGTCTATGTTTTGAACCATTCCTGTGACACTAGTTATAGTTTCCGATGCTTCACTTCAGGTTTACTTTATCCCTCTGACCTTCTTATTGACGATGACACACAGAAATTGCACCGGAATTAAATACAAAGGCGCAATGCCGACTTAAGTACAAGAAAACTGACTCTTGTTACTCTCTATGTTTTTAACCAATGCTGTGTCACTAGTTATCGATTCCGATGCTTCACTTCAGGTTTACTGTATCCCTCTCACCTTATTATTGACAATGAAACACAGAAGTTGCAACGGAATTAAATACAAAAGGCACAATGCCAACTTAAGTACAACAAAACTGACGCTTCTTACTGTCTATGTTTTGAACCATTCCTGTGAAACTAGTTATAGATTCCGATACTTCACTTCAGGTTTACTGTATCCCTCTGACCGTCTTATTGATGATGAAACACAGAAATTGCATCAAAATTAGATACAAAATGCACAATGCCGACTTAAGTACAAGAAAACTGACTCTTCTTACTGTCTATGTTTTGAACCATTCCTGTGACACTAGTTATGGATTCCGAAGCTTCACTTCAGGTTTACTGTATCCCTCTGACCTTTCGTATTGACGATGAAACACAGAAATTGCATCGGAATTGAATACAAAAGGCACAATGCCGATTTAAGTACAAGAAAACTGACTCTTCTTACTGTCTATTCTTTGAACCATTCCTGGGACATAAGTTATATATTTCGATGCTTCACTTCAGGTTTTCTGTATCCATCTGACCTTCCTATTGACGATGAAACACAGAAATTGCATCGGAATTAATTACAAAAGGCACAATGCAGACTTAAGTACAAGAAAACTGACTCTTCTTTCTGTCTATGTTTTGAACCATTCCTGTGACATTAGTTATAGATTCCGATGCTTCACTTCAGGTTTACTGTATCCCTCTGACCTTCTTATCGACGATGAAACACAGAAATTGCATCGGAATTAAATACAAAAGGCAAAATGCCGGCTCAAGTACAAGATGACTGGCTCTTCTTACTGTCTATGTTTTGAACCTTTCCTGTGAGACCGTTTTTAGATTCCGATGCTTCACTTCAGGTTTACTGTATCCCTTGTACCTTCTTATTGACGACGAAACACAGAAATTGCATCGGAATTAAATAGAAAAGGCACAATGCCGGGTAAAGTACAAGAAAACTGACTCTTCTTATTCTCTATGTTTTGAACCATTCCTGTGACACTAGTTCTACATTCCGATGCATCACTTCAGGGTTACTGTATCCCTCTGACCTTCTTATTGACGATGAAACACAGAATTTGCATCGGAATGAAACACAAACCGCCCAATGCCAACTTAAGTACAAGTAAACTGACTCTCCTTACTGTCCATGTTTTGAACCATTCCTGTGACACTAGTTATGGATTCCGATGCTTCACTACAGGTTTACTGTATCCCTCTGACATTCTTATTGACGTTGAAACAAAAAAATTGCATCGGAATTATATACGAAAGGCGCAATGCCGAATTAAGTACGAGTAAACTGACTCTACTTACTGTCTATGTTTTGAACTATTCCTGTGACACTAGTTATAGATTCAGATGCTTCACTTCAGGTTTACTGTATCCCTCTGACCTTCTTATTGACCATGAAACACAGAAATTGCATCGGAATTAAATACAAAAGGCACAATGCCGACTTAAGTACAAGAATTCTGACACTTCTTAATGTGTATGTTTTGAACCATTCCTGTGACACTAGTTATAGATTCTGATGCTTCACTTCAGGTTTACTGTATCGCTCTGACCTTCTTATTGACGATGAAACACAGAAATTTCATCGGCATTAAATACAAAAGGCACAATGCCGACTTAAGTACAAGAAAACTGACTCTTCTTACTGTCTATGTTTTGAACCATTACTGTGACACTAGTTATAGATTCCGATGCTTCAATTCAGGTTTACTGTATCCCTCTGACATTCTTATTGACGATGAAACACAGAAATTGCATAGGAATTAAATACAAAGGGCACAATGCAGACTTAAGTACAAGCAAACTGACTCTTCTTACTGTGTATGTTTTGAACCATTCCTGTGACACTAGTTATAGTTTCCGATGCTTCACTTCAGGTTTACTCTATCCCTCTGACCTTCTTCTTGACTATGACACACAGAACTTGCACCGGAATTAAATACAAAAGGCGCAATGCCGACTTAAGTACTAGAAAACTGACTCTTGTTACTTTCTATGCTTTTAACCATTCCTGTGTCACTAGTTATCGATTCCGATGCTTTACTTCAGGTTTACTCTATCCCTCTGACCTGCTTATTGACGATGAAACACAGAAATTGCAACGGAATTAAATACAAAAGGCACAATGCCGACATAAGTACAAGAAAACTGATGCTTCTTACTGTCTATGTTTTGAACCATTCTTGTGACACTAGTTATAGATTCCGATGCTTCACTTCAGTTTTGCTGTATCACTCTGACCGTCTTATTGACGATGAAACACAGAAATTGCATCGGAATTAAATACAAAAGGCACAATGCCGACTTAATTATAAGAAAACTGACTCTTCTTACTGTCTATGCTTTGAACCATTCCTGTGACACTAGTTATAGATTCCGATGCTTCACTTCAGGTTTACTGTATCCCTCTGACCTTCTTATTGACGATGAAACACAGAATTTGCATCGGAATTAAATACGAAAGGCACAATGCAGACTTAAGTACAAGAAGACTGACTCTGCTTACTGTCTATGCTTTGAACCATTCCTGTGACACTAGTTATAGATTCCGATGCTTCACTTCAGGTTTACTGAATCCCTCTGACCTTCGTATTGACGATGAAACACACAAATTTCATCGGAATTAAATACAAAAGGCATAATGCCGACTTAAGTACAAGAAAATTAACTCTTCTTACTGTCTATGCTTTGAACCATTCCTTTGACACTAGTTATAGATTCCGATGCCTCACGTCAGGTTTACTGTATCCCTCAGACCTTCTTATTGACGATGAAACACAGAAATTGCATCGGAATGTAGCACTAAACGCACAATGCCAACTTAAATACAAGTAAACTGACTCTTCTTACGGTCCATGTTTTGAACCATTCCTGTGACACTAGTTATAGATTCCGATGCTTCACTACAGGTTTACTGTATCCCTCTGACCTTCTTATATACGATGAAACACAGAAATTGCATCGGAATTGTATACAAAACGCACAATGCCAACTTAAGTACAAGAAAACTGACTCTTCTTACTGTCTATGTTTTGAACCACTACTGTGACACTAGTTAGAGATTCCGATGCTTCACTTCGGGTTTACTGTATCCCTCTGAACTTCTTATTGACGATGACACACAGAAATTGCATCGGAATTAAATACAAAAGTCGCAATGCCGACTTAAGTACAAGAAATCTGACTCTTGTTACTCTCTATGTTTTTAACCATTCCTGTGTCACTAGTTATAGATTCCGATGCTTCACTTCTGGTTTACTGTATCCCTCTGACATTCTTTTTGACGATGAAACACCGAAATTACAACGGAATTAAATACAAAAGCCACAATGCCAACTTAAGTACAAGTAAACTGACTCTTCTTACGGTCCATGTTTTGAACCATTCCTGTGACCCTAGTTATAGATTCCGATGCTTCACTACAGGTTCACTGTATCCCTCTGACCTTCTTATTGACGATGAAACACAGAAATTGCATCGGAATTGTATACAAAAGGCACAATGCCGAATTAAGTACAAGTAAACTAACTCTACTTACTGTCTATGTTTTGAACTATTGCTGTGCCACTAGTTATGGATTCCGATGCTTCACTTCTGGTTTACTGTTTCCCTCTGAACATCCTATTGACGATGAAAAACAGAAAATGCATCGGAATTAAATACAAAAGGCACAATGCCGACTTAAGTACAAGAAAACTGACTCTTCTTACTGTCTATGTTTTGAACCATTCGTGTGACACTAGTTATAGATTCCGATGCATCACTTCAGGTTAACTGTATCCGTCTGACCTTCTTATTGACGATGAAACACAGAAATTTCATCGGCATTAAATACAAAAGGCACAATGCCGACTTAAGTACAAGAAGACTGACTCTTCTTACTGTCTATGTTATGAATAATTACTGTGACACTAGTTAGAGATTCCGATGCTTCACTTCAGGTTTACTGTATCCCTCTGACCTTCTTATTGACGATGAAACACAGAAATTGCATCGGAATTAAATACAAAAGGCACAATGCCGACTTAAGTACAATTAAACCGACTCTTCTTACTGTCTATGTTTTGAACCATTCCTGTGACACTAGTAATAGATTCCGATGCTTCACTTCAGGTTAACTGTATCTCTCTGACATTCTTATTGGCGATGACACACAGAACTTGCATCGGAATTAAATACAAAAGGCGCAATGCCGACTTAAGTACAAGAAAACTGACTCTTGTTACTCTCTATGTTTTTAACCATTCCTGTGACACTAGTTATGGATTCCGAAGCTTCACCTCAGGTTCACTGTATCCCTCTGACCTTTCGTATTGACGATGAAACACAGAAATTGCATCGGAATTGAATTCTAAAAGGCACAATGCCGACTTAAGTACAAGAAAACTGACGCTTCTTACTGTTTATGTTTTGAACCTCTCCTGTGACACTAGTTATAGCTTCCGATGCTTCACTTCAGGTTTACTGTATTCCTGTGACCTTCTTATTGACGATGAAACAGAAAAATTGCATCGGAATTAAATACAAAATGCACAATGCCGACTTAAGTACAAGAAAACTAACTCTTCTTACTGTCTATGTTTTGAACCATTCCTGTGACACTAGTTATAGGTTCCGATGCTTCACTTCGGGTTTACTGTATCCCTCTGACCTCCTTATTGACGATGAAACACAGAAATTGCATCGGAATTAAATACAAAAGGCACAATGCCGATTCAAGTACAAGAAATACTGGCTCTTCTTACTGTCTATGTTTTGAACCTTTCCTGTGAGACCGGTTTTAGATTCCGATGCTTCACTTCAGGTTTACTGTATCGGTTGGCCCTTCTTATTGACGATGGAACACAGAAAGTGCATCGGAATTAAATAGAAAAGTCACAACGCCGAATAAAGTACAAGAAAACTTGATCTTCTTACTGTCTATGTTTTGAACCATTACTGTGACACTAGTTATAGATTCCTATGCTTCACTTCAGGTTTGCTGTATCCCTCTGACCGTTTTATTGACAATGAAACACAGAAATTGCATCGGAATTAAAAACAAAAGGCACAATGCCGACTCAAGTACAAGAAGACAGTCTCTTCTTACTGTCTATGTTTTGAACCTTTCCTGTGAGACCGTTTTTAGATTCCGATGCTTCACTTCAGGTTTACTGTATCCCTTGGACCTTCTTATTGACGACGAAACACAGAATTTGCACCGGAATAAAACACAAACCGCACAATGCCAACTTAAGTACAAGTAAAGTGACTCTTCTTACAGTCCATGTTTTGAACCATTCCTGTGACACTAGTTATAGGTTCCGATGCTTCACTACAGGTTTACTGTATCCCTCTGACCTTCTTATTGACGATGAAACACAGAAATTGCATAGGAATTAAATACAAAAGGCACAATGCAGACTTAAGTACAAGTAAACTGACTCTTCTTACTGTGTATGTTTTGAACCATTCCTGTGACACTAGTTATAGTTTCCGATGCTTCACTTCAGGTTTACTCTATCCCTCTGACCTTCTTCTTGACGATGACACACAGAAATTGCACCGGAATTAAATACAAAGGCGCAATGCCGACTTAAGTACTAGAAAACTGACTCTTGTTACTCTCTATGTTTTTAACCATTCCTGTGTCACAAGTTATCGATTCCGATGCTTTACTTCAGGTTTACTCTATCCCTCTGACCTTCTTATTGACGATGAAACACAGAAATTGCAACGGAATTAAATACAAAAGGCACAATGCCAACTTAAGTACAAGAAAACTGACTCTTCTTACTGTCTATGCTTTGAACCATTCCTGTGACACTAGTTATAGATTCCGATGCTTCACTTCAGGTTTACTGTATCCCTCTGACCTTCTTATTGACGATGAAACACAGAATTTACATCGGAATTAAATACGAAAGGCACAATGCAGACTTAAGTACAAGAAGACTGACTCTGCTTACTGTCTATGCTTTGAACCATTCCTGTGACACTAGTTATAGATTCCGATGCTTCACTTCAGGTTTACTGAATCCCTCTGACCTTCGTATTGACGATGAAACACACAAATTGCATCGGAATTAAATACAAAAGGCATAATGCCGACTTAAGTACAAGAAAATTAACTCTTCTTACTGTCTATGCTTTGAACCATTCCTTTGACACTAGTTATAGATTCCGATGCCTCACGTCAGGTTTACTGTATCCCTCAGACCTTCTTATTGACGATGAAACACAGCAATTGCATCGGAATGAAGCACAAAACGCACAATGCCAACTTAAATACAAGTAAACTGACTCTTCTTACGGTCCATGTTTTGAACCATTCCTGTGACACTAGTTATAGATTCCGATGCTTCACTTCAGGTTTACTGTATCCCTCTGACATTCTTATTGACGATGAAACACAGAAATTGCATAGGAATTAAATACAAAGGGCACAATGCAGACTTAAGTACAAGCAAACTGACTCTTCTTACTGTGTATGTTTTGAACCATTCCTGTGACACTAGTTATAGTTTCCGATGCTTCACTTCAGGTTTACTCTATCCCTCTGACCTTCTTCTTGACTATGACACACAGAAATTGCACCGGAATTAAATACAAAAGGCGCAATGCCGACTTAAGTACTAGAAAACTGACTCTTGTTACTTTCTATGCTTTTAACCATTCCTGTGTCACTAGTTATCGATTCCGATGCTTTACTTCAGGTTTACTCTATCCCTCTGACCTTCTTATTGACGATGAAACACAGAAATTGCAACGGAATTAAATACAAAAGGCACAATGCCGACTTAAGTACAAGAAAACTGATGCTTCTTACTGTCTATGTTTTGAACCATTCTTGTGACACTAGTTATAGATTCCGATGCTTCACTTCAGTTTTGCTGTATCACTCTGACCGTCTTATTGACGATGAAACACAGAAATTGCATCGGAATTAAATACAAAAGGCACAATGCCGACTTAATTATAAGAAAACTGACTCTTCTTACTGTCTATGCTTTGAACCATTCCTGTGACACTAGCTATAGATTCCGATGCTTCACTTCAGGTTTACTGTATCCCTCTGACCTTCTTATTGACGATGAAACACAGAATTTGCATCGGAATTAAATACGAAAGGCACAATGCAGACTTAAGTACAAGAAGACTGACTCTGCTTACTGTCTATGCTTTGAACCATTCCTGTGACACTAGTTATAGATTCCGATGCTTCACTTCAGGTTTACTGAATCCCTCTGACCTTCGTATTGACGATGAAACACACAAATTGCATCGGAATTAAATACAAAAGGCATAATGCCGACTTAAGTACAAGAAAATTAACTCTTCTTACTGTCTATGCTTTGAACCATTCCTTTGACACTAGTTATAGATTCCGATGCCTCACGTCAGGTTTACTGTATCCCTCAGACCTTCTTATTGACGTTGAAACACAGAAATTGCATCGGAATGTAGCACAAAACGCACAATGCCAACTTAAATACAAGTAAACTGACTCTTCTTACGGTCCATGTTTTGAACCATTCCTGTGACACTAGTTATAGATTCCGATGCTTCACTACAGGTTTACTGTATCCCTCTGACCTTCTTATATACGATGAAACACAGAAATTGCATCGGAATTGTATACAAAACGCACAATGCCAACTTAAGTACAAGAAAACTGACTCTTCTTACTGTCTATGTTTTGAACCACTACTGTGACACTAGTTAGAGATTCCGATGCTTCACTTCGGGTTTACTGTATCCCTCTGAACTTCTTATTGACGACGACACACAGAAATTGCATCGGAATTAAATACAAAAGTCGCAATGCCGACTTAAGTACAAGAAATCTGACTCTTGTTACTCTCTATGTTTTTAACCATTCCTGTGTCACTAGTTATAGATTCCGATGCTTCACTTCTGGTTTACTGTATCCCTCTGACATTCTTTTTGACGATGAAACACCGAAATTACAACGGAATTAAATACAAAAGCCACAATGCCAACTTAAGTACAAGTAAACTGACTCTTCTTACGGTCCATGTTTTGAACCATTCCTGTGACACTAGTTATAGATTCCGATGCTTCACTACAGGTTTACCGTATCCCTCTGACCTTCTTATTGACGATGAAACACAGAAATTGCATCGGAATTGTATACAAAAGGCACAATGCCGAATTAAGTACAAGTAAACTAACTCTACTTACTGTCTATGTTTTGAACTATTGCTGTGCCACTAGTTATGGATTCCGATGCTTCACTTCTGGTTTACTGTTTCCCTCTGAACATCCTATTGACGATGAAAAACAGAAAATGCATCGGAATTAAATACAAAAGGCACAATGCCGACTTAAGTACAAGAAAACTGACTCTTCTTACTGTCTATGTTTTGAACCATTCGTGTGACACTAGTTATAGATTCCGATGCATCACTTCAGGTTAACTGTATCCGTCTGACCTTCTTATTGACGATGAAACACAGAAATTTCATCGGCATTAAATACAAAAGGCACAATGCCGACTTAAGTACAAGAAAACTGACTCTTCTTACTGTCTATGTTATGAATAATTACTGTGACACTAGTTAGAGATTCCGATGCTTCTCTTCAGGTTTACTGTATCCCTCTGACCTTCTTATTGACGATGAAACACAGAAATTGCATCGGAATTAAATACAAAAGGCACAATGCCGACTTAAGTACAATTAAACCGACTCTTCTTACTGTCTATGTTTTGAACCATTCCTGTGACACTAGTAATAGATTCCGATGCTTCACTTCGGGTTAACTGTATCTCTCTGACATTCTTATTGGCGATGACACACAGAACTTGCATCGGAATTAAATACAAAAGGCGCAATGCCGACTTAAGTACAAGAAAACTGACTCTTGTTACTCTCTATGTTTTTAACCATTCCTGTGACACTAGTTATGGATTCCGAAGCTTCACTTCAGGTTCACTGTATCCCTCTGACCTTTCGTATTGACGATGAAACACAGAAATTGCATCGGAATTGAATTCTAAAAGGCACAATGCCGACTTAAGTACAAGAAAACTGACGCTTCTTACTGTTTATGTTTTGAACCTCTCCTGTGACACTAGTTATAGATTCCGATGCTTCACTTCAGGTTTACTGTATTCCTGTGACCTTCTTATTGACGATGAAACAGAAAAATTGCATCGGAATTAAATACAAAATGCACAATGCCGACTTAAGTACAAGAAAACTAACTCTTCTTACTGTCTATGTTTTGAACCATTCCTGTGACACTAGTTATAGGTTCCGATGCTTCACTTCGGGTTTACTGTATCCCTCTGACCTCCTTATTGACGATGAAACACAGAAATTGCATCGGAATTAAATACAAAAGGCACAATGCCGATTCAAGTACAAGAAATACTGGCTCTTCTTACTGTCTATGTTTTGAACCTTTCCTGTGAGACCGGTTTTAGATTCCGATGCTTCACTTCAGGTTTACTGTATCGGTTTGCCCTTCTTATTGACGATGGAACACAGAAAGTGCATCGGAATTAAACAGAAAAGTCACAACGCCGAATAAAGTACAAGAAAACTTGATCTTCTTACTGTCTATGTTTTGAACCATTCCTGTGACACTGGTTATAGATTCCTATGCTTCACTTCAGGTTTGCTGTATCCCTCTGACCGTCTTATTGACAATGAAACACAGAAATTGCATCGGAATTAAAAACAAAAGGCACAATGCCGACTCAAGTACAAGAAGACAGTCTCTTCTTACTGTCTATGTTTTGAACCTTTCCTGTGAGACCGTTTTTAGATTCCGATGCTTCACTTCAGGTTTACTGTATCCCTTGGACCTTCTTATTGACGACGAAACACAGAATTTGCACCGGAATAAAACACAAACCGCACAATGCCAACTTAAGTACAAGTAAAGTGACTCTTCTTACAGTCCATGTTTTGAACCATTCCTGTGACACTAGTTATAGGTTCCGATGCTTCACTACAGGTTTACTGTATCCCTCTGACCTTCTTATTGACGATGAAACACAGAAATTGCATAGGAATTAAATACAAAAGGCACAATGCAGACTTAAGTACAAGTAAACTGACTCTTCTTACTGTGTATGTTTTGAACCATTCCTGTGACACTAGTTATAGTTTCCGATGCTTCACTTCAGGTTTACTCTATCCCTCTGACCTTCTTCTTGACGATGACACACAGAAATTGCACCGGAATTAAATACAAAAGGCGCAATGCCGACTTAAGTACTAGAAAACTGACTCTTGTTACTCTCTATGTTTTTAACCATTCCTGTGTCACAAGTTATCGATTCCGATGCTTTACTTCAGGTTTACTCTATCCCTCTGACCTTCTTATTGACGATGAAACACAGAAATTGCAACGGAATTAAATACAAAAGGCACAATGCCAACTTAAGTACAAGAAAACTGACTCTTCTTACTGTCTATGCTTTGAACCATTCCTGTGACACTAGTTATAGATTCCGATGCTTCACTTCAGGTTTACTGTATCCCTCTGACCTTCTTATTAACGATGAAACACAGAATTTACATCGGAATTAAATACGAAAGGCACAATGCAGACTTAAGTACAAGAAGACTGACTCTGCTTACTGTCTATGCTTTGAACCATTCCTGTGACACTAGTTATAGATTCCGATGCTTCACTTCAGGTTTACTGAATCCCTCTGACCTTCGTATTGACGATGAAACACACAAATTGCATCGGAATTAAATACAAAAGGCATAATGCCGACTTAAATACAAGAAAATTAACTCTTCTTACTGTCTATGCTTTGAACCATTCCTTTGACACTAGTTATAGATTCCGATGCCTCACGTCAGGTTTACTGTATCCCTCAGACCTTCTTATTGACGATGAAACACAGCAATTGCATCGGAATGAAGCACAAAACGCACAATGCCAACTTAAATACAAGTAAACTGACTCTTCTTACGGTCCATGTTTTGAACCATTCCTGTGACACTAGTTATAGATTCCGATGCTTCACTACAGGTTTACTGTATCCCTCTGACCTTCTTATTGACGATGAAACACAGAAATTGCATCGGAATTGTATACAAAACGCACAATGCCAACTTAAGTACAAGAAAACTGACTCTTCTTACTGTCTATGTTTTGAACCACTACTGTAACACTAGTTAGAGATTCCGATGCTTCACTTCGGGTTTACTGTATCCCTCTGACCTTCTTATTGACGATGACACACAGAAATTGCATCGGAATTAAATACAAAAGGCACAATGCCGACTTAAGTACAAGAAAACTGACTCTTCTTACTGTCTATGTTGTGAATAATTACTGTGACACTAGTTAGAGATTCCGATGCTTCACTTCAGGTTTACTGTATCGGTTGCCCCTTCTTATTGACGATGGAACACAGAAAGTGCATCGGAATTAAATAGAAAAGTCACAACGCCGACTAAAGTACAAGAAAACTTGATCTTCTTACTGTCTATGTTTTGAACCATTGCTGTGACACTAGTTATAGATTCCTATGCTTCACTTCAGGTTTGCTGTATCCCTCTGACCGTCTTATTGACAATGAAACACAGAAATTGCATCGGAATTAAAAACAAAAGGCACAATGCCGACTCAAGTACAAGAAGACAGTCTCTTCTTACTGTCTATGTTTTGAACCTTTCCTGTGAGACCGTTCTTAGATTCCGATGCTTCACTTCAGGTTTACTGTATCCCTTGGACCTTCTTATTGACGACGAAACACAGAATTTGCACCGGAATAAAACACAAACCGCACAATGCCAACTTAAGTGCAAGTAAAGTGACTCTTCTTACTGTCTACGTTTGAACCATTCCTGTGAGACTAGTTATAGATTCCGATGCTTCACTTCATGTTTACTGTATCCCTCTGACCGTCTTATTGACGATGACACACAGAAATTGCATCGAAATTAAATACAAAAGGCACAATGCCGACTTAAGTACAAGAAAAGTGACTCTTCTTACTGTGTGTGATTTGAAACATTCCTGTGACACTAGTTATAGATTCCGATGCTTCACATCAGGTTTACTGTATCCCTGTGACCTTCTTATTGACGATGAAACACAGAAATTGCATCGGAATTAATTACAAAAGGCCTAATGCCGCCTCAAGTACAAGAAGACTGGTTCTCCTTTCTGTCTATGTTTTGAACCATTCCTGTGACACTAGTTATAGATTCCTATGCTTCACTTCAGGTTTACTATATCCCTCTGACCTTCTTATTGACGATGAAACACATAAATTGCATCGGAATTAAACACAAAAGGCACAATGCCGACTCAAGTACAAGAAGACTGGCTCTTCTTACTGTCTATGTTTTGAACCTTTCCTGTGAGACCGGTTTTAGATTCCTATGCTTCACTTCAGGTTTACTGTATCCTTTGCCCTTCTTATTGACGACGAAACACAGAAATTGAATCGGAATTAAATAGAAAAGGCACAATGCCGACTTAAGAACAAGAAAACTGATTCTTCTTACTGTCTATGTTTTGAACCATTGCTGTGACACTAGTTATAGATTCCTATGCTTCACTTCAGGTTTGCTGTATCCCTCTGACCGTCTTATTGACGATGAAACACAGAAATTGCATCGGAATTCAAAACAAAATGCACAATGCCGACTCAAGTACAAGAAGACAGTCTCTTCTTATTGTCTATGTTTTGAACCTTTCCTGTGAGACCGTTTTTAGATTCCGATGCTTCATTTCAGGTTTACTGTATCCCTCTGACCCTCTTATTGACGATGAAACATAGAAATTGCATCGCATTTAAATACAAAAGGCACAATGCCCACTTAAGTACAAGTAAACTGACTCTTCTTACTGTCTATGTTTTGAACCATTCCTGTGACACTAGTTATAGATTCCGATGCTTCACTTCAGGTTTACTATATCCCTCTGACCTTCTTATTGACGATGAAACACATAAATTGCATCGGAATTAAACACAAAAGGCACAATGCCGACTCAAGTACAAGAAGACTGGCTCTTCTTACTGTCTATGTTTTGAACCTTTCCTGTGAGACCGGTATTAGATTCCGATGCTTCACTTCAGGTTTACTGTATCCCTCTCACCTTCTTATTGACGATGAAACACATAAATTGCATCGGAATTAAATACAAAAACCACAATGCCGACTTAATTATAAGAAAACTGACTCCTCTTACTGTCTATGCTTTGAATCATTCCTGTGACACTAGTTATAGATTCCGATGCTTCACTTCAGGTTTACTGTATCCCTCTGACCTTCTTATTGATGATGAAACACAGAAACTGCATCGGAATTAAATACAAAAGGCACAATAACGACTCAAGTACAAGAAGACTGGCTCTTCTTACTGTCTATGTTTTGAACCTTTCCTGTGAGACCAGATTTAGATTCCGTTGCTTGACTTCTGGTTTACTGTATCCCTTGGACCTTCTTATTGACGATGGAACACGTAAATTGCATAGGAATTAAATACAAAAGGCACTATGCCGACTTAAGTACAAGAAAACTTACTCTTCTTACTGTCTCTGTTTTGAACCACTCCTGTGACACGAGTTATAGATTCCGATGCTTCACTTCAGGTTTACTGTATCCCTCCAACATTCTTATTGACGATGGAACACAGAAATTGCATCGGAATTAAATAGAAGAGGCACAATGCCGACTTAAGTACAAGAAAACTGACTCTTCTTACTGTCTATGGTTTTAACCATTCCTGTGACACTAGTTATAGATTCCGATGCTTCACTTCAGGTTTGCTGTATCCCTCTGACCTTCGTATTGACGATGAAACACAGAAATTGCATCGGAATTAATTACAAAAGGCACAATGCCAACTTGAGTACAAGAAAACTGTCTCTTCTTACTGTCTACGTTTTGAACCATTCCTGTGACATTAGTTATAGATTCCGATGCTTCACTTCAGGTTTACTGTATCCCTCTGACCTTCTTATTGACGATGAAACACAGAAATTGCATCGGAATTAAATACAAAAGGCACAATGCCGACTTAAGTACAAGAAAACTAACTCCTCTTACTGTCTATCTTTGGACCATTGGTGTGACACTAGTTATAGGTTCCGATGCTTCACTTCAGGTTTACTGTATCCCTCTGGCCTTCTTATTGACGATGAAACACAGAAATTGCGTCGGAATTCAATACAAAAGGCACAATGCCGACTCAAGTACAAGAAGACTGGCACTTCTTACTCTCTATGTTTTGAACCTTTCCTGTGACACTAGTTATAGATTCCGAAGCTTCACTTCAGGTTTACTGTATCCCTCTGACCTTCTTATTGACGATGAAACACAGAAATTGCATCGGAATTAAATACAAAAGGCATAATGCCGACTCAAGTACCAGAAGACTGGTTCTCCTTTCTGTCTATGCTTTGAACCATTCCTGTGATACCGGTTTTAGATTCCGATGCTTCACTTCAGGTTTACTGTATCCCTTGGCCCTTCTTATTGACGAGGAAACACAGAAAGTGCATCGGAATTAAATAGAAAAGGCACAATGCCGACTTAAGTACAAGAAAACTGACTCTTCTTACTGTCTATGTTTTGAACCATTCCTTTGACACTAGTTATAGATTCCGATGCTTCACTTCAGGTTTGCTGTATCCCTCTGACCGTCTTACTGACGATGAAACACAGAAATTGCATCGGAATTAAAAACAAAAGGCACAATGCCGATTCAAGTACAAGAGGACTGGCTCCTTTTACTGTCTATGTTTTGAACCTTTCCTGGTAGACCGGTTTTAGATTCCGATGCTTCACTTCAGGTATACTGTATCCCTTGGACCTTCTTATTGACGACGAAACACAGAAATTGCATCGGAATTAAATAGAAAAGGCACAATGCAGACTTAAGCAGACGGAAACTGTCTCTTCTTACTGCCCATGTTTTGAACCATTGCTGTGACACTAGTTATATATTCCGATGCTTCACTTCAGGTTTACTGTATCCCTCTGACCTTCCTATTGACGATGAAACACAGAAATTGCATAGGAATTAAAAACAAAAGGCACAATGCCGACTCTACTACAAGAAGACTGGCTCTTCTTACTGTCTATATTTTGAACCTTTCCTGTCAGACCGGTATTAGATTCCCATGCTTCGCTTCAGGTTTACTGTATCCCTAGGACCTTCTTATTGACGACGAATCACAGAAATTTCATCGGAATTAAGTAGAAAAGGTACAATGCCTACTTAAGTACAAGAAAACTGACTCTTCTTACTGTCTATGATTGAACCATTCCTGTGACACTAGTTATAGATTCCGATGCTTCACTTCATGTTTACTGTATTCCTCTGACCGTCTTATTGACGATGAAACACAGAAACTGCACCGAAATTAAATACAAAAGGCACAATGCCGACTCAAGTACTTGAAGACTGGCTCTTCTTACTGTCTATGTTTTGAACCTTTCCTGTGAGACCGGTTTTAGATTCCGATGCTTCACTTCAGGTTTACTGTATCCTTTGGACCTTCTTATTGACGACGACACACAGATTTTGCATCGGAATTAAATAGAAAAGGCACAATGCCGACATAAGTACAAGAAAACTGACTCTTCTTACTGTCTATGTTTTGAACCATTGTTGTGACACTAGTTATAGATTCCGATGCTTCGCTTCAGGTTTACTGTATCCCTCTCACCTTCTTATTGACGATGAAACACAGAACTTGCATCGGAATTAAATACAAAAAGCACAATACCGACTTAATTATAAGAAAACTGACTCTTCTTACTGTCTATGCTTTGAACCATTCCTATGACACTAGTTATAGATTCCGATGCTTCACTTCAGGTTTACTGTATCCCTCTGACCTTCTTATTGACGATGAAACACAGAAATTGCATCGGAATTAAATACAAAAGGCACAATAACGACTCAAGTACAAGAAGACTGGCTCTTCTTACTGTCTATGTTTTGAACCTTTCCTGTGAGACCAGGTTTAGATTCCGTTGCTTGACTTCAGGTTTACTGTATCCCTCTGACCTTCTTATTGACGATGGAACACGTAAATTGCATAGGAGTTAAATACAAAAGGCTCTATGCCGACTTAAGTACAAGCAAACTTACTCTTCTTACTGTCTATGTTTTGAACCATTCCCGTGACACGAGTTATAGATTCCGATGCTTCACTTCAGGTTTACTGTATCCCTCCAACCTTCTTATTGACGATGGAACACAGAAATTGCATCGGAATTAAATAGAAGAGGCACAATGCCGACTTAAGTACAAGAAAACTGACTCTTCTTACTGTCTATGGTTTTAACCATTCCTGTGCCACTAGTCATAGATTCCGATGCTTCACTTCAGGTTTACTGTATCCCTCTGACCTTCGTATTGACGATGAAACACAGAAATTGCATCGGAATTAATTACAAAAGGCACAATGCCGACTTGAGTACAAGAAAACTGTCTCTTCTTACTGTCTATCTTTTGAACCATTCCTGTGACATTAGTTATCGATTCCGATGCTTCACTTCAGGTTTACTGTATCCCTCTGACCTTCTTATTGACGATGAAACACAGAAATTGCATCGGAATTAAATACAAGCGGCACAATGCCGACTTAAGTACAAGAAAACTAACTCTTCTTACTGTCTATGATTTGGACCATTGGTGTGACACTAGTTATAGATTCCGATGCTTCACTTCAGGTTTACTGTATCCCTCTGACCTTCTTATTGACGATGAAACACAGAAATTGCATCGGAATTAAATACAAAAGGCCCAATGCCGACTCAAGTACAAGAAGACTGGCACTTCTAACTCTCTATGTTTTGAACCTTTCCTGTGAGACCGGTTTTAGATGCCGATGCTTCACTTCAGGTTTACTGTATCCCTTGGCTCTTCTTATTGACGACGAAACACAGAAATTGCATCGGAATTATATAGAAAAGGCACAATGCCGACTTAAGTACAAAAATCTGACTCTTCTTATTGTCTATGTTTTGATCCATTCTTGTGACACTAGTTATAGATTCCGATGTTTCACTTCAGGTTTGCTGTATCACTCAGACCGTCTTATTGACGACGAAACACAGAAATTGCATCGGAATTTAATACAAAAGGCACAATGCCGGCTTAAGTACAAGAAAATTAACTCTTCTTACTGTGTATGATTTGAACCATTCCTGTGACACTAGTAATAGATTCCGATGCCTCACGTCAGGTTTACTGTATCCCTCTGACCTTCTTATTGACGATGAAAAACAGAATTTGCACCGGAATGAAACACAAAACGCACAATGCCAACTTAAGTACAAGTAATGTGACTCTTCTTATTGTCCATGTTTTGAACCACTCTTCTGACACTAGTTATTGATTCCGATGCTTCACTTCATGTTTACTGTATCCCTCTGACATTCTTAATAACGATGAAACACAGAAATAGCATCGGAATTAAATACAAAAGGCACAATGCCGACTTAAGTACAAGTAAACTGACTCTTCTTACTGTCTACGTTTTGAACCATTCCTGTGAGACTAGTTATAGATTCCGATGCTTCACTACAGGTTTACTGTATCCCTCTGACCGTCTTATTGGCGATGAAACACAGAAATTGCATCGGAATTAAATACAAAATGCACAATGCCGACTTGAGTACAAGAAAACCGACTCTTCTTACAGTCTGTGATTTGAAACATTCCTGTGACACTAGTTATAGATTGCGATGCTTCACTTCAGGTTTACTGTATCCCTCTGACCGTCTTATTGACGATGAAACACAGAAACTGCACCGGAATTAAATACAAAAGGCACAATGCCGACTCTAGTACAAGAAGACTGGCTCTTCTTACTGTCTATATTTTGAACCTTTCCTGTCAGACCGGTTTTAGATTCCCATACTTCGCTTCAGGTTTACTGTATCCCTTGGACCATCTTATTGACGACGAAACACAGAAATAGCATCGGAATTAAATAGAAAAGGCACAATGCCTACTTAAGTACAAGAAAACTGAATCTTCTTACTGTCTATGTTTGAACCATTCCTGTGACACTAGTTATAGATTGCGATGCTTCACTTCCGGTTTACTGTATCCCTCTGACCGTCTTATTGACGATGAAACACAGAAACTGCACCGGAATTAAATACAAAAGGCACAATGCCGACTCAAGTACAAGTAGACTGGCTCTTCTTACTGTCTATGATTTGAACCCTTCCTGTGAGACCGGTTTTAGATTCCGATGCTTCACTTCAGGTTTACTGTATCCTTTGGACCTTCTTATTGACGACGAAACACAGATTTTTCATCGGAATTAAATAGAAATGGCACCATGCCGACTTAAGTACAAGAAAACTGACTCTTCTTACTGTCTATTTTTTGAACAATTCCTGTGATACTAGTTACAGATTCCGATGCTTCACTTCAGGTTTACTGTATCCATCTCACCTTCTTATTGACGATGAAACACAGAAATTGCATCGGAATTAAATACAAAAAGCACAATGCCGACTTAAATATAAGAAAACTGACTCTTCTTACTGTCTATGCTTTGAACCATTCCTGTGACACTAGTTATAGATTCCGATGCTTCACTTCAGGTTTACTGTATCTCTCTGACCTTCTTATTGATGAAACACAGAAATTGCATCGAAGTTAAATACAAAAGGCACAATAACGACTCAAGTACAAGAAGACTGGCTCTTCTTACTGTCTATGTTTTGAACCTTTCCTGTGAGTCCAGGTTTAGATTCCGATGCTTGACTTCAGGTTTACTGTATCCCTTGGTCCTTCTTATTGACGATGGAACACGTAAATTACATCGGAATTAAATACAAAAGGCACTATGCCGACTTAAGTACAAGAAAACTTACTCTTCTTACTGTCTATGTTTTGAACCATTCCTGTGACACTAGTTATAGATCCCGATGCTTCACTTCAGGTTTACTGTATCCCTCCAACCTTCTTATTGACGATGGAACACAGAAATTGCATCGGAATTAAATAGAAGAGGCACAATGCCGACTTAAGTACAAGAAAACTGACTCTTCTTACTGTCTATGGTTTTAACCATTCCTGTGACACTAGTTATAGATTTCGATGCTTCACTTCAGGTTTACTGTATCCCTCTGACCTTCTTATTGACGATGAAACACAGAAATCTCATCGGAATTAATTACAAAAGGCACAATGCCGACTTGAGTACAAGAAAACTGTCTCTTCTTACTGTCTATGTTTTGGACCATTGGTGTGACACTAGTTATAGATTCCAATGCTTCACTTCACGTTTACTGTATCCCTCTGACCTTCTTATTGACGATGAAACACAGAAATTGCATCGGAATTAAATTCAAAAGGCACAATGCCGACTCAAGTACAAGAAGACTGGCACTTCTTACTCTCTATGTTTTGAACCTTTCCTGTGAGACCGGTTTTAGATTCCGATGCTTCACTTCAGGTTTACTGTATCCTTTAGCCCTTCTTATTGACGACGAAAAACAGAAATTGCATCGGAATTATATAGCAAAGGCACAATGCCGACTTAAGTACAAGAAATCTGACTCTTCTTATTGTCCATGTTTTGATCCATTTTGTGACACTAATTATAGATTCCGATGCTTCACTTCAGGTTTGCTGTATCACTCTGACCGTCTTATTGACGATGAAACACAGAAATAGCATCGGAATTAAATACAAAGGGCACAATGCCGACTTAAATACAAGAAAATTAACTCTTCTTACTGTCTATGATTTGAACCATTCCTGTGACACTAGTTATAGATTCCGATGCTTCACTTCAGGTTTACTGTATCCCTCTGACGAAGACACACAGAAATTGCATCGGAATTAAATACAAAAGGCACAATGCCGACTGAAGTTGAATTAAACTGACTCTTCTTACTGTCTATGTTTGAACCATTCCTGTGACACTAGTTATAGATTCCGATGCTTCACTTCAGGTTTACTGTATCCTTTGGACCTTCTTATTGACGACGAAACACAGATTTTGCATCGGAATTAAATAGAAAAGGCACAATGCAGACTTAAGTACAAGAAAACTGACTCTTCTTACTGTCTATGTTTTGAACCATTCCTGTGACACTAGTTATAGATTCCGATACTTCACTTCAGGTTTACTGTATCCCTCTCACCTTCTTAATGACGATGAAACACAGAAATTGCATCGGAATTAAATACAAAAAGCACAATGCCGACTTAATTATAAGAAAACTGACTCTTCTTACTGTCTATGCTTTGAACCATTCCTGTGACACTAGTTATAGATTCCGATGCTTCACTTCAGGTTTACTGTATCCCTCTGACCTTATTAGTGACGATGAAACACAGAAATTGCATCGGAATTAATTACAAAAGGCACAATGCCGACTTGAGTACAAGAAAACTGTCTCTTCTTACTGTGTATGTTTTGAACCATTCCTGTGACATTAGTTATAGATTCCGATGCTTCCTTCAGGTTTACTGTATCCCTCTGACCTTCTTATTGACGATGAAACACAGAAATTGCATCGGAATTAAATACATAAGGCACAATGACGACTTAAGTACAAGAAAACTAACTCTTTTTACTGTCTATGTTTTGGACCATTGGTGTGACACTAGTTATAGATTCCGATGCTTCACTTCAGGTTTACTGTATCCCTCTGACTTTCTTATTGACGATGAAACACAGAAATTGCATCGGAATTAATTGCAAAAGGCACAATGCTGACTCAAGTACAAGAAGACTGGCAGTTCTTACTCTCTACGTTTGGAACCTTTCCTGAGACCGGTTTTAGATTCCGATGCTTCACTTCAGGTTTACTGTATCCCTTGGCCCTTCTTATTGACGACGAAACACAGTAATTGCAATGGAATTATATAGAAAAGGCACAATACCGACTTAAGTACAAGAAATCTGACTCTTCTGATTGTCTATGTTTTGATCCATTCTTGTGACACTAGTTATAGATTCCGATGCTTCACTTCAGGTTTGCTGTATCACTCAGACCGTCTTATTGACGATGAAACACAGAAATTGCAACGGAATTAAATACAAAAGGCACAATACCGACATAAGTACAAGAAAATTAACTCTTCTTACTGTTTATGATTTAAACCATTCCTGTGACACTAGTTATAGATTCCGATGCCTCACGTCAGGTTTACTGTATCCCTCTAACCTTCTTATTGACGATGAAACACAGAAATTGCATCGGAATGAAACACAAAACGCACAATGCCAACTTAAGTACAAGTAAACTGACTCTTCTTACTGACCATGTTTTGAACCATTCCTGTGACACTAGTTATAGATTCCGATGCTTCACTACAGGTTTACTGTATCCCTCAGACCTTCTTATTGACGACGAAACACAGAAATTGCATCGGAATTATATAGAAAAGGCACAATGCCGACTTAAGTAAAAGAAAACTGACACTTCTTACTGTCTATGTTTGAACTATTTTGTGGCACCAGTTATAGATTCCGATGCCTCACGTCAGGTTTACTGTATCCCTCTGCCCTTCTTATTGACGATGAAACACAGAATTTGCATCGGAATTATATACAAAAGGCACAATGGCGAATTAGGTACAAGAAGACTGGCTCTTCTTACTGTCCATGTTTTGAACCTTTCCTGTGAGACCGGTTTTAGATTCCGATGCTTCACTTCAGGTTTACTGTATCCCTCTCACCTTCTTATTGACGATGAAACACATAAATTGTATCGGAATTAAATACAAAAAGCACAATACCGACTTAATTATAAGAAAACTGACTCTTCTTACTGTCTATGCTTTGAACCATTGTTGTGACACTAGTTATAGATTCTGATGCTTCGCTTCAGGTTTACTGTATCCCTCTCACCTTCTTATTGACGATGAAACACAGAACTTGCATCGGAATTAAATACAAAAAGCACAATACCGACTTAATTATAAGAAAACTGACTCTTCTTACTGTCTATGCTTTGAACCATTCCTATGACACTAGTTATAGATTCCGATGCTTCACTTCAGGTTTACTGTATCCCTCTGACCTTCTTATTGACGATGAAACACAGAAATTGCATCGGAATTAAATACAAAAGGCACAATAACGACTCAAGTACAAGAAGACTGGCTCTTCTTACTGTCTATGTTTTGAACCTTTCCTGTGAGACCAGGTTTAGATTCCGTTGCTTGACTTCAGGTTTACTGTATCCCTCTGACCTTCTTATTGACGATGGAACACGTAAATTGCATAGGAGTTAAATACAAAAGGCTCTATGCCGACTTAAGTACAAGCAAACTTACTCTTCTTACTGTCTATGTTTTGAACCATTCCTGTGACACGAGTTATAGATTCCGATGCTTCACTTCAGGTTTACTGTATCCCTCCAACCTTCTTATTGACGATGGAACACAGAAATTGCATCGGAATTAAATAGAAGAGGCACAATGCCGACTTAAGTACAAGAAAACTGACTCTTCTTACTGTCTATGGTTTTAACCATTCCTGTGCCACTAGTCATAGATTCCGATGCTTCACTTCAGGTTTACTGTATCCCTCTGACCTTCGTATTGACGATGAAACACAGAAATTGCATCGGAATTAATTACAAAAGGCACAATGCCGACTTGAGTACAAGAAAACTGTCTCTTCTTACTGTCTATCTTTTGAACCATTCCTGTGACATTAGTTATCGATTCCGATGCTTCACTTCAGGTTTACTGTATCCCTCTGACCTTCTTATTGACGATGAAACACAGAAATTGCATCGGAATTAAATACAAGCGGCACAATGCCGACTTAAGTACAAGAAAACTAACTCTTCTTACTGTCTATGATTTGGACCATTGGTGTGACACTAGTTATAGATTCCGATGCTTCACTTCAGGTTTACTGTATCCCTCTGACCTTCTTATTGACGATGAAACACAGAAATTGCATCGGAATTAAATACAAAAGGCCCAATGCCGACTCAAGTACAAGAAGACTGGCACTTCTAACTCTCTATGTTTTGAACCTTTCCTGTGAGACCGGTTTTAGATGCCGATGCTTCACTTCAGGTTTACTGTATCCCTTGGCTCTTCTTATTGACGACGAAACACAGAAATTGCATCGGAATTATATAGAAAAGGCACAATGCCGACTTAAGTACAAAAATCTGACTCTTCTTATTGTCTATGTTTTGATCCATTCTTGTGACACTAGTTATAGATTCCGATGTTTCACTTCAGGTTTGCTGTATCACTCAGACCGTCTTATTGACGACGAAACACAGAAATTGCATCGGAATTTAATACAAAAGGCACAATGCCGGCTTAAGTACAAGAAAATTAACTCTTCTTACTGTGTATGATTTGAACCATTCCTGTGACACTAGTTATAGATTCCGATGCCTCACGTCAGGTTTACTGTATCCCTCTGACCTTCTTATTGACGATGAAAAACAGAATTTGCACCGGAATGAAACACAAAACGCACAATGCCAACTTAAGTACAAGTAATGTGACTCTTCTTATTGTCCATGTTTTGAACCACTCTTCTGACACTAGTTATTGATTCCGATGCTTCACTTCATGTTTACTGTATCCCTCTGACATTCTTATTAACGATGAAACACAGAAATAGCATCGGAATTAAATACAAAAGGCACAATGCCGACTTAAGTACAAGTAAACTGACTCCTCTTACTGTTTCGTTTTGAACCATTCCTGTGAGACTAGTTATAGATTCCGATGCTTCACTTCAGGTTTACTGTATCCCTCTGACCGTCTTATTGACGATGACACACAGAAATTGCACCGGAATTAAATACGAAAAGCGCAATGCCGACATAAGTACAAGAAAACTGACTCTTGTTACTCTCTATGATTTTAACCATTCCTGTGTCACTAGTTATAGATTCCGATGCTTCACTTCAGATTTACTGTATCTCTCTGACCTTCTTATTGACGATGAAACACAGAAATTGCAACGGTATTAAATACAAAGGGCACAGTGCCAACTTAAGTACAAGAAAACTTACTCTTCTTACTCTCTAAGTTTTGTACCATCCCTGTGACACGTGTTATGGATTCCGATGCTTCACTTCAGATTTACTGTATCCCTCTGACCTTCTTATTAACGATGAAGTACAGAAATTGCATCGGAATAAAATACAAAAGGCACAATGCCGACTTAAGTACAAGTAAACTGACTCTTCTTACTGTCTACGTTTTGAACCATTCCTGTGAGACTAGTTATAGATTCCGATGCTTCACTACAGGTTTACTGTATCCCTCTGACCGTCTTATTGGCGATGAAACACAGAAATTGCATCGGAATTAAATACAAAATGCACAATGCCGACTTGAGTACAAGAAAACCGACTCTTCTTACAGTCTGTGATTTGAAACATTCCTGTGACACTAGTTATAGATTGCGATGCTTCACTTCAGGTTTACTGTATCCCTCTGACCGTCTTATTGACGATGAAACACAGAAACTGCACCGGAATTAAATACAAAAGGCACAATGCCGACTCTAGTACAAGAAGACTGGCTCTTCTTACTGTCTATATTTTGAACCTTTCCTGTCAGACCGGTTTTAGATTCCCATACTTCGCTTCAGGTTTACTGTATCCCTTGGACCATCTTATTGACGACGAAACACAGAAATAGCATCGGAATTAAATAGAAAAGGCACAATGCCTACTTAAGTACAAGAAAACTGAATCTTCTTACTGTCTATGTTTGAACCATTCCTGTGACACTAGTTATAGATTGCGATGCTTCACTTCCGGTTTACTGTATCCCTCTGACCGTTTTATTGACGATGAAACACAGAAACTGCACCGGAATTAAATACAAAAGGCACAATGCCGACTCAAGTACAAGAAGACTGGCTCTTCTTACTGTCTATGATTTGAACCCTTCCTGTGAGACCGGTTTTAGATTCCGATGCTTCACTTCAGGTTTACTGTATCCTTTGGACCTTCTTATTGACGACGAAACACAGATTTTTCATCGGAATTAAATAGAAATGGCACCATGCCGACTTAAGTACAAGAAAACTGACTCTTCTTACTGTCTATTTTTTGAACAATTCCTGTGATACTAGTTACAGATTCCGATGCTTCACTTCAGGTTTACTGTATCCATCTCACCTTCTTATTGACGATGAAACACAGAAATTGCATCGGAATTAAATACAAAAAGCACAATGCCGACTTAAAAATAAGAAAACTGACTCTTCTTACTGTCTATGCTTTGAACCATTCCTGTGACACTAGTTATAGATTCCGATGCTTCACTTCAGGTTTACTGTATCTCTCTGACCTTCTTATTGATGAAACACAGAAATTGCATCGAAATTAAATACAACAGGCACAATAACGACTCAAGTACAAGAAGACTGGCTCTTCTTACTGTCTATGTTTTGAACCTTTCCTGTGAGTCCAGGTTTAGATTCCGATGCTTGACTTCAGGTTTACTGTATCCCTTGGTCCTTCTTATTGACGATGGAACACGTAAATTACATCGGAATTAAATACAAAAGGCACTATGCCGACTTAAGTACAAGAAAACTTACTCTTCTTACTGTCTATGTTTTGAACCATTCCTGTGACACTAGTTATAGATCCCGATGCTTCACTTCAGGTTTACTGTATCCCTCCAACCTTCTTATTGACGATGGAACACAGAAATTGCATCGGAATTAAATAGAAGAGGCACAATGCCGACTTAAGTACAAGAAAACTGACTCTTCTTACTGTCTATGGTTTTAACCATTCCTGTGACACTAGTTATAGATTTCGATGCTTCACTTCAGGTTTACTGTATCCCTCTGACCTTCTTATTGACGATGAAACACAGAAATCTCTTCGGAATTAATTACAAAAGGCACAATGCCGACTTGAGTACAAGAAAACTGTCTCTTCTTACTGTCTATGTTTTGGACCATTGGTGTGACACTAGTTATAGATTCCAATGCTTCACTTCACGTTTACTGTATCCCTCTGACCTTCTTATTGACGATGAAACACAGAAATTGCATCGGAATTAAATACAAAAGGCACAATGCCGACTCAAGTACAAGAAGACTGGCACTTCTTACTCTCTATGTTTTGAACCTTTCCTGTGAGACCGGTTTTAGATTCCGATGCTTCACTTCAGGTTTACTGTATCCCTTAGCCCTTCTTATTGACGACGAAAAACAGAAATTGCATCGGAATTATATAGCAAAGGCACAATGCCGACTTAAGTACAAGAAATCTGACTCTTCTTATTGTCCATGTTTTGATCCATTTTGTGACACTAATTATAGATTCCGATGCTTCACTTCAGGTTTGCTGTATCACTCTGACCGTCTTATTGACGATGAAACACAGAAATAGCATCGGAATTAAATACAAAGGGCACAATGCCGACTTAAGTACAAGAAAATTAACTCTTCTTACTGTCTATGATTTGAACCATTCCTGTGACACTAGTTATAGATTCCGATGCTTCACTTCAGGTTTACTGTATCCCTCTGACGAAGACACACAGAAATTGCATCGGAATTAAATACAAAAGGCACAATGCCGACTGAAGTTGAATTAAACTGACTCTTCTTACTGTCTATGTTTGAACCATTCCTGTGACACTAGTTATAGATTCCGATGCTTCACTTCAGGTTTACTGTATCCTTTGGACCTTCTTATTGACGACGAAACACAGATTTTGCATCGGAATTAAATAGAAAAGGCACAATGCAGACTTAAGTACAAGAAAACTAACTCTTCTTACTGTCTATGCTTTGAACCATTCCTGTGACACTAGTTATAGATTCCGATACTTCACTTCAGGTTTACTGTATCCCTCTCACCTTCTTAATGACGATGAAACACAGAAATTGCATCGGAATTAAATACAAAAAGCACAATGCCGACTTAATTATAAGAAAACTGACTCTTCTTACTGTCTATGCTTTGAACCATTCCTGTGACACTAGTTATAGATTCCGATGCTTCACTTCAGGTTTACTGTATCCCTCTGACCTTATTAGTGACGATGAAACACAGAAATTGCATCGGAATGAAACACAAAACGCACAATGCCAACTTAAGTACAAGTAAACTGACTCTTCTTACTGACCATGTTTTGAACCATTCCTGTGACACTAGTTATAGATTCCGATGCTTCACTACAGGTTTACTGTATCCCTCAGACCTTCTTATTGACGACGAAACACAGAAATTGCATCGGAATTATATAGAAAAGGCACAATGCCGACTTAAGTAAAAGAAAACTGACACTTCTTACTGTCTATGTTTGAACTATTCTGTGGCACCAGTTATAGATTCCGATGCCTCACGTCAGGTTTACTGTATCCCTCTGCCCTTCTTATTGACGATGAAACACAGAATTTGCATCGGAATTATATACAAAAGGCACAATGGCGAATTAAGTACAAGAAGACTGGCTCTTCTTACTGTCCATGTTTTGAACCTTTCCTGTGAGACCGGATTTAGATTCCGATGCTTCACTTCAGGTTTACTGTATCCCTCTCACCTTCTTATTGACGATGAAACACATAAATTGTATCGGAATTAAATACAAAAACCACAATGCCGACTTAATTATAAGAAAACTGACTCTTCATACTGTCTATGTTTTGAACCATTCCTGTGACACTAGTTATAGATTCCTATACTTCACTTCAGGTTTACTGTATCCCTTGGCCCTTCTTATTGACGAGGAAACACAGAAAGTGCATCGGAATTAAATAGAAAAGGCACAATGCCGACTTAAGTACAATAAACTGACTCTTCTTACTGTCTATGTTTTGAACCATTCCTGTGACACTAGTTATAGATTCCGATGCTTCACTTCAGGTTTGCTGTATCCCTCTGACCGTCTTATTGACGGTGAAACACAGAAATTGCATCGGAATTAAAAACAAAAGGCACAATGCCGACTCAAGTACAAGAAGACTGGCTCTTCCTACTGTCTATGTTTTGAACCTTTCCTCTGAGTCCAGGTTTAGATTCCGATGCTTCACTTCAGGTTTACTGTATCCCTCTGACCTTCTTATTGACGATGAAACAGAGAAATCTCATCGGAATTAATTACAAAAGGCACAATGCCGACTTGAGTACAAGAAAACTGTCTCTTCTTACTGTCTATGTTTTGAACCATTCCTGTGACATTAGTTATAGATTCCGATGCTTCACTTCAGGTTTACTGTATCCCTCTGACCTTCTTATTGACGATGAAACACAGAAATTGCATCGGAATTGAATACAAAAGGCACAATGCCGACTTAAGTACAAGAAAACTAACTCTTCTTACTGTCTATGTTTTGGACCATTGGTGTGACACTAGATATAGATTCCAATGCTTCACTTCAGGTTTACTGTATCCCTTTGACCTTCTTATTGACGATGAAACACAGAAATTGCATCGGAATTAAATACAAAAGGCACAATGCCGACTCAAGTACAAGAAGACTGGCACTTCTTACTCTCTATGTTTTGAACCTTTCCTGTGAGACCGGTTTTAGATTCCGATGCTTCACTTCAGGTTTACTGTATACCTTGGCCCTTCTTATTGACGACGAAACACAGAAATTGCATTGGAATTATATAGCAAAGGCACATTGCCGACTTAAGTACAAGAAATCTGACTCTTCTTATTGTCTATGTTTTGACCCATTTTGTGACACTAATTATAAATTCCGATGCTTCACTGCAGGTTTGCTGTATCACTCTGACCGTCTTAACGACGATGAAACACAGAAATTGCATCGGAATTAAATACAAAGGGCACAATGCCGACTTAAGTACAAGAAAATTAACTCTTCTTACTGTCTATGATTTGAACCATTCCTGTGACACTAGTTATAGATTCCGATGCTTCACTTCAGGTTTACTGTATCCCTCTGACGTTCTTATTGACGATGAAACACAGAAATTTCATCGGCATTAAATACAAAATGGCACAATGCCGACTTAAGTACAAGAAAACTGACTCTTCTTACTGTCTATGTTTGAAAAATTACTGTGACACTAGTTATAGATTCCGATGCTTCACTTCAGGTTTACTGTATCCCTCTGACCTTCTTAATGACGAAGAAACACAGAAATTGCATCGGAATTAAATACAAAAGGCACAATGCCGACTGAAGTTCAATTAAACTGACTCTTCTTACTGTCTATGTTTGAACCATTCCTGTAACACTAGTTATAGATTCCGATGCTTCACTTCAGGTTTACTGTATCCCTCTGACCTTCATATTGACGATGACACACAGAAATTGCACCGGAATTAAATACAAAAAGCGCAATGCCGACATAAGAACAAGAAAACTGACTATTGTTACTCTCTACGTTTTTAACCATTCCTGTGTCACTAGTTATAGATTTCCAGCTTCACTTCAGATTTACTGTTTCCCTCTGACCTTCTTATTGACGATGAAACACAGAAATTGCAACGGAATTAAATACAAAGGGCACAATGCCAACTTTTGTACAAGACAACTGACTCTTCTTACTCTCTAAGTTTTGAACCATTCCTGTGACACTAGTTATGGATTCCGATGCTTCACTTCAGGTTTACTGTATCCCTCTGACCTTTCGTATTGACGATGAAACACAGAAATTGCATCGCAATTGAATACAAAAGGCACAATGCCGACTTAAGTACAAGAAAACTGACGCTTCTTAGTGTTTATGTTTTGAACCACTCCTGTGACACTAGTTATAGATTCCGATGCTTCACTTCAGGTTTACTGTATCCCTTGGCCCTTCTTATTGACGAGGAAACACAGAAAGTGCATCGGAATTAAATAGTAAATGCACAATGCCGACTAAAGTACAAGAAAACTGACTCTTCTTACTGTCTATGATTTGAACCATTCCTGTGACACTAGTTATAGATTCCGATGCTTCACTTCCGGTTTGCTGTATCCCTCTGACCGTCTTATTGACGATGAAACACAGAAACTGCACCGGAATTAAATACAAAAGGAACAATGCCGACTCAAGTACAAGAAGCCTTTCTCTTCTTACTGTCTATGATTTGAACCGTTCAGTTGAGACCGGTTTTAGATTCCGATGCTTCACTTCAGGTTTACTGTATCCTTTGGACCTTCTTATTGACGACGAAACACAGATTTTGCATCGGAATTAAATAGAAAAGGCACAATGCCGACTTAAGTACAAGAAAACTGACTCTTCTTACTGTCTATGTTTTGAATCATTCCTGTGACACTAGTTATAGATTCCGATACTTCACTTCAGGTTTACTGTATCCCTCTCACCTTCTTAATGACGATGAAACACAGAAGTTGCATCGGATTTAAATACAAAAAGCACAATGCCGACTTAATTATAAGAAAACTGACTCTTCTTACTGTCTACGCTTTGAACCATTCCTGTGACACTAGTTATAGATTCCGATGCTTCACTTCAGGTTTACTGTATCCCTCTGACCTTATTAGTGACGATGAAACACAGAAATTGCATCGGAATTAATTACAAAAGGCACAATGCCGACTTGAGAACAAGAAAACTGTGTCTTCTTACTGTCTATGTTTTGAACCATTCCTGTGACATTAGTTATAGATTCCGATGCTTCCTTCAGGTTTACTGTATCCCTCTGACCTTCTTATTGACGATGAAACACAGAAATTGCATCGGAATTAAATACAAAAGGCACAATGCCGACTTAAGTACAAGAAAACTAACTCTTTTTACTGTCTATGTTTTGGACCATTGGTGTGACACTACTTATAGATTCCGATGCTTCACTTCAGGTTTACTGTATCCCTCCGACCTTCTTATTGACGATGAAACACAGAAATTGCATTGGAATTAATTGCAAAAGGCACAATGCCGACTCAAGTACAAGAAGACTGGCACTTCTTACTCTCTATGTTTGGAACCTTTCCTGTGAGACCGGTTTTAGATTCCGATGCTTCACTTCAGGTTTACTGTATCCCTTGGCCCTTCTTATTGACGACGATACACAGAAATTGCATCGGAATTATATAGAAAACGCACAATGCCGACTTAAGTACAAGAAATCTGACTCTTCTTATTGTCTATGTTTTGAACCATTCCTGTGACACTAGTTATAGATTCCTATACTTCACTTCAGGTTTACTGTATCCCTTGGCCCTTCTTATTGACGAGGAAACACAGAAAGTGCATCGGAATTAAATAGAAAAGGCACAATGCCGACTTAAGTACAATAAACTGACTCTTCTTACTGTCTATGTTTTGAACCATTCCTGTGACACTAGTTATAGATTCCGATGCTTCACTTCAGGTTTGCTGTATCCCTCTGACCGTCTTATTGACGATGAAACACAGAAATTGCATCGGAATTAAAAACAAAAGGCACAATGCCGACTCAAGTACAAGAAGACTGGCTCTTCCTACTGTCTATGTTTTGAACCTTTCCTCTGAGTCCAGGTTTAGATTCCGATGCTTGACTTCAGGTTTACTGTATCCCTTGGTCCTTCTTATTGACGATGGAACACGTAAATTGCATCGGAATTAAATACAAAAGGCACTATGCCGACTTAAGTACAAGAAAACTTACTCTTCTTACTGTCTATGTTTGAACTATTCCTGTGACACTAGTTATAGATTGCGATGCTTCACTTCAGGTTTACTGTATCCCTCCAACCTTCTTATTGACGATGGAACACAGAAATTGCATCGGAATAAAGTACAAGAAAAACTGACTCTTCTTACTGTCTATGGTTTTAACCATTCCTGTGACACTAGTTATAGATTTCGATGCTTCACTTCAGGTTTACTGTATCCCTCTGACCTTCTTATTGACGATGAAACAGAGAAATCTCATCGGAATTAATTACAAAAGGCACAATGCCGACTTGAGTACAAGAAAACTGTCTCTTCTTACTGTCTATGTTTTGAACCATTCCTGTGACATTAGTTATAGATTCCGATGCTTCACTTCAGGTTTACTGTATCCCTCTGACGTTCTTATTGACGATGAAACACAGAAATTGCATCGGAATTGAATACAAAAGGCACAATGCCGACTTAAGTACAAGAAAACTAACTCTTCTTACTGTCTATGTTTTGGACCATTGGTGTGACACTAGGTATAGATTCCAATGCTTCACTTCAGGTTTACTGTATCCCTTTGACCTTCTTATTGACGATGAAACACAGAAATTGCATCGGAATTAAATACAAAAGGCACAATGCCGACTCAAGTACAAGAAGACTGGCACTTCTTACTCTCTATGTTTTGAACCTTTCCTGTGAGACCGGTTTTAGATTCCGATGCTTCTCTTCAGGTTTACTGTATACCTTGGCCCTTCTTATTGACGACGAAACACAGAAATTGCATTGGAATTATATAGCAAAGGCACAATGCCGACTTAAGTACAAGAAATCTGACTCTTCTTATTGTCTATGTTTTGATCCATTTTGTGACACTAATTATAGATTCCGATGCTTCACTTCAGGTTTGCTGTATCCCTCTGACCGTCTTATTGACGATGAAACACAGAAATTGCATCGGAATTAAAAACAAAAGGCACAATGCCGACTCAAGTACAAGAAGACTGGCTCTTCCTACTGTCTATGTTTTGAACCTTTCCTCTGAGTCCAGGTTTAGATTCCGATGCTTGACTTCAGGTTTACTGTATCCCTTGGTCCTTCTTATTGACGATGGAACACGTAAATTGCATCGGAATTAAATACAAAAGGCACTATGCCGACTTAAGTACAAGAAAACTTACTCTTCTTACTGTCTATGTTTGAACCATTCATGTGACACTAGTTATAGATTGCGATGCTTCTCTTCAGGTTTACTGTATCCCTCCAACCTTCTTATTGACGATGGAACACAGAAATTGCATCGGAATAAAGTACAAGAAAAACTGACTCTTCTTACTGTCTATGGTTTTAACCATTCCTGTGACACTAGTTATAGATTTCGATGCTTCACTTCAGGTTTACTGTATCCCTCTGACCTTCTTATTGACGATGAAACAGAGAAATCTCATCGGAATTAATTACAAAAGGCACAATGCCGACTTGAGTACAAGAAAACTGTCTCTTCTTACTGTCTATGTTTTGAACCATTCCTGTGACATTAGTTATAGATTCCTATGCTTCACTTCAGGTTTACTGTATCCCTCTGACCTTCTTATTGACGATGAAACACAGAAATTGCATCGGAATTGAATACAAAAGGCACAATGCCGACTTAAGTACAAGAAAACTAACTCTTCTTACTGTCTATGTTTTGGACCATTGGTGTGACACTAGATATAGATTCCAATGCTTCACTTCAGGTTTACTGTATCCCTTTGACCTTCTTATTGACGATGAAACACAGAAATTGCATCGGAATTAAATACAAAAGGCACAATGCCGACTCAAGTACAAGAAGACTGGCACTTCTTACTCTCTATGTTTTGAACCTTTCCTGTGAGACCGGTTTTAGATTCCGATGCTTCACTTCAGGTTTACTGTATACCTTGGCCCTTCTTATTGACGACGAAGCACAGAAATTGCATTGGAATTATATAGCAAAGGCACAATGCCGACTTAAGTACAAGAAATCTGACTCTTCTTATTGTCTATGTTTTGATCCATTTTGTGACACTAATTATAGATTCCGATGCTTCACTGCAGGTTTGCTGTATCACTCTGACCGTCTTAACGACGATGAAACACAGAAATTGCATCGGAATTAAATACAAAGGGCACAATGCCGACTTAAGTACAAGAAAATTAACTCTTCTTACTGTCTATGATTTGAACCATTCCTGTGACACTAGTTATAGATTCCGATGCTTCACTGCAGGTTTACTGTATCCCTCTGACGTTCTTATTGACGATGAAACACAGAAATTTCATCGGCATTAAATACAAAATGGCACAATGCCGACTTAAGTACAAGAAAACTGACTCTTCTTACTGTCTATGTTTGAACCATTACTGTGACACTAGTTATAGATTCCGATGCTTCACTTCAGGTTTACTGTATCCCTCTGACCTTCTTAATGACGAAGAAACACAGAAATTGCATCGGAATTAAATACAAAAGGCACAATGCCGACTGAAGTTCAATTAAACTGACTCTTCTTACTGTCTATGTTTGAACCATTCCTGTAACACTAGTTATAGATTCCGATGCTTCACTTCAGGTTTACTGTATCCCTCTGACCTTATTAGTGACGATGAAACACAGAAATTGCATCGGAATTAATTACAAAAGGCACAATGCCGACTTGAGAACAAGAAAACTGTGTCTTCTTACTGTCTATGTTTTGAACCATTCCTGTGACATTAGTTATAGATTCCGATGCTTCCTTCAGGTTTACTGTATCCCTCTGACCTTCTTATTGACGATGAAACACAGAAATTGCATCGGAATTAAATACAAAAGGCACAATGCCGACTTAAGTACAAGAAAACTAACTCTTTTTACTGTCTATGTTTTGGACCATTGGTGTGACACTACTTATAGATTCCGATGCTTCACTTCAGGTTTACTGTATCCCTCCGACCTTCTTATTGACGATGAAACACAGAAATTGCATTGGAATTAATTGCAAAAGGCACAATGCCGACTCAAGTACAAGAAGACTGGCACTTCTTACTCTCTATGTTTGGAACCTTTCCTGTGAGACCGGTTTTAGATTCCGATGCTTCACTTCAGGTTTACTGTATCCCTTGGCCCTTCTTATTGACGACGATACACAGAAATTGCATCGGAATTATATAGAAAACGCACAATGCCGACTTAAGTACAAGAAATCTGACTCTTCTTATTGTCTATGTTTTGAACCATTCCTGTGACACTAGTTATAGATTCCTATACTTCACTTCAGGTTTACTGTATCCCTTGGCCCTTCTTATTGACGAGGAAACACAGAAAGTGCATCGGAATTAAATAGAAAAGGCACAATGCCGACTTAAGTACAATAAACTGACTCTTCTTACTGTCTATGTTTTGAACCATTCCTGTGACACTAGTTATAGATTCCGATGCTTCACTTCAGGTTTGCTGTATCCCTCTGAACGTCTTATTGACGATGAAACACAGAAATTGCATCGGAATTAAAAACAAAAGGCACAATGCCGACTCAAGTACAAGAAGACTGGCTCTTCCTACTGTCTATGTTTTGAACCTTTCCTCTGAGTCCAGGTTTAGATTCCGATGCTTGACTTCAGGTTTACTGTATCCCTTGGTCCTTCTTATTGACGATGGAACACGTAAATTGCATCAGAATTAAATACAAAAGGCACTATGCCGACTTAAGTACAAGAAAACTTACTCTTCTTACTGTCTATGTTTGAACCATTCCTGTGACACTAGTTATAGATTGCGATGCTTCACTTCAGGTTTACTGTATCCCTCCAACCTTCTTATTGACGATGGAACACAGAAATTGCTTCGGAATAAAGTACAAGAAAAACTGACTCTTCTTACTGTCTATGGTTTTAACCATTCCTGTGACACTAGTTATAGATTTCGATGCTTCACTTCAGGTTTACTGTATCCCTCTGACCTTCTTATTGACGATGAAACAGAGAAATCTCATCGGAATTAATTACAAAAGGCACAATGCCGACTTGAGTACAAGAAAACTGTCTCTTCTTACTGTCTATGTTTTGAACCATTCCTGTGACATTAGTTATAGATTCCGATGCTTCACTTCAGGTTTACTGTATCCCTCTGACCTTCTTATTGACGATGAAACACAGAAATTGCATCGGAATTGAATACAAAAGGCACAATGCCGACTTAAGTACAAGAAAACTAACTCTTCTTAGTGTCTATGTTTTGGACCATTGGTGTGACACTAGGTATAGATTCCAATGCTTCACTTCAGGTTTACTGTATCCCTTTGACCTTCTTATTGACGATGAAACACAGAAATTGCATCGGAATTAAATACAAAAGGCACAATGCCGACTCAAGTACAAGAAGACTGGCACTTCTTACTCTCTATGTTTTGAACCTTTCCTGTGAGACCGGTTTTAGATTCCGATGCTTCACTTCAGGTTTACTGTATACCTTGGCCCTTCTTATTGACGACGAAACACAGAAATTGCATTGGAATTATATAGCAAAGGCACAATGCCGACTTAAGTACAAGAAATCTGACTCTTCTTATTGTCTATGTTTTGATCCATTTTGTGACACTAATTATAGATTCCGATGCTTCACTTCAGGTTTGCTGTATCCCTCTGACCGTCTTATTGACGATGAAACACAGAAATTGCATCGGAATTAAAAACAAAAGGCACAATGCCGACTCAAGTACAAGAAGACTGGCTCTTCCTACTGTCTATGTTTTGAACCTTTCCTCTGAGTCCAGGTTTAGATTCCGATGCTTGACTTCAGGTTTACTGTATCCCTTGGTCCTTCTTATTGACGATGGAACACGTAAATTGCATCGGAATTAAATACAAAAGGCACTATGCCGACTTAAGTACAAGAAAACTTACTCTTCTTACTGTCTATGTTTGAACCATTCCTGTGACACTAGTTATAATTGCGATGCTTCTCTTCAGGTTTACTGTATCCCTCCAACCTTCTTATTGACGATGGAACACAGAAATTGCATCGGAATAAAGTACAAGAAAAACTGACTCTTCTTACTGTCTATGGTTTTAACCATTCCTGTGACACTAGTTATAGATTTCGATGCTTCACTTCAGGTTTACTGTATCCCTCTGACCTTCTTATTGACGATGAAACAGAGAAATCTCATCGGAATTAATTACAAAAGGCACAATGCCGACTTGAGTACAAGAAAACTGTCTCTTCTTACTGTCTATGTTTTGAACCATTCCTGTGACATTAGTTATAGATTCCTATGCTTCACTTCAGGTTTACTGTATCCCTCTGACCTTCTTATTGACGATGAAACACAGAAATTGCATCGGAATTGAATACAAAAGGCACAATGCCGACTTAAGTACAAGAAAACTAACTCTTCTTACTGTCTATGTTTTGGACCATTGGTGTGACACTAGGTATAGATTCCAATGCTTCACTTCAGGTTTACTGTATCCCTTTGACCTTCTTATTGACGATGAAACACAGAAATTGCATCGGAATTAAATACAAAAGGCACAATGCCGACTCAAGTACAAGAAGACTGGCACTTCTTACTCTCTATGTTTTGAACCTTTCCTGTGAGACCGGTTTTAGATTCCGATGCTTCACTTCAGGTTTACTGTATACCTTGGCCCTTCTTATTGACGACGAAAAACAGAAATTGCATTGGAATTATATAGCAAAGGCACAATGCCGACTTAAGTACAAGAAATCTGACTCTTCTTATTGTCTATGTTTTGATCCATTTTGTGACACTAATTATAGATTCCGATGCTTGACTGCAGGTTTGCTGTATCACTCTGACCGTCTTAACGACGATGAAACACAGAAATTGCATCGGAATTAAATACAAAGGGCACAATGCCGACTTAAGTACAAGAAAATTAACTCTTCTTACTGTCTATGATTTGAACCATTCCTGTGACACTAGTTATAGATTCCGATGCTTCACTGCAGGTTTACTGTATCCCTCTGACGTTCTTATTGACGATGAAACACAGAAATTTCATCGGCATTAAATACAAAATGGCACAATGCCGACTTAAGTACAAGAAAACTGACTCTTCTTACTGTCTATGTTTGAACCATTACTGTGAACCTAGTTATAGATTCCGATGCTTCACTTCAGGTTTACTGTATCCCTCTGACCTTCTTAATGACGAAGAAACACAGAAATTGCATCGGAATTAAATACAAAAGGCACAATGCCGACTGAAGTTCAATTAAACTGACTCTTCTTACTGTCTATGTTTGAACCATTCCTGTAACACTAGTTATAGATTCCGATGCTTCACTTCAGGTTTACTGTATCCCTCTGACCTTCATATTGACGATGACACACAGAAATTGCACCGGAATTAAATACAAAAAGCGCAATGCCGACATAAGTACAAGAAAACTGACTCTTGTTACTCTCTACGTTTTTAACCATTCCTGTGTCACTAGTTATAGATTTCCAGCTTCACTTCAGATTTACTGTTTCCCTCTGACCTTCTTATTGACGATGAAACACAGAAATTGCAACGGAATTAAATACAAAGGGCACAATGCCAACTTTTGTACAAGAAAACTGACTCTTCTTACTCTCTAAGTTTTGAACCATTCCTGTGACACTAGTTATGGATTCCGATGCTTCACTTCAGGTTTACTGTATCCCTCTGACCTTTCGTATTGACGATGAAACACAGAAATTGCATCGGAATTGAATACAAAAGGCACAATGCCGACTTAAGTACAAGAAAACTGACGCTTCTTAGTGTTTATGTTTTGAACCACTCCTGTGACACTAGTTATAGATTCCGATGCTTCACTTCAGGTTTACTGTATCCCTGTGACCTTCTTATTGACGATGAAACACATAAATTGCATCGGAATTAAATACAAAAGGCATAATGCCGAATCAAGAACAAGAAGACTGGTTCTCCTTACTGTCTATGTTTTGAACCTTTCCTGTGAGACCGGTTATAGATTCCGATGCTTCACTTCAGGTTTACTGTATCCCTTGGCCCTTCTTATTGACGAGGAAACACAGAAAGTGCATCGGAATTAAATAGTAAATGCACAATGCCGACTAAAGTACAAGAAAACTGACTCTTCTTACTGTCTATGATTTGAACCATTCCTGTGACACTAGTTATAGACTCCGATGCTTCACTTCCGGTTTGCTGTATCCCTCTGACCGTCTTATTGACGATGAAACACACAAACTGCACCGGAATTAAATACAAAAGGCACAATGCCGACTCAAGTACAAGAAGACTGGCTCTTCTTACTGTCTATGATTTGAACCGTTCCTGTGAGACCGGTTTTAGATTCCGATGCTTCACTTCAGGTTTACTGTATCCTTTGGACCTTCTTATTGACGACGAAACACAGATTTTGCATCGGAATTAAATAGAAAAGGCACAATGCCGACTTAAGTACAAGAAAACTGACTCTTCTTACTGTCTATGTTTTGAACCATTCCTGTGACACTAGTTATAGATTCCGATACTTCACTTCAGGTTTACTGTATCCCTCTCACCTTCTTAATGACGATGAAACACAGAAATTGCATCGGATTTAAATACAAAAAGCACAATGCCGACTTAATTATAAGAAAACTGACTCTTCTTACTGTCTACGCTTTGAACCATTCCTGTGACACTAGTTATAGATTCCGATGCTTCACTTCAGGTTTACTGTATCCCTCTGACCTTATTAGTGACGATGAAACACAGAAATTGCATCGGAATTAATTACAAAAGGCACAATGCCGACTTGAGAACAAGAAAACTGTGTCTTCTTACTGTCTATGTTTTGAACCATTCCTGTGACATTAGTTATAGATTCCGATGCTTCCTTCAGGTTTACTGTATCCCTCTTACCTTCTTATTGACGATGAAACACAGAAATTGCATCGGAATTAAATACAAAAGGCACAATGCCGACTTAAGTACAAGGAAACTAACTCTTTTTACTGTCTACGTTTTGGACCATTGGTGTGACACTACTTATAGATTCCGATGCTTCACTTCAGGTTTACTGTATCCCTCCGACCTTCTTATTGACGATGAAACACAGAAATTGCATTGGAATTAATTGCAAAAGGCACAATGCCGACTCAAGTACAAGAAGACTGGCACTTCTTACTCTCTATGTTTGGAACCTTTCCTGTGAGACCGGTTTTAGATTCCGATGCTTCACTTCAGGTTTACTGTATCCCTTGGCCCTTCTTATTGACGACGATACACAGAAATTGCATCGGAATTATATAGAAAACGCACAATGCCGACTTAAGTACAAGAAATCTGACTCTTCTTATTGTCTATGTTTTGATCCATTCTTGTGACACTAGTTATAGATTCCGATGCTTCACTTCCGGTTTGCTGTATCACTCAGACCGTCTTATTGACGATGAAACACAGAAATTGCATCGGAATTAAATACAAAAGGCACAATACCGACATAAGTACAAGAAAATTAACTCTTCTTACTGTTTATGATTTAAACCATTCCTGTGACACTAGTTAAAGATTCCGATGCCTCACGTCAGGTTAACTGTATCCATCTAACCTTCTTATTGACGATGAAACACAGAAATTGCATCGGAATGAAACACAAAACGCACAATGCCAACTTAAGTACAAGTAAACTGACTCTTCTTACTGTCCATGTTTTGAACCATTCCTGTGACACTAGTTATAGATTCCTATGCTTCACTACAGGTTTACTGTATCCCTCTGACCTTCTTACTGACGACGAAACACAGAAATTGCATCGGAATTATATAGAAAAGGCACAATGCCGACTTAAGTAAAAGAAAACTGACACTTCTTACTGTCTATGTTTGAACTATTCTGTGGCACTAGTTATAGAGTCCGATGCCTCACGTCAGGTTTACTGTATCCCTCTGCCCTTCTTATTGACGATGAAACACAGAATTTGCATCGGAATTATATACAAAAGGCACAATGACGAATTAAGTACAAGTAAACTGACTCTTCTTACTGTCTACGTTTTGAACCATTCCTGTGAGACTAGTTATTGATTCCGATGCTTCACTTCAGGTTTACTGTATCCCTCTGACCGTCTTATTGACGATGACACACAGAACTTGCACCGGAATTAAATACAAAACGCGCAATGCCGACATAAGTACACGATAACTGACGCTTGTCACTCTCTATGTTTTTAACCATTCCTGTGTCACTAGTTATAGATTCCGATGCTTCACTTCAGATTTACTGTATCCCTCTGACCTTCTTATTGACGATGAAACACAGAAATTGCAGCGGAATTAAATACAAAGGGCACAATGCCAACTTAAGTACAAGAAAACTTACTCTTCTTACTCTCTAAGTTTTGAACCATCCCTGTGACACTAGTTATGGATTCCGATGCTTCATTTCAGGTTTACTGTATCCCTTGGACCATCTTATTGGCGATGAAACACAAAAATTGCATCGGAATTACATAAATATGCACAATGCCGACTTAAGTAGAAGAAGACACACTCTTCTTACTGCCTATGTTATAAGCCTTTCCTGTGTGACCAGTTTTAGATTCAGATGCTTCACTTCAGGTTTACAGTATCCCTTGGACCTTCTTATTGACGATGAAATACAGAAATTGCATCGGAATCAAATACAAAAGCCACAATGACGACATAAGTACAAGAAGACTGACTCTTCCTACTGCCTATGTTTTGAGCTTTTCCTGTGAGACCAGTTTTAGATTCCGTTTTTTCTCTTCAGGTTTACTGTATCCGTTGGACGTTGTTATTGACGATGAAAGACAGAAATTGCCACGAAATTAAATACAAAAGGAACAATGCCGACTTAAGTACAAGAAGACTGACTCTTCTTACTGTCTATGTTTTAAACCTTTCCTGTGAGACCAGTTTTAGATTCCGATGCTTCACTTCAGGTTTACTGTATCACTTGGACCTTGTTATTGACGATGAAACATAGAAATATCATCGAAATTAAAATTATAAAAGCACAATGCCGTCTTCAGTACAAGAGGACTGACTCTTCTTACTGTCTATGCTTTTTACCTTTCCTGTTAGACCGATTTTAGATTCCGATGCTTCACTTCAGGTTTACTGTATCCCTTGGACCTTCTTATTGACGATGAAACACAGAATTTGCATCGGAATTAATATTATAAAGCCACAATGACGACTTCAGTACAAGAGGACTGACTCTTCTTACATTCTATGATTTGAGCCTTTCCTGTGAGACCAGTTATAGATATCGATGCTTCACTTCACGTTTACTGTATCCCTTGGACCTTCTTATTGACGATGAAACACAGGAATTGCATCGGAATTAAGTACAAAAGGCACAATGCCAACTTAAGCACAAGAGGACTGACTCCTCTTACATTCTTTGATTTGAGCCTTTCCTTTAGGACCAGTTTTAGATAACGATGCTTCACTTCCGGTTTACTGTATCCCTTGGACCTTGTTATTTGCGATGAAACACAGATATTGCATCGGAATTAAATACAAAAGACACAATGCCAAATTAAGTACAAGACACTGACACTTCTTACTATCTGTGTTTTGAACCTTTCCTGTGAGACCAGTTTTAGATTTCGGTGCTTCATTTCAGGTTTACTGTATCCCTTGGACATTCTTATTGTCGATGAAACACAGAAATTGCATCGGAATTAAATACAAAAGGCACAATGCCGACTTGAGTACAAGAAGACTGGTTCTTCTTACTGTCTACGATTTGAACCTTTTCTGTGAGACCAGTTTTAGATTCCGATGCTTCACTTCAGATTTACTGTATCCCTTGGAGCTACTTACTGACGATGAAACACAGACATTGCATCTGAATTAAATACAAAAGCCACTATGACAACATAAGTACATGAGGACTGACTCTTCTTACATTCTATGATTTGAGCCTTTCCTTTACGACCAGTTTTAGATATCGATGTTTCACTTCAGGTTTACTGTATCCCTTGGATATTCTTATTGACAATGAAACTCCGAAATTGCATCGGAATTAAATACAAAAGGCACAATGCCGACTTAGGTACAAGAAGACTGACTCTTCTTACTCTCTATGTTTTGAACCTTTCCTGTGGGACCAGTTTTGGATTCCGATGCTTCACTTTAGGTTTACTGTATCCCTTGGACTTTCTTATGGACTATGAAACACTGAAAATGCATCGGAATTAAATACAAAAGGCAAAATGCCAACTTAAGTACAAGAAGCCTGGCTCTTCTTACTGTCTATGATATGAACCTTTCCTGTGGTAGCAGTTTTAAATTCCGATGCTTCACTTCAGCTTAACTGTATCCCTTGGACCTTCTTATTGACAATGAAACACAGAAATTGCATCGGAATTAAATACAAAATGCACAATGCCGACTTAAGTACAAGAGGACTGACTCTTCCTACATTGTATGATTTGTGCCTTTCCCTTGAGACCAGTTTAAATTCCGATGCTTCATTTCAGGTTTACTGTATCCCTTGGACCTTCTTATTGACGATGAAACACGTAAAATGCATCGTAATTTAATACAAAATGAACAATGCCGACTTAAGTACAACAAGACTGACTCTTCTTACTGTCTATGTTTTGAACCTTTCCTGTGAGACCAGTTTAGGATTCCGATGCTTCACTTGAGGTTTACTGTATCCCTTGCACCTTCTTATTGACGATGAAACACAAAAATTGCATCCGAATTAAATACAATAGGCACAATGCCGACTTAAGTGCATGAAGAATGACTCTTCTTACTAGCTATGATTTGAGCCTCTCCTGTGAGACTAGTTTTAGATTCCGATGCATCACTTCAGGTTTACCGTATCCCTTGGACCTTCTTATTGATGATGAACCACAGAAATTGCATCGGAATTAAATACAAAATTCACAATGCCGACTTAAGTACAAGAAGACTGACTCTTCTTACTGTCTATGTCTTGAACCTTTCCTAGGGGACCAGTTTTGGATACCGATGCTTCACTTCAGGTTTACTGTATGCCTTGGTTCTTCTTATTGACGATGAAACACAGAAACTGCATTGGAAATATATACAAAAGGCACAATTCCGACTTCAGTACAAGAAGACGGACTCTTCTTACTGTCTATGTGTTGAGCCTTTCCTGTAAGACTAGTTTTAGATTCAGCTGCTTCACTTCAGGTTTACTGTATCCCTTGGACCTTCTTATTGACGATGAAACACAGAAATTGCATCGGAATTAAGTACAAAAGGCACATTGCCGACCTAAGCACAAGAGGACTGACTCTTCTTAAATTCTTTGATGTGAGCCTTTCCTTTAGGACCAGTTTTAGATAACGATGCTTCACTTCAGGTTTACTGTATCCCTTGGACCTTGTTATTTGCGATGACACACAGATATTGCATCGGAATTAAATACAAACGGCACAATGCCAAATTAAGTACAAAAGACTGACACTTCTTACTATCTATGCTTTGAACCTTTCCTGTGAGACCAGTTTTAGATTTCGGTGCTTCATTTCAGGTTTACTGTATCCCTTGGACCTTCTTATTGTCGATGAAACACAGAAATTGCATCGGAATTAAATACAAAAGGCACTATGCCGACATGAGTACAAGAAGACTGGTTCTTCTTACTGTCTATGATTTGAACCTTTTCTGTGGGACCAGTTTTAGATTCCGATGCTTCACTTCAGATTTTCTGTATCCCTTGGAGCTACTTACTGACGATGAAACACAGACATTGCATCGGAAATACATACAAACGGCACAATGCCGTCTTAAGTACAAGAAGACTGACTCTTCTTACTGCCTATGTTTTGAGCATTTCTGTGAGACCAGTTTTAGATTCCGATACTTCACTTCAGGTTTACTGTATTCGTTGGACTTTGGTATTGACGATGAAAGACAGAAATTGCATCGAAATTAAATACAAAAGGAACAATGCCGACTTAAGTACAAGAAAACTGAGTCTTCTTACTGTCTATGTTTTAAACCTTTCCTGTTAGACCAGTTTTATATTCCGCTGATTCACTTCAGGTTTACTGTATCCTTTGCACCTACTCCGACTTAAGTACAAGAAGACTGACTCTTCTTACTGTCTATGTTTTGAACCTTTCCTGTGAGACCAGTCTTAGATTCCGATGCTTAACTTCAGGTTTACCGTATCCCCTGGACCTTCTTATAGACGATGAAACACGGAAAATGCATCAGAATTAAATACAAAATTCACAATGCCGACTTAGGTACAAGAAGACTGACTCTTCTTACTGTCTATGTTTTGAACCTTTCCTGTGGGACCAGATTTGGATTCCGATGCTTCACTTCCGGTTTACTGTATGCCTTGGTTCTTCTTATTGATGATGAAACACAGAAACTGCATCGGAATTAAATACAAAAGGCACAATGCCGACTTCAGTACAAGAAGACTGACTCTTCTTACTGTCTATGTGTTAAGCCTTTCCTGTGAGACCAGTTTTAGATTCCGATGCTTCACTTCAGGTTTACTGTATCCCTTGGACCTTCTTATTGACGATGAAACACAGAAATTGCATCAGAATTAAATACAAAAGACACAATGCCAACTTAAGTACAAAACACTGACTCATCTTACTGTCAATGATTTGAGACTTTCCTGTGAAACGTGTTTTAGATTCCGATGCTTCACTTCAGGTTTACTGTATCCCTTGGACCTTCTTGTTCACAACGAAACACAGAAATTGCATCGGAATTAAGTACAAAAGGAAAAACACCGACTTAAGTACAAGAGGACTGACTCTTCTTACATTCTTTGATTTGTGCCTTTCCTGTGAGACCAGTTTTAGATGTCGATGCTTCACCTCAGGTTTACTGTATGCCTTGGACCTTCTTATTGACGATGAAACACAGAAATTGCATTGGAATTAAATACAAAAGGTACAATGCCGACTTAAGTACAAGAAGACTGACTCTTCTTACTGTCTATGTTTCGAACCTAACCTGTCAGATCAGTTTTAGATTCCGATGTTTCACTTCAGGTTTACTATATCCCTTGGACCTTCTTATTGACGACGAAACACAGAAATTGCATCGGAATTAAATAGAAAAGGCAAAATGCCGACTTAAGTACAACAGGACTGACTCTTCTTACCTTCTATGATTTGAGCCTTTCCTGTGAGACCAGATTTAGATTCCGATACTTCACTTCGGGTTTACCGTATCCCTAGGACCTTCTTATTGACGATGAAACACGTAAAATGCATCGGAATTAAATACAAAAGGCACAATGCCGACTTAAGTACAAGAACACTGACTCTTCTTACTGCCTATGTTTTGAACCTTTCCTGTGGGACCAGTTTTGGATTCCGATGCTTCACTTCAGGTTTACTGTATCCCTTCGAATTTCTTATGGACTATGAAACACTGAAAATGCATCGGAATTAAATACAAAAGAACAATGCCAACTTAAGTACTAGAAGACTGACTCTTCTTACTGTCTATGATATGAACCTTTCCTGTGGTAGCAGTTTTAAATTCCGATGCTTCACTTCAGCTTAACTGTATCCCTTGGACCTTCTTATTGACAATGAAACACAGAAATTGCATCGGAATTAAATACAAAATTGCACAATGCCGACTTAAGTACAAGTGGACTGACTCTTCCTAAATTGTATGATTTGTGCCATTCCTGTGAGACCAGTTTAAATTCCGATGTTTCATTTCCGGTTTACTGTATCCCTTGGAACTTCTTATTGACGATGAAACACGTAAAATGCATCGGAATTTAATACAAAATGAACAATGCCGACTTAAGTACAAGAAGACTGACTCTTCTTACTGTCTATGTTTTGAACCTTTCCTGTGAGACCAGTTTTAGATTCCGATGCTTCACTTCAGATTTACCGTATCCCTTGGACCTTCTTATTGACGATTAAACACAGAAATTGCATTGGAATTAACTACAAAAGGCACAATGCGACCTAAGTACAAGAGGAATGTCTCTACTTACTTTCTATGATTTGAACCTTTACTGTGAGACCAGTTTAGGATTCCGATGCTTCACTTGAGGTTTACTGTATCCCTTGCACCTTCTTATTGACGATGAAACACAAAAATTGCATCGGAATTAAATACAAAAGGCACAATGTCGTCTTAAGTGCATGAAGAATGACTCTTCTTACTAGCTATGATTTGAGCCTTTCCTGTGAGACTAGTTTTAGATTCCTATGCTTCACTTCAGGTATACTGTATCCCTTGGACCTTCTTATTGACGATGAAACAAGAAAAATGCATCGGAACTAAATACAAAAGCCACAATGCCGACTTAAGTACAAGAAGGCTGACTCTTCTTACTGTCAATGTTTTGAGCCTTTCCTGTGAACCAGGTTTAGATTCCGATGCCTCACTTCAGTTTTACTGTACCCCTTGGACCTTCTTATTGACGATGAAACACTGAAATTGCATCGAAATTAAATACAAAAGGCACAATGCCGACTTAAGTACAAAAGGCTGACTCTTCTTGCTGTCTATGCTTTGAGCCTTTCCTGTGAGACCAGTTTTCGATTCCGATGTTTCACTTCAGGTTTACTATATCCCTTGGACCTTCTTAATGACGATGAAACACAGAAATTGCATCGGAATTAAGTACAAAAGGAAAAATACCGACTTAAGTACAAGGGGACTGACTCTTCTTACATTCTTTGACTTGTGCCTTTCCTGTGGGACCAGTTTTAGATGTCGTTGCTTCACTTCAGGTTTACTGTATGCCTTGGACCTTCTTATTGACGATGAAACACAGAAATTGCATCGGAATTAAATAGAAAAGGCACAATGCCAACTTCAGTACAAGCGGACTGACTCTTCTTACGTTCTATGATTTGAGCTTTTCCTGTGCGACCACTTTTAGATATCGATGTTACATTTCAGGATTACTGTATCCCTTGGACCTTCTTATTGACGATGAGACACAGAAATTGCATCGGAATTAAATACAAAAGGCACAAATCCGACTTAAGTACAAGAAGACTGACTCTTCTTACTGTCTATGACTTGAACATTTCCTGTGAGACCAGTTTTAGATTCCGATGCTTCCCTTCAGGTTTACTGTATCCCTTGGACCTTCTTATTGACGATGAAACACAGAAATTGCATCGGAATTAAATACAAAAGGCACAATGCCGACTTAAGTCCAAGAGGACTGACTCTTCTGACATTCTATGATTTGAGCCTTTCCTATGGGACCAATTTTAGATTCCGATGCTTCACTTCAGGTTTACTGTATCCCTTGGACCTTCCTATTGACGATGAAACACGGAAAATGCATCGGAGTTAAATACAAAAGGCACAATGCCGACTTAAGTACAAGAACACTGACTCTTCTTACTGCCTATGTTTTCAACGTTTCCTGTGAGACCAGTTTTAGATTCCGATGCTTCACTACAGGTTTACTGTATCCCTTGGACCTTCTTATTGACTATGAAACACAGAAATTGCATCGGAAATAAATACAAAAGGCACAATGCCGACTTAAGTACAAGAGGACTGACTATTGTTACATTCTATGATTTGAGCCTTTCCTGTGAGACCAGTTTTAGATTCCGATACTTCTCTTCAGGTTTACCGTATCCCCTGGACCTTCTTATAGACGATGAAACACGGAAAATGCATCAGAATTAAATACAAAATTCACAATGCCGACTTAGGTACAAGAAGACTGACTCTTCCTACTGTCTATGTTTTGAACCTTTCCTGTGGCACCAGATTTGGATTCCGATGCTTCACTTCAGGTTTACTGTATGCCTTGGTTCTTCTTATTGACGATGAAAGACAGAAACTGCATCGGAATTAAATACAAAAGGCACAATGCCGACTTCAGTACAAGAAGACTGACTCTTCTTACTGTCTATGTGTTAAGCCCTTCCTGTGAGACCAGTTTTAGATTCAGATGCTTTACTTCAGGTTTACTGTATCCCTTGGACCGTCTTATTGACGATGAAACACAGAAATTGAATCGGAATTAAATACAAAAGGCACAATGCCGACTTAAGTATAAGAAGACTGACTCTTCTGAGTGTCTATGTTTTGAACCTTTCCTGTGAGACCAGTTTAAATTCCGATGCTTCATTTCAGGTTTACTGTATCCCTTGGACCTTCTTATTGACGATGAAACATTGAAAATGCTTCGGAATTAAATACAAAAGCCACAATACCGACTTAAGTACAAGAAGGCTGACTCTTCTTACTGTCTATGTTTTGAGCCTTTCCTGTGGACCAGGTTTAGATTCCGATACTTCACTTCAGTTTTACTGTATCCCTTGGACCTTCTTATTGACGATGAAACACTGAAATTGCATCGGAATTAATTCCAAAAGGCACAATGCCGACTTAAGTACAAAAGACTGACTCTTATTACATTCTATGATTTGAGCCATTCCTGTGAGACCAGTTTTAGATATCGATGCTTCACTTCAGGTTTACTGTATCCCTTGGACCTTCTTATTGATGATGAAACACAGACATTGCATCGAAATTAAATACAAAAGGCACAATGCCGACTTAAGTACAAAAGACTGTCTCTTCTTAGTGTCTATGCTTTGAGCCTTTCCTGTGAGACCAGTTTTCGATTCCGATGTTTCACTTCATTTTTACTATATCCCTTGGACCTTCTTAATGACGATGAAACACAGAAATTACATCGGAATTAAATACAAAAGGCACAATGCCGACATAAGTACAAGAACACTGACTCTTCTTACTGCCTATGTTTTCAACCTTTCCTGTGAGACCAGTTTTAGATTCCGATGCTTCACTACAGGTTTACTGTATCCCTTGGACCTTCTTATTGACTATGAAACACAGAAATTGCATCGCAAATAAATACAAAAGGCACAATGCCGATTTAAATACAAGAAGACCGACTCTTCCTACTGTCTATGACTTGAACATTTCCTGTGACACCAGTTTTATATTTCGATGCTTCACTTCAGGTTTACTGTATCCCTTGGAGCTCCTTAATGATGATGAAAGACAGAAATTGCATCGGAATTAAATACAAAAGGCTCAATTCCGACTTAAGTACAAGAAAACAGACTCTTCTTATAAGCTATGATTTGAGCCTTTCCTGTGAGTCCAGTTTTAGATTCCGATGTTTAACTTCAGGTTTACTGTATCCCTTGGACCATCTTATTGTCGATGAAACTCAAAATTTGCATCGGAATTAAATACAAAATTGACAATGCCTACTTAAGTACAAGAGGACTGACTCCTCCTACATTCTATGATTTGTGCCTTTCCTGTGAGACCAGTTTTAGATTCCGATGCTTCATTTCAGGTTTAGTGTATCCCTTGGACCTTCTTACTGACGATGAAACACGAAAAATGCATCGGAATTAAATGACAAAACGCACAATGCCGAATTAAGTACAAGAGGAAAGTCTCTTCTTACTGTCTATGTTTTGAACCTTTACTGTGAGACCAGTTTAAGATTCCGGTGCTTCACTTGAGGTTTACTGTATCCCTTGGAACTTCTTATTGACGATGAAACACAAAAATTGCACTGGAATTATATACAAAAGGCACAATGCCGAATTAAGTGCAAGAAGACTTACTCTTCTTACTAGCTATGATTTGAGCCTTTCCTGTGAGACCAGTTTTAGATTCCGATGCTTTACTTCAGGTTTACAGTATGCCTTGGACCTTCTTATTGACGATGAAACACAGAAATTGCATCGGAATTAAATACAATAGCGACAATGCCCACTTAAGTACGAGAGGACTGACTCCTCTTACATTCTATGAGTTGCGACTTTCCTGTGAGAAAAGTTTGGATATCGATGCTTCACTTCAGGTTTACTGTATCCCTTGGACCTTCTTTTTGACGATGAAACACAAAAATTGCATTGGAATTTAATACAAAAGGCACAATGCCGACTTAAGTACAAGAAGACTTACTCTTCTTACTGTCTATGATTTGAAACTCTCCTGTGAGACCAGTTTTAGATTCCAATGCTTCACTTCAGGATTACTGTATTCCTTGGACCTTCTTATTGACGCTGAAACACAGAAATTGCATCGGAATTAAATAGAAAATGAATAATGTCGACTTAAGTACAAGAAGACTGTCCCTTCTTACTGTCTATGTTTTTAGCCTTTCCTGTGAGACCAGTTATGGATTCCGATGCTTCACTTCAGGTTTACGGTAACCCCTGGACTTTATTATTGACGATGAAACACGGAAAATGCATCGCAATTAAATACAAAAGCCACAATGGCGACTTAAGTACAAGAAGACTGACTCTTCTTACATTCTACGATTTGAGCCATTCCTGTGAGACGAGTTTTAGATATCGATGCTTCACTTCAGGATTACTATATCCCTTGGACCTTCTTATTGACGGTGAAACACTGAAATTGCATCGGAATTAAATACAAAAGCCACAATGCCGACTTACCCTCCGTGACACACCGTTAGTTGGCATGCGGTGTATAAATGTAGAATGAAGTACGAGAAGACCGACTCTTCTTACTGTCTATGATTTGAACCATTCCTGTGAGACCAGTTCTACATTCCAATAGCCTCACTTCAGGTTTACTGTATCCCTTGGACCTTCTTATTGACGACGAAACACAGAAATAGCATCGGAATTAAATGCAAAATGAACAATGCCGACTTAAGTACAAGAAGACTGACTCTTCTTACTGTCTATGATTTGAACCTTTCCTGTGAGACCAGTTTTAGATTCCGATTCTTCACTTCAGCTTTACTGTATCCCTTGGACCTTCTTATTGACCATGAAACACTGAAATTGCATCGGAATTAATTCCAAAAGTCACAATGCCGACTTAGGTACAAAAGACTGACTCTTATTACATTCTACGATTTGAGCCATTCCTGTGAGACCAGTTTTAGATATCGATTCCTGTCACACCAGTTTTAGATTCCGATGCTTAACTTCACGTTTACTGTATCCCTTGGACCATCTTATTGACGATGAAACACAAAATTTGCATCGGAATTAAATACAAAAGTACAAGAGGACTGACTCTTCTTACATTCTATGATTTGAGCCATTCCTGTGAGACCAGTTTTGGATTCCGATGCTTCACTTCAGGTTTACTGTATCCCTTGGACCTTCCTATTGACGATGAAACACGGAAAATGCATCGGAATTAAATACAAAAGGCACAATGCCGACTCAAGTACAAGAACACTGACTCTTGTTACTGCCTATGTTTTCAACCTTTCCTGTGAGACCAGTTTTAGATTCCGATGCATCGCTACAGATTTACTGTATCCCTTGGACCTTCTTATTGACGATGAAACACAGAAATTGCATCGGACATAAATACAAAAGGCACAATGCCGACTTAAGTACAAGAGGACTGACTCTTCTTCCATTCTATGATATGAGCCTTTCCTGTGAGACCAGTTTTAGATTCCGATACTTCAGTTCAGGTTTACCGTATCCCTTGGACCTTATTATTGACGATGAAGCACGGAAAATGCATCAGAATTAAATACAAAAGGCACAATGCCGACTTAGGTACAAGAAGACTGACTCTTCTTACTGTCTATGTTTTGAGCCTTTCCTGTGAGATCAGGTTTAGATTCCGATGCTTCACTTCAGGTTTACTGTATCTCTTGGACCTTCTTATTGACGATGAAACACAGACATTACATCGGAATTAAATACGAAATGCACAATGCCAACTTAAGAACGAGAAGACTGATTCTTCTTACGGTCTATGATTTGAACCTTTCCTGTGAGACCAGTTTTAGATTCCGATGCTACATTTCAGGTTTACTGTATACGTTGGACCTTCTTATTGACGATGAAACACAGAAATTGCTTCGGAATTAAATACAAAAGGCACAATGCCAACTTAAGTACAAGAATACTGACTCCTCTTACTGACTATATTTTGAATCTTTCCTGTGAGACAAGTTTTACATTCCGATGGTTCACTTCAGATTTACTGTATCCCTTGGACCCTCTTATTGACGATGAAACATAGATATTGCATCGGAATTATATTCAAATGGCACAATGCCGACTTAAGAACAAGAAGGCTGACTCTTCTTACTGTCTATGCTTTGAACCTTTCTTGTGAGACCAGTTACAGATTCAGATGCTTCACTTCAGGTTTACTGTATCACTTGGACCTTCTTATTAACGATGAAACACAGAAATTGCATTGAATTAAATACAAAAGGCACATTGCCGACGTAAGTACAAGAAGACTGACTCTTCTTACTGTCTACGTTATTAACCTTTCCTGTGGTACCAGTTGTAGATTCCGATGCTTCACTGCAGGTTTACTGTATCCCTTGGACTTCTTATTGACAATGAAACACAGAAAATGCATCGGAATTAAATACAAAAGCCATAATGCCGACTTAAGTACAAGAGGACTGACTCTTCTTACATTCTATGATTTGAGCCTTACCTGTTAGACCAGTTTTAGATATCGATGCTTCACCTCAGGTTTACTGTATCCCTTGCACCTTCTTATTGTCGATGAAACACAGAAGTTGCATCGGAATTAAATACAAAAGGCACAATGCCGACTTAAGGACAAGAAGACTGACTCTCCTTACTGTCTATGTTTGAACCTTTCCTATGAGACCAGTTTTAGATTCCCATGCTTAACATCAGGTTTACTGTATCCCTTCGACCTTCTTATTGACGTTGAAACACAGAAATTGCATCGGAATTAAACACAAAAGGCACAATGCCAACTTAACTACAAGAAGACTGACTCTTCTTACTGTCAATTCTTTGAGCCTTTCCTATGAGACCAGTTTTAGATTCCGATGCTTCACTTCAGGTTTACTGAATCCCTTGGACCTTATTATTCACGATGAAACACAGAAATTGCATCGGAATTAAATACAAATGGCACAGTGCCGACTTAAGTACAAAAGGACTGACTCTTCTTACATTCTATGATTTGAACCTTTCCTGTGAGACCAGTTTTTAGTTTCGATGTTTCACTTCAGGTTTGCTGTTTCCCTTGGACCATCTTATTGACGATGAAACACAGAAATTGCATCGCAATTAAATACAAAAGGCACAATGCCGACTTAAGGACAAGAAGGCTGACTCTTTTTACTGTCTATGTTTTGAACCTTTCCTGAGGGACCAGTTTTAGATTTACATGCTTCTCTTCAGGTTTACTGTATCCCTTGGACCTTCTTATTGACGATAAAACACAGAAATTGCATCGGAATTAAATACAAAAGGCACAATTCCGACTTAAGGACAAGAAGACTGACTCTTCTTACTGTCTACGTTATTAACCTTTCCTGTGAGACCAGTTTTAGATTCCGATGCTTCACTTCAGGTTTTCTTTACCCTTGGACTTCTTATTGACAATGAAACACAGAAAATGATTCGGAATTAAATACCAAAGGCACAATGCCGACTTAAGTACAAAAGGACTGACTCTTCTTACATTCTATGATTTGAACCTTTCCTGTGAGACCAGTTTTAGATTCCGATGCTTCACCTCTGCTTTACTGTATCCCATGGGCCTTCTTCTTGACGATGAAACACAGAAATTGCATGGGAATGAAATACAAAAGGCACAATGCCGACTTAAGTACAAGAGGACTGACTCTTCTTACATTGTATGATTTGGGCCTTTCCTGTGAGACCCGTTTTAGATATCGATGCTTCACTATAGGTTTACTGTATCCCTTGGACCTTCTTATTGCCGATGAAACACAGAAATTGCATCGGAATTAAGTACAAAATGCACAACGCCAACTTAAGTACAAGAAGACTGTCTCTTGTTACTGTCTATGTGTTGAGCCTTTCCTGTGAGACCAGTTTTAGATTCAGATGCTTCACTTCAGATTTACTGTATCCATTGGACCTTCTTATTGACAGTGAAACACAGAATTTGCATAGGAATTAAATACAAAAGGCACAATGCTAACATAATTACAAAAAGACTGACTCCTCTTACGGTCTATCCTTTGAACCTTTCCTGTGAGACCAGTTTTAGATTCCGATGCTTCACTTCAGGCTTACTGTATCCCTTGAGCCTTCTTATTGACAATGAAACACAGTAATTGCATCGGAATTAAATACAAAAGGCTCAATGCCGACATAAGAACGAACGGACTGACTCTTCTTACTGTCTATGATTTGAGCCTTTCCTGTGGGACCAGTTTTAGATATCGATGCTTCACTTCAGGTTTACTATATCCCTTGACCCTTCTTATTGACGATGAAACACAAACATTGCATGGGAATTAAATACAAAAGGCACAATGCCGACGTAAGTACGAGAAGACTGACTCTTCTTACTGCCTAAGTTTTGAACCTTTCCTGTGAGGCAAGTTTTGGATTCCGATGCCTCATTTCAGGATTACTGTATCCCTTGATCTTCTTATTGACGATGTAACACAGAAATTGCATCGGAATTAAATACAAAAGGTACAATGCCGACTTAAGTACAAAAGGACTGACTCTTCTTACATTCTATGATTTCAACCTTTCCTGTGAGACCAGTTTTAGATTCCCATGCTTCACTTCAGCTTTACTGTATCCCATGGACCTTCTTATTGACGATGAAGCACAGAAATTGCATAGGAATTAAATACAAAAGGCACAATGCCGATTTCAGTACAAGAGGACTGACTCTTCTTACATTGTATGATTTGAGTCTTTCCTGTGAGACCAGTTTTAGATATCGATGCTTCACTTCAGGTTTACTGTATCCCTTGGACCTTCTTATTAACCATGAAATACAGAAATGGCATCGGAATGAAATACAAAGACACAATACCGACCTAAGTACAAGAAGACTGACTCTTCTTACTGTCTACGTTTTGAGCCTTTCCAGTGAGACCAGGTTTACATTCCGATGCTTCGCTTCAGGTTTACTGTATCCCTTGGACCTTCTTATTGACGATGAAACACAAACATTGCATGGGAATTAAATACAAAAGGCACAATGCCGACTTAAGTACGAGAAGACTGATTCATCTTACTGTCTATGTTTTGAACCTTTCCTGTGAGACCAGTTTTAGATTCCGATGCTACATTTCAGGTTTACTATATACCTTAGACCTTCTTATTGTCGACGAAACACAGAAATTGCATTGGAATTAAATACAAAAGGGACAATGCCAACTTAAGTACAAGAAGACTGACTCTTCTTACTGACTATATTTTGAACCTTTCCTGTGAGACCAGATTTAGTTTCCGATGCTACACTTCAGGTTTACTGTATCCCTTGGACCTTCTTATTGACGATGAAACACAGATATTGCATCGGAATTAAATTCAAAAGGCACAATGCCGACTTAAGAACAAGAAGGCTGACTCTTCTGACTGTCTATGTTTTGAACCTTTCTTGTGAGACCAGTTTTAGATTCCGATGGTTCACTTCAGGTTTACTGTATCCCTTGGACCTTGTTATTGACGATGAAACACGGAAAATGCATCGGAAATAAATACAAAAGCACAATGCCGACTTAAGTACAAGAAGACTGACTCTTCTTACTGTCTATGTTTTGAACCTTTCCTGTGAGACCACTATTAGATTCCGATGCGTCACTTCGTGTTTACTGTATCCCTTGGACATTCTTGTTGACGATGAAACACAGAAATTGCATCGGAATTAAATACAAAATCTCAATGCCAACTTAAGTACAAGAAGACTGACTCTTCTTGCTGTCTATGTTTTGAACCTTTCCTGTGAGACCAGTAATAGATTCCGATTCTTCACTTCATGTTTACTGTATCCCGTGGACCATCTTATTGACGATGAAACACAGAAATTGCAACAGAATTAAATACAAAAGCTCATTGGCAACTTATGTTCAAGTGGACTGACTCTTCTTACATTCTATGATTTGAGCTGTTCCTGTGAGACCAGTTTAAGATATCTATGCTTCACTTCAGGTTTTCTGTATCCCATGGACCTCCTTGTTGACATCGAACCACAGAAATTGCATCGGAATTAAATACAAAAGGCACAATGTCGATTTAAGTACTAGAAGACTGACTCTTCTTACTGTCTATGTATGAATCTTTCCCGTGAGACCAGTTTTAGATACCTATGCTTCACTTCAGGTTTTCTGTAGCCCTTGGACCTTCTTATTGACGAGGAAACACGGAAATTGCATCGGAATTAAATACAAAAGGCACAATGCCGACAGAAGTACAAGAAGACTGACTCTTCTTACTGTCTATGTTTTGATCCATTCCTGTGAGACCAGTTTTAGATTCCGGTGCTTCACTTCAGGTTTCTTGTATCCCTTGGACCTTCTTATTGACAATGGAACACAGATATTGCATCGGAATTAAATACAAAAATCACAATGCTGACTTAAGTACAAGAAGACTGACTCTTCTTACTATGTATGTGTTGAGCCTTTCCTGTGAGACCAGTTTTAGATTCTGATGCTTCACTTCAGGTTTACTGTATCCCTTGGACCTTCTTATTGACGATGAAAGACAGAAATTGCATCGGAATAAAATACAAAATTCACAATGCCGACTTAAGTACAAGAAGACCGACTATTCTTACTGTCTATGTCTTGAGCCTTTCGTGTGAGACCAGTTTTAGATTCTGATGCTTCACTTCAGGTTTACTGTATCCCTTGTACCTTCTTATTGAAGATGAAATACAGAAATTGCATCGGAATTAAATACAAAAGACACAATGCCAACTTAAGTACAAGAAGACTGACTCTTCTTACTGTCTATGTTTAGAACCTTTCCTGTAAGAGCAGTTTTGTATTCCTATGCCTCACTTCAGGTTTACTGTATCCCTTGGACCTCCTTACTGACGATGACACACAGAGATTGCATCGAAATTAAATACAAAATTCACAATGCCGACTTAAGTACAAGAAGACTGACTCTTACTACTGTCTATGTGGTGAGCCGTTTCTATGAGACCAGTTTTATATTATAAAGCTTCACTTCAGGTTTACTCTATCCCTTGGACCTTCTTATTGACGATGAAACACACAAATTGCATCGGAATTAAATACAAAAATCACAATGCCGACTTCAGTACAAGAAGACTGACTCTTCTAACTGTCTATGTTTTGAACCTTTCCTTTGAGACCAGTTTTAGATTCCGATGCTTCACTTCATTTTTACTGTATCCCTTGGACCTTCTTATTGACGATGAAACACAGAAATTGCATCGAAATTAAATACAAAAGGCGCAATGCCGACTTAAGTACAAGAGGCCTGACTCTTCTTATATTCCACAATGTGAGCCTTTCCTGTGGGACCAGTTATAGATATCGATGCTTCACTTCAGATTTACTGTATCCATTGGACCTTCTTATTGACGGTGAAACACAGAATTTGCATCGGAATTGAATACAAAAGGCACAATGCTAACATAATTACAAAAAGACTGACTCCTCTTACGGTCTATCCTTTGAACCTTTCCTGTGAGACCAGTTTTAGATTCCGATGCTTCACTTCAGGCTTACTGTATCCCTTGAGCCTTCTTATTGACAATGAAACACAGTAATTGCATCGGAATTAAATACAAAAGGCTCAATGCCGACATAAGAACGAACGGACTGACTCTTCTTACTGTCTATGATTTGAGCCTTTCCTGAGGGACCAGTTTTAGATATCGATGCTTCACTTCAGGTTTACTATATCCCTTGACCCTTCTTATTGACGATGAAACACAAACATTGCATGGGAATTAAATACAAAAGGCACAATGCCGACTTAAGTACGAGAAGACTGACTCTTCTTACTGCCTAAGTTTTGAACCTTTCCTGTGAGACAAGTTTTGGATTCCGATGCCTCATTTCAGAATTACTGTATCCCTTGACCTTCTTATTGACGATGTAACACAGAAATTGCATCGGAATTAAATACAAAAGGCACAATGCCGACTTAAGTACAAAAGGACTGACTCTTCTTACATTCTATGATTTCAACCTTTCCTGTGAGACCAGTTTTAGATTCCCATGCTTCACTTCAGCTTTACTGTATCCCATGGACCTTCTTATTGACGATGAAACACAGAAATTGCATAGGAATTAAATACAAAAGGCACAATGCCGAATTTAGTACAAGAGGACTGACTCTTCTTACATTGTATGATTTGAGTCTTTCCTGTGAGACCAGTTTTAGATATCGATGCTTCACTTCAGGTTTACTGTATCCCTTGGACCTTCTTATTAACCATGAAATACAGAAATGGCATCGGAATGAAATACAAAGACACAATACCGACCTAAGTACAAGAAGACTGACTCTTCTTACTGTCTACGTTTTGAGCCTTTCCAGTGAGACCAGGTTTACATTCCGATGCTACACTTCAGGTTTACTGTATCCCTTGGACCTTCTTATTGACGATGAAACACAGATATTGCATCGGAATTAAATTCAAAAGGCACAATGCCGACTTAAGAACAAGAAGGCTGACTCTTCTGACTGTCTATGTTTTGAACCTTTCTTGTGAGACCACTTTTAGATTCCGATGGTTCACTTCAGGTTTACTGTATCCCTTGGACCTTGTTATTGACGATGAAACACGGAAAATGCATCGGAAATAAATACAAAAGCACAATGCCGACTTAAGTACAAGAAGACTGACTCTTCTTACTGTCTATGTTTTGAACCTTTCCTGTGAGACCACTATTAGATTCCGATGCGTCACTTCATGTTTACTGTATCCCTTGGACATTCTTGTTGACGATGAAACACAGAAATTGCATCGGAATTAAATACAAAATCTCAATGCCAACTTAAGTACAAGAAGACTGACTCTTCTTGCTGTCTATGTTTTGAACCTTTCCTGTGAGACCAGTAATAGATTCCGATTCTTCACTTCATGTTTACTGTATCCCGTGGACCATCTTATTGACGATGATACACAGAAATTGCAACAGAATTAAATACAAAAGCTCATTGCCAACTTACGTGCAAGTGGACTGACTCTTCTTACATTCTATGATTTGAGCTGTTCCTGTGAGACCAGTTTAAGATATCTATGCTTCACTTCAGGTTTTCTGTATCCCATGGACCTCCTTGTTGACATCGAACCACAGAAATTGCATCGGAATTAAATACAAAAGGCACAATGTCGATTTAAGTACTAGAAGACTGACTCTTCTTACTGTCTATGTATGAATCTTTCCCGTGAGACCAGTTTTAGATACCGATGCTTCACTTCAGGTTTTCTGTAGCCCTTGGACCTTCTTATTGACGAGGAAACACGGAAATTGCATCGGAATTAAATACAAAAGTCACAATGCCGACAGAAGTACAAGAAGACTGACTCTTCTTACTGTCTATGATTTGATCCATTCCTGTGAGACCAGTTTTAGATTCCGGTGCTTCACTTCAGGTTTCCTGTATCCCTTGGACCTTCTTATTGACAATGGAACACAGATATTGCATCGGAATTAAATACAAAAATCACAATGCTGACTTAAGTACAAGAAGACTGACTCTTCTTACTATGTATGTGTTGAGCCTTTCCTGTGAGACCAGTTTTAGATTCTGATGCTTCACTTCAGGTTTACTGTATCCCTTGGACCTTCTTATTGACGATGAAAGACAGAAATTGCATCGGAATAAAATACAAAATTCACAATGCCGACTTAAGTACAAGAAGACCGACTATTCTTACTGTCTATGTCTTGAGCCTTTCGTGTGAGACCAGTTTTAGATTCTGATGCTTCACTTCAGGTTTACTGTATCCCTTGTACCTTCTTATTGAAGATGAAATACAGAAATTGCATCGGAATTAAATACAAAAGACACAATGCCGACTTAAGTACAAGAAGACTGACTCTTCTTACTGTCTATGTTTAGAACCTTTCCTGTAAGAGCAGTTATGTATTCCTATGCCTCACTTCAGGTTTACTGTATCCCTTGGACCTCCTTACTGACGATGACACACAGAGATTGCATCGAAATTAAATACAAAATTCACAATGCCGACTTAAGTACAAGAAGACTGACTCTTACTACTGTCTATGTGGTGAGCCGTTTCTATGAGACCAGTTTTATATTCTAAAGCTTCACTTCAGGTTTACTCTATCCCTTGGACCTTCTTATTGAAGATGAAACACTCAAATTGCATCGGAATTAAATACAAAAATCACAATGCCGACTTCAGTACAAGAAGACTGACTCTTCTAACTGTCTATGTTTTGAACCTTTCCTTTGAGACCAGTTTTAGATTCCGATGCTTCACTTCATTTTTACTGTATCCCTTGGACCTTCTTATTGACGATGAAACACAGAAATTGCATCGAAATTAAATACAAAAGGCGCAATGCCGACTTAAGTACAAGAGGCCTGACTCTTCTTATATTCCACAATGTGAGCCTTTCCTGTGAGACCAGTTATAGATATCGATGCTTCACTTCAGATTTACTGTATCCATTGGACCTTCTTATTGACGGTGAAACACAGAATTTGCATCGGAATTAAATACAAAAGGCACAATGCTAACATAATTACAAAAAGACTGACTCCTCTTACGGTCTATCCTTTGAACCTTTCCTGTGAGACCAGTTTTAGATTCCGATGCCTCACTTCAGGCTTACTGTATCATTTGAGCCTTCTTATTGACAATGAAACACAGTAATTGCATCGGAATTAAATACAAAAGGCTCAATGCCGACATAAGAACGAACGGACTGACTCTTCTTACTGTCTATGATTTGAGCCTTTCCTGTGGGACCAGTTTTAGATATCGATGCTTCACTTCAGGTTTACTATATCCCTTGACCCTTCTTATTGACGATGAAATACAAACATTGCATGGGAATTAAATACAAAAGGCACAATGCCGACTTAAGTACGAGAAGACTGACTCTTCTTACTGCCTAAGTTTTGAACCTTTCCTGTGAGACAAGTTTTGGATTCCGATGCCTCATTTCAGAATTACTGTATCCCTTGACCTTCTTATTGACGATGTAACACAGAAATTGCATCGGAATTAAATACAAAAGGCACAATGCCGACTTAAGTACAAAAGGACTGACTCTTCTTACATTCTATGATTTCAACCTTTCCTGTGAGACCAGTTTTAGATTCCCATGCTTCACTTCAGCTTTACTGTATCCCATGGACCTTCTTATTGACGATGAAACACAGAAATTGCATAGGAATTAAATACAAAAGGCACAATGCCGAATTTAGTACAAGAGGACTGACTCTTCTTACATTGTATGATTTGAGTCTTTCCTGTGAGACCAGTTTTAGATATCGATGCTTCACTTCAGGTTTACTGTATCCCTTGGATCTTCTTGTTAACCATGAAATACAGAAATGGCATCGGAATGAAATACAAAGACACAATACCGACCTAAGTACAAGAAGACTGACTCTTCTTACTGTCTACGTTTTGAGCCTTTCCAGTGAGACCAGGTTTACATTCCGATGCTTCGCTTCAGGTTTACTGTATCCCTTGGACCTTCTTATTGACGATGAAACACAAACATTGCATGGGAATTAAATACAAAAGGCACAATGCCGACTTAAGTACGAGAAGACTGATTCATCTTACTGTCTATGTTTTGAACCTTTCCTGTGAGACCAGTTTTAGATTCCGATGCTACATTTCAGGTTTACTATATACCTTGGACCTTCTTATTGTCGACGAAACACAGAAATTGCATTGGAATGAAATACAAAAGGGACAGTGCCAACTTAAGTACAAGAAGACTGACTCTTCTTACTGACTATATTTTGAACCTTTCCTGTGAGACCAGATTTAGTTTCCGATGCTACACTTCAGGTTTACTGTATCCCTTGGACCTTCTTATTGACGATGAAACACAGATATTGCATCGGAATTAAATTCAAAAGGCACAATGCCGACTTAAGAACAAGAAGGCTGACTCTTCTGACTGTCTATGTTTTGAACCTTTCTTGTGAGACCAGTTTTAGATTCCGATGGTTCACTTCAGGTTTACTGTATCCCTTGGACCTTGTTATTGACGATGAAACACGGAAAATGCATCGGAATTAAATACAAAAGACACAATGCCGACTTAAGTACAAGAAGACTGACTCTTCTTACTGGCTATGTTCTGAGCCTTTCCTGTGAGACCAGGTTTAGATTCCGATGCTGCCCTTCAGGTTTACTGTATCCCTTGGACTATCTTATTGACGATGAAACACAGAAATTGCATCGGAATGAAATACAAAAGAAACAATGCCTACTTAAGTACAAGAGGACTGACTCTTCTTACATTCTATAATGTGACCCTTTCCTGTGAGACCAGTTATGGATATCGATGTTTCACTTCAGGTTTACTGGATCCCTTGGACTTTCTTATTGTCGATGAAACACAGACATTGCATCGGAATTAAATACAAAAGGCACAATGCCGACATAAATACAAGAAGACTGACTCTCCTTACTGTCTATGCTTTGAACCTTTCCTGTGAGACCAGTTTTAGATTCCGATGCTTCACTTCATTTTTGCTGTATCCCTTGGACCTTCTTACTGACGATGAAACACAGAAATTGCATCGGAAATAAATACAAAAGCACAATGCCGACTTAAGTACAAGAAGTCTGACTCTTCTTACTGTCTATGTTTTGAACCTTTCCTGTGAGACCACTATTAGATTCCGATGCGTCACTTCATGTTTACTGTATCCCTTGGACATTCTTGTTGACGATGAAACACAGAAATTGCATCGGAATTAAATACAAAATCTCAATGCCAACTTAAGTACAAGAAGACTGACTCTTCTTGCTGTCTATGTTTTGAACCTTTCCTGTGAGACCAGTAATAGATTCCGATTCTTCACTTCATGTTTACTGTATCCCGTGGACCATCTTATTGACGATGAAACACAGAAATTGCAACAGAATTAAATACAAAAGCTCATTGCCAACTTACGTGCAAGTGGACTGACTCTTCTTACATTCTATGATTTGAGCTGTTCCTGTGAGACCAGTTTAAGATATCTATGCTTCACTTCAGGTTTTCTGTATCCCATGGACCTCCTTGTTGACATCGAACCACAGAAATTGCATCGGAATTAAATACAAAAGGCACAATGTCGATTTAAGTACTAGAAGACTGACTCTTCTTACTGTCTATGTATGAATCTTTCCCGTGAGACCAGTTTTAGATACCGATGCTTCACTTCAGGTTTTCTGTAGCCCTTGGACCTTCTTATTGACGAGGAAACACGGAAATTGCATCGGAATTAAATACAAAAGGCACAATGCCGACAGAAGTACAAGAAGACTGACTCTTCTTACTGTCTATGTTTTGATCCATTCCTGTGAGACCAGTTTTAGATTCCGGTGCTTCACTTCAGGTTTCCTGTATCCCTTGGACCTTCTTATTGACAATGGAACACAGATATTGCATCGGAATTAAATACAAAAATCACAATGCTGACTTAAGTACAAGAAGACTGACTCTTCTTACTATGTATGTGTTGAGCCTTTCCTGTGAGACCAGTTTTAGATTCTGATGCTTCACTTCAGGTTTACTGTATCCCTTGGAACTTCTTATTGACGATGAAAGACAGAAATTGCATCGGAATAAAATACAAAATTCACAATGCCGACTTAAGTACAAGAAGACCGACTATTCTTACTGTCTATGTCTTGAGCCTTTCGTGTGAGACCAGTTTTAGATTCTGATGCTTCACTTCAGGTTTACTGTATCCCTTGGACCTCCTTACTGACGATGACACACAGAGATTGCATCGAAATTAAATACAAAATTCACAATGCCGACTTAAGTACAAGAAGACTGACTCTTACTACTGTCTATGTGGTGAGCCGTTTCTATGAGACCAGTTTTATATTCTAAAGCTTCACTTCAGGTTTACTCTATCCCTTGGACCTTCTTATTGACGATGAAACACACAAATTGCATCGGAATTAAATACAAAAATCACAATGCCGACTTCAGTACAAGAAGACTGACTCTTCTAACTGTCTATGTTTTGAACCTTTCCTGTGAGACCAGTTTTAGATTCCGATGCTTCACTTCATTTTTACTGTATCCCTTGGACCTTCTTATTGACGATGAAACACAGAAATTGCATCGAAATTAAATACAAAAGGCGCAATGCCGACTTAAGTACAAGAGGCCTGACTCTTCTTATATTCCACAATGTGAGCCTTTCCTGTGAGACCAGTTATAGATATCGATGTTTCACTTCAGGTTTACTGTATCACTTGGACCTTCTTATTGACGTTTAAACACAGAAATTGCATCGGAATTACATACAAAAGGCACAATGCCGACTTAAGTACAAGACGACTGATTCTTCTTACTGCCTATGTTTTGAACCTTTCCTGTGAGACCAGTTTTAGATATCGATGCTACACTTCAGGTTTGCTGTATCCCTTGGACCTTCTTATTGAGAATGAAACACAGAAATTTCATCGGAATTAAATACAAAAGGCACATTGCCGAATTAAGTACAAGAGGACTGACTCTTCTTACATTCTATGATTTGAGCATTTGTTGTGGGACCAGTTTTAGATTCCGATGCTTCACTTCAGGTTTACTGTATCCATTGGACATTCTTATTGACGATGAAACAGAAATTGCATCGGAATTAAATACAAGAGGCACAATGCCGACTTAAGTACAAGAAGTCTGACTCTTCTTACTGTCTACGTTTTGAAGCTTTCCTGTGAGACCAGTTTTAGATTCTGATGCTTCACTTCAAGTTTACTGTATCCTTTGGACCTTCTTATTGACGATGAAACACAGAAATTGCATCGGAATTAAATACAAAAGGCACAATGCCGACTTAAGGACATGAGGAATGACTCTTCTTACTGTCTATGATTTCAACCTTTCCTGTGAGACCAGTTTTAAATTCCGATGCTTCACTTCTAGTTTACTGTATCGCTTGGACCTTCTTATTAACGATGAATCACGGAAAATGCATCGGAAGTAAAGACAAAAGGCACTGTGCTGACTTAAGATACAAGAAGACTGACTCTTCTTACTGTCAATGTTTTGAACCTTTCCCGTGAGACCAGGTTTTGACTCCGATGCTTCACTTCAGGTTTACTGTATCCCTTGGACCTTCATATTGACGATGAAACCCAGAAATCGCAACGGAATTAAATACAAAAGGCGCAATGCCGACTTAAGTACAAGAGGACTGACTCTTCTTACATTCTATGATTTGAGCCTTTCCTGTAGGACCAGTTTTAGATTCCGACGCTTCACTTCAGGTTTACTGTATCCCTTGGACCTTCTTATTGACGATGAAGCACAGAAATTGCGTCGGAATTAAATACAAAAGGGACAATGCCGACTAAAGTACAACAGGACTGAATCCTCTTGTATTCTATGATTTGAGCCTTTCCTGTGAAACCACTTTTAGATATCGATGCATCACTTCAGGTTTATTGTATCCCTTGGACCTTTTTATTGACGATGAAACACAGACGTTGCATCCGAATTAAATACAAAAGGCACAATGCCGACTTAAGTACAAGAAGACTGACTCTTCTTAGTGTCTGTTTTCAACCTTTCCTTTGAGACCAGATCTAGATTCCGATGCTCACTTCAGGTTTACTGTATCCTAAGACCTACTTATTGACGATGAAACATAGATATTGCATCGGAATTAAATACAAAAGGCTCAATGCCGACTTAAGTACAAGAGGACTGACTCTTCTTACATTGTATGATTTGAGCCTTTGCTGTGAGACCAGTTTTTAATATCGATGCCTCACGTCAGGTTTACTGTATTCCTTGGACCTTCTTATTGACGATGAAACACAGAAATTGCATCGTAATTAAATACAAATGGAACAATGCCGACTTCGGTACAAGAAGACTGACTCTTCTTACTGTCTATGTTTTGAGCCTTTCCTGTGAGACCCATTTTAGATTCCGATGCTTCACATCAGGTTTACTGTATCCCTTAGACCATCTTAATGACGACGACACACAGAAATTGCATCGGAATTTTATACAAAAGGCACAATGCCGACTTAAATACAAGAAGACTGTCTCTTCTTACTGCCTATGCTTTAAACCTGTATTGTGAGACTAGTTTTGGATTCCGATTCTTTACTTCAGGTTTACTGTATCCCTTGGACGTTCTTATTGACGATGAAACACAGAAATTGCATCAGATTTCATGCAAAAGGCACAATGCCCACTTAAGGACAAGAAGACTGAATCTTCTTACTGTGTATGTTTTGAACCTTCATTGTGAGACCAGTTTTAGATTCCGATGCTTCACTTCAGGTTTACTGTATCCCTTGGATCTTCTTATTGACGAAGAAACACAGAAATAGCATCGGAAATAAATACAAAAGGCACAATGCCGACTTAAGTACAAGAAGACTTACTCTGGTTACTGTCTATGTTTTAACCTTTCCTGTGAGACCAGGTTTTGATTCCGATTCTTCACTTCATGTTTACTGTATCCCGTGGACCATCTTATTGACGATGAAACACAGAAATTGCAACAGAATTAAATACAAAAGCTCATTGCCAACTTACGTGCAAGTGGACTGACTCTTCTTACATTCTACACTCCTGGAAATTGAAATAAGAACACCGTGAATTCATTGTCCCAGGAAGGGGAAACTTTATTGACACATTCCTGGGGTCAGATACATCACATGATCACACTGACAGAACCACAGGCACATAGACACAGGCAACAGAGCATGCATAATGTCGGCACTAGTACAGTGTATATCCACCTTTCGCAGCAATGCAGGCTGCTATTCTCCCATGGGGACGATCGTAGAGATGCTGGATGTAGTCCTGTGGAACGGCTTGCCATGCCATTTCCACCTGGCGCCTCAGTTGGACCAGCGTTCGTGCTGGACGTGCAGACCGCGTGAGACGACGCTTCATCCAGTCCCAAACATGCTCAATGGGGGACAGATCCGGAGATCTTGCTGGCCAGGGTAGTTCACTTACACCTTCTAGAGCACGTTGGGTGGCACGGGATACATGCGGACGTGCATTGTCCTGTTGGAACAGCAAGTTCCCTTGCCGGTCTTGGAATGGTAGAACGATGGGTTCGATGACGGTTTGGATGTACCGTGCACTATTCAGTATCCCCTCGACGATCACCAGTGGTGTACGGCCAGTGTAGGAGATCGCTCCCCACACCATGATGCCGGGTGTTGGCCCTGTGTGCCTCGGTCGTATGCAGTCCTGATTGTGGCGCTCACCTGCACGGCGCCAAACACGCATACGACCATCATTGGCACCAAGGCAGAAGCGACTCTCATCGCTGAAGACGACACGTCTCCATTCGTCCCTCCATTCACGCCTGTCGCGACACCACTGGAGGCGGGCTGCACGATGTTGGGGCGTGAGCGGAAGACGGCCTAACGGTGTGCGGGACCGTAGCCCAGCTTCATGGAGACGGTTGCGAATCGTCCTCGCCGGTACCCCAGGAGCAACAGTGTCCCTAATTTGCTGGGAAGTGGCGGTGCGGTCCCCTACGGCACTGCGTAGGAGCCTACGGTCTTGGCGTGCATCCGTGCGTCGCTGCGGTCCGGTCCCAGGTCGACGGGCACGTGCACCTTCCGCCGACCACTGGCGACAACATCGATGTACTGTGGAGACCTCACGCCCCACGTGTTGAGCAATTCGGCGGTGCGTCCACCCGGCCTCCCGCATGCCCACTATACGCCCTCGCTCAAAAGTCCGTCAACTGCACATACGGTTCACGTCCACGCTGTCGCGGCATGCTACCAGTGTTAAAGACTGCGATGGAGCTCCGTATGCCACGGCAAACTGGCTGACACTGACGGCGGCGGTGCACAAATGCTGCGCAGCTAGCGCCATTCGACGGCCAACACTGCGGTTCCTGGTGTGTCCGCTGTGCCGTGCGTGTGATCATTGCTTGTACAGCCCTCTCGCAGTGTCCGGAGCAAGTATGGTGGGTCTGACACACCGGTGTCAATGTGTTCTTTTTTCCATTTCCAGGAGTGTATGATTTGAGCTGTTCCTGTGAGACCAGTTTAAGATATCTATGCTTCACTTCAGGTTTTCTGTATCCCATGGACCTCCTTGTTGACATCGAACCACAGAAATTGCATCGGAATTAAATACAAAAGGCACAATGTCGATTTAAGTACTAGAAGACTGACTCTTCTTACTGTCTATGTATGAATCTTTCCCGTGAGACCAGTTTTAGATACCGATGCTTCACTTCAGGTTTTCTGTAGCCCTTGGACCTTCTTATTGACGAGGAAACACGGAAATTGCATCGGAATTAAATACAAAAGGCACAATGCCGACAGAAGTACAAGAAGACTGACTCTTCTTACTGTCTATGTTTTGATCCATTCCTGTGAGACCAGTTTTAGATTCCGGTGCTTCACTTCAGGTTTCCTGTATCCCTTGGACCTTCTTATTGACAATGGAACACAGATATTGCATCGGAATTAAATACAAAAATCACAATGCTGACTTAAGTACAAGAAGACTGACTCTTCTTACTATGTATGTGTTGAGCCTTTCCTGTGAGACCAGTTTTAGATTCTGATGCTTCACTTCAGGTTTACTGTATCCCTTGGACCTTCTTATTGACGATGAAAGACAGAAATTGCATCGGAATAAAATACAAAATTCACAATGCCGACTTAAGTACAAGAAGACCGACTATTCTTACTGTCTATGTCTTGAGCCTTTCGTGTGAGACCAGTTTTAGATTCTGATGCTTCACTTCAGGTTTACTGTATCCCTTGTACCTTCTTATTGAAGATGAAATACAGAAATTGCATCGGAATTAAATACAAAAGGCACAATGCCGACTTAAGTACAAGAAGACTGACTCTTCTTACTGTCTATGTTTAGAACCTTTCCTGTAAGAGCAGTTTTGTATTCCTATGCCTCACTTCAGGTTTACTGTATCCCTTGGACCTCCTTACTGACGATGACACACAGAGATTGCATCGAAATTAAATACAAAATTCACAATGCCTACTTAAGTACAAGAAGACTGACTCTTACTACTGTCTATGTGGTGAGCCGTTTCTATGAGACCAGTTTTATATTCGAAAGCTTCACTTCAGGTTTACTCTATCCCTTGGACCTTCTTATTGACGATGAAACACACAAATTGCATCGGAATTAAATACAAAAATCACAATGCCGACTTCAGTACAAGAAGACTGACTCTTCTAACTGTCTATGTTTTGAACCTTTCCTGTGAGACCAGTTTTAGATTCCGATGCTTCACTTTATTTTTACTGTATCCCTTGGACCTTCTTATTGACGATGAAACACAGAAATTGCATCGAAATTAAATACAAAAGGCGCAATGCCGACTTAAGTACAAGAGGCCTGACTCTTCTTATATTCCACAATGTGAGCCTTTCCTGTGAGACCAGTTATAGATATCGATGTTTCACTTCAGGTTTACTGTATCACTTGGACCTTCTTATTGACGTTTAAACACAGAAATTGCATCGGAATTACATACAAAAGGCACAATGCCGACTTAAGTACAAGACGACTGATTCTTCTTACTGCCTATGTTTTGAACCTTTCCTGTGAGACCAGTTTTAGATATCGATGCTACACTTCAGGTTTACTGTATCCCTTGGACCTTCTTATTGAGAATGAAACACAGAAATTTCATCGGAATTAAATACAAAAGGCACATTGCCGAATTAAGTACAAGAGGACTGACTCTTCTTACATTCTATGATTTGAGCATTTCTTGTGGGACCAGTTTTAGATTCCGATGTTTCACTTCAGGTTTACTGTATCCCTTGGAGCTACTTATTGACGATGAAACACAGAAATTGCATCGGAATTACATACAAAATACACAATGCCGACTTAAGTACAAGAAGACTGACTGTTCTTACTGCCTATGTTTTGAACCTTTCCCGTGAGACCAGGTTTTGACTCCGATGCTTCACTTCAGGTTTACTGTATCCCTTGGACCTTCATATTGACGATGAAACCCAGAAATCGCAACGGAATTAAATACAAAAGGCGCAATGCCGACTTAAGTACAAGAGGACTGACTCTTCTTACATTCTATGATTTGAGCCTTTCCTGTAGGACCAGTTTTAGATTCCGACGCTTCACTTCAGGTTTACTGTATCCCTTGGACCTTCTTATTGACGATGAGGCACAGAAATTGCGTCGGAATTAAATACAAAAGGGACAATGCCGACTAAACTACAAGAGGACTGAATCTTCTTGTATTCTATGATTTGAGCCTTTCCTGTGAGACCACTTTTAGATATCGATGCAACACTTCAGGTTTATTGTATCCCTTGGACCTTTTTATTGACGATGAAACATAGATATTGCATCGGAATTAAATACAAAAGGCTCAATGCCGACTTAAGTACAAGAGGACTGACTCTTCTTACATTGTATGATTTGAGCCTTTCCTGTGAGACCAGTTTTTAATATCGATGCCTCACGTCAGGTTTACTGTATTCCTTGGACCTTCTTATTGACGATGAAACACAGAAATTGCATCGTAATTAAATACAAATGGAACAATGCCGACTTCGGTACAAGAAGACTGATTCTTCTTACTGTCTATGTTTTGAGCCTTTCCTGTGAGACCCATTTTAGATTCCGATGCTTCACATCAGGTTTACTGTATCCCTTAGACCATCTTAATGACGACGACACACAGAAATTGCATCGGAATTTTATACAAAAGGCACAATGCCGACTTAAATACAAGAAGACTGTCTCTTCTTACTGCCTATGCTTTAAACCTGTATTGTGAGACTAGTTTTGGATTCCGATTCTTTACTTCAGGTTTACTGTATCCCTTGGACCTTCTTATTGACGATGAAACACAGTCATTGCATCGGAAATAAATACAAAGGGCACAATGCCGACTTAAGTACAAGAAGACAGACTCTTCTTACTGTCTATGTTTTGAACCTTTCCTGTGAGACCAGATATAGATTCCAATGCTTCACTTCTGGTTTACTGTATCCCTTGGACCTTCTTATTGACGATGAAACACAGAAATTGCATCGGAATGAAATACAAAAAGCTCAATGGCGGCTTACGTACAAGAGGACTGACTCTTCTTGCGTTGTATGATTTGCGCCTTTCCTGTGAGACCAGTTTTAGATATCGATGCTTCACTTCAGGTTTACTGTATCCCTTGGACCTTCATATTGACGATGAAACACAGAAATTGCATCGGAATTAAATACAAAAGGCACAATGCTGACTTAAGTACAAGAAGACTGACTCTTCTTACTGTCTATGCTTTGAGCCTTTCCTGTGAGACCAGTTTTAGATTCTGTAATATCCCTTTATATTCTATGAATTATTCTGATACAATTCTACCCTTGAATGACGTTTACAAATGTTCTATCTTCATACTCGCAGAATCCACGCGCAAAATAGTTTCATACAATAGCTATGCCATGAACGCATAGGTATTCTTTGTAGTACTCTCTCTGGTGGTTGTTAGAAAAAAAAAGAAAGGGAGCTTCCGAGATGGTCTTCGTGCCGATTAGCCTGAGCTTGGTTTGGAAGAACTGTAATCTGATTATTGAGATTTATGACAGAAGATAACTGATACGAACTGTACGATTAAAAGGAAATATATATAGACTGCTCCTTCAAAAAAAAAAAAGGTGTGTATTTTAAATATGAGAATTAATGATATTTATCGATATATTGCGTAGTTGTTAATCAGAAGGGAACTTCCGAAAGACTGGATACGAACCTGCATTTAATAATCCAAGAGCTCCATTACTTCTTCGGAAGGTTAAACTTCATCAATGCCAAATATCCGCTTGATATGAGGTTTCCCGACTGATTATACAACGCTCCCAAAATCACGAGGCATTTTATTTGTACAGATTAGCAGACTGCCGCAAAGCACGAGCCTGCAGAGAAGAAGAATCATCGCCTGATTTCATTCTAACAAGTAAAATTTCAGAATCATTTTGAGTGACTGAGCTATGACTGTATTTCCTATCATGAATGATTGATTGCTCGAACGAATTGAGAGCTACAGAATTACGTAGAATAGAAAGAAAGAAGGAAAAAATTACAGTGGCGCCAGTGTGACAGGACTCTCTTGGATTGTTATATAATATATGTATTTTTTGTTTCATGAAAACCAACGAGAACGAGAGGTAACTAATCTGAAGAGAGATTCGGTGCCCATAGTAAAAGATTGCTGATACCAAGAAACGATTTCAACTATTGGACAACACCGAGACTACAGAACAAGGCCAGAGAAATCTAATTTTTTTTATCCTGTAGTAAAAATAGTTTGAAATCAATTTAGAAAGAACTTTTTTCCAGATAGTAGTTAGATTGTAGAACTGTATATTGTGTGATTTTCGTATCTGAACATTGAACTTTATACCATCTGTGAAGTAATTTGAAAGTGAAGTGTGTCTACGACAGTAAATTTGAAACTGTATTTAGTGACTGGAACCTGATATTGACAGTTATTTAATGGTATTGACTAGAGCGGCATTTAAAATGTCATTGAATCAGCAATGAGACGTGCAACAGCCTTCAGCTGTTTGCGCAGGAGCAGAGGCCACGGATAACAATTCTGAGACTGTTGTGGCTAGCGGTAGCAATATAAATAATCCCACTGGTTCAGAAAACATGCATACAACAGCTGATCAGGCTGTTGTTGACACATTTGTTGTTATTATGCAACAGCTGTCTCTATTAGCCGAAGGCCAAGCAGAGGTAAAACGAGACTTATCCGTTATACAAAATGAACTCCAAAATCAATTAGCCGAAAATCAAACAGAATTACAAAATCAGTTAAGAGCAACCTTTACCGAATTAGATCAGAGATTGAATACCCAGACACAGGAAATAAAAGAACAGGCAGAAAGGACCGAACAGAATCTTGTTGCTCAAATTGAGCAGGTCCGCCTACAATTCCAAGAAAACAATAGTAAATTAAAAGCGGAACTAACCGAATATGTATCCGTCAAAATTGACACGACACAAAAACAAGTAGAACGGTTTCCTCAAGTAATACAAGCTCAAGAGGACATACAGTGTTCCGTAGCTATGATACCAGAAATTACAGAATCCCAGGAAAATCTAAAGAAGCAATTTGACGAAGTGAAGGAAAAACAGGAGACAGTCGAACATAGAATGAATGTACTTGCGGGAAAGTTTTCAGAAATGACATTAGAGCGGCAAAATTCTCCTTCGTAAACGATAGAAGAAACTGTGAAAGTGGCTTTACAGTCAATTTCAGAGAGTTCCGAGGATAATTTTTTTAACAAAGGGTTAAAGGAAGTTCGAGAACAACTTGGCGAAGAATTCTCGCGTTGGAAAGAAAATATCGAAAGATCACTAAATCTCTCGCAGCAGGATTTAGAAACAGCGAGAAGTAGGAAACAAAACTCTCAATCTGCGCGTGACATTCCGTCCACGTCAAGATCCGATGTAGATAGAACTGGAACATCACAAGTTAGATTGGATATAACGGAGAGCCACAGGGAAAAGTACGAACAGGATGATTTTTGGAATCGTAGTACCGTTGAGGAGAAGATGATTAAACAGAGACAATTTCAAATCTTTAACCCTGACAAAAAGAATGTTCATCCTGTAGTCTTTATTCGAAGTTTCAGAGGTCTATTTCCACGATCTTGGACAGAATGGCAAAAGATTAGTTTTGTATCTGGATATATACAAGGAACAGGAGAATTGTGGGCATCCGAACAAACATCTTCTTGTAAATGTTACAAAGAATTTGAGCAGGCTTTTCTAGCAAAATATTGGTCTGCTGGAATACAAGAAAGACTTAGGCAGGAAGTATTATATCCTGAGCCTTTCTCATTTTCTAGAGGATCTCTAAAGAGATATTTTGAGAAATACATTAATAAATCTTTGTATTGGGATGTACCGATTCCTTTTGCGGATATACTTAGAATACTCAAGTCCAGACTACCCACCATTATAAGGAATCAGCTGTTATATATAAATGGTAAGGATATAGACTCATTTATGACTACGCTTGATCATATTGATATAATTGAGGAGGACAATAAAAGGGCAAGAGAAATGTCATATCAAAGAAGAGCAACAGAAGTGAATCCGAGCTGCAACTCGAGTGGGAATGGCAGTAATGGTAGCAGTAACAATAATCATAACCAACTACACTCTCTGAGGAGACTTAGAAATGGACAAGATGCAAACAATAATTATTACCATAATGGAAACTTTAGTAATGGTGCAGCGAGGGGCTATTTTAGGAACAATAGGAATTTTAATCGGTATAATCCAATGTATGGCAACACAGGACAGTTCTACCAACACCAGCAAAACAACAACAATAATTACACGAATCAAGCAAGGCAATATAGTCAGAATTCACCACAACAACTGATAATCACTGAAGTAGCTGAAGAGACAAATACCAATCAGACCAATAATCAGTCAAACTAAACATGACCGCATCGTGCCCCGGAGGAGCGGTCAGGGGATCTGTTAGGGGCGAAACAGTAAAATTACAATTGTTAAGATATAATGATGGTGAGCTGTTGACTGAAGAGTTAACAAAGGATTTAATAACGTGTCATAATGACAGATCGAGTGTTCCGGTATCGGAAGTATGTGTTGAAATAGAGGAAGTTCCAACGAATGTGATATTGGACACCGCCGCTTCCGCCAATGTCATCTCAGGCGCTCTTTTTCGGAGAATTATTAGGAAGAAGAAAGTACCAATTTTGCCAGTACAGAACTGCAAAATCATCGGAGCTGTTGGAGCACGCTCTCCCAATGTCAAAATACAAACACAATTAGAGATGAAAATGGGAAATGTAGCAATAAAATGCACGTTCCTTGTAGTGGAGAAGTTATTAGTGGACTGTATTCTTGGTATTGGGAGTATGCAGGAGTACGATTGTCAGATAGATTTTTTGGAAGGAATAGTTAAATTTAGGTTAAATGGAGAAGAGATAGCACTGGATTTAAGTAGAAAGGAAACTGTGCATGAGAAATATTGTCACGGTGCCATAATTCAATTAATTGACACTACAAACGGTCGTTGGAAGGAGTTTTCAAAGGATTTGATACAACAGGAGGACTTTAACCAAACAACAATGATAAAAGCTAGTGAATCAAATCACCTTACCGGAGAACAAAGGCAGCAGCTTCATTATTTGTTAGAGGCATATGAAGAGATTTTTGATGAGAAACCAGGAATTATTAAAGGGTATATTTGTCACCTACAAGTGAAGCCACATCAGACTTACTGTTACACGCACTATCCGATCCCCTGGCGTTTAAAACAATCTGTTCAAAGGGAGATAAATAGAATGTTAGAATGGAACTTGATTGGGCCATCAACTAGTCCATATTGTTCTCCGCTCTAAGTCGTTCCAAAACCTGGAGGCAACGTAAGAAAGGTATGAAGACCAGAATTTAAAATGGGAGGAAAAGATTCGACTCGCACTTGTCAATTTAACTAAAAAGGCAATACAACGGAAATTGACATATGAAAAACGTATTCACCGGATTCAGACGTTTCATCTTGGAGAAAAGGTTTTATTGAGGCGACACATCCATTCCTCGAAACTGATGAAGAACATAAAGAAATGGAATATTATTTATACCGGACCATATGTTATTGTAAATATACCAAATCCTGGATCATACTTGTTCGTATATCCCGAATTGAAAAGAATAAAGGGATTGTTCCCGCATAATGATATTAAGAAATTTTTTGAAGGATCGTAGATCTGTGATACCAAATATGGAGAAGAATTTAGAGTGGAATTCGATTATGAGTCGAATGTGTATATAAATATCAAGAAGTTTATGTTGTCTAGAGGTTAAGAGACAGTGAGATTACTCCTGTGATAGGTTAAGAGGCAGTGAGATTACTCCTGTGATAGGTTAAGAGACAGTGAGATTGCTCCTGTGATAGGTTAAGAGACAGTGAGATTACTCCTGTGATAGGTTAAGAGACAGTGAGATTGCTCCTGTGATAGGTTAAGAGACAGTGAGATTACTCCTGTGATAGGTTAAGACAGTAACATTACTCCTGTGATAGTTTAGCACAAAATTTTTCAGATAGGTAGAAGATTTTGTTAATTACTAGTGTTTGTAAGTGTGGACTATGAGCAGAAGCCACAGTGATATACAATGAAAGTGCATCTACATTTCCTCAAGACACGGCACTTATGTGAGAATTGCGTGTGAAACTTGAACAGTGTGGGATATGTAGGTAAATACGCTGTGTGTATGATGTGCGCTGTTCGCGCAAGAAAACAAATGAACTGTTAAATGAAGCAACAGTCGATAATGTCACTGTTGCAAACAATTGATGAAACTCTCTGGTTGCGCGAGAGAAAATTATTATAATTTTTAGATTTTTCATTATGCCTTCTTTACCAGGAGAATTAATTTAAGAATTTTAACTAACATTTTAAGAATAGCAGTTTGTGTGTTTCATATTATGGACATAACTGTTGAAATATATTTCCATAAATGTTCATGAGAGGATGAAGAAGATTCTGTGATTGGATGATTTGTTAAATGAACATACGTCATCATTAATGATATTTATTTGCAAGTGGATCTATAAATCAATTAATAATAAGAATAATAAAAAAATTTCAAATTATTCCTTTTGTGGAGTCAGTGTCATATGCCTATGTTTAAAATTTTTCATTAGGTGTAAACTTAAATTTTATTCATAATTTCGTAATTGAAAGCAAACCTCGGACAGTTTCAATGCTATACTTCCACCTGCACTATAACAAAACGAAGATTAGATTAAAATTTTTTTGAGAGGGATACATTCGATAAGAGCTACAACAAAATTTAAATGCCCACAGTCTATTTGGCAATGTTTTGGACCATCAGCAGTTGTAATGCAAAACAACTTTGGTATTGAGGACTACAAAAAATTTCGTGATTGTCAGGACTGATGGATGTTCCAGTCTAGTACAGATGGAAGAATATAAAAATCCACTCCAATTTTGAGTTCAACGATGAAATATGGACTTCGTTGCCTTAATCCACTCTCTTCCAGGGATTTATTCAGTCAGAACCTTTTCTTATTCCACTTTAAAACTGTTTCATGTTCACGTCCCGGACCATCTGTTCCTGAGATCATCTTCCTGTTTCTACGGCACATTACCAGCTTCTATCCTGTACCATAAGCCATCGCCTGTCCTCCGTGCCGCATCCACCAAACGCTGTACGTCGCCTACCCGGTGTCCGTACCCAGTGTTCCTGTTCCATCGACTTCACAACGAGATCGCCGGCTACATCGTCGAAAGAAGAATTAAAAAAAAAAATTTTTTGAGCAATATTGTAAAATTTTTTTTTGACTATGAGGCACTTTTCCGTCGATCTAATCTATAGAGTAATTTCAAAATTACTGGATTTAGGCTTTCCTATCTTCTTTAGTACCTGAGCTGGGGTCTATTCTTCCGGGTTTTCCAGGATTTCCCTGTGAAGGCCAGTTCCCAAATGGGTAGACCTTTTTCGTAATTACACCAATCTACATCTTCCCTGGTTATGTACTCGGGATCCGGGTATACCCTGGTACATGTAAAAGCTACAGCTTAGGTATTCTTGTAACTTATTGTCTTAACATGTTACCCATACTCTCTATAGTAAAATTCTGCTAATTCAAAATATTCCTCTTTTGAATAAACAACCCAACAATTTTTTTCTGTTAGCTCGCAAAGTGTATTATCATTAACTTTGCTCGCTGCGAGGGGCAATTGTAGTATCTCTTTATATTCTATGAATTATTCTGATACAATTCTACCCTTGAATGACGTTTACAAATTTTCTATCTTCATACTCGCAGAATCCATGCGCAAAATAGTTTCATACAATAGCTATGCCATGAGCGCATAAGTATTCTTTGTAGTACTCTCTGGTGGTTGTTAGAAAAAAAAAGAAAGAGAGCTTCCGAGATGGTCTTCGTGCCGATTAGCCTGAGCTTGGTTTGGAAGAACTGTAATCTGATTATTGAGATTTATCACAGAAGATAACTGATACGAACTGTACGATTAAAAGGAAATATATATAGACTGCTCCTTCAAAAAAAAAAAAGGTGTGTATTTTAAATATGAGAATTAATGATATTTATCGATATATTGCGTAGTTGTTAATCAGAAGGGAACTTCCGGAAGACTGGATACGAACCTGCATTTAATAATCCAAGAGCTCCATTACTTCTTCGGAAGGTTAAACTTCATCAAAGCCAAATATCCGCTTGATATGAGGTTTCCCGACTGATTATACAACACTCCCAAAATTACGAGGCATTTTATTTGTACAGATTAGCAGACTGCCGCAAAGCACGAGCCTGCAGAGAAGAAGATTCATCGCCTGATTTCATTCTAACAAGTAAAATTTCAGAATCATTTTGAGCGACTGAGCTATGACTGTATTTCCTATCATGAATGATTGATTGCTCGAACGAATTGAGAGCTACAGAATTACGTAGAATAGAAAGAAAGAAGGAAAAAATTACAATTCCTATGCTTCACTTCGGGTTTACTGTATCCCTTGGACCTTCTTATTGACGATGAGACACAGAAATTGCATGGGAATTAAATACAAGAGGCACAATGCACACTTAAGTACAAGAAGACAGACTCTTCTTACTGTCTATGTTTAGAGCCTTTCATGTGAGACCAGTTTTAGATTCCGATGCTTCACTTCAAGTTTACTGTATGCCTTGGACCATCTTATTTACGATGAAACACAGAAATTGCATCGGAATTAAATACAAAAGCACAATGCCGACTTAAGTACAAGAAGACTGACTCTTCTTACTGTCTATGTTTTGAACATTTCCTGTGAGAACAGTTTTGGATTCCGATGTTTCACTTCAGGTTTAATGTATCCCTTGGACCTTCTCATTGACGATGAAACACAGATATTGCATCCGAATTAAACACATAAGGCGTAATGCCGACTTAAGTACAAGAAGACTGACTCTTCTTACTATCTATGATTGAAACCTTCCCTGTGAGGTCAGTTTTAGATTCCGATGCGTCACTTCAGGTTTACTGTATCCTCTGGACCTTCTTATTGACGATGAAACACAGAAATTGAAACAGAATTAAATACAAAAGGCACAATGCCGACTTAAGTACAACAAGACTGACTCTTGTTACTGTCTATGTTTTGAACCATTTCTGTGGGACCAGGTTTAGATTCCGATGCCTTACTTCAGGTTTTCTGTATCCTTTGGACCTTCTTATTGACGATGAATCACAGATTGTGCATCAGAATTAAATACAAAAGGCACAATGCTGACTTAAGTACAAGAAGACTGACTCTTCTTACTGTATATGATTTAAACCTTTCCTGTGAGACCAGTTTTAGATTCCGATGCTTCACTTCAGGTTTTCTGTATCCCTTGGACCTTCTCATTGACGATGAAACACAGAAATTGCATCGGAATTAAATACAAAAGGCACAATGCCGACTTAAGTACGAGAAGACTGACTCTTCTTACTATCTATGATTGAAACCTTTATTCTGAGATCAGTTTTAGATTCCGATGCCTTACTTCAGATTTACTGTATCCTTTGGACCTTCGTATTGACGATGAAACACAGAAATTGCATCGGAATTAAATACAAAAGGCACAATGCCTTCTTAAGTACAAGAAGACTGACTCCTCTTACTGACTATGTTTTGAACCATTCCTGTGAGACCAGTTTTAGATACCGATGCTTCACTTCAGGTTTACTGTATCCCTTGGACCTTCTTACTGACGATGAAACACGGGAATTGCATCGGAATTAAATACAAAAGGCTCAATGCCGTCTTAAGTACAAGAAGACTGACTCTCCCTTCTGCTTATGTTTTGAGCCTTTCCTGTGAGACCAGTTTTAGATTCCGATGCTTCACTTCAAGTTTACTGTATCTCTTGTACCTTCGTATTTACGATGAAACACAGAAATTGCATCGGAATTAAATACAAAAGCACAATGGCGACTTAAGTATAGGAGACTGACTCTTCTTACTGTCTATGTTTTGGACCTTTCCTGTGAGACCTGTTTCAGATTCCGATGCTTCACTTCAGGTTTACTGTATCCTCTGGACCTTCTTATTGACGATGAAACACAGAAATTGAAACAGAATTAAATTCAAAAGGCACAATGCCGACTTAAATACAAGAAGACTGACTCTCCCTTCTGCTTATGTTTTGAACCTTTCCTATGAGACCAGTTTTAGATTCCGATGCTTCACTGCAGGTTTACTGTATCCCTTGGACCTTCTCATCGACGATGAAACACAGAAATTGCATCGGAATTAAATACAAAAGCACAATGCCGACTTAAGTACAAGAAGACTGACTCTTCTTACTGTCTATGCTTTGAACATTTCCTGTGAGACCAGTTTTGGATTCCGATGTTTCACTTCAGGTTTAATGTATCCCTTGGACCTTCTCATTGACGATGAAACACAGAAATTGCATCCGAATTAAATACAAAAGGCGTAACGCCGACTTAAGTACAAGAAGACTGACTCTTCTTACTATCTATGATTGAAACCTTCCCTGTGAGGTCAGTTTTAGATTCCGATGCGTCACTTCAGGTTTTCTGTATCCCTTGGACCTTCTCATTGACGATGAAACACAGAAATTGCATCGGAATTAAATACAAAAGGCACAATGCCGACTTAAGTACGAGAAGACTGACTCTTCTTACTAACTATGATTGAAACCTTTATTCTGAGATCAGTTTTAGATTCCGATGCCTTACTTCAGATTTACTGTATCCTTTGGACCTTCGTATTGACGATGAAACACAGAAATTGCAACGGAATTAAATACAAAAGGCACAATGCCTTCTTAAGTACAAGAAGACTGACTCCTCTTACTGACTATGTTTTGAACCATTCCTGTGAGACCAGTTTTAGATACCGATGCTTCACTTCAGGTTTACTGTATCCCTTGGAGCTTCTTATTAACGATGAAACACAGAGATCGCATGGGAATTTAATACAAAAGGCACAATGCCGACTTAAGTACAAGAAGACTGACCCTTCTTACGGTCTATGTTTTGAACCATTCCTGTGAGACCAGTTCTAGATTCCGATGCTTCACTTCAGGTTTACTGTATCCCTTGGACCTTCTTATTGACGAGGAAACACAGAAATGGCATCGGAATTAAATACAAAAGGCACAATGCCTTCTTAAGTACAAGAAGACTGACTCCTCTTACTGTCTATGAGTTGAGCCTTTCCTGTGAGACCAGTTTTAGATTCCGATGCTTCACTTCAGGTTTACTGTATCCCTTGGACCTTATTATTGACGATGAAACACAGAAATTGCATCGGAATTAAATACAAAAGCACAATGCCGACTTAAGTACAAACGGACTGACTCTTGTTACATTCTATAAGTTGAACCTTTCCTATGAGACCAGTTTTAGATTCCCATGCTTCACTTCAGCTTTACTGTATCCCTTAGACCTTCTCATTGTCGATGAAACACAGAAATTGCATCGGAATTAAATACAAAAGGCACAATGCCGTCTTAAGTACAAGAAGACTGACTCTTCATACATTGTATGATTTGAGCCTTTCCTGTGAGACCAGTTTTAGATATCGATGCTTAACTTCAGGTTTACTGGATCCCTTGGACCTTCTTATTGACGATGAAACACAGAAATTGAATCGGAAATACAAAAGGCACAATGCCGATTTATGTACAAGAAGACTGACTCTTCTTACTGTCTATGTTTTGAACCTTTCCTGTGAGACCAGATTTAGATTCCGATGCTTCACTTCAGGTTTACTGTATCCCTTGGACCTTCTTATTGACGATGAAACACAGAAATTGCATCAAAATTTAATACAAAATGCACAATGCCGACTTAAGTACAAAAGGACTGACTCTTGTTGCATTCTATACCTTGAACCTCTCCTGTGAACCCAGTTTTAGATTCCCATGTTTCACTTCAGCTTTACTGTTTCCCTTGGACCTTCTTACTGTCGATGAAACACAGAAATTGCATTGGAATTAAATACAAAAGGCACAATGCCGACTTAAGTACAAGAAGACTGACTCTTCTTACGTTCTACGATTTGAGCATTTCCTGTGAGACCAGTTTCTGATATCGATGCTTCACTTCAGATTTACTGTTTCCCTTGGACCTTCTTATTGACGATGAAACACAGAATTTGCATCGAAATTAAATACAAAAGCTCTATGACGACTTACGTACAAAAGGACTGGCTCTTCTTACATTCTATGATTTGAGCTTTTCCTGTAAGACCAGTTTTAGATATCGATGCTTCACTTCATGTTTCCTGTATCCCTTGCATCTTCTTGTTGACGATGAGCCACAGAAATTGCATCGGAATTAAATACAAATGGCACAATGCCGACTTAAGTACAAGAAGACTTACTCCTCTTACTGACTATATTTTGAACCCTTCCTGTGAGACCAGTTTTAGATTCCGATGCTTCACTTCAGGTTTACTGTATCCCTTGGACCTTATTATTGACGATGAAACACAGAAATTGCATCGGAATTAAATACAAAAGGCACTATCCCGAATTAAGAACAAGAAGCCTGACTCTTCTTACTGTCTATGTTTGAACCTTTCCTGTGAGCCCAGTTTTAGATTCAGATGCTTCACTTCACGTTTACTGTATCCTTTGGACCTTCTTATTGACGATGAAACATAGAAATTGCATCTGAATTAAATACAAAAGGTACAATGCCGACTTAAGTACAAGAAGACTGACGCTTCTTACTGTCTATGATTTGAAACTTTGCTGTGAGACCAGTTTTAGATTCCGATGCTTCACATCAGGTTTACTGTATCGCTTGGACGTCTTATTGACAATGAAACACAGAAAATGCATCGGAATTAAATACAAAAGGCAAAGAGCCGACTTACGTACAAGAAGTCTGACTCTTCTTACTGTCTATAATTGAACCGTTCCTGTGAGACCTGTTTTACATTGCGATGCTTCTCTTCATGTTTACTGTATCCCTTAATCCTTCTTATTGACAATGAAACACAGAAATTGCATCGGAATTAAATACAAATGGCTCAATGCCGACTTAAGTACAAGAGGACTGACTCTTCTTACTATCTATGTGTTGAGCCTTTCCTGTGAGACCAGTTTTAGATTCCGACGCTTCACTTCAGGTTTACTGTATCCATTGGACTTTCTTATTGACTATGAAACAGAAATTGCATCGGAATTAAATACAAAAAGCACAATGCCGACATAAGTACGATAAGACTGACTCTTCTTACTGTCTATGTTTTGAACCTTTCCTGTGAGACCAGTTTTAGATTCCGATGCTTCATTTCAGGTTTACTATAACCCTTGGACCTTCTTATTGACGATGAAACACTGAAATTGCATCGGAATTAAATCCAAAAGGCACAATGCCAACTTAAGTGCAAGAGGACTGACGCTTCTTACATTCTATGACTTGACCCTTTCCTGTGAGACCAGTTTTAGATATCGATGCTTAACTTCAGGTTTACTGGATCCCTTCGACCTTCTTATTGACGATGAAACCCAGAACTTGAATCGGAAATACAAAAGGCACAATGCCGATTTAAGTACAAGAAGACTGACTCTTCATACTGTCTATGTTTTGAACCTTTCCTGTGAGACCAGATTTAGATTCCGATGCTTCACTTCAGGTTTACTGTATCCCTTGGACCTTCTTATTGACGATGAAACACAGAAATTGCATCAAAATTTAATACTAAAGGCACAATGCCGACTTAAGAACAAAAGGACTGACTCTTGTTACATTCTATAATTTGAACCTTTCCTGTGAGACCAGTTTTAGATTCCCATGCTTCACTTCAGCTTTACTGTATCCCTTGGACCTTCTTATTGTCGATGAAACACAGAAATTGCATCGGAATTAAATACAAAAGGCACAATGCCGACTTATGTACAAGAGAACTGACTCTTCTTACATTCTATGATTTGAGCATTTCCTGTGAGACCAGTTTTAGATATCGATGCTTCACTTCAGATTTTCTGTATCCCTTGGACCTTCTTATTTCACGATGAAACATAGAACTTGCATCGAAATTAAATACAAAAGCTCAATAACGACTTAAGTACAAGAGGACCGACTCTTCTTACTATCTATGTGTTGAGCCTTTCCTGTGAGACCTGTTTTAGATTTCGATGCTTCACTTCTGGTTTACTGTATCCCTTGGTCTTTCGTATTGACGATGATACACTGAAATTGCATCGGAATTAAATACAAAGGTCATAATGCCGACTTAAGTTAAAGAAGACTGACTCTTACGACAGTCTATGTTTTGAACCTTTCCTGTGAGACCAGTTTCATATTCCGATGCTTCACTTCAGGTATACTGTATCCCTTGGAGCTAATTAATTACGATGAAACACAGAATTTGCATCGGAATTACGTACAAAAGGCACAATGCCGACTTAAGAACAAGAAGACTGACTGTTATTACTGCCTATGTTTTGAGCCTTTCCTGTGAGACCAGGTTTAGATTCCCATGCTTCACTTCTGGTTTACTGTATCCCTTGGACCTGCTCATTGACGATGAAACACAGAAATTGGATCAGAACCAGATACAAAAGGCACAATCCCGAATTAAGAACAAGAAGACTGACTCTTCTTACTGTCTATGATTGAACCTTTCCTGTGAGCCCAGTTTTAGATTCGGATGCTTCACTTCACGTTTACTGTATCCTTTGGACCTTCTTATTGACGATGAAACACAGAAATTGCATCTGAATTAAATACAAAATTTACAATGCCGACTTAAGTACAAGAAGACTGACTCTTCTTACTGTCTATGATTTGAAACTTTGCTGTGAGACCAGTTTCAGATTCCGATGCTTCACATCAGGTTTACTGTATCGCTTGGACGTCTTATTGACAATGAAACACAGAAATCGCAACGGAATTAAAAAAACAAAAAGCACAATGCCGACTTAAGTACGAGAAGACCGACTCTTCTTACTGTCTATGTTTTGAACCTTTCCTGTGAGACTAGTTTTAGATTGTGATGCTTCATTTCAGGTTTACTGTATCCCTTGGCCCTTCTTATTGACGATGAAACACAAAAAATTGCATAGGAATTAAATCCAAAAGGCACAATGCCGACATAATTACAAGAGAACTGACTCGTCTTACATTCTATGATTTGAGCCTTTCCTGTGAGACCAGTTTTAGATATAGATGCTTCACTTCAAGTTTCCTGTATCCCTTGGATCTTCTTGTTGACGATGAGCCACAGAAATTGCATCGGAATTAAATACAAAAGGCTCAATGCCGACTTAAGTACAAGAGGACTGACTCTTCTTACTATCTGTGTGTTGAGCCTTTCCTGTGAGACCAGTTTTAGATTTCGATGCTTCACTTCTAGTTTACTGTATCCCTTGGACCTTCGTATTGACGATGATACACTGAAATTGCATCGGAATTAAATACAAAGGTCATAATGCCGACTTCAGTTAAAGAAGACTGACTCTTACGACAGTATATGTTTTGAACCATTCCTGTGAGACCAGTTTCATATTCCGATGCTTCACTTCAGGTATACTGTATCCCTTGGAACTAATTATTGACGATGAAACACAGAATTTGCATCAGAATTATATACAAAAGGCACAATGCAGACATAAGTACAATAGGACTGACTCTTCTTCCATTAGATTATTTGAGCCTTTCCTGTGAGACCAGTTTTAGATATCGATGCTTCACTTCAGGTTTACTGTATCCCTTGGACCTTCTCATTGACGATGAAACACAGAAATTGCATCGGAATTAAATACAAAAGCACAATGCTCACTTAAGTACAAGAAGACTGACTCTTCTTACTGTTTATGTCAGAAACGTTTCCTGTGAGACTATATATAAATTCCGATGTTTCACTTTAGGTTTTCTGTATACCTTGGACCTACTTATTGACGACGTAACACAGAAATTGCATCGGAATTAAATGCAAAAGCCACAATGCCGACTTAAGTACAAGAAGACTGACTCTTCTTACTGTCTATGTTTCAGCCTTTCCTGTTAGACCAGTTTTATATTCCGATACTTCACTTCAGGTTAACTGTATCCCTTGGACCGTCTTATTGACGATGAAACACAGAAATTGAATCGGAATTAAATACAAAAGGCACAATGCTGACTTAAGTACAAGAAGACTGACTCTTCTTACTGTCTGTGTGTTGAGCTTTTTCCTGTGAGACCTTTTTTAGATTCCGTTGCTTCACTTCAAGTTGTCTGTATCCCTTGGACCTTCTTATTGACGATGAAACACAGAAATTGCATCGGAATTAAATACAAATGGCACAATGCCGACTTAAGTACAAGAAGACTTACTCCTCTTACTGGCTATATTTTGAACCCTTCCTGTGAGACTAGTTTTAGATTCCGATGCTTCACTTCAGGTTTACTGTATCCCTTGGACCTTATTATTGACGATAAAACACAGAAATTGCATCGGAATTAAATACAAAAGGCACTATCCCGAATTAAGAACAAGAAGCCTGACTCTTCTTACTGTCTATGTTTGAACCTTTCCTGTGAGCCCAGTTTTAGATTCAGATGCTTCACTTCACGTTTACTGTATCCTTTGGACCTTCTTATTGACGATGAAACATAGAAATTGCATCTGAATTAAATACAAAAGGTACAATGCCGAGTTAAGTACAAGAAGACTGACGCTTCTTACTGTCTATGATTTGAAACTTTGCTGTGAGACCAGTTTTAGATTCCGATGCTTCACATCAGGTTTACTGTATCGCTTGGACGTCTTATTGACAATGAAACACAGAAAATGCATCGGAATTAAATACAAAAGGCAAAAAGCCGACTTACGTACAGGAAGTCTGACTCTTCTTACTGTCTATAATTGAACCGTTCCTGTGAGACCTGTTTTAGATTGCGATGCTTCTCTTCATGATTACTGTATCCCTTAATCCTTCTTATTGACAATGAAACACAGAAATTGCATCGGAATTAAATACAAAGGGCACAATGCCGACATAAGTAAAAGAGGACTGACTCTTCTTACATTCTATGATTTGAGCCTTTCCTGTGAGACCAGTTTTAGATATCGATGCTTCACTTCAGGTTTACTGTATCCCTTGGACCTTCTTATTGACGATGAAACACAGAAATTGCATCGGAATTAAATACAAAACGCACAATGCCGACCTAAGTACAACAAGACTGACTCTTCTTACATTGTATGATTTGAGCCTTTCCAGTGACACCTGTTTTAGATATCCATGCTTAACTTCAGGTTTACTGGATCCCTTGGACCTTCTTATTGACGATGAAACCCAGAAATTGAATCGGAAATACAAAAGGCACATTGCCGACTTAAGTACAAAAGGACTGACTCCTCTTACATTCTATAATTTGTAACTTTCCTGTGAGACCAATTTTAGATTCCCATGCTTCACTTCAGCTTTACTGTATCCCTTGGACCTTCTTATGGACGATGAAACACAGAAATTGCATCGGAATTAAATACAAAAGAGACAATGCCGACTTAAGTACAAGAAGACTGACTCTTCTTACATTGTATGATTTGAGCCTTTCCTGTGAGACCTGTTTTAGATATCGATGCTTAACTTCAGGTTTACTGGATCCCTTGGACCTTCTTATTGATGATGAAACCCAGAAATTGAATCGGAAATACAAAAGGTACAATGCCGACTTAACTACAAGAAGACTGACTCTTCTTACAGTCTATGATTTGCACGTTTCCTGTGAAACCAGATTTAGATTCCGATGCTTCACTTCAGGTTGACTGTATCCCTTGGACAATCTAATTGACGATGAAACACAGAAATTGCATCTAAATTTAATACAAAAGGCACATTGCCGACTTAAGTACAAGAAGACTGACTCCTCTTACTGACTATATTTTGAACCTTTCCTGTGAGTCCAGTTTCAGATTCCGATGCTTCACATAAGGTTTACTGTATCCCTTGGACCATACTGTTGACGATGAAACACAGAATTTGCATCGGAATTAAATACAAAAGACACAATGCCGACATAAGTACAAGAAGACTGACTCTTCATACTGTCTATGTTTTGAACCTTTCCTGTGACACTAGTTTTAGATTCCGATGCGTCACTACATGTTTACTGTATTGTTTGGACCTTCTTATTGACGATGAAACACAGAAATTGCATCGGAATTAAATACAAAATGCACAATGCCGACTTAAGTACAAGAGGACTGACTCTTCTTACATTCTATAATGTAGGCCTTTCCTGTGAGACCAGTTATAGATATCGATGTTTCACTTCAGGTTTACTGTATCCCTTGGACATACTTATTGACGATGAATCCCAGAAATTGCATCGGAATTAAATACAAAAGGCACAATGCCAACTTAAGAACAAGAAACTGACTCTTCTTACTGTCAATGTTTGAACCTTTCCTGTGAGACCAGTTTTAGATTCCGATGCATCACTTCAGGTTAACTGTATCCCTTGGACCTTCTTATTGACGATGAAACACCGAAATTGCATCGGAATTAAACACAAAACTCATTGCCGACTTTAGTACAAAAGACTGACTCTTCTTACTGTCTATGATTTGAACCTTTCCTGAGTGACCAGTTTTAGATTCCGATGCTTCACTTGTGGTTTACTGTATCCCTTGGACCTTGTTATTGACGATGAAGCACAGAAATTACATCCGAATTAAATACAAAAGCACAATGCCGACTTAAGTACAAGAAGACTGACACTTCAAACTGTCTATGTTTTGAACCTATAATGTGAGACCAGTTTTAGATAGCGATACTTCACTTCAGGTTTACTGTACCCCTTGGAGCTACTTATTGACGATGAAACACACAAATTGCATCGGAATTACATACAAAAGGCACTGTGCTGACTAAAGTACAAGAGGACTGACTCTTCTTACATTCTATGATTTGAGCATTTCTTGTGGGACCAGTTTTAGATTCCGATGTTTCACTTCACGTTTACTGTATTCTTTGGACCTTCTAATTGACAATGAAACACAGAAATTTCATCGGAATTAAATACGAAAGGCACAATGCCGACATAAGTACAAAAGGACTGACTCTTCTTACATTCTATGATTTGAGCATTTCTTGTGGGACCAGTTTTAGATATCGATGCTTCACTTCAGGTTTACTGTATCCCTTGGACCTTCTTATTGACGATGAAACACAGATATTGCATCGGAATTCAATACAAAAGGCACAATGACGACTTAAGTACAAGAACACTGACTCTTCTTACAGTCTATGTTTTGAACCTTTCCTGTAAGACCAGTTTTAGATTCCGATGCTTCACTTCATTTTTGCTGTATCCCTTGGACCTTCTTACTGACGATGAAACACAGAAATTGCATCGGAAATAAATACAAAAGCACAATGCCGACTTAAGTACAAGAAGACTGACTCTTCTTACTCTCTATGTTTGAACCGTTCCTGTGAGACCGGTTTTTTATTCCGATGCTTCACTTCTGGTTTACTGTATCCCTTGCACCATCTTATTTACATTGAAACACAGAATTTACATCGGAATTAAATACAAAAGACACAATGCCGACATAAGTACAAGAAGACTGACTCTTCTTACTGTCTATGTTTTGAACCTTTCCTGTGAGACCAGTATTAGATTCCGATGCGTCACTTCATGTTTACTGTATCCCTTGGACATTCTTATTGACGATGAAACACAGAAATTGCATCGGAATTAAATACAAAATCTCAATGCCAACTTAAGTACAAGAAGACTGACTCTTCTTGCTGTCTATGTTTTGAACCTTTCGTGTGAGACCAGTAACAGATTCCGATTCTTCACTTCATGTTTACTGTATCCCGTGGACCATCTTATTGACGATGAAACACAGAAATTGCAGCAGAATTAAATACAAAAGCTCATTGCCAACTTACGTGCAAGAGGACTGACTCTTCTTACATTCTATGATTTGAGCTGTTCCTGTGAGACCAGTTTAAGATATCTATGCTTCACTTCAGGTTTTCTGTATCCCATGGACGTCCTTGTTGACATCGAACCACAGAAATTGCATCGGAATTAAATACAAAAGGCACAATGTCGATTTAAGTACTAGAAGACTGACTCTTCTTACTGTCTATGTATGAATCTTTCCCGTGAGACCAGTTTTAGATTCCGATGCTTCACTTCAGGTTTTCTGTAGCCCTTGGACCTTCTTATTGACGAGGAAACACAGAATTTGCATCGGAATTAAATACAAAAGGCACAATGCCGACAGAAGTACAAGAAGACTGACTCTTCTTACTGTCTATGTTTTGATCCATTCCTGTGAGACCAGTTTTAGATTCCGGTGCTTCACTTCAGGTTTCCTGTATCCCTTGGACCTTCTTATTGACAATGGAACACAGATATTGCATCGGAATTAAATACAAAAATCACAATGCTGACTTAAGTACAAGAAGACTGACTCTTCTTACTATGTATGTGTTGAGCCTTTCCTGTGAGACCAGTTTTAGATTCTGATGCTTCACTTCAGGTTTACTGTATCCCTTGGACCTTCTTATTGACGATGAAAGACAGAAATTGCATCGGAATAAAATACAAAATTCACAATGCCGACTTAAGTACAAGAAGACTGACTCTTACTACTGTCTATGTGGTGAGCCGTTTCTATGAGACCAGTTTTATATTCTAAAGCTTCACTTCAGGTTTACTCTATCCCTTGGACCTTCTTATTGACGATGAAACACACAAATTGCATCGCAATTAAATACAAAAGGCACGATGCCGACTTCAGTACAAGAAGACTGACCCTTCTTACTGTCTATGTTTTGAACCTTTTTCTGTGAGACCAGTTTTAGATTCCGATGCTTCACTTCATTTTTGCTGTATCCCTTGGACCTTCTTACTGACGATGAAACACAGAAATTGCATCGGAAATAAATACAAAAGC